>NC_065443.1:221052918-221714926 GCF_917563875.1 Diabrotica virgifera virgifera
CCGGTATAACCGGAAGTAGCAAAGAGACCAAATTATTTTTATTAAATAGTTCACACCTCAAAACTCCTGTATTCCAATTTTCATGATTTTCTTTCCTTCAGTTCTTGAGATATTTCTAATAGGCCCTTTATCTGTCTCACCCTGTATATAACAGGTGTAATGCCCCAAGAATGGTCCTCCTTTGTTACACTGCATTTTGTAACATCACACTTAACAGGATCTTCACAAAACAGATCATTATCTTTAATTAAGACTTGAAACTTTCCCGAAAATAATACACCGAAGAATCTACAAAACCTGGAAAAGGATAGGAACCTATAGAAGGACTTGGGATATGGTGCTATACAGTGATGAGCGTGCTAATAACCGGCAGAATAGCGCAAAAGATGGGGAAAATAATTATTCATTGCAAAGTAAAGAGAGATGAAACTAGTGGAGGTGGAAATTATCGAAAAAAACGTATAAATTAACATTACACTACATAGTTTCTCACCTTTAGATGTATCGAAGGAATATGACAACTGTCACTCTGACATTAGAATTTCATAAAAGAGTTACTCTTGTCACAGACGTCTAAAGGTGGAAAACTATGTAATGTAATGTTAATTTACACGTTTATACCGATAATTTCCACCTCTGCAAGTTTCAACTCTCTTTACTTCGCAATGTATTATGTTTTCCATCTTTTGCGTTTTTCTACCGGTTATTGGCAGGCTCATCACTGTATACAGATTCTTAAAATACAGTTACACCAATTGACTTTACTTATTATTTTTTTTCTACGACCGTCTAATATTATGCTCATTATTCGCTGTTTTTGAATAGATAATAACACCCATTACTTTACCCGTGAGTAATGGTTCATTACTCACGGCCTGAAGTTACTCACGGGTCATTACTCACGGGTTGAAGTTAGATTCAAGTGGTGCATGGCATTTTTAATATACCTATTAGCAAATAAAATTACTTAAACTTGTTTATTTAATAAAATAGTCATTGTAATTTATATCAACAATTAAATTCGAAAAATGTTTAAAGGCTTTTTAACTGTAACAATGGGTTAGTCTATTTTTTACGTTTAAATTTCAACATTTGACATTTTAAGATTGACTTTATTCAAAGGTAAATATAAACAATCGCTATTAATTCCGTAAAAGGGCTTACAGATATGAAATTTATATCAATGAATTTTGTTTTACTTACTGTTGATTGTACAATAAATTTTTATTGAGAGCACACGTGTTCCTGTTCGTGTAATTGCCTTAAAATATGCCTTATTTTTAAAAGCCAGCTCCATTCCATGACACTAACGTCAACTGTCTGTTTCATTGTTTCGTAAGCTCAAAGAGTGCAATTCTAACAGTGTTGCCATAGTTATAATAAAATATGTTTCTTATGAAAAATAAAATTTTTATAAAATAAAATAAAAGGTCGTAGAAAAAGTATCGTATTCTACTTGCATGTAATGGCTCCATCATTACATGCTCGTTGAATAATATACTATTACTAACTTATATTTATTTAGATAAAAACACTTTATTTATATTATTTATTTTGCAAACTTATTCTTTAATTTATTCATTATTTACAGGAACTTTTATTAAGAACACTAAAATATAAATATTCAGTAACCAAACATAATAATAATTTATCTAATTACAAATCATTTCACAATTCAAAAATACCACGAAAACGTACTTTAAAAAACTATACGCGACAACGGTTTTATAATTAATGACTCGTTCAACAAATCAAGAAAAGTTTATAGAATGAAGAACTACAACTAACAGTCAACTACTTCTCGCTGGTACCACGAATTTCAGCGTGGTTTCAGCGACGAACCCAGACCATGTCCCCCCAAAACAGAAGTCACACATCAAAACATTGATGCGGTTCATCAGCTAATTAAGGATGACCGCCATGTAATACATCGGGCGATGGAGGCGTCTTTGGGCATTTCGAAGACCCTGTTAATTGGACTAATTTGGATTTCCGTTGGATCCATCATATGCTCACAGAAGAGCAAACCACTTTTTCGCATCAGTTGGTGTCGAAAATAATTGAAATGTTTCAACAAAGGAAGCTCAAAAAAGTTTGTGGCATTGTGTATTTTTGTGGCGATAAATCTTGAATTTATTCCTATGAACCGGAAAATAAACGCCAATCCGCTGTGTCGGTGTTTCACGATGGGGAAAAATAAGCAGAAGTCGCTGTCGAAATGTGTTAGAAAATAGTTGCAACTTTTGTGTCAAAATCTCGTTATGGGGCAACAATTGTTTTAGAAAATCGAAAAACGGTTACCTCTGATTGGTATAAATATAACCGTTTGTTTGTTAGAAGTTATCGCGAAAACGCTGACAAATCAACATACAACGGCGAATCATCCTACGTCAGGACAACTAAAGTGTCCACACTGCCAAAAAGATAATACCCACATAATAATTTCATGTTCTTAGTAGATTCATAGAACATACTTTTCAGAAAAAGTATAACTTAGAATATGCGTAATTACCATTGCGAATGTGCAGAGCATATACTGAGTATATACTACATTACAGTACTTAAACGTTCTATGTATATACTTAGAATGTACTACCGCACTTCTTTTCAGTATATACCAAGAACATACTTTTTAGAAGATTCTAAGGAAGTGCTATATACCTTCTAGTTATATACTTAGAATGTACTATCGCACATATTTTTAGTATATGGGAAGAATATTCCAAGGAAGTGCTATATACCTTCTATGTATATACTTAGAATGTACTATCGCACATATTTTTAGTATATGGGAAGAATATTCCAAGGATGTGCTGTATTTCTCAGAAGTATGTTTTCACCCAATCTCATCCTATATAGGTTCTACCAAAGAATGCTAACACACCCACAGGGTGTGTTAGTATTCTTTGGTTCTACTAATATATTATATTTACATATTCTAATTGCATATGAGAATGTAGATATTACATTCTACAATATTACGTAAAAAGTAAGTATAAAATATATAAACTTTAGTTAGTTATATAGGTACCTATGTATAATAAATATTATATGGGTAAGTAGCCTATATATAAAATATAAGTAATATATTTAGTTATTATGTGCACATCAAAATAAAAATGCTGCTTATATAATTATATAATAGCCAAATATATTATAATATGTATGTAAATTACTAAAATTTATAGGTATCTATATACATTATACATACTTTTACTTACTAGGTATTTAGGAAATATTGAAGTACCAATATGAATTTATTATTTTCAAACTGCTTTTTATGTTCTTAAAAATGTTTTAGTCCTTGTAGCTAGAAATACTTGGTCCTACCTAACAGCGTAGACATAAATGCATAATAGGGTGGAGCGCAAATTTATTTTTTCGAATTTCATTTTCGCGGGGTGCGGAATTGATGCGTCTTCCATTTTCGAATGAAAAACTTAAATGACATTTTTTCGTATTTTCAGTCTAAAAAGTGCCCCACTGCGATTGAAATTTTAGAATTTCCTACTTTTTTTTAATTTGATAGAGTCAACGATGATGTATTTTATTCATTTATTAGAGCTATTAGGAATATAATATGAGGAAAAAAGAATAAATAGTAAATATAAAATAAAATATATATATACTTACAAATTGAAGAATAACATTAAAATCGCTATGAACTATAGTCTCTCTTAGTATCAAACTTAGGCATCAAAAGGCATGATTTGAGCTTATTCTTAATGAATCCGTCTCTCCTCTGTAACCCACAGACGGCAGCACTTGCTTCTGTAACTAATTTGACACACCTTTCAGTGGATTGTGTGTGACACGGAATTTTTCTGATATTTCTCAGGATTTCATTTTCCACAAGCTGTGGCTCTATGATTGCCTGAGATATTATTTCGGTATTAGTACTCTTCGTAAGTGGAGGTTCTGTCTTGGTTTTCCAATCTATCAGATCGATATAATCATCAGCATCCATATTTAAGGTAGGTACCTGGAAAATACGGAAGACTCCGATCTCTGATGTCTCTCTGATCTTCAATATTCGGCGGAGTGCCACTTCTCTGACGTACTGTCTGTTGTCGGCTAACATTCCTAGTAGTATATTCTCTGAATGGCCAAAGAATGCATTTCTTTGTATAACTGGGTCAATAACATCCTTCAAATGGTTTGGCAAATAGCGCGACAGTTTTATTGTATCATGTAAATGCTTAGCACCAAAAATACAAATTGGCTCAGTCTTGATCTTGAACCACATAGGAGCATACACCGTTAAAATAAATGTGCTTAATATGATTAGGTTTTCTGACGGACTTTGACTTGAGACGTATAATCTCAAAATCCGGTTCGCCATTGTCAACCATCTAGAGTGAACTAGTTTACCAGGATTTCTTTTCGCAAAACTTGCATCACAATGTCCACTATTGATATACTGACATATTTGCAGTAGATATAGTTGATCGGTGCTTAACTCTTGTGTCGATTTGGTAATATTGGGCAACGCACATTGAATTGCATCAAACGGAACAACTGGTAATACTTCACAGTTAGTAACAGCCTTGCCAATGGGACCTATGAAACCTTTTGTTCCACTTGTTGTGCCATCTAGATGTTGAAAAATATGACGCAACGTCAGTTCATTAGCGTGTAGTTGGCATATGAGCCATTGGAGTGGACGTTGAAACTTGATTTCCAATAAACGAATAACGCCACCTTTGATTCCTGTGTTAACAGCAGTCCCATCACAACCAATAGCCATTACTTGATTTGCATCGATAGACTTGGAGGAAAGGAATGTCAGAATAGAGTTACAAATCGTTTTGGCGTCACCAGTTTTCAAAGAAATATGGCCTAGGTATTCAGAGTCCGGTTCTTTCAATATGGTAATATGCTCCTCCTGAGTCACTCTTCTACGACCATCTTCGTGTATTAACGTTTTATCCTTTCTACCGTCGTAAAATAATCCGATGGTGTCAGTATCAAAAATTGTAGGTTCATCTCAGATAGTAGCCCTAGCTTTAGAACGAGCTCTTCGAACTCTGCTTCGTTCTATAACCCGTGATGAATCGCTCTCTGTAATAAGACCAATGTCTTGGAAAGCTGCAGAAATGATTGCAGCACCAGCACGATCTGAAACCCCATAACGATCTAATGTTCTGGCAACAACCGGAAATGTGACATCAGTCATTGTGAGTGAAGTAGTGGAAATAAGAGATTGCGATTGGAAGTCCTCAATTTCATCACTTTTCTTTAATGTATCTGTCTGCTGAACATTCGATCGTGCCTTTGAAGTTGTAGGTGATTTAGAAGTACTAGGAATAGATTCCACCTCTATTCGCAAGGCTCTTTGTTCTTCACGTTGCTTTTGTTGGTGTAATCTATGTAAATTCATCTAATTTTTTTTGGTCGTTTCACGATCTAAACTACCAATCATCATTTTACGGTCAGTTTGTTGGTCGATTAAGAAATTTCGTTCTGGTAGTGGAATTTTTCGGTTTCTAGGACAGTTGCAATCTGTGAACTCTAAACATTTGCAAGTAGCAATATCAAATAATTTCTTGCTATCCTCACCAAATTTGAACAGCTTCGCTTTGTAACCGTCTTCGTCCTTCCTGCCTTTATAAGGTTTCAATAATGTTTTATAATTATCGTGGTAAGCTATAATTCTAGATAATATTGTTTTGTGTTCTACGATTGGTATTGAAGCTTTGCGCCACATCTCCTCTACTCTTTCCGTCACAATTTCACTGGTTTTCCGCACACAGTTTTTATACTGTCTTTTATAGTTTTGAGATACGAATATAAACAATGTCATTATATCTTTAAACGTAGGTAACTAATTTTTAGGGAGCTCACTGCCAGAACCTAATATTGGACAAGATACTTCACTCCGGAGTAATGCCATAGTTGTTTATAACAACAGTCAACGAATTCACACAAAATTTGTTACAACACTAAACTCTGACGATTAAGCTTTGAAGCTACAGAAAACGGTACTAAACGAACCGATTATCGAAACAGTACTGAATAGATAGTGAATAATTAATACCTACTTAGAATTGAACTGTAGTGGGAGAGTGAAGGTTCACTCGTGTGACAGGTTATAACTGTTTCTTTCATAGGCGTAACCAGGGGGGGTTTTGGGGGTTGTAACCCCCCCATTGGGATGTACTTTGAGCTCTATACGCTTAACACCATAGCCCTCAGAGACCTTCCATTAGTTGTAACCCCCCCCTTTCAGGTAGTTGTAACCCCCCCCCCTTAGGATCATCCTGGTTACGCCTATGGTTTCTTTGCACCGTTAGGTCGGGGGTTGGCCTGCAAATTCAAAATAGACCAATTTCAGTAGCGCCGGGGCAGTTATTCTAATAGAAATAGAAAGAAGTGTTATTGAAGTTTTCGGTTCGTATCCTAAAAGCGAATTGATACCGCATCCCGCGTATGTAAAAAGACAAAAAAATTTTTTTTTTATAATTTTAAAATTAAAATCACGTTGGGGCAGTTTTTAGAGTGAAAATATAAAAAAATGACACTTAACTTTTCGAATCCTTTCCCACAGTAGCATCGATTCCGCACCCCGCGTTTGTGAAAATTGTTATTTCATTTTTCCCCATATAACAGCGCTCCACCCTAATGCATAACTGTACTGGAAACTATTTTCATATTTTGCTCTTTTGTTACCTACCCCCTTCCCTTGTGCAGGTATAAAATGCAATGCAAGGGTCAGAATGACAATGAATGGCCGTTTCCGGATTCCCGAAAATTATTTTACTTATGGTATAAACTAAAAATCAAAATGGTATATTCATTTCAACTGAAAACGAAACGAGAATTTCTCATTTTTCTTCACAATAGAATTAAGTTTTAAACTTTTTACCATAGAATTAAAACGGTTTAAAAAAAATGAATTAGATAGTTCAGTAGTACCTACTAAAATACATAAATTTTATTAATTATTCGAAGTTGATAATCTATAGGCTCACATTATTCTTCTTCCTATAGGTAGGTACATACAGTATATTATTTTTTAGATATTTTAAAAGTATATACAAGTAGGTATGTGTTAAGTATATACTTTTGCATATACTTACGCATATACTAAGAATATTCGATTAAGGTATATTCTAAGAATAAACTTTTACGAACATTCCGAGATACTACGTACCCGAATGTGCTCAGTATATTCGGCGCAAGAATATTCTTTGAGGCACATGCAAAGAACATGAAATTTAGAATGTTTTTTATGGTACATGCTATGCTTGTACTACGCATATACTAAAAAGGATATACTTCGACGAATGTTGGTAGGATATGCTTAGAACATGATGCGAACATCATTGTTATGTGGGTAGAGCTTATGGACGTTCAAAACATCGAATTGTTAAACCATCTACCCCATAGCTAATGACCTCTTCACATTCCCAAAAATCAAGAATTCAATGCGTGGGCAGCGATTCCAGTCGCCACAAAAACAGAATAGAAATAAATATTTTTATTGTCACTGAAAATTTTACAATTTTATGGACAAAGCTTACATACAGTCAAAAAATAACAGTAACAAATAATACAATTTACTAAAATTAGATAAATAATTGTCACTATAAAGTACATAAGAGTCAGAAGCCATCAATACCAGGGTGGGTCGAAAAAAATAGTGTTTCATTTTTTAGTCGCTATACCGCGGAAAACTTGACTTTGGGGTATTAAGTAAAATGACCCGTGTTGAGCTGCCCCCCCCCCCTTACTTGCAAAAATCAAAAAACAAATAGCCCTGATTTATGAGCTATTTATGAGCTCTCATATTCCGCAAACTAAAAATTTTGAGCTCGTTCCACTGAGCAGGAATTTGATATTTTAGTAGCCCCCCCACTACTTAAAAATAGGAATATTGAATCGGTTTTTGCGGCAGAATTATGAGCTATTTATGAGCTCTTGAAATTATATAGGTACGATTTTTGAGCTCATCCCCTTCACCCCCAAACAACCCTTTAATTGATTTAACTCAAGAAAAAATGCTGAGAAAACTTAAAATATATCGTATTGCGGATATAATTCCTATAGCTTATATACTCTAAGAATAAACTATTAAATCACGTGCATTTCGATTATTGAGCTACAACCCCTTCGCAAGAAAACCACCCTATCTTCCCGGCTTAAGAGAAAGTTGTACTTAAAATGCATTAAACTAATTATTTGGCGACTATATATCATTGAATAATTTATAAGCTTCCAAATTACTTACTTACTTAGTCCTAAGCCTTTCTACCTTTAGGTGTAAGGCTGGTGGAGTTGAGTTTGGCATTGTAGTCTCCATGCTTTCCGATCTTGCGCTAGGTTTCTTGCACTTTCCAATGTCAATCCCTTCTTCTCGACTTCTTTCCTGATTTCATCTACCCACATAACTCTTGGTCTCCCTCTTTTGTTTTTCCCCTGCACTCTCGTTTCGAACACTCGTTTTGTTAGCCTCTCGTTCGACATTCTACACACGTGCCCGAACCATCTAAGTTGTCCTTCTACTATTTTTTCATTGATTGGTTCTAGTTTTAGGTTTTGTCTAATTGTTTCGTTTCGTATTTTGTCTGTCCTTTTTCTGTTTGCTATTTTCCTCAGGAACCTCATTTCCATAGCATTGACTCTGGATTTTTGTCTCCCCGTCAACGTCCATGTCTCGCTGCTATACATGATTGTTGGTCTAACTACTGATTTAACGACTGCCGTTTTTACTTTTTCCGGTATCCCTTTTTTCCCAAAAAATGTTGTTTTCATAGTGTTAAATAAGCTTCCTGTTCGTCCCATTCTCTCGTTTATTTCCATGTCTTGTTTACCATTTGATTCGATTATTACTCCTAGGTATTTAAAATATTCCACTTGCTCTAGTTGTTTCCCGTCTAATTCTATTGCGTGTGTCTTCCTCGTATTTGAAATTATCATTGTTTTTGTTTTCTCTGTATTAATTTTCATATTTATGTTTGATAGTTCTTCTTCTAGGATTTCAAGATTGTTCTGTAAGTCTTCTCTGTTTTCTGCTATCAATACCATGTCGTCTGCAAATAGTAGCTCCGATAGTTGAGTCTGTTTCATTTGCCAGTATCCTAATGTTAGTTTTCTCATTCTTCTCTTGGCTTTCTTTATCGCTTCATCCAGTACCACTGAGAATAGCAGTGGACTCAGCACGCATCCCTGTTTGACGCCTTGACTTGTAGAAAATTCTCTGGATTCCTCGTTATTGGTTCTTACTGTATTTGTATTATTTTTGTACATATCCTTTATTACTTCTATTATGTGTCTGTCGACTCCCCTTTCTGTTAGTGTCTTCCAAACGTCCTTTCTTCGGATTCTGTCAAACGCCTTTTCCAGGTCAATGAAGCACATATGTATCTCTCTATTTTTCTTGATTACCTTCTCACTTACTTGTCTTAATGTGAATATTAGGTCTTGCGTGCTTCTGTCCTTCCTGAATCCACACTGTGTGTCTTCCATAGTTGTTTCTATTTGTGTTTTTATTCTTGTCTCTAGTATTCTTGCTAATACCTTCCCAGGGATACTTGATATGGTGATACCTCGGTAATTATTACAGTTTCTCTTGTCTCCCTTTTTGTGTATTGGTAATATAATGTCTTTCTTCCAGTCCTTTGGTAATTCTGCTCTATTTATGATATCATTCATTAGTTCTTTCATGCTATCCATTCCCTCTGTCCCCATGAATTTTATCATTTCCGGGGTGATATGATCCTTGCCTGGTGCTTTGCCCAGTTTTACTCTTTCTATTGCTTTCTCTAATTCCTCTCTTGTTATGGATTCCACTTGTTGTTCTTCATTCCTTTCTTGTATCTCCCCTATGTTGTCCTTGTCTACATGAGTTAGCTCTTTGAAATGTTCTCTCCATCTTTCCATTATTTGTTTTTCTTCTGTTAGTACGTTTCCATTCTTGTCTTTTATATTCGGCATCGTGTGCTCTTTCTTTTGTCCGAGTTGTTTTAATGCGCCGTAGAAGAGTTTTTGGTTTTCCCTAAAATTTTTTGTCATTTTTTGTCCAAATATCTCCCATGACCTTTTCTTTCCTGCTTTCACCGCTATTTTAACCTCTTTCCTTTTTTCTTTATATGCTTCGTAATCTTCCGGGTGTTTTGTGCTTAGGTATCTTTTCCATTTGTCTTTTTTGTTCTTTATTTTCTCTCGTATTTCTTCCGTCCACCATTCTGTTCTCCTCATGTTAGTGTTTGCTATTTTTGCTTTCCCGCAAGTTTCCTCAGCTGCTTTGATTATGCTGGTTTTTAGATATTCCCATTTTTTTTCTATATTTGTATTTTTTGCCCTACCTTTCAAAGTATTATCTAATTTTTCTTGGAATTTCTTCTTATATATTTCCTCTTTTAATTTGTAACTTTTTATTTTTTCATTTACTACCTTTCTTCTCTTTTCTTCTTTTTCCTCTGTTGTTCTCATTCTCATTATTACTAGATGGTGGTCACTGCCAATCTCCGAGCCTCTTTTCACTTTCGTATCCTGTACTCTTTTCCATTTGTTGCTGCTTACCAAAAAGTAATCTATGATTGATTTTTCGTTTCTGCTGTCTTGTACTCTCGTGTATTTGTGTACTTCTTTATGTTTAAATTTTGTATTTGTTATAACTAGTTTATTCTCCATACATATTTCTATTATTCTTTCACCATTTCTGTTTAGCATTTCTTCTCCTTCTTTTCCCATGCACTCCTCTATTCCGCTGTTGTTGTTTCCGACTCTACCATTTAGATCTCCCATTACAATTATGTTTTCTTCCCCATTATCAATTTGCATTTGGAGCTCCTCGAAAAATTTATCTTTCTCTTCCTTTCTTGCATCTTCATTTACTCCGTAGGCTGTTATTATTGTCCATATTTCTTCGTCCATCAGTTTAATTTTCACCGATAATATTCTCTGGTTAACATATGTTTCTTCTATAACGTGTTGTAGTCTATTCGGTGCAATTATTATCCCGACTCCTTCTTTTGCTCTCTCTTTTGTATCCGCTCCTACCCAAAGTAACCAATATCCTTTGTGTATTTTCTTAAGACCTTTTCCTTTCATCTTCGTTTCTGTTATTCCTAGTATTTCTATTTTTTGTCTTATCATATCTTCTACCAGTTCTTCCTCTTTTCCATTGATGCTTCTCACATTCCATGTTCCCATTTTTATCTCTCCTTTTTTCTGCAATCTAGCTTTCCCCTTTTTCCTATTTTCATCCTTGTTTACCTTTGCATCATCTTTTTCCCTATCGCTTTTCCCATTCATTGCCTTGGTTGTCATTGTTGTGGGTCCGGTCTCATTATTTTCTTTTAGTTTTTTGAAGTCCCTTCCCCGATATTTCTGTGAGTTAGTATAAGTTTCTCTTTATTATGGTCCCATTTCCACTCCTTTCCATTAATCTCCAGTTTCATATATCCTATCTTCGTAGTATTACCTTTGTCTTTTTCTTCTTTTGCCATTTTCCTAATTTTTGCTTGTATTTCCCTTTCCTTTCTTGTTAAATCTGATTCTATATACACCTTTTGTCCCTGTAGATTTTTCAGTTTTCCTTTGTTTTTTAGTACACTCATCTTATCCGTTAGGTTTTCCATTTCTGCTACAAAGATTTGGTCGCCGATCTTCACCGCTCCTCTCAGTCTGACCTCTAATTTCAGATTTCTTCCTATGAAGTGTTCTACTGACTCCTTTACAGGCTTTCCGTCGGTAGCATCTAGTGTTAGGCCTTTTAATACTATATTATTTCTCCGTCTATCTTTTTCCAATTGTTCTATTCTATTGTTTGCCATTTTTAAACCTTCTTCCAATTTTTCGTTTTTTTCTTTCAGCTCCTTAATATATTCCATCGTTTCTTTTTGGTCTTTCCGTATGGTTCTTATTTCTGCCATCATTTCATCAGTTTTCCACATAACTTCCCGCATAATTTTTATCATCTCTTCATTTGTGTCGTTGCTTTTATTCGGTGTTCGTCTCGTCAGGTTACTCTTTTCAAAATATAATTTATCTTCTTTATATTTTTTCTTCTTAGATTCTTCGTCGCCACTATCAGATAGTTCTTCATTCTTTCTATAGGTTGTAGCGTTTAAAAAACCAGTGAAAATATGATCTTTAGATTTGTATAGATTTTACAATCCCTCTCTAAGAAGTCCAAATTTTTTTATTCAGTTTTTTACTTAAATTCAGATTGCAAGGAATTTTCTAAAACCGCACCTGTATACATCTACGAAGTATTCCGCAACATTTCAATGTGTTACAAGATTCCTGTTTATTTGAGACGCAAAAACAGAATTTGTAAGAAGTTTTGACAAAAGTACAGTTCTAATGCGTTGATGAACTTTCTAGAATAAATGTTGAAAATCAATTTGATTGGTTTGTTTGAATTTGGTACAAAGATCGAAGCTCGTAATTGGCTCTGAAGAACGGAAGCCGGAAATTGCGTAGTGACAGGATCAAGGAATTTTGGCAGGAGACGGAGAAGAAAGCAGGCATTCTTACAATGGTAGTGAATCAGTAAACATCGATAGTGAGTTACCGGCTTTTTTGTGACGCAAAAAGAATTTCCAAGTAAATGGGATCTATCAAAGTTCTTCTGTGTTTTTGTTAAGTAGGTGTACCATCAGTTTGATGGTGTAGCAGTTCCTTTTTTGATGGTAAAAGTGTAATATACGCTTTGTAAAAATACTGCGTATGTATTTATGAAAGCCGGCATAGTACTAATATCGTAGTGATGAATTAAACCCAAGCCTCCCGTCTCCTGGATTAGAAAACCTATTTCCCGAGGTAAATAAGCAAATTTCTTTTGTTTTATGGTATTTTCATGGTATAATGGTATATGGTGCAATCAGTAATTTTCCATTGACATTTTCCCCTTCGAGTGACGTATGAACTACGTACGTGCTGTCAAGTGTCATGTCAAGTTTCACAATGGTGAAGTTTTGAATTTTAAGGTATAGTGACTTTTAATAATTATAAAATTCTCAAACTAATAACGTTAATTTCTTTCAACATAAAAAAAATAAATCTTTTTGGAACTTAAAATACAAAGATGAAAAAGTAAATTGTTGAACAGAACAAAGAATAATTTTGCTTCCATCATTAAAATATTATTGTAAAGACATAATTGTAAGTTAATGTTAAAATCCTTTTTGAAACCTTTTGAAATAGTTAAAAATAAAAGATTTACGGAATGATATTTGACAGGTGACATAGTTGTTGTTATTTTCAATAATTAAGTACTACGAGGAGTAGTCAGTAATTCTTTAATGTAAACATTGTTCCCTGAATGAATATAAATTTTTGTTTTAATGCAAATGCTATAATATATGTCATAATTAGGTCAGTCAGTCAGTTATACAAGTCATAATTAAGTCAGATATCAAATCCTCAATGCAATAATATTATTGTTTATCTTTTGGTGCACCATAACCTATGTTCAGAAAAGTAGATGTATTTTTTTTACAGGTAATCTTTTATGTAATCTGAAAGTTTTGTTATGTCAAGGAATAATTTTTCAATAAATGCCATAACTGTGTATTTTGTCCTGTTTATTTACCGCTAACCTATTGGCAAAATTTTAACCACAAACTTTAAAAGCTTTTTAGAGTCAAATTTTAAGATGTTGGATGATCATAGAAAGTAAAACTCCTGGTAAGGCGCCCTAACAAAATATAGCCAGGATTAATATTTAACACCCCAGGATATCTGTAAGTACCCTTGTTTAAATTTTTGATAGTAGTAAATATTCCCTAATCCCTAACTTCTTCTTAACGAACTCACAACCTTAGCTCTCCAACCAAAACACGAGCCGCCGTAGCAAAGTAGTTTTTAGAAATATCCCCTAGTTTTCTCGACCCTTTTGTATTTAAGCAGTATCTAAATTTTCCAAGCTTTTATCTTCCCCCTTATTTCTAAGTGCTACAAAATTGTGTAAAAAAAAAAAAAAAAAAAAAAAAAAAAAAAAAAAAAAAAAAAAAAAAAAAAAAAAAAAAAAAAATTTGTAGCGTTCAACTGGACAAGACAACAACTGGATACTGAAGGAGGCAGAAAAATGAATCGGCCTCACACGTTGGGTGCCAGTTGAAGCGTTTTACCTGTCTGCTCTAATGGGATCAAGGAAAGACTATCTATAGAGATACTGGGGAGTCGAAATGGGGCTAGCAGAAGGAACAGACACGCAAACCTTCATGCGAACGGCAGCTCATTTTTTGTGCGGTGGCAGGTCGTAGATTCGTTGGGAGGGGTAGGAGGGTTTAAAGAAGACTAAACTACATAACCAAATAAGCAAAGGATACTTACACAGACTTGAGGACTTTCCTACTATTTAAACAAATTGGGACGCCGTTTGAAAAATCCTCAAATTCTCATATCGAGTACTTACTGGAAAGCAACTGGGGGACATTCATCGTAGATTCCTCATTGGGGTTATAGTGGGCTACAAATTATCATCATTTGGCTTCTATGCCATTATATTTTCTTCTGTTCTAAAACTTATTCACTTGTATTAGATATCTGTTAATAATTTTCTTAAATAAAGAGGTTACAGAAATAAAGATGTGTACATTTTATAATGTTTATTTAAACCTTAATACCTTTTTATTTTTATTGAGAATAGACACATTCTCAAACCAGAAATGAATAATAATAACAAAATACATGATTTTACAATTTTTAACCTTATTTTTAGCAGTGTACCAAAACAAAAATTTGACATGGCTGTCAAATGTCACTGCCATCTAATATTTACTTTACATAATATATTTTCCATGTTGAAAACAAACATTTTTAATTATGTAAAACCTTTACCAATAATATCCACTTGTGAATTATTTAAAATAAACATTATCATACCTTGTTAAAACAAAAATCCATGTCACAACACTTGGAACTTCAAAATTTTCCATTCAGACGGGGCTGGGAGGGGAAGATATTCAAATCATTACAAAACTGGATAAAATCGATACCAAATAATATCATCTGGGCATTTCTTACTGGAACATGAACAAATCAAAACATCATAAAAATAGCAACAGCTACATAAAGGACAGGAACCAGGAAACCACGCACTTCTTTTACCGGCAAATCAAACTGCATAACAATAGAACTGTTTCACAATAATATATCCATTAAAATGCCGTGAAACTATTGTCATTATATTCCTTGACATGTTAGAAATCCATTAGTTCTTTTACTATAAGAAGAAAACCATTTTGGCCGGCAAAGTGCGACTTTTTGAGTTCTAACAAAAAGATGCTTACAGAGCTGATGTACTTTTAGAACTAACTTTACATCGTCACGTCTCTCTCGCGTAAAACGATGCATTTCTTCTCGATCGTTCGGCCAAAACTATTGACCAATCGTCAACTACAACTCAAGGATCTTTCAAAATTCTGACCAATAATAACATGGGATTTTTAGCGCTCAAAACTTAAAGGAAAAACACTGAACCTTTTAGAGGGTTCATTCTCGAATAATGGATGTTTTCAATAACAATCTACCTAGTTGGTTATTGCTACACAAATAAATAGGAAATTTCCTAACCTTTACAATGCGAACAGGAGCGGCTTAGGAAATTTTAAAGATATATAAACTCACAAAATAAATTTAAACAATAGATATTTTTCCTGGGATAGGATATAAATTAATGGATATTTTTTATAAAATATTGTAGTAGAAATCCATCTGCTACAATAGCCTCCTCGGAAGAGAGGAAACTGGATTACCAATTCAGTTTTCGATAACTACAAAAATCCAACATTGACTTCTTGGGTGTGACAGGACAACAATACAAAAATATTTAAATAATGGCTAGTGGGGATTAAACAAAAACAAAACATCATTGTTAGGGAGTGGGCTAGCGTGCCATCAATCGCCAGACTCTTTAAAGTCGAGTAGACTTAAATGTTTCTTGACTCTACAAAGAACTGTAGGTGACAAGAGTTTCTGTGCCTTGGGAAAGAAATAATCTTGTGCCCTGTGTGGACCTCGCTGACATCCACTGCAGTAACACAAGTGACATATATACTATATATACCATATAGCAGGGCAGACACAGCCTCATCACCTCGTTGCCTAACTAGGATTGGTTTTCAAAAACTAAAAAAATCTTTCTGAGCTCTTGGCTCAGCAGATAGGCATCTGCTTAAACTCTAAACACCTAGCGACTTTCACGGGGCATTCGGCAACGGTTCTGCAAAAGGAGGATTTAGACAATCCATTCTAAATACCTCGTTGAGATAAAATGTCACAAATAACTTATCTCAACAACTCATTCAAACAAGACCAAACAGGGGGGAATGCGTGTGACAACATAAAAGACCAAAAAAAACTAGTATACTGGATTCAAACGGGATATCAAACCATTTAATAAGATCAAAAAAAAATAACGTAACACATGACATAGGAAATACTACATCATTACGTTTCCAATCCAAAGTCCAATCTAGGACATAAAAGCTTTTCATGAAAGTTCACCAGACAACTTTCTCATTTTCAAATCACTAACTGGGATATTCTTCACTTTTCAAAACCGGGGATATGATCTTACTTTTCCAAAACATGAGTAGATCTTACTTTTCCAAAACATAAGTAGACCATATTTTTCCAAAACATGAGTAGACTTCACTCTTCCAAACTGGGGTTAGACTACTTTTTCAAAACAGGGATGAAAGCAAACACACAAGGGAAAGACCAAAGGGACATTGGAAAGAATGACAATTCCGACGAACGACCACTTCCATTTATCCACCGAAAGCAAGCTTCACCTGTACTCAACGCGGCCAGATCCTAAGCTCACCAGCCTTGTCACAGCTTCTGCTCTTGGCCTACTTTCAATGAACAAACACAAGAGAGGTCAACGAACTATTCGCCAAAAAAAATCAAACTCCATCAGGGACATGGGCTAACAGACAACACGGGCTAATAGACAACACGGGCTAATAGACAACACGGGCTAATAGACAACACGGGCTAATAGACAACACAGGCTAATAGACAACACGGGACAACAGACAATGGGCTCTAAAACTTCCAGACAAAACAGGGATAGACAAACAAACAGACAACAACATACTTTTTGACTTCTAGATATACTCAGGGGCTTACAAACACAAACAATATTGAAATTTGGTTCCTATATGAGCTCACACGGGATAAGACATTTCTTGCTCCGACTACTAATGAAAGTGTTCACAGATAGCTGAACAACACTTCCTTCATCACGAGTATTACACTTGTGACATGTCAGATACAAAAAGACATACTTCATTCACGGGGGGACTTCTACTACTTCACTTCACAGGGGGGAGACTTCAACTACTACTTCACGGGCTCTTTTTAACTAACCTCTGGCATCCTTTTGACACCTACAAAGATAGATTAGTCAAAAAAAAAAAACAAGGGGCAACACAGACAAGGGGGGGGCTTTTTCAGGGGCTAACTTCTACACTTCAAGACAGTTATTCTCAAACAGTGTCGACAGAGAACGCTATCTTCAAATCTAAAAGTGACAGCTTTTCTCCTGGCTGCTTGAAAAAAACACAGAAGTGGGGGGCCTCTCCACGGTTTCCCTCTTCACTTCTTCACGGGGCCACTTCTCAAGGGGATGACTTCTCAATGGGATGACTTCTCCAACTAACCTGTGGCATGACATACACCAACAGAGATAGGCTTCGCTGGAAAAACAAGGGACTACTCTCACACAGACTATACGGGGCTAAGCTCATACACGGACCATACCAACAACATCACACATCTAATCAAATGACCAAATCAATAAATCACAAAAAACGATTATTCTGTAAAAAAACTGTTGATCTATAGGAATACATGCAAAAAATACAACATACTGTTATACTTCATAATTGGATTCAATATTCAAAATATTTAACGTTACTTTTAATCAAAATTTTCAAAAAAATTTTACGTTACTTTTTTATTCAACTGTTTGTCTATATATTTCATCAATATTTTCAAAAAAATTCAAATCAATGCTTTCATCATGGGTACAATATCAATACAATACAGTTAGTACGCTACAATAACATACAATTCTGTTCTACGATACTTACAATACAATACAATACCAGTATACATATGGGGTTACAAGTTAAATACACTATGATGTATGAAATGGTACATGCCCATACAATCAACAGCACGACCAAATCAACATCACAACAAAATGTGTACTTACTTACACCTCTTTGGAAAAATTATTAACTTTTGCAACAAAAACTACAAAAATGGGCTCTTTCATGGGGACTAACAGACTGAAACAGTTTCGGGGGCACTAACAGACATGAAACAGTTTCTGGGGGCAAGACAAGAGGAATCTGGGCTAAACTACATGGGAAGACTTGGGCGATATTTACTCGGGTCAAACTTCAGGGTGTACGTTACAAGTATTACAAGCGTAACACTAAGTGGGGGGGTGGCTAAAGATATTGGGGACTAGTAGATAGGCTAACTACTAGTTGAACATGTCTACAAGCTAGACTTGTAACAATGGGCATACAAAACATGACACGAGTCGAGCTTCCATGTTATCGGAAACACTTGCACCACAAACTGAGATCGGCTACCCAAGACGGGCACTGCCTAACAGTTGTAGTACAAATGAGACCGAAAGGAGGCTAAAGGGATATGGTAGTGGGAACATGCAAATGGGGTCTGAGGGAGGCCAAAAAAAGTACAGGCCCCACGTTGCCGGGGCCATTTGAAGCGTTCTGAGCCCCAGATTATATTATTTGGTATCGATTTTATCCAGTTTTGTAATGATTTGAATATCTTCCCCTCCCAGCCCCGTCTGAATGGAAAATTTTGAAGTTCCAAGTGTTGTGACATGGATTTTTGTTTTAACAAGGTATGATAATGTTTATTTTAAATAATTCACAAGTGGATATTATTGGTAAAGGTTTTACATAATTAAAAATGTTTGTTTTCAACATGGAAAATATATTATGTAAAGTAAATATTAGATGGCAGTGACATTTGACAGCCATGTCAAATTTTTGTTTTGGTACAGAGTAAAAAATAGAGTAAAAAATTTTTGATGTGATTGTTTAGCCTCACTCAAGGAGTCATGGTTGATTTTTGTTTGGTTTATCGAAAACTGGATAGCTATCCGAGCTTTCTCTTTTCGGAGGAGGCTGTTAAAATTAACCGGGAGCGGTTTTCAAAAACTAAAGGGCAGATGTTTATCTGTCAAACATCAACTTTTTAGTTTTTGAAAACCGCTCCCGGTTAATTTTTGGTGCACCATAACCTATGTTCAGAAAAGTAGATGTATTTTTTTTACAGGTAATCTTTTATGTAATCTGAAAGTTTTGTTATGTCAAGGAATAATTTTTCAATAAATGCCATAACTGTGTATTTTGTCCTGTTTATTTACCGCTAACCTATTGGCAAAATTTTAACCACAAACTTTAAAAGCTTTTTAGAGTCAAATTTTAAGATGTTGGATGATCATAGAAAGTAAAACTCCTGGTAAGGCGCCCTAACAAAATATAGCCAGGATTAATATTTAACACCCCAGGATATCTGTAAGTACCCTTGTTTAAATTTTTGATAGTAGTAAATATTCCCTAATCCCTAACTTCTTCTTAACGAACTCACAACCTTAGCTCTCCAACCAAAACACGAGCCGCCGTAGCAAAGTAGTTTTTAGAAATATCCCCTAGTTTTCTCGACCCTTTTGTATTTAAGCAGTATCTAAATTTTCCAAGCTTTTATCTTCCCCCTTATTTCTAAGTGCTACAAAATAGAGCATGAGACTCTTAATCTCAGGGTCGTGGGTTCGAGCCCCACGTTGGGCGCCAGTTGAAGCGTTTTACCTGTCTGCTCTAATGGGATCAAGGAAAGACTATCTATAGAGATACTGGGGAGTCGAAATGGGGCTAGCAGAAGGAACAGACACGCAAACCTTCATGCGAACGGCAGCTCATTTTTTGTGCGGTGGCAGGTCGTAGATTCGTTGGGAGGGGTAGGAGGGTTTAAAGAAGACTAAACTACATAACCAAATAAGCAAAGGATACTTACACAGACTTGAGGACTTTCCTACTATTTAAACAAATTGGGACGCCGTTTGAAAAATCCTCAAATTCTCATATCGAGTACTTACTGGAAAGCAACTGGGGGACATTCATCGTAGATTCCTCATTGGGGTTATAGTGGGCTACAAATTATCATCATTTGGCTTCTATGCCATTATATTTTCTTCTGTTCTAAAACTTATTCACTTGTATTAGATATCTGTTAATAATTTTCTTAAATAAAGAGGTTACAGAAATAAAGATGTGTACATTTTATAATGTTTATTTAAACCTTAATACCTTTTTATTTTTATTGAGAATAGACACATTCTCAAACCAGAAATGAATAATAATAACAAAATACATGATTTTACAATTTTTAACCTTATTTTTAGCAGTGTACCAAAACAAAAATTTGACATGGCTGTCAAATGTCACTGCCATCTAATATTTACTTTACATAATATATTTTCCATGTTGAAAACAAACATTTTTAATTATGTAAAACCTTTACCAATAATATCCACTTGTGAATTATTTAAAATAAACATTATCATACCTTGTTAAAACAAAAATCCATGTCACAACACTTGGAACTTCAAAATTTTCCATTCAGACGGGGCTGGGAGGGGAAGATATTCAAATCATTACAAAACTGGATAAAATCGATACCAAATAATATCATCTGGGCATTTCTTACTGGAACATGAACAAATCAAAACATCATAAAAATAGCAACAGCTACATAAAGGACAGGAACCAGGAAACCACGCACTTCTTTTACCGGCAAATCAAACTGCATAACAATAGAACTGTTTCACAATAATATATCCATTAAAATGCCGTGAAACTATTGTCATTATATTCCTTGACATGTTAGAAATCCATTAGTTCTTTTACTATAAGAAGAAAACCATTTTGGCCGGCAAAGTGCGACTTTTTGAGTTCTAACAAAAAGATGCTTACAGAGCTGATGTACTTTTAGAACTAACTTTACATCGTCACGTCTCTCTCGCGTAAAACGATGCATTTCTTCTCGATCGTTCGGCCAAAACTATTGACCAATCGTCAACTACAACTCAAGGATCTTTCAAAATTCTGACCAATAATAACATGGGATTTTTAGCGCTCAAAACTTAAAGGAAAAACACTGAACCTTTTAGAGGGTTCATTCTCGAATAATGGATGTTTTCAATAACAATCTACCTAGTTGGTTATTGCTACACAAATAAATAGGAAATTTCCTAACCTTTACAATGCGAACAGGAGCGGCTTAGGAAATTTTAAAGATATATAAACTCACAAAATAAATTTAAACAATAGATATTTTTCCTGGGATAGGATATAAATTAATGGATATTTTTTATAAAATATTGTAGTAGAAATCCATCTGCTACAAGGTTTCCTTTCGGATTGTTCCTGTTCCGCCACTGGCCATTTTAAATTAAATGTTAACCTCAGCACTAATATAAATATTATTATTATACACTTAGAAGTTTATTTTTATTTCGCACAAGAACGCTTTTTAAGTTTAACGATTATCGATAACGATAGGTCTTTTAAAAAACCGGTGTTTTTATTGTGATAGGTTTCGAATTCGAAATTACCTTATCGCCAATACACCTGCCACACGACCTCTCGCCTCGCTTGCCAAACTCGAACTCCAGCTTCCAAATTACGCGCATTTAAATCAATAAATTGCAATTTATTTTGTATAGGGCAGTCACTGAAAGTAAAAATCAACGATTACCTTCAATTTCGGTGAACCTTCATCGATTTTCACGAAAATTGGTCAGTGGTTAGAGGATACCTCAAGAAACAAAGGTGACATGGTACCTCCTTGCGCCTTTACCCTGAGGGTGGATACCGCCCCTTCTCGGGGGTAAAAATTATTTTATAAAAAATAACTGCACAAATCTATAAAAGAACAAATTATAAGCAAAATTTATTATATAAAGCTATTAAAATGAGTCAATACTTTTTAAGTTATTAAAGAGAAAAAGTTTAATTATTCGTGAAAAAAATGCATGTTTTGAAGCGGTTTTTCGTAAATCACTGAAAAATTGTAAGTTTTTACAAAAAAGTTAATAGTAGTTTAATTCGTATAGCCTATATTCTAAGAATATACTCTTAAATCACGCGCCTTTCGATTATAGAACTACAACCCCTTCGCAAGAAAACCATCCCATATTCCCGGCTTAAGAGAGAGTTGTACTTAAAATAATTTAAATTAATTATTTGGCGACTACATATCGTTTAATAATTTCTGAGCTTGCAAAATATACGCATCTCAATTATTGAATTGCCATTTTCTTTCTATAGTGCAGTCACTGAAGGTAAAAATCAACTATGACCTTCGATTTCGGTAAATCTCCATTCATTTTCACGAATTAACAATAACAACTGTGGGTTTTAACCTGGGGTATATATCACCCCTTCTCGGGGGTGAAAATTACTTTATTAAAAATAACGCCACAAATCGAGAGAGGGACAAATAGTAAGCAAAATTAGTTATATATTGTGATTAAAATAAATCAAGACTTTTTGAGTTATTAAAGACCAAATATTTTAATTTTTCTGAAAGAAAATGCATGCTTTAAAGCGATTTTTCATAAATAACTCAAAAACTGTAAGTTTTTACAAAAAAGGGTTTACCACTAAAATTGAAGCTAATAAAAAATATAATAAATTGCTTACTTGAAAAACCCTTTAGTGTTAATTTAAAGTAAGTTATTGATAATTAAATGTAAATTTTTTTCTGTGACTGTTCAAATCTAAGGATTCAAGCTTAAATAACGGGAAAGAGATGCATTTTATAACATTTAGTTACTAAATACTTGTCAAAGTACTTAGAAATACCTATCAAAAATGAGCTCCAGAAAAAGTTGATAGCATCAAAATCCGCTGACCAATTTTCATGAAAATAAATGGAGATTTACTGAAATCGAAGGTCATAGTTGATTTTTACCTTCAGTGTCTGCACCATAGAAAGAAAATGACAAATAAATAATTGAGATGCGTATATTTTGCGAGCTCATAAATTATTAAACGATATCTAGTCGCCAAATAATTAATTTAAATTATTTTAAGTACAACTCTCAAGCCGGGAATATGGGATGGTTTTCTTGCGAAGGGGTTGTAGCTCAATAATCGAAAGGCGCGTGATTTAAGAGTATATTCTTAGAATATAGGCTATACGAATTAAACTACTATTAACTTTTTTGTAAAAACTTACAATTTTTCAGTGATTTACGAAAAACCGCTTCATAACATGCAGTTTTTTTCACTAATAATTAAAATCTTTGATCTTTAATAACTTAAAAATATTGACTTATTTTATTAACTTTATATAATAAATTTTGCTATTAATTTGTTCTTTTATTGATTTGTGCAGTTATTTTTAATAAAATAATTTTCACCCCGGAAAGGGGCGGTATTCACCCTCAGAGTAAAAGCGCAAGGTGGTACCATGTCACCTTTGCTTCTTAACGTATCCTCTAACCACTGAACAATTTTCGTGAAAATCGATGAAGGTTCACCGAAATTGAAGGTTATCGTTGATTTTTACCTTCAGTGACTGCACTATATAAAATAAATTGCAATTTACTGATCTAAATGCGCGTAATTTGGAAGCTTATAAATTATTCAATGATATATAGTCGCCAAATAATTAGTTTAATGCATTTTAAGTACAACTTTCTCTTAAGCCGGGAAGATAGGGTGGATTTCTTGCGAAGGGGTTGTAGCTCAATAATCGAAATGCACGTGATTTAATAGTTTATTCTTAGAGTATATAAGCTATAGGAATTATATCCGCAATACATATTTTAAGTTTTCTCAGCATTTTTTCTTAAGTTAAATCAATTAAAGGGTTGTTTGGGGGTGAAGGGGATGAGCTCAAAAATCGTAACTATATAATTTCAAGAGCTCATAAATAGCTCATAATTCTGCTTCAAAAACCGATTCCATATTCCTATTTTTAAGTAGTGGGGGGGGGGGCTGAGTTAGCCCCCCCCCCACTAAAGTATCAAATTCCTGCTCAGTGGAACGAGCTCAAAATTTTTATTTTGCGGAATATGAGAGCTCATAAATAGCTCATAAATCAGGGCTATTTGTTTTTTGATTTTTGCAAGTGGGGGGCAGCTCAACACGGGTAGTAAAATGCAAAATAAAATAAAGTTATATATTGAGCCCCCAAGTAGCGCATCATACTTAAAATTTAGTTTTTTTCAGAAATCAATACATTTTTCAATTATTTTTACAATCTTTGGCCAATGATATTTGAACGTGCTATAGTGAAAACTGTTTAGTTAATAGTTTAAAAAATAGGAAATACATTTGAAACGGACAATATCTTTTAATTTGCGGTAGCGCAAATACTCAAAAATTGGTAAAATTTACATATTAGCACCTTAAAAGAAGGTGTGGTCTAGTAGGTGTTCTTTTGCCATTTAGTTCGTCCAATTTTGAACATAGGCTTCCCCCAGTTGACTCCATTCGCTTCTGTTTAGTGCTTTCTGTTTCCAGTGCGTTCCTCCTATCTTTTTAATGTCGTCTCCCCATCTCATTTGGGGTCGTCCTCTTGTTTTCTTTCCTGTCCATGGTCTCCATTCTTGTATCGTGGTATTCCACCTATTGTCCGTTTGTCTAGCGTTACGACCTGCGAAGCTCTATTTTAGTCTGGCAATATGTTGTTCTGCGTCTTTGATTTTGTATTATTCCTTACCCAGTTGTTTTGCATTTTGTCTGTCAATTTTACTCCTAACATTGCTCTCTCCATGGCTCTTTGTGTCTTCATTATTTTATCCATGTTTGCCTTGGTCAAGGTCCATGTTTGGCATGCGTATGCGAGAATTGGGAGTATGCACTGGTCAAACACTCTTGTTAAGTATTGTTGTATTTTTTATTCTTTAGGACCCTTTTTAGTTTTTCAAATCCTGCCCAAGCTAATCTGACCCTTCTTTTAACCTCCGCTGTTTGGTTTTCCGTATTTATCTTTATCATCTGTCCCAAATATATATACGTCTTTTACTTTACACTCCATTTAATTTCAATATAATTATTATAGTGTGTTTGAAGTTATAAAGGATATAAATAAAACAACTTATAAGTTTAATAACATGTTTAATTGAAATAAAAAATAAACCAAATTGTAGCCAAACAATGTCAACAAATTGAATGAAATTTTGACTTTAGAAAGAGTCTTTTACTCACTATTTCTGAGTGGGTACGTCGAAGCTGCGCTTGCTGTCAAACTTTGGCATCGAAGCTCTGGATGCTACGACAGATCTTACGAAACCATATCCTTCCTTAGCGCCGACGACTTTTTTAGATGCTTAACTCACTAACTTGACGCAGCGCCCGATAAACTCAGGCAACTGCCCTGTGGACTTATCTGTTCGAGAACCGTGTCCACTTTCCCACTCTCGATGGTTGACTACAGCTAACAAAGTTTTGAGACTGTATGCAAGTATGGAAACGCCTTCAGTTGAACACAAATTGTTAGTATACTTCATTCTTAAATCATACATGCATGTATGGTTCAAAATAAAGAACAGCAAATACATAACAGATGAACCTGAACACGTTTTTCAGGCTAACAAATCAACTAGATTTCTACCAAAGAATTTGATTAAAGTAGTTGTTCCTGTAATCGAAAGAAATGCATTTTTTCCCACCCAGGAAATTTGCTACTGAGGATGACAGTTGATGAAAGGAAGCACATAAGAGAATTACAATTCCAAAGAATAACCAAAGCAAGGACGTTAGCTACAAAAACAGAAATAATTAGGGTTTTTCGACCTCCAAAAATCAACTTTCATGCGACTGACTATATTGAATAAATTGATTGGAACACAACCGAAATTACACCACCACCACTGTTACGGATAGTCTCTAAAGATGAAGTTTGGGATAAAATCATTGCTGGTGAAACACCCGAGGATTGGAACTTTGGAAAATTTCCATGTTATACCTACTTAAGTCGTGGTACGCTGCGTTAAGTTAGTGACTGAAGCATCTAAAAAAGTCGTCGGTGCTAAGGAACGAGATGATTTCATAAGATCTGCCGTAGCATCCAGAGCTTCGATGCCAAAGTTTGACAGCAGGCGCAGCTTCAACGTACCCACTCAGAAATAGTGAGTAAAAGACTCTATCTAAAGTCAAAATTTGATTTAATTCTAATTTATACAATTTGGTTTCTTTTTGTTTCAATTAAACATGTTATTAAAATTATAATTTGTTTTATTTATATCCTTTAGAACTTTAAACACACTATAATAATTCTATTTCAATTAAATGGAGTGTAAAATAAAAGAACAGAAAATGGATTGTGCTGAACACCCAACACAACATACTAGACCACACCTTCTTTTAAGGTGCTGATAAGTAAATTTTACCAATTTTTAAGTATTTTGCGCTACCGCAAATTAAAAGATATTGTCGGTTTGAAATTTGTTTCCTATTTTTTAAACTATTAAATAAACAGCTTTCACTATAGCACGTTCAAATACAGTGGCGGCTCGTATAACTTTAGGAAGGTAGTGCCAGAATCCGGGCAGCTGCCTAAATTTTTAGTGACGGTTTTACGATATTGTCAAAAAGGATATAAAATAGAAATTAAAAAAAAAATAGGCGCAGATATTTTTATCTTATATATGTATCTATATATTTACTATTTTTGGGATGCCAAAAAATTGACCAAAATTTATCAAAACAATTCCGTAAATTAAGTAATTAACAATAAAAAAAATGCAACTTACCACCAGTATTTACTGCTGATATACTTTTTTTTCATCACTAGGTGGGGAATCTGCAAACAGACGTCGGAGGTAAAAATTTCCAACAGTGCTGGGTTCCTGAGCTGAAACTTCATGAGTGTCAAGTCGACCAGTTTGGCCCTAAATCGGACCTCCCTGCCCTCCGTAACTCCGATGTGGCCGGGACCAGCAAAACCCCACCCCTCTCATACTAGGGCATCAGGGTGGAATCGCCCGTTAGGGCATGACTTCTCCCCGATGTCCTTCTTTTGCCCGATTCTCAGTCGCTCGTCATCACGCATCAGCTTCCGTCTCTCGCACTCATCCGACCACCACGTCCTTTAATCCTATGCTGTCAATCTTTCATTCTTCCTACCACTGCTGATGTACTTGACGTTTGTTTTTACGATATGGTCTCTAGAGCCTATTTAGAAAATTATAAAAATAACACTATTCTATTATTTACACACACGCACAAAGTTATTTAATATCACTTTTAAAGTTTACGATATGTGAAGTCCATCCTTCTTTCTTTTTTGGAGGCAAAATTTTCAATGACTTTATTATTAAAATTGTCAATGCCATTTACAAAATGTCTTTCTGTAGACAGCATACCTAAAGCACTTAGTCGTTCTTCCTTCATGGTATTTCTGAGGAATGTCTTGATTCGTTTTAGCATTGAAAAACAACGTTCTGCTTCAGATGTTGACATGGGAATGGTTATTAATATACTTAAAAGTTTAACAGTTTCTTCAAATGTACATTTTAAACCTTCATCATTTAATAAAACAGATAACGCAACAGCCCCAGAGGTAGTACTTAATTCGTCTCGCTGATACAATACTTGTAATTCAGTTTTAAGCCGAGTTTTGTTTAAAAATAAAAATTGTGTGCATGTTTCATTAAGAAATGATTCGGGGAACTTATCCTTATAAGCAGAAAACTTTTCTGACATAAAAAATAAATGAGAAGCAACTAAATGTCCGGAGAAGGTAAACCTTGTTTTTATTTGCAACAAAACTGCATCGCATATCTCTAAGGCTTCCCGTTTTCTGCTGGGCCTGTCCTCTTCAATTCGCCTTTTTTTTATTGGTTCATCATTATCATTATCGGTTTGTCTCTGTGACGTGTTTATTTCTTCTTGAACATTATCAATAATGACGTCCATTTGCTCCCTTATACCTTGAATTGCTGCTTCAAAATTCTCCAAATCTTTTTTCACTTTGACAGAATCAGTGCATACTTTTTGCAATTGATGAAAAATAATTTCTACGTGGGGCATAATTTTATTAAAAATAAATAATCAAAATACAAAGTCTTTATTCTGGAGCTTTAATTTGTAACCATTTGCTTGATTAATGGAAGACAAATCACGTGAAGTACTTTGTATAATGTTCATAACTGCAATGAGGTCCTTTCTATTTTCATGAACAGTATGAACACTTCGTGATTGAAAATTCCAACGTGTTTGGGAAGATTTTGGCAACCTGCGATTAACCACCTCATCCAAAATTTTTGTTCTTTGAGGAGACGTTGAAAAGAATGAGCACAAACCAGATAAATTAAAAAAAAATATCCTAGCCTGCTTATTGATGGAACATGCACTTGTCATCATTAAATTCATTTGGTGTGCATAGCAATGAGCGTAATTTGCAAGAGGATATGTCTCCTTAATAATTTTTTGCACACCATTTAAGCCACCACTCATAACAGATGCGCCATCATAACTTTGAGCAATTAATTTGTTTGGAGTATGTTTTAACAAGGGATTTAAAACATTTAAAATACATTCAGGGATTGACTTAGCATCATGTCCGCCCGGCACGTAAAATCTCCAAAATCTCTCAACTGGTCGTCCTTTACACAAATATCGGAAGACTATAACTAATTGAAATTCACCAGCAACGTCTGTGGTTTCATCGGCAATCACTGCAACATAAGGAGAATTTTCAATTTTTTCTTAATTTCCTCGTGGTAAACATCTAACATGCACTCCAGTAGTTCATTTTGTGTTGTTTTTGAGGTACCTTTAAAATATTTGAAACTATGAATGTGAACCTTTAAGTCGTTGTCTAATTCAGCGCTAAAATTGACCAGCTCCTTAAATATGCCTCTGTTGTCTGAATTTTTCGTTTCGTCGTGACCTCTTAGAGCTAACTCAAAAGCTCCACAAAACCTTATACAATTTATGATTTGATTCAAGACATATCGATTCTTATCTACCTTTCATTATGTTTAATTAGAGTATCACGATAAGCTGAATTTAATTGGGTTTTTATATTTAACTTACCAAGCATTGAAAAGCTAAAAACGTTATTCATGTGCACTTTAGATTTTTTCACTTGCATAGATTGCACTTTTTAGATTTCAATTTCTCCCATATATGTACAAGATCATCGGTGCCTTTGTTTAACCAAGTCTCGTCACCTCCAAACAAAACGCATACAAAACAGAACAGTTTATTAGTTTGTTCGCAAACATACAACCAGCTATTTTCATCATAAATAGTTTTATTAAACTTACGACAGCGAAGTTTTTGTCCATTTCCACTTTGTTTTTCAATTTTTAAATCGGGTAAAGGCCGACCGAGTTCTTTAATTTGTAGTTTTTTTTCTAACGAGAAACCACCAAAAGAGTTTTTTAATACTATACTAATTTGATTCATTGTCAAAAAATAAATTAAACGTAGAAAATAATCAAAATATTATTTTTATACCTACGACACCCACGACCACAACGCACTAATAATTACAAATTAAAAAATATAGTAGATTATAAACACAAATATACAATACAGTACGAGATAATAAACACAATAGCGTCAAGCGAACGCGTAAAGAGACTAGAAATAGATCTAAAACATTGTATCTTAAGATCCACTAACTTCCTTTTCGAGATTTCGAGCCGGGCACGGAGAGTCCAATTTAAACGTATATTAAAAGTGCAATACCGCTCTATCTCTGTCACTTACACAGGATGCTCATACAATCTTTCTCTTTTCTGCCGAGCCACTATGCCGTTCGGCACTGGGATTTTTGTGATCTTCATCCCTTATCCGGTCAGCTGTGGGTGGCCAGAGTCGGTAGATTTGCATTGCGCTACACAGTTGCCAGATTTGATATAATTTATGAAAATAAAGAGAAATAATCACAAAAAAAATTAACAGGCATTAAGATGTTTTTAAGATAAAAAATATGTTTCTGCATAGTTAGCAAGGTAGTGCCATGGCTCTATGGCCACTGGCTCATACCTCACGGCCGCCACTGTTCAAATATCATTGGCTGAAGATAGTAAAAATAATTGAAAAATGTATTGATTTCTGAAGAAAACTAAATTTTAAGTATGATCGCTACCTGGGGGTTTAATATACATATTGTATAATATGTAGGTATAATGTATAATTTGATTTTACTTTGCATTTTACTTATATACCCCAAAGGCAAGTTTTCCGCGGTATAGCGATTAAAAATGAAACATTGTTTTTTTTCGACCCTCCCTAATCGATACGGATCGGTTTGAACGTATGCAAAAGTGTTTCGATCGTGGTGCGACATGTTTTGAAAAGCAATAAAGTACCTATTTTAAGTCTCGATATTTTTTGTCTTTGTGGCTATATGCAAAACTAAAAAGACAACCATTTTAATGAAAAACATGTTCCGCGGTCGGATTTATTTATTTTTTGTTTTTGGAATTCGAGTTTAATATAAATATTATAATATGCCTATTGCAGTTAACACTGTTTTATATTTTTCTACGTTTTAATACATTTTCAGATTTGTTCGATCCTAATATAAACATCGTACATCGAATTAAAAAAGTTTGGAAAAGTTAGAAGTTCTTTTTAGCTTGCAGCTGCAGTACAGGAAGAGAATTAAAATAAACAATGGTAAAGTGTGCCATCTATGAGTCGCTAGTGACTTTACTGAATGCGGAAAATAGTCCATGTTTAAAATTCGATAATATGAATAAACATTTTTGTAACCTGGTGGCTATATTAATGGAAATACATTTAGAAAATTTATTATAATTACTTGTTTAATGAACATCCCAAGCAAAATAAATAAATTACCAAGCTGACAAATTTAATGCACCATGAAATGGATGAACTTTTTTGTGCAATAAAAAATATATTTACGACTTTAGTTTATTTGAAATGATTGTGTGCATAATGTTGTGTAAGGTATACCGAGAACAATAAATCCCCAGCAATTAAAAACACACCAACTAAAATTCTCAAAATTGGGGGACACTCACTGATAGCTTGATTCAATAACCTAGTAACATACGTGGACACGTGTGAAACATAGAAGAAATTCCACGAGACTGGAAAAAAGCAATTATATGCTCAATCCATAGGAAGGGAGACAAACTCAAAACAAAAATTATAGAGGCATGTCCTTACTTTTTGCATTGATTAATAACTACACAGCTCTTTGTGAGTTACAATGTGTTTACGTGGATCATAAACCGAAGGTTAAGCCTCTTCACAGAACAAATCATAGGAGAATACCAGGCAGTATTCAGACCAGGAAGATCTATCATTCAACAGATATTTAACGAAAAACAGATATAAACTAAAATCTAAGAGCACGTAATTTTTGTAGAATAACAAGCCTATGATAACATAAATAGAGATAAAATATATCTAATTATGCAGCAATTGGGTATGCCTACCAAGGAAATTGGTAAAGTAAATTCAAGCCATTCATGTGCGAGTCACAGTAGCACAATTTATTCTGACATTAGTCACAGCCTATTAGTCACAGATAGGCTGGCACTAACTCTTAGTCCAGAAATCCACTACGCATCCGCTAGGAAAAATATTCTGATTCGGATCTTTTGCACAATCTTACTCAAAAAGGACTCCTGCATGTTGTTAGGACCAAAACGTGGTCAAAAAATTCTTAAACGTTTTTTTTTGTTTTTTTCCTAAAATAATTTTTTTGCATTGAAAAAAGTTTTTTTTAGGTTTTTTGGATCATTACAAACAGAAAAGATCTTAAGGAACTTTTCTCTAAAAATGATAGTTTTTGACATATAAGCGATTAAAAATTGAAAAATTGCGAAATCGGCCATTTTTAACCCTCAAAAACTATGTGAAAAACTAAAAATTTGAATGTTGCCAAGGCAGGTAGATATTATCTAAACATCGGTTGATGAAATCCCGAAGAGTTTTTTGCAATACAATATTCAAAACTCCTCTGTTTTTAATTGCTAATCAAGCGTGCGCGACACTATTTTCCACCGACAGTATGGTGCAAATGAAAGGAATAAATTCGTTATTTCACCAACCGGCGACTTTAAGGAAAAATCCCGAAACAGGTCGATTTTTATTTTTAAGTTATGATATTGTGGCATATATGGTATACTGGTGACGTCATGCATCTGGACGTGATGACGTAATCTATGATTTTTTTAAATAAGAATAGGGGTGGTGTGCTGGCTCATTTGAAAGGTTCTTCAATTCTCTATTCAGTAATATAAACATTTTATATAATTATTTATACAGCGTCTCCAAAAAATTTTTATTAAATTATTTGACAAAAAAAAAGTAGAAGGACACCCTGTATAAATAATTATGTAAATGACTAAGTTTTCACTCTAATGGCATATAACATATCCCACCAGAATGAAAACAATGGGAACCTTCTCTGGTTACACCTCCGAGGCTTCTACAATTTGCAAGCCATACGGATGCTGAGACTAAGGAAGATGAGGGAATTCTACAATTTACAATTCACGTCACATCTGCTCAGCGCGGTTAAGTTCCAACGAGACTGGTTCCCTTCATACTCCACACAGAGTAAATGTAAATCAAAAATGAATAACCATTTTCAATTTCGTTGCAAAACGAAAATACAGCCGAACCATATTCCAGTCCAATCAGAGAGTGCTGCAAGCACCTCTACCGGTTTCGAAACTTATTAGTCTCTCATCAGGAGGCACATATTCTGCTCTCCCTGATCCAACCAAAACAAACCCCAGCGTGCAGTCCCGAATTGCAACGAACGAAATGGCATAGATGCCCTAGCGGCAACTGCTAGCAAAAGACTAAGTTTTCACTCTAATGGCATATAACATATCCCACCAGAATGAAAACAATGGGAACCTTCTCTGGTTACACCTCCGAGGCTTCTACAATTTGCAAGCCATACGGATGCTGAGACTAAGGAAGATGAGGGAATTCTACAATTTACAATTCACGTCACATCTGCTCAGCGCGGTTAAGTTCCAACGAGACTGGTTCCCTTCATACTCCACACAGAGTAAATGTAAATCAAAAATGAATAACCATTTTCAATTTCGTTGCAAAACGAAAATACAGCCGAACCATATTCCAGTCCAATCAGAGAGTGCTGCAAGCACCTCTACCGGTTTCGAAACTTATTAGTCTCTCATCAGGAGGCACATATTCTGCTCTCCCTGATCCAACCAAAACAAACCCCAGCGTGCAGTCCCGAATTGCAACGAACGAAATGGCATAGATGCCCTAGCGGCAACTGCTAGCAAAAGACTAAGTTTTCACTCTAATGGCATATAACATATCCCACCAGAATGAAAACAATGGGAACCTTCTCTGGTTACACCTCCGAGGCTTCTACAATTTGCAAGCCATACGGATGCTGAGACTAAGGAAGATGAGGGAATTCTACAATTTACAATTCACGTCACATCTGCTCAGCGCGGTTAAGTTCCAACGAGACTGGTTCCCTTCATACTCCACACAGAGTAAATGTAAATCAAAAATGAATAACCATTTTCAATTTCGTTGCAAAACGAAAATACAGCCGAACCATATTCCAGTCCAATCAGAGAGTGCTGCAAGCACCTCTACCGGTTTCGAAACTTATTAGTCTCTCATCAGGAGGCACATATTCTGCTCTCCCTGATCCAACCAAAACAAACCCCAGCGTGCAGTCCCGAATTGCAACGAACGAAATGGCATAGATGCCCTAGCGGCAACTGCTAGCAAAAGACTAAGTTTTCACTCTAATGGCATATAACATATCCCACCAGAATGAAAACAATGGGAACCTTCTCTGGTTACACCTCCGAGGCTTCTACAATTTGCAAGCCATACGGATGCTGAGACTAAGGAAGATGAGGGAATTCTACAATTTACAATTCACGTCACATCTGCTCAGCGCGGTTAAGTTCCAACGAGACTGGTTCCCTTCATACTCCACACAGAGTAAATGTAAATCAAAAATGAATAACCATTTTCAATTTCGTTGCAAAACGAAAATACAGCCGAACCATATTCCAGTCCAATCAGAGAGTGCTGCAAGCACCTCTACCGGTTTCGAAACTTATTAGTCTCTCATCAGGAGGCACATATTCTGCTCTCCCTGATCCAACCAAAACAAACCCCAGCGTGCAGTCCCGAATTGCAACGAACGAAATGGCATAGATGCCCTAGCGGCAACTGCTAGCAAAAGACTAAGTTTTCACTCTAATGGCATATAACATATCCCACCAGAATGAAAACAATGGGAACCTTCTCTGGTTACACCTCCGAGGCTTCTACAATTTGCAAGCCATACGGATGCTGAGACTAAGGAAGATGAGGGAATTCTACAATTTACAATTCACGTCACATCTGCTCAGCGCGGTTAAGTTCCAACGAGACTGGTTCCCTTCATACTCCACACAGAGTAAATGTAAATCAAAAATGAATAACCATTTTCAATTTCGTTGCAAAACGAAAATACAGCCGAACCATATTCCAGTCCAATCAGAGAGTGCTGCAAGCACCTCTACCGGTTTCGAAACTTATTAGTCTCTCATCAGGAGGCACATATTCTGCTCTCCCTGATCCAACCAAAACAAACCCCAGCGTGCAGTCCCGAATTGCAACGAACGAAATGGCATAGATGCCCTAGCGGCAACTGCTAGCAAAAGACTAAGTTTTCACTCTAATGGCATATAACATATCCCACCAGAATGAAAACAATGGGAACCTTCTCTGGTTACACCTCCGAGGCTTCTACAATTTGCAAGCCATACGGATGCTGAGACTAAGGAAGATGAGGGAATTCTACAATTTACAATTCACGTCACATCTGCTCAGCGCGGTTAAGTTCCAACGAGACTGGTTCCCTTCATACTCCACACAGAGTAAATGTAAATCAAAAATGAATAACCATTTTCAATTTCGTTGCAAAACGAAAATACAGCCGAACCATATTCCAGTCCAATCAGAGAGTGCTGCAAGCACCTCTACCGGTTTCGAAACTTATTAGTCTCTCATCAGGAGGCACATATTCTGCTCTCCCTGATCCAACCAAAACAAACCCCAGCGTGCAGTCCCGAATTGCAACGAACGAAATGGCATAGATGCCCTAGCGGCAACTGCTAGCAAAAGACTAAGTTTTCACTCTAATGGCATATAACATATCCCACCAGAATGAAAACAATGGGAACCTTCTCTGGTTACACCTCCGAGGCTTCTACAATTTGCAAGCCATACGGATGCTGAGACTAAGGAAGATGAGGGAATTCTACAATTTACAATTCACGTCACATCTGCTCAGCGCGGTTAAGTTCCAACGAGACTGGTTCCCTTCATACTCCACACAGAGTAAATGTAAATCAAAAATGAATAACCATTTTCAATTTCGTTGCAAAACGAAAATACAGCCGAACCATATTCCAGTCCAATCAGAGAGTGCTGCAAGCACCTCTACCGGTTTCGAAACTTATTAGTCTCTCATCAGGAGGCACATATTCTGCTCTCCCTGATCCAACCAAAACAAACCCCAGCGTGCAGTCCCGAATTGCAACGAACGAAATGGCATAGATGCCCTAGCGGCAACTGCTAGCAAAAGACTAAGTTTTCACTCTAATGGCATATAACATATCCCACCAGAATGAAAACAATGGGAACCTTCTCTGGTTACACCTCCGAGGCTTCTACAATTTGCAAGCCATACGGATGCTGAGACTAAGGAAGATGAGGGAATTCTACAATTTACAATTCACGTCACATCTGCTCAGCGCGGTTAAGTTCCAACGAGACTGGTTCCCTTCATACTCCACACAGAGTAAATGTAAATCAAAAATGAATAACCATTTTCAATTTCGTTGCAAAACGAAAATACAGCCGAACCATATTCCAGTCCAATCAGAGAGTGCTGCAAGCACCTCTACCGGTTTCGAAACTTATTAGTCTCTCATCAGGAGGCACATATTCTGCTCTCCCTGATCCAACCAAAACAAACCCCAGCGTGCAGTCCCGAATTGCAACGAACGAAATGGCATAGATGCTCTAGCGGCAACTGCTAGCAAAAGACTAAGTTTTCACTCTAATGGCATATAACATATCCCACCAGAATGAAAACAATGGGAACCTTCTCTGGTTACACCTCCGAGGCTTCTACAATTTGCAAGCCATACGGATGCTGAGACTAAGGAAGATGAGGGAATTCTACAATTTACAATTCACGTCACATCTGCTCAGCGCGGTTAAGTTCCAACGAGACTGGTTCCCTTCATACTCCACACAGAGTAAATGTAAATCAAAAATGAATAACCATTTTCAATTTCGTTGCAAAACGAAAATACAGCCGAACCATATTCCAGTCCAATCAGAGAGTGCTGCAAGCACCTCTACCGGTTTCGAAACTTATTAGTCTCTCATCAGGAGGCACATATTCTGCTCTCCCTGATCCAACCAAAACAAACCCCAGCGTGCAGTCCCGAATTGCAACGAACGAAATGGCATAGATGCCCTAGCGGCAACTGCTAGCAAAAGACTAAGTTTTCACTCTAATGGCATATAACATATCCCACCAGAATGAAAACAATGGGAACCTTCTCTGGTTACACCTCCGGGGCTTCTACAATTTGCAAGCCATACGGATGCTGAGACTAAGGAAGATGAGGGAATTCTACAATTTACAATTCACGTCACATCTGCTCAGCGCGGTTAAGTTCCAACGAGACTGGTTCCCTTCATACTCCACACAGAGTAAATGTAAATCAAAAATGAATAACCATTTTCAATTTCGTTGCAAAACGAAAATACAGCCGAACCATATTCCAGTCCAATCAGAGAGTGCTGCAAGCACCTCTACCGGTTTCGAAACTTATTAGTCTCTCATCAGGAGGCACATATTCTGCTCTCCCTGATCCAACCAAAACAAACCCCAGCGTGCAGTCCCGAATTGCAACGAACGAAATGGCATAGATGCCCTAGCGGCAACTGCTAGCAAAAGACTAAGTTTTCACTCTAATGGCATATAACATATCCCACCAGAATGAAAACAATGGGAACCTTCTCTGGTTACACCTCCGAGGCTTCTACAATTTGCAAGCCATACGGATGCTGAGACTAAGGAAGATGAGGGAATTCTACAATTTACAATTCACGTCACATCTGCTCAGCGCGGTTAAGTTCCAACGAGACTGGTTCCCTTCATACTCCACACAGAGTAAATGTAAATCAAAAATGAATAACCATTTTCAATTTCGTTGCAAAACGAAAATACAGCCGAACCATATTCCAGTCCAATCAGAGAGTGCTGCAAGCACCTCTACCGGTTTCGAAACTTATTAGTCTCTCATCAGGAGGCACATATTCTGCTCTCCCTGATCCAACCAAAACAAACCCCAGCGTGCAGTCCCGAATTGCAACGAACGAAATGGCATAGATGCCCTAGCGGCAACTGCTAGCAAAAGACTAAGTTTTCACTCTAATGGCATATAACATATCCCACCAGAATGAAAACAATGGGAACCTTCTCTGGTTACACCTCCGAGGCTTCTACAATTTGCAAGCCATACGGATGCTGAGACTAAGGAAGATGAGGGAATTCTACAATTTACAATTCACGTCACATCTGCTCAGCGCGGTTAAGTTCCAACGAGACTGGTTCCCTTCATACTCCACACAGACTAATAAGTTTCGAAACCGGTAGAGGTGCTTGCAGCACTCTCTGATTGGACTGGAATATGGTTCGGCTGTATTTTAGTTTTGCAACGAAATTGAAAATGGTTATTCATTTTTGATTTACATTTACTCTGTGTGGAGTATGAAGGGAACCAGTCTCGTTGGAACTTAACCGCGCTGAGCAGATGTGACGTGAATTGTAAATTGTAGAATTCCCTCATCTTCCTTAGTCTCAGCATCCGTATGGCTTGCAAATTGTAGAAGCCTCGGAGGTGTAACCAGAGAAGGTTCCCATTGTTTTCATTCTGGTGGGATATGTTATATGCCATTAGAGTGAAAACTTAGTCTTTTGCTAGCAGTTGCCGCTAGGGCATCTATGCCATTTCGTTCGTTGCAATTCGGGACTGCACGCTGGGGTTTGTTTTGGTTGGATCAGGGAGAGCAGAATATGTGCCTCCTGATGAGAGACTAATAAGTTTCGAAACCGGTAGAGGTGCTTGCAGCACTCTCTGATTGGACTGGAATATGGTTCGGCTGTATTTTCGTTTTGCAACGAAATTGAAAATGGTTATTCATTTTTGATTTACATTTACTCTGTGTGGAGTATGAAGGGAACCAGTCTCGTTGGAACTTAACCGCGCTGAGCAGATGTGACGTGAATTGTAAATTGTAGAATTCCCTCATCTTCCTTAGTCTCAGCATCCGTATGGCTTGCAAATTGTAGAAGCCTCGGAGGTGTAACCAGAGAAGGTTCCCATTGTTTTCATTCTGGTGGGATATGTTATATGCCATTAGAGTGAAAACTTAGTCTTTTGCTAGCAGTTGCCGCTAGGGCATCTATGCCATTTCGTTCGTTGCAATTCGGGACTGCACGCTGGGGTTTGTTTTGGTTGGATCAGGGAGAGCAGAATATGTGCCTCCTGATGAGAGACTAATAAGTTTCGAAACCGGTAGAGGTGCTTGCAGCACTCTCTGATTGGACTGGAATATGGTTCGGCTGTATTTTCGTTTTGCAACGAAATTGAAAATGGTTATTCATTTTTGATTTACATTTACTCTGTGTGGAGTATGAAGGGAACCAGTCTCGTTGGAACTTAACCGCGCTGAGCAGATGTGACGTGAATTGTAAATTGTAGAATTCCCTCATCTTCCTTAGTCTCAGCATCCGTATGGCTTGCAAATTGTAGAAGCCTCGGAGGTGTAACCAGAGAAGGTTCCCATTGTTTTCATTCTGGTGGGATATGTTATATGCCATTAGAGTGAAAACTTAGTCTTTTGCTAGCAGTTGCCGCTAGGGCATCTATGCCATTTCGTTCGTTGCAATTCGGGACTGCACGCTGGGGTTTGTTTTGGTTGGATCAGGGAGAGCAGAATATGTGCCTCCTGATGAGAGACTAATAAGTTTCGAAACCGGTAGAGGTGCTTGCAGCACTCTCTGATTGGACTGGAATATGGTTCGGCTGTATTTTCGTTTTGCAACGAAATTGAAAATGGTTATTCATTTTTGATTTACATTTACTCTGTGTGGAGTATGAAGGGAACCAGTCTCGTTGGAACTTAACCGCGCTGAGCAGATGTGACGTGAATTGTAAATTGTAGAATTCCCTCATCTTCCTTAGTCTCAGCATCCGTATGGCTTGCAAATTGTAGAAGCCTCGGAGGTGTAACCAGAGAAGGTTCCCATTGTTTTCATTCTGGTGGGATATGTTATATGCCATTAGAGTGAAAACTTAGTCTTTTGCTAGCAGTTGCCGCTAGGGCATCTATGCCATTTCGTTCGTTGCAATTCGGGACTGCACGCTGGGGTTTGTTTTGGTTGGATCAGGGAGAGCAGAATATGTGCCTCCTGATGAGAGACTAATAAGTTTCGAAACCGGTAGAGGTGCTTGCAGCACTCTCTGATTGGACTGGAATATGGTTCGGCTGTATTTTCGTTTTGCAACGAAATTGAAAATGGTTATTCATTTTTGATTTACATTTACTCTGTGTGGAGTATGAAGGGAACCAGTCTCGTTGGAACTTAACCGCGCTGAGCAGATGTGACGTGAATTGTAAATTGTAGAATTCCCTCATCTTCCTTAGTCTCAGCATCCGTATGGCTTGCAAATTGTAGAAGCCTCGGAGGTGTAACCAGAGAAGGTTCCCATTGTTTTCATTCTGGTGGGATATGTTATATGCCATTAGAGTGAAAACTTAGTCTTTTGCTAGCAGTTGCCGCTAGGGCATCTATGCCATTTCGTTCGTTGCAATTCGGGACTGCACGCTGGGGTTTGTTTTGGTTGGATCAGGGAGAGCAGAATATGTGCCTCCTGATGAGAGACTAATAAGTTTCGAAACCGGTAGAGGTGCTTGCAGCACTCTCTGATTGGACTGGAATATGGTTCGGCTGTATTTTCGTTTTGCAACGAAATTGAAAATGGTTATTCATTTTTGATTTACATTTACTCTGTGTGGAGTATGAAGGGAACCAGTCTCGTTGGAACTTAACCGCGCTGAGCAGATGTGACGTGAATTGTAAATTGTAGAATTCCCTCATCTTCCTTAGTCTCAGCATCCGTATGGCTTGCAAATTGTAGAAGCCTCGGAGGTGTAACCAGAGAAGGTTCCCATTGTTTTCATTCTGGTGGGATATGTTATATGCCATTAGAGTGAAAACTTAGTCTTTTGCTAGCAGTTGCCGCTAGGGCATCTATGCCATTTCGTTCGTTGCAATTCGGGACTGCACGCTGGGGTTTGTTTTGGTTGGATCAGGGAGAGCAGAATATGTGCCTCCTGATGAGAGACTAATAAGTTTCGAAACCGGTAGAGGTGCTTGCAGCACTCTCTGATTGGACTGGAATATGGTTCGGCTGTATTTTCGTTTTGCAACGAAATTGAAAATGGTTATTCATTTTTGATTTACATTTACTCTGTGTGGAGTATGAAGGGAACCAGTCTCGTTGGAACTTAACCGCGCTGAGCAGATGTGACGTGAATTGTAAATTGTAGAATTCCCTCATCTTCCTTAGTCTCAGCATCCGTATGGCTTGCAAATTGTAGAAGCCTCGGAGGTGTAACCAGAGAAGGTTCCCATTGTTTTCATTCTGGTGGGATATGTTATATGCCATTAGAGTGAAAACTTAGTCTTTTGCTAGCAGTTGCCGCTAGGGCATCTATGCCATTTCGTTCGTTGCAATTCGGGACTGCACGCTGGGGTTTGTTTTGGTTGGATCAGGGAGAGCAGAATATGTGCCTCCTGATGAGAGACTAATAAGTTTCGAAACCGGTAGAGGTGCTTGCAGCACTCTCTGATTGGACTGGAATATGGTTCGGCTGTATTTTCGTTTTGCAACGAAATTGAAAATGGTTATTCATTTTTGATTTACATTTACTCTGTGTGGAGTATGAAGGGAACCAGTCTCGTTGGAACTTAACCGCGCTGAGCAGATGTGACGTGAATTGTAAATTGTAGAATTCCCTCATCTTCCTTAGTCTCAGCATCCGTATGGCTTGCAAATTGTAGAAGCCTCGGAGGTGTAACCAGAGAAGGTTCCCATTGTTTTCATTCTGGTGGGATATGTTATATGCCATTAGAGTGAAAACTTAGTCTTTTGCTAGCAGTTGCCGCTAGGGCATCTATGCCATTTCGTTCGTTGCAATTCGGGACTGCACGCTGGGGTTTGTTTTGGTTGGATCAGGGAGAGCAGAATATGTGCCTCCTGATGAGAGACTAATAAGTTTCGAAACCGGTAGAGGTGCTTGCAGCACTCTCTGATTGGACTGGAATATGGTTCGGCTGTATTTTCGTTTTGCAACGAAATTGAAAATGGTTATTCATTTTTGATTTACATTTACTCTGTGTGGAGTATGAAGGGAACCAGTCTCGTTGGAACTTAACCGCGCTGAGCAGATGTGACGTGAATTGTAAATTGTAGAATTCCCTCATCTTCCTTAGTCTCAGCATCCGTATGGCTTGCAAATTGTAGAAGCCTCGGAGGTGTAACCAGAGAAGGTTCCCATTGTTTTCATTCTGGTGGGATATGTTATATGCCATTAGAGTGAAAACTTAGTCTTTTGCTAGCAGTTGCCGCTAGGGCATCTATGCCATTTCGTTCGTTGCAATTCGGGACTGCACGCTGGGGTTTGTTTTGGTTGGATCAGGGAGAGCAGAATATGTGCCTCCTGATGAGAGACTAATAAGTTTCGAAACCGGTAGAGGTGCTTGCAGCACTCTCTGATTGGACTGGAATATGGTTCGGCTGTATTTTCGTTTTGCAACGAAATTGAAAATGGTTATTCATTTTTGATTTACATTTACTCTGTGTGGAGTATGAAGGGAACCAGTCTCGTTGGAACTTAACCGCGCTGAGCAGATGTGACGTGAATTGTAAATTGTAGAATTCCCTCATCTTCCTTAGTCTCAGCATCCGTATGGCTTGCAAATTGTAGAAGCCTCGGAGGTGTAACCAGAGAAGGTTCCCATTGTTTTCATTCTGGTGGGATATGTTATATGCCATTAGAGTGAAAACTTAGTCTTTTGCTAGCAGTTGCCGCTAGGGCATCTATGCCATTTCGTTCGTTGCAATTCGGGACTGCACGCTGGGGTTTGTTTTGGTTGGATCAGGGAGAGCAGAATATGTGCCTCCTGATGAGAGACTAATAAGTTTCGAAACCGGTAGAGGTGCTTGCAGCACTCTCTGATTGGACTGGAATATGGTTCGGCTGTATTTTCGTTTTGCAACGAAATTGAAAATGGTTATTCATTTTTAATTATGTAAATGTTTACATTACTGAATAGAGAATTCCCCTATTCTCACTTAAAAAAATCATCGATTACGCCATCACGCCCACACGGATGACGTCACTAGTATACCATATATGCCACAATATCATAACTTAAAAATAAAAAGCGACCTGTTTCGGGATTTTTCCTTAAAGTCGCCGGTTTACGAAACAACGAATTTATTCCTTTCATTTGCACCATACTGTCGGTGGAAAATAGTGTCGCGCACGCTTGATTAGTAATTAAAAACAAGTTTTGAATATTGTTTTGCAAAAAACTCTTCAGGATTTCATCAATCAATGTTTAAAGAATATTTACTTACCTTGGCAACATTAAAATTTTCAGTTTTTCACATAGTTTTTGAGGGTTAAAAATGGCCGATTTCGCAATTTTTCAATTTTAAATCGCTTATAATATGTCAAAAACTATCATTTTTAGAGAAAAGTCACTAAAGACCTTTTCTGTTTGTAATGATCCAAAAAACCTAAAAAAACTTTTTTCCATACAAAAAAAATAATTTTAGGAAAAAAACAAAAAAAACCTTTAAAAAATTTTTGACCACCTTTTGGTCTTGGCAACATGCAAATTTGTTAAAAGGAGTCCTTTTTGAGTACGATTGTGCAAAAAATTCGAATCAGAATATTTTTCCTAGCGGGTACGCAGTGGCTTTCTAGACTATCTGTTTAATATCGATGGCTAAGAACTGTAAGAATGCATTGAAAACATAATTTAAGCACTATATGTGTTTATAGCTTTGTTTAACAATAAAAAAAATATTTTTTAGCAATCAAAATAGACAAAACCGATAGAGTTTCACTTTCACTTTCAAATACGGTAAGCAGAATTGCTATTTTGTTTTCTAATCAAAAGTTATTCGGGTTCAAAAATTGCAGTTTTTCAATTTTTTGAAAGTTCAACCGCGTTTATATCGAAAACTATGCATCCTACGAAAAAACTTGTAAAAACGTTTCATGCTAAAATGACCCAAAAAATACAAAAAAATGTTTTGTTTTGCGAAAAATTGCTGTTATATGATTTCTCAAGTTCTTTGTTTATAACAATCTTATCGACATCCGGATCAACTGTTACCCAAAAAATTCGTGTTCTAAGGGTCAAAATACATAAAAAAAACTTGGCTAAGTCCATCTGAATTAAGAAGACTGTTTGGCGACAGGACTAAATAGTATCATTATGATTCTAGTGTGTAATTTTGTAACATGTTTACGATGCCTGCCGTGTACTTGGAACCTTAATGCAGTATAAGCATTTTACTGAGAACCTTATGGAATTATAAAATAAAGAGTTCACAGAAAATTTTAAATTTTTCAAAATATTGTTAGCGCGATAGTGAAATTAAGCAATAAATTTCAAAATACCGCGAATATTTATCTTTAAATTGAAAATTATAACAAAAATAAGAAAAAAATATTTTCTTAAATTAAGCTTTAAACAACAGAACTTAAAATGAAAATAAAACATACTTTTACATTATGGAAAAATGTACCTACCAAATTGAATTAATTTTTTTTTTTATTAAATACATCACGAATCAACAAACTTTTTACTTTATATCTGACGCAAAATGTCGCTTGGAAACTTATGGACCCAACCTGAAAATATTTCACGTACTTGAAACCATGTTTCATTATTGATTACACCGCCCGCCATCTAGAAACAATTCAACGTATTTAAAATATCATTCGATGCAGAGTTCTTTTTTAAACAGAATTTTTTACAAAAACCGATTTTGTACAAAATTTCGCTTGGAACTCTATGGTTCTCAAACCTCCATATTATGTATGCAACCATAATTCAAGCAAGGAGACCACGAAACTTGCAGAATTTAATAATAGACGATGCTAACATTGAATGAATTTTAGTAAAACAGCTCACATACCTGTTAGTCCTGTCGCCAGGGGGGGGGGGGTTCAACGGCCTCCTTAATTCAGATGGACTTACCCAAGTTTTTTTATGTATTTTGACCCGTAGAACGCGAATTTTTTTCGGTAACAGTTGATCCAGATGTCGATAAGATTGTTATAAACAAAGAACTTGAGGAATTACATAACAGCGATTTTCCGCATAATAAAACATTTTTTTTTATTTTTTGGGCGATTCTTAGCAAAAAAAGTTCTTACAAGTTTTTTCGTAAGATGCATAGTTTTCGAGATAAACGCGATTGAACTTTAAAAAAATCGAAAAAGTGCAACTTTTGAACCCGAATAACTTTTGACTAAAAAATAAAATAGCAATTCTGCTTACTGCATTTGAAAATTCAAGTCAAATTCTATCGGTTTTAATTATTTGCATTGCTAAAAATTAAGTTTTTATTTGGTAAACAAAGCCATAAACACATAGTGTTTCCCGTGCCCAATGCATGCGTTTTAATGTACGTAAGCTACGTAGAAATTGTCTGTATGCACGCCTACTCGTTCGATTTAAAATGAGAAATGCATTGAAAACATCATTTAATCACTATGTGTTTATAGCTTTGTTTAACAATAAAAAAATTAGTTTTTAGCCATCAAAGTAATCAAAACCGATAGAATTTGACTTGATCTTTCAAATGCAGTAAGCAGAATTGCTATTTTATTTTTCAATCAAAAGTTATTCGGGTTCAAAAATTGCAATTTTTCGATTTTTTTAAAGTTTAACCGCGCTTATGTTGAAAACTATGCATCCTACGAAAAAACTTGTAAAAACATTTTTTACTTAGAATGACTCAAAAAATACAAAAAAATGTTTTGTTTTGCGAAAAATCGCTGTTATGTGATTCCTTAAGTTCTTTGTTTATATCAATCTTATCGAAATCCGGATCGACTGTTACCCAAAAATTTCGTGTTCTACGGGTCAAAATACATAAAAAAAAACCTGGGTAAGTCCATCTGAATTAAGGAGGCCGTTGTACCCCTACTGGCGACAGGACTATGTATGTTCAGATAACTGAGGACGGCAGTGGGGAGTAGAAAATACGGAAATGGATAATGTTTGCCAACAAAACATACTCTTCTCTCTGTCGCAGGTATGTGGATCCAAAGGTAGCCATAGGGAAGTAAAGTTTAAAATAAATAAATCCATTATACGACCAATAGCAGCATAAATATGGCGTAGAAACGTGGATCATGACCGAAAACATAATAAACCTCATAAATATTTTGAAAGAATTATATTATAGAGGATATTATTTGCGACAATTGTATATGAAGAATAAGGTTCAACCACGAGTTATACCAATATAACAAAGAATATTCTATAGCAAAGTATGCAAAAATACAAATAATATTGTGCTAGGCACGTCACAAAAGTGGACAATAGACATAGACAGAACACCTTGTCCGACGCTTAGTTGAAAGCATTATGGTCGCACGTAAGTCTGGAGGAAGACCAAATAGGTGGTAGAGAGACGGAGTGAAAACCGATGCTAGAGAGATATTCTTCTTCTTCCTGCTTTATAAGTAAGCTCATTGCCTGTTTTACTTTGGTTTTTAGCCTCAATTGACATTGTCTGACCATCTTTTCCGCAGTCATCACAATGATCTTCTTCCATTTAGCGATTTGTCTCTTGCTATTCGTAGAGGAAAGTCGCCAATTATGGAATACCATTTTGTTTTCTTCTTCTTCTTCTTCTTCTTCTTCTTCTTCTTCTTCTTCTTTTTATATATACATTACTCTGTTTTTCAATGTGCCTCCAGTAAGTTGTCATTCGGCTTATGTGGTCGTTCCATTCTACTCTTCTGCTTTTCACCCAGATATTAATGTTGTCCAACTTGCATCTACTTTGTATATCTGCATTTCTAGCTCTATCCCACAGCGTCTTACCATCGAATTTTCGTAATGTTTTCATCTCTGCTGTTTCTATCGTTCTTTTGGTCCTTTCTGCATCAGGTCGTGTTTTTGCCGCGTATGTCATTATTGGTCTGATGGCTGTTTTGTTAATTCTGCCTTTCACTTCTTATCCGGTGTTTTTATTTCTCCATATTGTTTCATTCAGGCAACCTGCGGCTGTGGTTGCTTCACTCACCTGATATTCACTTCTGTTTCGAGCTTTCCGTAGCTGCATAGTGTGATGCCTAGATATTTAAACTCCATGACTTGTTCTATTATTTGACCCTCCAGCGCTAATTGACACCTTATTAGATCTGCCATTATAACCATGCATTTAGTCGTTTTTGGGGAAATTAACATGTTAAATTTTCTAGCGGATATATTAAATTCGTGCAGCATACGTTGTAAATCATCTTCACTTTGAGAGATTAGTATTGCGTCGTCTGCATAGCAGATTATTTTAAGTTGTTTTTCTCCCATTTGGTATCCTTTTCTTGTTCTTACTTTTTTTATTATTTCGTCCATGATCAGGTTGAACATCAGAGGACTCAGGGAATCTCCCTGTCTTATCCCATTGCCAGCTTCAAGTGGGTCAGTTAGTTCTTCATGTTCATTTACTTTTATTGTGTTGTTCTGGTAAATATTTTCGATCGTTTTAATTATTCCTAGAGTTACCTCTCTTGCGTACAATAACTGGATAACGTCCTTTAATTTGACCCTTTCAAATGCCTTCTTAAGGTCCACGAAACATAAGTATGCCGGTTTGTTGTATTCTAACGATTTTTCTTGAATCTACCTCATTATAAATATAGCGTCGGTGCATGATCTTCCCGACCTAAAACCTTGTTGTTCTTCTGCTAATGTTATAATTTTATTCAGTTTGTTTGTTATCACTTTGGTCGTTAATTTAAGTGTTGTGTTTAATAAATTAATTCCTCTGTAATTCTCCGGGTCCGATTTTTCTCCCTTTTTGAAGAGAGGTATTAGGATGCTTGATCTCCATTCTTGTGGTATTCTGTTTTGTTCTATTATTTTTTGGATTAGTTTTAATAATTGTTTGGTCAGGTATTGTCCTCCATACTTTAGGAGTTCATTCGATATTCTGTCCTCTCCTGGTGATTTTCTATTTTTTAATTTCCTTAATGCTTCCGTTACCTCTGCTTCTTCAAAATTTATTTCTTCGTTTTTTGTTACTTCAGGTGTTGGTGGCTTGTTATCGTTACCTTTAGCAAACAGAGATCGAAAATAGTCTGCCCAAATTTTGTTTTGGGGATATAAAATAATACCTTTATAGAAATGAAAACAATTTAATGTTGTGACACATCAGTCATACATTTTTATGTAGTAATTAAGAGCATTCTATTAAATATCTTAATTAACAAAAAAAATCGAACAAAAAAAATCTAAAATGAGTAACCAAATATGGAATAGGTACCCATATATGGAATGTAGGCATAAACCAACATATCAATAACAAAAATAGACATAAACATCTGATATCAAATATATTTAAATAAGAAAATTGTGGAAAATGAAAGAAGCAGTTTAATTCACTTGCAGACATCACAGATCCATGTATGAAACTCTGGACCATCACAATTATAATGAGCCCCACTTACACTTAATCCACTATTCCATAATTAGACACCAACGATTGTCCATATTTGGATTTGTACATTAGTTCAAACTAGTATCAACATTCTTTCAAGTCGTAATGTTTTAATTACATAAGGTCATAAAATATCAAAATAAAGGTACTATTGTTATACGCAATAACATAACAAGTTTGTATTCATGCATAATAACTAATAATACTCGTTGAATTAATATTTACCTTTGAAATTTTTTGCAAGACGATAAAACAAAACGCGCCTGTCAGACACGTATCGTTCGCGCATCTGACAGAGGTGTGAATACGATAATAAAGAGGGCGACTTAAATAGAGGTTGGTCTTGTAGTGCGGTTCCAACTTATATTTTCGGAGAAATCAAGGAGTTCCATATTAGGGCACTATTCCATGTTTGGTTACTTTCCTCTACTATTTTGTTTTTTATCGTTGTTTCTATGTGTTGATTCCATTTTATTTTTCTTGTTTTGGTCCACATGTTTATTTCTTCTACACCACATGAGGCTCGTATTTCCTCACTTCTTACTCTGTCTCTTAGAGTTTGATTTGTTATTTTTCGTAAGACTTGCATTTCTGCTGTTTTCAGCAGTCTTTGTGTTTTCGTCGTATCTGCTCTTGTTTCCGCTGTGTACGTCATTATCGTTCTTATTGTTGATTTATATATCATGGTTTTCGTTTCATTTTGGGGTATTTGTTTCTCCAGATTGTCTTGTTGAGATACCCTGCTGCTCCGTTCGCCATGTTCACTTGTTTTTGTACATCTTCCACTTTTCCGTATCTTGACAGTTTTTTCCCAAGTATTCCGTCTCCATCACTTGTTCTATTATTTTGTTATTTACGACCCGTTTACATCGTCTCGGTTCCGCTGATATTAATATCGATTTAGTTTTCTCTGTTGAGATCACCATGTTATATATGAGCGCCGTGTCTTCGAGTTCTTTAATTAATCTGTGACATCTTCATTTTCGGTTGTTATTAGGGCGTCGTCGGCGCAGCAGATTATCTTTATTTCGATTTCTCCCATTTCGTACTCTTCTTTTTTAACTTTCTATTTGAATTCATCCATTATCAGATTAAATATTAATGGGCTCAGCCCATAACCTTGTCTAATGCAAGTTTCATACTTAATAGGTTGCGACAGTTTTTCCTTACATTTCACCATAGCTATGTTATCTTTATATGTTATAGCCGCAATGGTTTTTATTAGATCTAGTGATATTCCGTTTTCATATAATAAATGTATCGCATCCCCTATTCTCACTCTATCAAACGCTGTCTTCAAATCTCTCAGGCACAATGCTGGTTTGTTGTATTCCAGCGACTTTTCTTTCATTTGTGTTATTACAAAAACTGGATCTGTGCTTTATCTTCCTAACCAAAATACTTGATGTTCCTCTTGCAGAGTTATCTGTTCGTTTATTTTTGTCGCTATAACTCTTGTTGTCAATTTGAGTGTTGTATTTAAAAGATTTATTGCTTGATCATTATTGGGGTCTTTCTTATCTCCTTTCTTGAAGAACATCAGCATGATCGCTCTCCTCCATTCATCTGGTATTATCTCGAAAGGCATATTAAGGGTGGATAATTGAATTAGAGCAGCCAGGGACCGATATTCTTGGAGGCGGATGCTGCGGGGGGCAGTCTCGACTTGGGCTGTAGCTCCCATAGGAGAGAAGAGAGGTATATCGAAAAATCAGGTTTATTTTCAGAAGTCGTCTCTTATAAACCGATCGTACTGTGACCTACTGAATATTGTACATCTTTCATTTATCTATGATAACAATTTCAGAATTGTGGAACCAGTTATTACCTCATAAAGGTCCAGTGAATTGGCATCATGTGTTTTTTGAGTCATGTGGTAGTCTTTAAAAAGTGTTTGCCTTCAATCTAGTGCATCGTAGTAATTCAAGATATGATTAACTCTTTCATGTTTCTGTTATTGCTGAGCTGTTTTCTGGTCGCGATTTGTACTTTTTCATACTTATACTCAATTAGACACAACCAATTTTGTAACTAATCCTTTTATGACAATTTTATTAGCTCTTTCAGGGCTATGCATTATCTGATAACCGGGCACCCTTACCAGTGTCTATTTCTTCTCGGCATCTCCACACTAGCCTAAAGTCTACGTTAGGTGGTTTTCTAAGATCCCTCAGAACTATCTGTGTATATATCTGAATGCGCGAATGTTTAAAAGCTCTCATGTTAATTAATATTGCAAAATACAAGGCATAAACCTCTACCCGGAATATATAGAGGAATATTCTTCTACTTTATATTGCCACCACTACTAAATATTACCACAGTCAATCCTTCTGTAGGTTTATAGGTGCCCGTTAGGGTGGAACGAAAGGATAGGAAAAAAATTTTTTCTTTAAATAACTTTCTAATAGCACTCGAAAGTTGCCTTTTCATTTGTACAATAAAACTACAAAATATTTTTGTTCTAGGTTTACATCCTGAGGTGCCGCAAGAGCATTGAAAAGATAGGTTTTTACCAAAAAAATGCAGAAATTTTCAAATATTATATATATTTAACCTGGTGCCATAGCTAACATTTCTTAGTCAAATATTGTTTATAATAAAAGTTAACATTGCTATGATTTCTACATGTACACATTGCTATAAGATTTCTTTAGTTACAATATTCCTCTTGATACTTAAAATATTTTTTTGCCTCAAACTTAAGCATAATCTTTTGGGAAGCAATATTTGCCCTAGCAAAGCCATTTCTTGCTTCTAGATCACAGACACTAAGAGGTGACTCAGTCATGAGCTTTGTGACTCTTTCCACTGCCTGTGTATGACAGGGAAAACACTAAAGTTTCACACACTGCACCTGACAACTAGGGTCTCTTGCTTCACTTATATACTTTAAGTCCTCGTCTGTTATATGTTTTGTCATAGGATGTTCAGTAATTCCTTCTTTCGTCCAGTTAATTACATCAATGTAGTCATTGGCATTAAAGTTAAGCTTCGGGACAACAAAGTTCCTTACACCATTTATGAGTTCCGATCTTGCCTTCAAAACTCGCCATAGACCTAGCTCTCTTATGTGTTTGCTCTTGTCACATAACATGGAGAGAAGCATATTTTCTGAGTGAGAGAAGTAATCATTCCTTTGAATTACTGGATCAGTTATTTGGAGATGTTCCTTATAAAGATAACGTAAAAATTTTATGAGTCTCCATAATTGTTTTGATCAATTTGCACAAGATGGTTTTAGTTTGATATGCGACAAGACTGGGGCATACACCTGCATCACATACATAGTTAAAGTTTTCAGATTATCTGAAGGATTCTCTGTTGCAACACATAACCGAAAATGTGATTGGCCAACGTAAGCGACCGTGAATGAGCTAATTTCCCAGGGGTTTTTACAGAAAGATCAGAAGGACATACAGCGCTGGAGATTGTTTTGCACACTTCAATTAAATATTGTCGATCTGTGCTTAGATCATCCCTAATTTCTAGAATAGGGAGGTTGTTTTGTATGGGAGCAAAATTAAACACAGGAAGCTGGTTACAGATTTCAAGTTCTTTGCTTAAAACATCTTCAAATTCATTAGGGTTTTTAGTTTTCCCATGACAAATGACGCAAAGGCAATTCATTGGTATGCAGCAAACAAATCAGCCACTGCCGCGGCTTATTTAGGTTTTTTCTATTAAAGCAATTACACCATTTTTAACACCGGTGATAGTAGCAGTTCCAACACATCCGACAGCTGTTATATTGGAAATGTTCAAAGGATTGTCTCCTTGAAAATGCTCCACTATGCTATCTTTTATAGCTTCACCTGTTCCGGAAGCAGGAGTTATATGCCCTAGGAAGGTTGATACAGGTTCCTCTACCATTGAAATGTGCTCTTATAGTATAGTCTTTTTGTAAAATTTATGCCCTCGTTTTTCTTGATTAAGTGTTTTATCTTTTCTTCCATCAAAGAATAAGCCTGCGTTTTTTCAAATTGGTATAAAGCTAATTTCTGTGGCTTTTAAACGATTTTTCAACCGTGCTCGAGGTATTACCTTACTTTTATTATCTTCCATAATAATGTTAACATCTTGTACAGCACTGGTGATTGCTGCTGCTATTCTGTTTGAAACACCAGTCCTGTCACAGATAGAAGCTACTGTTGGCAGTTCTACTCGCATTTGTTTATACTTAAAGAACTTGAGTGCTTTTTGGAATTATAAATAAATTCTTGCTCGTAATTTTGATCATGATCATCAGCATATAACACATGCAATATTCATATTCTGTGTTACCATCAGCTACTGACTATTGTCTGTAATTCAAACGCTGCTGTACTAGTTTTTGCCTCCTATCTCCCTCGTTGTCAGAACCTTTGAAACTATCTTGTCAACTCTACCAATACACATTTTCCTAACGTCTTGGCTTTCGTTTGCTACTAAGAATGTTAAATTATATTAAGAAATGAAATAAATATTTACTACTAAATATTTCTTTAAATGTGGAATTCTAGTTCAAACTTTGTCAGTTTTAGTAAAAATAAATATTGGATTGTTGTAAGTTAAAACTAAATTTATCTTTAAAGAGCAGTTTTAGAGTGTGTATTTATCATTTAAAATAGGAATTAAGGCATTAGAATAGCTATTTTTGACCAAAATAAAATCATTAAAATTCGCAAAATTTAACTAAAAATTTTAATTTTCAACCCTTTGCGGCACCTCTAAAAATATTTTGTTTTAAAATATATTTTATTTGTGGCTTAACAATGGCTATAGGCAACTTTCTGTCGCTATTACACTTTGAAATTATAAAAACATTTTTTTCGTTCCACCCTAGTGCCCGTCTGTATATCAGATATAACTGTACAGCCTCGGTTGTGTGTTTGTTTTGTCCGATCACTCTATTGGATGGGTATTATAATAACTGTATATAGGAACCATCAGGCCAGACGTCATATTGTTGCTAGGTTTTCTCTCAATTTATAGTATTCCATTTACTCCTCTCCCTTATAACTCTATGTAAAGAAGGGTAATCCAGGAAGATCTAGATAGCTGTTGTACTTATGTAAGTATGTAATGCCTGGTTGCATCAACAAATCTTAAGCTCCAGCTTAGCCCAGCTCAGCTCATAGATAGGGCCGCTTTAAGTCTTACTTAAGTTGCATATCATAATTTTCAATTCTTATCCATGCAATCCACTTGGCAATTCATTTTGGCAAGCTTAAAGTTGATCTAAGGCCGCTATTATATTAGGCAACTGGTGACGCCACCAAGTTGCTCCACCAGTGACTCATGACGTCACGGGGCATTTAAGTAAATGAGACCTATTAGACTACGGCAACTGGTTGCGCCACCAGAAATTGTTGTCGATCTGGTGGCCGAACCCGTCCACCAGCCGGGTAACCGGGCCTGGTGGCACCACCAAGCCGGGGCATTATGTTATATGGACCCTATTAGACTGAGCAACTGGTGTCGGCCACCACTAGTTCATTTGTATTGTAATCGAGTGCTTCGTATTTCTTTTCTATTAACTTCTATATTTTCTATTAAAAAGCGTATATTTTTCTAAAACCTTTTTTGTTGATTTAAAAATATGTTATATTAAAAAGTTCTTCTCGCAGATTTAGCCGTTAATTGTTTATTCATTGTTTAAACAATAAAAGCTCTTTTTATATTTTAGAAATATCGGTGAATTCAGCACTTTACCTTGATCAAAAATGTTTCTATTTTGTTTTTGATTATGCTAAATCCGAATGTGACGTTAATTGGAAAATTAAAAAAAAAATTTAGCTTTTATATAAAGGTACAGTATGTCTGCGTAACTTGCAACCATATGGGAAACTTTTTTCTTATCAATTTTACGAAAAAAAAATATTCTCTATAAAATGCTCTGCATAGTCTATGTTATACGGGGTATGTCAAAAAAATTGTATGTAAAGTACCTTTAGATTTCACAACATCGGAAATTGTTATTAAGAAAAGTTGTTAAGAATTAAAAAAACTATGTTTTGGGTCGCATTAATTTTATTACATCATTCTAGTTGAAAAAAAAATGCAATTTTTTTTAAATTACAGATACCCAACATCATTTTATTACAAATATCTATAAGTATTTTATTATTAATTTTACGAAAAAAGTTATTGTTTACAAAAAGCTTTATATGGTCTAAAATCTAAGATCCAATGATAATATATAAACTTTTATCAATTCTGTACGAGGTATGTTAAAAAATATGAATCTCGTCCAAGAGTAAAGTACCTTTACGGTTCACAATATTTCAATTAGAAGAATGTGATTGCATATTCAAACATAGATTTTAATTCCGAACAACTTTTTATAAAACATTTTTCGATATTGTTTAATATAAGGATACTTTACTCTTGAGCGAAATTCATCTTTTTTGACATACCTCGTATAAAATTCACAAAATTTGAATCTGATGGTTGCATCTTATATTTTATACTATTAAGAGCATTTTATGAAGAATAACTTTTTTTCGTAAAATTGATAACAAACAAGTTTCCAATTGCATTTGATTATTTTTCCAATTCCAATTCAGTTTATTATTTTTGCTGGTGGCTATTCTCGGCCACCAGTTGCCCGTGCTCACAATTTGGTGGGCCCACTAGTTGCGCCACTAGTTGCGCCACCAGTTACCTAGACTAATAGAGCTCTAAGACTCAATGATGCAGCGCGTATGTTTCGTAAGCTAAGCTTAAGGCACGTCTTAAGCATAAAATCTGTTGGTGCAACCAGGGCCCGGATTACGTACACTCGATACGCATCGTATCCGTCACGTTTTCCCATAGCGTCTTACGGGAAAACATGGCGGATACGATGCGTATCGAGTGTACGTAATCCCTATGCAGGCATAAGTCACACAAGTCTGTGCGCGTGCGCCTTACGTACAAGTATAGTATGGGAACGGTACTTTTTGCTGCAACTTTGGCTATCAATTTACTCACGTGTATCTATTTAGTTTTTGGTTTTACCACCATATTATAAATTCAATATTATATTTCTGGTTTTAAACTGCCTAATTTTCGACGAGTGCGTCTAGCTCTGCAATATAACATTACTCTTACTACATGAATGTAGCCACTGTCCTCTTGGTTATTTGTCGAGTCTGCTCATTATAAGTAAGCCGAGGTCTAATATTACCCCACGGTACATTACTTCAGTCACTAGATTTATATTTGTAGCATTCAGGCTTAAAGGACGCTCTAAATCCCTCCATCTGATAAATTTTAGGAGTTTGGATATATAATATATATCTTTCTTATGTTACTTGGTCTTGGACTTCAATATGTTTGCTCATATTATGAAATTTTCTACTTGAGACTGAATTACATATATTTTATAACACCGTATAAAACTGCCTCGCATGGCTTTCGCAGATTGAAGAAATTTTAGATGAGGATTAACATTTTTAACAAACATACGCAATCATGATCACAATATTATTTTTTAGGTAATCATATCTTTCTTGTTTTCTTATGGTAGGCCATAATATTTTTATTACTATATAAAAAAGCCCATAAATTAAAATACTCGAAATATTGTCAACGCGATATTCAGTTTCATTATTATAAAGTTATTCAGTTATTAAAAGTTATTCAGTTATTAAAATATTCATATAGCAGTTCTATACAGCAGCGTTTAGCTGCATGGCTTATGTAGCCAGCTTATTAAAACCATTGTTTACGCCTTTGCGAATGTTGGTGTGTTACAAGATATTTAACCCTGGAAGCTCACACTTGGGTGTGAGATACCCATCGCGACACTTAACTGCATGTAGCTTGCGCAGCTGCATTTCAATGGTAATGGTAATGCTGCTTTATGTAAATTCAGTCTCTAGTCTGCCAAGGACGGGTGTGTAGTTGCGGTCTCATTTGAGCAATATTATCAATCACGAGAATTTATTGAATACAGGCTAGGGTATGTAGCACCCATGTGTGAGGTTTGCGATCAAGTGTGCATTCAAGTTAATGACCTAACAACACAACATCCCACAAATTTAGTAAAACAAACTAGGTGTTATTTCTGCAAAGGCAAAGATGGAAAAGCAAAGCGTGTATGCTCGGCTTGCTATAAAGTATAATGCATGGAGCATAGAGCCACACTGTCTTATGAAGGTAGTTACTAAAACGAGTAAAACTGAAATACCGGGCTAAGAATGAATATGAGTTCTATAATCAAAAGGTGTTATATTTTAGTTAGAAAGACCATTTTGTTGTTAAATTAAATTAAAATATTTTGAATTATGTTTCCGGTTTTTTATAAAATGTATTTTAATTATTTTTAGGTATTTTTAATATTTTTTTCTTTTGTGTTACTACAATTAAGAGAGAAAAATAAAATTATTGATTTAATTATTCTTATGTATTCAATAGTGATTAAAGAGTCTCTGGAAATCATAAAATATTTACTTTTGTTTTTATTTCTTCACAAAAAATCATTGGGTATCTGACACCCATGTGTGCGGTTTATTTAAAAAAAAAAATAGGTGTAATCTTCCAGGGTTAAATATCATACAAAAAGTAAAAACAATTTCAGTCTGTTTCGCTCTTTTTTGACTAAATTTTCGTCCTAAAACGATTTTGATTTTTGATAATTTTAGCTTAAAATTTTATTTCTTTTTGCAGTGCACTGGAATTAGTGTTACCCCTCCCTATTAACTTATATATTTTTAGCACATAAGCAAAACGCATGGACAGTATCATATTATATTATAGCATCGATATTTCGAACTTTGTGCAATCCCTCTTCAGGTGAGAGTTATAAATTTTATTTTTTTAAATAGGAAAGTACATCATCTGCTGACACTTCATTTAAAAGCTTTTGAAATACTGATTACAGAAATGTATAATATTTTAATACTTTTTAAGAGCGTAGGTGCAAAATTTCCGTTATAATGCCTTTTAAGTAGAATCATTTTTTTCGAATCCTGAGAAAACTAATAAGTATTTTTGAAAAATGTAAATGCAGAATGAAAGATTACAGTATTATCGAGGGTAGAAAGTCCCTGAGAGATTCTATAATGTTTATTTTAATAAGTTACAGAGGTGAAAAAAAGAGAAAACTTAGCTCATTCTAAAGAAACTTTTGGTTACACTGAGGGATTTTCGGCAATCGGTCATAATGTAATCTTTCATTCTGCGTTTAAATTTTTTAAAAATAGGTATTTGTTGGTTTTCTCAGGATTCGAAAAAAATTATTGCATTTAAAAATAATTCGACCAAAATTTTGCGCCTACACTGTCAAAAAATATTAAAGTATTATACAGTTTTGTAATCAGCATTTCAAATGCTTTTAAATAAGGTGTCACATGGTGTATTTTCCCATTAAAAAATCAAAGTTATGCCTGTTACCTGAAGAGAGATTGCTTAAAGTTCGAAACATTGATGCTGTAATTATTTTAAATGCTATGAATATGCTATGATTATTTTAAAAATCGACTTGTCCGAGCGTTTTGCTTGTGTGCTAAAAATAAATAAGTTAATAGGGAGGGGTAACACTTATTCCAGCGCACTGTATATCAGCTCCTGCATTATTTTATAGTTCAAGTTGTTATACCATAATAATTATTAATCTATTAGGTATAGTCCATGTGGTGAGACCGCTCCCGTCTGAAAAAATTTCTGATTCGGTTTCTTTGTGGATTTCTATTAAAAAATGTCCCCTTTAAACAAATCTGAAGGGTGCCGGGAGGAATTTTTGGGTAGAAATTGTTTAAACAATTTTTTTAAACAAATACAAAATATCACGTTTTTTTGCTCTGAAATATGTATATATTTTTAGATTTTTTGGGTAATTCTAAACAAGAAAGGTATCTTGTCATTTTTCTCAAAAATTGATAGTTTTCGAGTTATAAACGATTTAAAATCTGAAAAATGCGAAAATACGGATTTTCGAGGCATAAAAACTTATATTAAAATTAGTATTTTTGAGGTTCCAGACACTAAGTTTGAAGGGTAAACATTCAGCTTCAAGATTGTGAAGAGTGATTGCGTCTAACTTTAATTTATACCGTTGTTTTTTAATTGTTATATATGCATGTTTATCCAGTTTTTTCGCCGGTGCGGCGCGCTCTATTTCAAAAATCACCTAATTTCTTCCGAAAAATATTTTTTCTAGATTCTTTGGGATATTCTAAATAAAATAAATTGCTTGACATTTTTCTAAAAAGTTAATAGTGTTTAAGTTATAAGCGATTCAAAATCCGAAAAATGCCAAAAAATCGTATTTTTGGGAGGAAAATAGGAGATTTTTGAAAAAGAGCGCGCCGCACCGGCAAAAAAATCGGATGGACATGCAATTTAACAATTAAAAAACAAAATTTTAAATTAAGGTTAGACGCGATCACTCTTCAGAATATTGAAGCTGAATGTTTAAGCTTCAATTTAAGTATATGGCAACCTCAAAAATACTAATCTAAATATGAGTTTCTAAGCCTCGAAAATGCGCATTTTCGCATTTTTCAGATGTTAAATCGCTTATAACTCGAAAACTATCAATTTTTGAGAAAATTTTTCAAGATACCTTTCTTGTTTGGAATGACCCAAGGAACTTAGAAATATATGTTATGGAGCAAAAAACGTGATTTTTTGTATTTTCTTAAAAAAATTGTTTAAACAATTTCTGCCCAAAAATTCCGCCTGGCACCCTTCATATTTGTTTAAAGGGGACATTTTTGAATAGGAATCCACAAAGAAACCGAATCAGACATTTTTCCTGACGGGAGCGGTCTCACCACATGGACTAGTATATATTATGGAATGTTGGAGATTAAAATCAATTCATCGGTTGGCGGTTCATCAATAATTGGTATATTTCACTAAAATCAAGACAGACTGGTTTGGATGAAAATCGTTGATATCCTTTTTTTATTATTAAACCGAATGGTTATGGCTTCAGTATATGAACTAATTGCTGACAGACTCCGAATTAATCCCTGCTGTAGGGTTACCCTCCCGACATAGTCGATCTGAGCGACATTCCCACCTCGATCCCCAATTCCCGTTACGTGCTCCTCGAAAATTACAGGTTTACAGAAACTCCGTAAGAATAGTACAAAAATTAAAGTTTTTCACAACATTTTAACTGGATCAAAGCTATTCACTGAGTTCCTACTCCTTTATTCTTATTATGGATGTACTGATAGAGAATGTAAGGGAGGAGGCTCCTTGGTCAATGCTTTTTGCAGATGACGTCGTGCTAGGAGAGGACAGCAAAGAAATGTTGGAGGAAAAGTTATAGGGTTTGAGAAGATCTATTGAACAGGGGGTATCTAATGTCAGCTGATCGAAAATGAGATATAGGTGATTGGGTGGAATAGGAATGATTCATCATCATCATTTGGCTCTACAACTCTATGTGAGTCTTGGAAGCGTTTACTATGCCCCTCCATTATTTTCGGTCCCGAGCAGCTATTTCCCATTGTTGTACTCCCATTTTGTATAGATCACTAGCTACTGTGTTCTTCCATCTCTTTCTTGGGCGACCAACTGACATTTTTCCATCGGGACTTTCCCAGAAGGTAGCGTTAAGAAGTCTTTCGTCACTTGACCTTAGCACGTGACCCGCTCATCGTATTCTGTTTGCTTTAGTGTAGGGTACTATGTTTTCATCTCCATATATTGTCTGGAGTTCATCGTTTTGTCTTCTCCATTCTTCTGTTGTCTCTACTCTGCAAGGCCCATAAATAGTCCGCAGTATCTTTATTTCAAGTACCAGTAATTTTGTCGTTTCTCGCTGATTCAGAGTCCATGTTTCGCTTCCATGCGTTATTGTGGGACGAATTATTGTCTTATATACTCTTATTTTTGCTGGTCTTGAGAGTATTTTTGATTTAAGTAGGGTCCTTAATGAGTAATAGGACCTGTTTCCTGCAATGATCCTGGCTGGCACGTCCTTTTCATATTTATTTTCAGATATTATGATCGCTTCCAGGTACTTAAATTCTTTGACGACTTCAAAATTGTATTCACTAATTGTTACGTTTTGTCTAACCTTTGGTCTTGGGTTCTTCGTAACCACCATGTACTTGGTCTTGTCCTCGTTGACCTTAAGACCTACTTCCTTGGCTTCGTGCTCCAATAGGGTAAAAACTTCTTTTGCATCTCTGATGGATTGTGCAATTGTGTCCACGTCATCCGCAAAGGCCAACAGTATTTTTGATCCTTGGGCGGCAAATCCGTTTGTCAGTTGTGGCTGAGCTTTCCTTACTGCATGTTCCAGTGCGAAGTTAAACAGCAGGGGGCGAGAGGATCTCCTTGTCTAAGCCCGGTATCAATGAGGAATTCCTCCGACGTTGCGCTGCCAAATATGATTCGTGCGGAAGCGTTCTCCGTGCTCACCTTCGCTAATCGTACCAGCTTTCCAGGTACTCCCATTTCTACCATAGTCTCCCACAATGCTTCTCTGCTAACAGAATCGTAAGCTTGTTGGAAGTCCACGAAGATTTGGTGTACATCGGGGTTGAATTCCGAGTTTTTTTCCAACACCTGGCGTAGGACGAAGATCTAGTCTATGGTCGACCTTCCCGGTTTGAATCCGCTTTGGTAGTCGCCTATTATTTCCTCTACGTATGGAGTTAGTCCTCTAAACAGTATGATGGATATAATCTTGTATGTTGTAATAATTAACGATATTCCTCTATAGTTCCGACATATTTGTTTGTCTCCTTTCTTGTGAATAGGTATTATATGGCTTTCATGCCAGTTTTTCGGTATTTCTTCTCTTTCATAGACTTCTCTTATAAGATGATATATCTCAAGATGTAGTTTTTCTCTGCCTTTTTTAGTAGTTCCCCTGTATGCCGTCTGGGCGTGGGGCTTTATGGTTTTTTAGGGACGAAATTGCGGACTTTACTTCAGCTAGTGTGGACCCTTATATTTTAAGTTCGGCTAACTGGTACCGTCTTTGTTGCCCTGTCGTTGTGGGGTTTTCTGTATTTAAGAATTGCTCAAAATACTTTCTCCATTGGCGACTTATCTCTTCGTCGTCTGTGAGCAATTGTCCTGCATCGTCTCTTATAAATCTTGGGCTGTTGATCGTGTTGCTAGTCATAGTTTTTAGGTCCCTATAAAACTGCCTAGACTGACCGGTTCTATGTCCCTCCTCGAGTTGCTGTATTTATGCTTCTAGATACTGTTTCTTTTTTCTTCTCAAAAGTCTTCTCGTTTGAGTCCTTACTCTGTTGTAGTCTTCCCTGTTCTCTTCTGTAGGTCATAGATCAATAGGAGTGATTGTAGACAGGTTTGGAGAAAAACTAGGATAAGTCGGAGAATTTAAATACCTTTGGTCCTATATAAGGGAAAATGGGACATGATCAATCGAGAAATTGTCCACAGCACACAGGAAAAGACTTGGTTAGGAAAAGAGCCGTGGTAAATAAATTCTCAAAGCATATTCAAGGACAAATACTGCAATGTCTTGGACACGTTATTCGTAGAAATTAAAACTATGTGGGACGAAGGATCGAGCTGGTACAAATTGATGTTAAAAGAGGTAAAGGAAAACTAAGAAGAAGATGGATGGACTGTGTGGCAGGAAACTCATAGAAGTAAGGAAAAGAAAACACGGTGGACAAAAATAAGTTGCGAAAAAGAGTAAGGAACAGCTACTCCTGAAAAAAGAAAAGCTGAGGAAGAAGAAGAAGAAGAATGGTTCGAATGTCGTAGGTGTAGTAGAGAACTTACCGTACAATAGCGCCACAAAGCTAAAACTCATTTGCACAACTTTAAGCCATGTCGCTACTCATTTGTGTAACGCTTGTCTTTTTTAATGAGGCGATATTATATTTAACTGAGTATCTTTTAATCGTGGATAGACGCTATGCGCTAGTTACCATATTTTTAAAACGGTTCTGATTTTTGACAATTTTTGTTTAAATTTTTATTTCTTTATACAGGGTGTTTCATTGGAAAACGAAAATAATTTAACGGTGAATTGAGGTCACCGAGCCGGTTCTAGATATACTACATTTTTTGCCCTGCCGACTTTTATAACCGAGTTACAGGGTGTTTTATCGATTTTGCCCATTTCTTTCCTAAGTCATAGCTTTAGAACCACCCTGTATATTTTTTTGATATTTTGTACACATATGTCTCATTCAAAACCCAAACGACTGACATACTAACCATAAGAAAAATCCAGGTCCGGATTAACAAAAAATTATAAAGTAATTGTGATCTTAAAAAAACACCCTGTATATTCAAATTTTGAAAATCTGTTGGCATATTTGAAAAAAACACAAAAAAGTAAGTTTAATGGTTTGCTTCAATTTTTCGGCCAGACTCTGACATTAAAAAGTAGGTATTATTAACTTTTAGTTATAAATTATTAAATTTAATGAATAAATACTAAATTTAAAAATAATCAATACTTATTTACCACCTTGGAACGACCCAATTACTAATGACAAGAAAAATCCAGGTCCGGATTAACAAAAAAATATAAAGCAATTGTGACCTTGAACCAACAAGGTGCTGGTTCAAGGTCACATATTGAAATTTTGAGAACTGTCCGCGCATTTTAAAAGAGCGTAAAAAACTGTGATTAAAAGTTCATTTTAATTTTTTCGCCGATGATTTAATTACATCAGTTTTGAAATTATATTGAAATTTTAAAGAACTCTGAGATTAAAAACCAGGGCCTCGATTTTTGACCCTTCGCTTCGTTATCGAACGTATTCGTTTCGTATCTGTTTAGTGTGCAGATATCGAATGATCGATATCAAAGCGAAGGGTCAAAAATCGAGGTCTTGTTTAGTATACGAAGCGAATAGGCGATAACGAAGCGAAGGGTCAAAAGTCGAGGCCCAGGTATGTATTATTAACTATTAATAATCTAATATTAATGAATCAATACTTATTTTAAAAATACTTAATACTTATTTACTACGCTGGCTTCATGGATTCTCGGGATTTGAAGCTATATACACATCATTAAAAATTATAATTGCGAGAGTTGGGATAATTTAATGATTTAGTAAAGAATTAAAAAACAGCTATATCTAATAAAAAAAAAATCGTTTAAACAATTCAACAATTTAAGATAAATTAAAAATATTTGAACTATAACAGTTGCTCAAAATGTCCGCCATTTTGTTCGACGCATTTCCTTGCTCGTTTTAAAAGATTTCGAACCGATTTTCTAATTACATTGGGATTGTTCTTCATTTTTCTGGCAGCTTCTTGTGACCTTGACAGAATTAATTAATATCATGATTTCAAAATTGCCGTAATTAAATTATCTGCGCAACAATTTGACATGCACCTTTTAACGCAGTATTTGATGCTCTTTTAAAATACACAAACAAATTTTCAAAATTTCAATATACAGGGTGTTGTTTCAAAGTCAAAATTTCTTTATACTTTTTTGTTAATTCGGACCTGGATTTTTCTTGTCATTAGTAATTGGGTCGTCCCAATGTGGTAAATAAGTATTCATTATTTTTAAAATGAGTATTTATTCATTAACTTTAATAATTTATAAATAAAAGTTGATAATAGCTGCTTTTTAATGTCAGAGTTCTTAAAAAATTCAATATAATTTTAAAATTAAAGTCATAAAATTGTCTGGCCGAAAAATTGAAGCGAACCATTAAACTTACTTTTTTGTGCTCTTTTCAAATATCTACACAGATTTTCAAAATTTGAATATACAGGGTGTTTTTTTAAGGTCACAATTACTTTAGGTATAATTTTTTATTAATCCGGACCTGGATTTTTCTTATGGTTAGTATGTCGGTCGTTTGGGTTTTGAATGAGACATATGTGTACCAAATATCAAAAAAATATACAAGGTGTTTCTAAAGTTATGGCTTAGGAAAAAAATGTTAAAAATCGATGAAACACCCTGTAAGTCGGTTATAAAAGTCGGTAGGGCAAAAAATGTAGTATATCTAGAACCGGCTCGGTGACCTCTATTCACCATAGTATTTCCGTTTCCCAATGAAACACCCAGTATATCAGCTCCTGAATTTTGAATATTTTATATTTAAACTTATTTTAATATTATAATATTTTCCTGAATATTTTATATACAGGGTGTCCCAAAAGTAGTGGAACGGTCGAATATTTCGCGAACTAAACATCGGATCGAAAAATTGAAAAATACGTGTTCAATGATTTTCAAAAATCTATCAAATGACACCAAACACCAACCCCCACTACACCTCCTGGAGGTGGGTGGAGGGTAACTTTAAAATCTCAAATGGAAACCCCTAGTTTTTCTTGCAGATTTGGATTCTTTACGTAAAAGTAAGCAACTTTTATTCAAGACATTTTTTCGAACTGTGGATAGATGGCGCTATAATTGAGAAAAACGATTTATCCTGATACCATAGGTAAATTATAGAAACGGTCTAATATCTCGAGAAATACACTTCCAAATGAGAAAACAAAAAAAAGTTTTTAATACTTTTCGAAAACCTATCGAATAACACTAAACATGACCCTCCAACCCACCCCCTGGAGGTGGGGTGGGGGGTAACTTTAAAATCTTAAATAGCAACCCCCACTTTTTATTACAGATTCGGATTAGTCATGAAAAATTAAGCAACATTTATTCGAAACATTTTTTAGAATTGTTGATAGATGGCGCTTTAATTGGGAAAATACGATTTATTAGCGCCATCTATCAGCAATTTTAAAAAATGTTTCGAATAAATGTTGCTTAATTTTTCATGACGAATTCGAATCTGCAATAAAAAGTGGGGGTTGCTATTTAAGATTTTAAATTTACCCCCCACCCCGTCTCCAGGGGGTGGGTTGGAGGGTCATTTTTGGGGTTTATCGATAGGTTTTCGAAAAATATTAAAAACCTGTTTTTTGGTTTCTCATTTGGAAGTGTATTTCTCGAGATATTAGACCATTTCTATAATTTACCTATGGTATCAGGATAAATCGTTTTTCCCAATTATAGCGCCATCTATCCACAGTTCGAAAAAATGTCTTGAATAAAAGTTGCTTACTTTTACGTAACGAAACCAAATCTGCAAGAAAAACTAGGGGTTTATATTTGAGATTTTAAAGTTACCCCCAACCCCACCTCCAGGGGGTGCAGTGGGGGTTGGTGTTTGGTGTCATTGGATAGAATTTTGAAAATGATTGAAAACGTATTTTTCAGTTTTTCGATCCGATGTTTAGTTCGCGAAATATTCGACCGTTCCACTACTTTTGGGACACCCTATATAAAGTTCTCATATCATAATAATTATTATTAATCTATTCGCTATATGCGAGTATTGCTGGTTGAAAATTACTCCAACTATATCTATACTTCACTAAAATTAAGCCAAGCTGGTTTGGATAAAAATCTTTGAAACATTTTTTATTATTAAACTGAATGGTTATGGCTTCAGTATATGAAGTTATTGCTAACAGACTCCGAGTTAATCCCTGCTGTAGGGTTACACTCCCGACATAGTCGATCTGAGCGACATTCCCACCTCGATCCCCAATTCCCGTCACGTGCTCCTTGAAAATTACAGGTTTACAAAGACTCCGTAAGAATAGTACAAAATTTAAAGTTTTCCACAAAATTTCACTGGATCAAACGGCGGGGGAAGTTCGTAAAAAAGCGGGATGCCGCGAGAATGCCAAATTCGGCGAGGAACGTGGCCCAACTGTTGATAAACATTTCCCAATAATGGTTCACCGCGAAGGTCATCCTCGTAGCAATTTTCACCGGGAGATTAGATTTAATGGAGGGTACGGGAACTGTTCATTTTTTGTTCTCGTCGGAATAATGCTATTAGCGGTTCGAAGGGTATAATCGCGTTTTTAACGTTTTTTGGAGGGTAAGTAGAAAAGTTTTCGATGGATCGGGCGAAATCGTTATTTCGAAATTTACTAGAATCAACTAAAACTTATCACACGATTTTATAAATAAAACTGTATTTGAATTAGAAATTAAATTATATACAAAGATATAAAAAGTATGCAGTGCTAGCCAAAAGTCTCCTCCATAACCTCTTATCTTTTGAACGGCAATACAACATAATCTAATATTAGTGCTTCATTGGCTCTTCAGTAGAGGACGAATCTTCCCTAGCTCCTCATGGTACTGAGATGGACAGGAATAATCTTCAAGTCATAAAAATCCGAGTCCATCAGAATAAGTAGTAGCAGGAGGAAGAGAGTAAACTCTCTTTCAAACGATATACAAGACATAAGTATTCGGAGGAATAGGATAAACTCTCCCAAGCATGCTGCCCATTAACATGGGTACAAAGAGGAAAGAAGTGGCATAAGATGAGGACCACACCATATAATAAAAGGAAGGAAAGTTGTGAGTACTCCACTATTATGAAAGGACTAATTAAACATGAAAAGCTTGTAAAACGCTTGTGAAAATCTTATACTTATAACAGTGAAATTTGGAGGGAGGAAATAGATGGACGTAGGCTTCTCAAGTCATAAAGGGTGATTTAATCGTCATAGATGACATTAGAGAACCAGTTTAACCGACACTTATGGGACCTGATGTCATGTAATTATATTGTTTGACAAGTAGGTGTTGAAAGTACAGTTATATTTAAAAAAAAGGGTACACGTATTAGAAAGAGAAGTTAACGTCATCCTATTTGTGTAAAACCGGCTGGGATTTTTGGAGGTTATCAAATGTCACAGGTTATTAAAAATATAAATCATTGGCGTTGAGCATTAATTAGACGAAACCATTTATTCAACAATTATATAAAGAATAATTTTAATGACTGTTACAAATAGAATTTAGTATTTGGTGATAGAACCGTCTGCTTCTATAACTTTATTTAGTCTATTTGGCATACTTTGAATTATAGATATCATATTTGGATCAAGATCTTCCCAGCACTCTAAGATTGTATCCCACAATTGATCTTAATTTTATGGCATAAAATTTCTTTTATATATTTTTTTAACAATTATGCCCCAAATGTTTTCAATTGGATTTATATCTGGACTGTGCGCAGGCCATGGCAATACTTCCAGGTTTTGCGTTTGAAACCAATTCCTTACGGCATGGGCAGTGTGGACTGAACAATAATCTTTTTGATATATAAAAGTATTATTAGGATAAAATTGCTCAATAGAAGGGAGCATTACGTGTTCCAAAACGTTAATGTAATTGTCGGCAGTAAATTTTCCCTCTAATCGCCAACAAACACCAGGTCCATGTATACTAATCCAACCCCATACTTTTACAGAAAAACGTCCAGATTTATTATGAGAGTGAATATATCGTTCTTCAAACCTAGTATTGGCTGGACGATAAACACGGATTTGACCGTTATAGGTCGACTGAAAAGTCTTTTCATCAGTAAAAATGACGTTGTTCCAAAATTGTGGGTTGCGGTAAATATAGTTTAGTGCAAATATTACTCTTGCTTGCCGATGTTCAACAGTTACTAATGGTTTTTTAGCAGTTGGTCGGTTTTTTAATTCAGATTCATTGATCCTTCTGCTTACATTAGGTTGGGCACCAGGAAATCCCGTATGAATCCTTGAATCCTTCGACGTCGCAAATGGATTATCTCTTAAGAATTGAACTAAAACAGCATCTTGTTGAGGAGTGGATACTTTGGAACGCCCTGAACCAACTTTTCTTTTTAATGATTGTTGTTGGACCCATCGTTGCTTAATTCTGAAGATTGTTTTCAAATTTATATTATAGAAATTTGCTAGCGGACGAATTGACCATCCTTCTTCCATTTTCGTAATTATTTGAGCCTTTTCAATCTCACTTAAATGACGAGGCATATTAATTTTTGACGTCTATGAGTTGCATTTGTGATCACTTATGACATTTGATAACCTCCAAAAATCCCAGCCGGTTGTACACAAATAGGATGACGTTAACTTCCCTTTCTAATACTTGTACCCTTTTTTTTTAATATAACTGTACCTATTCAATCATAATAGGTTTTTGAGTTTAAGCTATTAGTCTAGCTAGAGCCGAAAAATCATCGTCATAAGTAATATGGAGTTTGGCATGTGAAATGTGTCTATTGTATATTGATAATTATGACCCCTTTCAGGCTGACACCTCAGTGGATACAGGAAGTAGCAATAAGGGATGAAAGGGGAAAGTTAGTGTTGTCTTTAAAGGTTTTCACCTCCTATTTTGGTAAACCTCCATCGATTTGCATGAAAATTGGTGACTAGTTAGAACATACCTCGGGAAATAAAAATGATTTAGTGCCAACTTGTAGTTTTACCCTGGGGGTGGATACCGCCCCTTCTCGGGGGTGAAAACGATTTTATTAAAAATAACCCCACAAATCGATAGAGGGACAAATTATAAGTAAAATTTGTTAAGTCATGTTATTAAAATAAATCAATACTTTTTGAGTTATTAAAGATCAAAAATGTGTCTGTTGAAGAGAGCACATGCGTGAAGTTACGGATGTTAAAAAGAACATATTAATTAATTGTATGTTACTAAAACATTATTTTTATATTATTTCGATATTATAAATTTAGCAAAAGTGTATTCGAATATGTCAAATATACCCATTATTGGACACCCCCAATTTCTGGACATATTCAGTTTATAATGAAAAAAAAAATCAATTTAATATGGAAATAATATAAAAATAATATTTTACTAACATACAATTAATTAACATGTTCTTTTTATCATCCGTAACTTCACGCATATGCTCTTGAATAGACAAATCTTTGATCTTTAATAACTTAAAAAGTATTGATTTATTTTAATAACATGATATAACAAATTTTACTTAAAATTTGTCCCTCTATCGATTTGTGGGGTTATTTTTAATAAAATAGTTTTCACCCGCGGGAAGGGGTGTATTCACAACCAAGGTAAAAGTGCAAGTGGCACCAAATCAGTTTTGTTTCTTGAGGTATGCTCTAACTAGTCACCAATTTTCATGCAAATCGATGGAGGTTTAACAAAATAGGTGGTGAAAACCTTTAAAGACTACACTAACTTTCCCCTTTCAACCCTTATTGCTGCTTCCTGTATCCACTGAGGTGTCACCCTGAAAGGGGTCATAATTATCAATACACAATAGACACATTTCACATGCCAAACTCCATATTATTTATGACGATGATTTTTCGGCTCTAGCTCTCCGTCTATATTTTGATCAATAAATTAAAAAAACACTACAATTTTTGTAGTTTTGCATCCAATTAATAAAGATTTTAGAACCAGTTCTTATATTATGGGTTCAAAATGTGCTCCATCAACGTACATACATGCATCCTATTGCTAAACTCTTGTCGTAATCGTTCAAATGTTTCAGGGGAGAATGCCCTACATTCTTCAACAATTTATTGTTTCAAAAGCTCAATACTATCGGGTGGTGTACAGAAAAAAATCAAATCCTACAGAAAAAAATCCAATGGTGTGAGGTCTGTTGACCGAGCTGGCTATCCTATCGAAACTCGTAGTCCAATCCAGCTACCACGATATTCCTCATCTGTGTAACGTCTTACTGCACCATAGTAGTGTGCATGAATACCATCTTGTTGCAATACCATCTAGTTTTGCATCCAATTAATAAAGATTTTAGAACCAGTTCTTATATTATGGGTTTAAAATGTGCTCCATCAACGTACATACATGCATCCTATTGCTAAACTCTTGTCGTAATCGTTCAAATGTTTCAGGGGAGAATGCCCTATATTCTTCAACAATTTGTTGTTTCAAAATCTCAATACTGTCGGGTGGTGTAGCCAAACGTTAGATTTCAAGTAGGTACCCCTACAGAAAAAAATCAAATGGTGTGAGGTCTGTTGACCGAACTGGCTATCCTATCGAAACTCGTAGTCCAATCCAGCTACCACGATATTCCTCATCTGGGTAACGTCTTACTGCACCATAGTATTGTGCATGAATACCATCTTGTTGAAACGTTATTTCCAAGTTGCCGAAGTCATCTGGATTATCTTCCAGAATTTCAAGAATTAAAGGCTCAATTGGGTTTTGTAAGATATTTACCGGTTAAGTTTGGGAAAAACAGACCCAACTATAATTTTTATGGAAATTTCACTGAATCAAACGGAGGGGAAGTTCGTAAAAAAGTGGGATGCCGCGGGAATGCCAAATTCGACGAGGAACGTGGCCCAACTGTTGATAAACATTTACCAATACTGGTTCACCGTAAAGGTTATCCTCGTAGCAATTTTTACCGGGAGATCAGATTTAATGGAGGGTACGGGAACTGTTCATTTTTTTCTCTTCGGAATAATGGTATTAGCGGTTAGAAGGGTACAATCGCGTTTTTAACGTTTTTGGAGCGTAAGTAGAAAAGTTTTCGATGGATCTGACGAAATCGTTGTTTCAAAATTTCCAAGAATCAACTAAAATTTAACACACGATTTTAGAAACAAAAACTAAATTTACCTAAATTAGAAACTAAAGAATATATATAAAAAGATATAAAAAGTATGCAGGGCCAGCCAAATGTCCTCTCCCCCCACCTCTTATCTTTTGATCGATTATACAACATATAGGTAGTACTATTGCTGCACTCGCAGTTCAGCAGTAGAGGACGAATCTTCCGTGGTTTATCCTATCCCATCCTACGGTGTAAAAAATCCTAGCCAATCAGACATAAATAGTAGCGGGAGGAAGAGAGTCTCCTCCAAACGATATACCAGACCTAAGTAGTCGGAGGAATAGGAAAAACCCTCTTAAGCGTGGTGTCCGTTAACATGGGTACAAAGAGGAAAATAGTAGCACAAGATGAAGACCAGATCATATTTATATAAAAAGAAAGAAAGTTGTGAGTAGGTACTTTACTATTATGGAAGGAAGCGACTATTATTGTAGAATGAAAAGCTTGTAAAAAGCTTGTACTTATACTAGTGCAGCTTAAATGGAGGAAATAGACAAACGTATGCTTTAGTCCAGGAACTGAAGCTTTTCACCTCGCAATTTTTACAGAATAGATCGATTTGCTTGGAAATTTGAGAATAAGTAGTGGATAGTCCAAGGATCAAAATCTATATGATGCCGAAAAGCGCTTTTACCATGGGGGTGGTTGCCACCCCATCTCCGGGGTGGAAATTTTTTATTATATTTCGACCGCAAAAGTTGATAAAAACATTCATTCTAAGCAAAAAATGTTCTATTCATTTTTTTGATAAAATTAACAGTTTTCGATTTATTCGCTATCGAAAGTGTTAGTTTTATATCTAAGAAATCAATGTTCTTGGTATAGGTACCCATTTACAATTCACTCAATTTGTGCCGCAGAAAAAAAAATTTTCCAATAAAGTTCTTGAGAATTAAATAATCTACAATTTCATATTGAATCATTTTTTCGTATATCTGATGCTAATATTTCTATTCTGAAGAAAATGGCATTTTTTACCAAACTACAAAAATTCGTTATTCGCTTTTAACTCCAGTTTTTTAAAAACTAATTATTATAAGCCAGTCAAACGTCTAGAATCTATTAATAATACATAAGTAAGGAAGAACAAATAAGGCCAATGACTAAAAACACCGCTAACTTACATTATTATGCTTCCAATTGGATTTCTCTTTTTTTTTTCAAAAAAATATATTGACTTTTTAACCGTAACCTTTTAATTTTTTATCTAAGAAAGTTTGGTGATAAAGAATTTTATAGGTTTTTATGAGATCTATAAGACTATTAATAATAAATCTTTTTAAAATACTCAGTCTCAAAAAGAGGTGACTTTGAAAGGGTTGGTAAAGGTGGTTTTTGCATGTTATTACAAGTTTTAATTGTCAATATATCACTCAATTTTTGCCATAGGAAAAATTTTTGCAAACGATATTCTTGGGAATTAAATAAACTACAATTTCATATTTAAACATTTTTTCGTATCTCTGATGCTAATCTTTCTATTCCGAAGAAAAGAGCATTTTTTACCAAACTACAAAAATTTATTATTCGCTTTTAACTCCATTTTATTAAAAACTAATAATTTTAAGCCGGTCAAACTTCTAGAACCTATTAATAATACATAAATAAAGAAGGCCAAATATTTCCAGTGACTAATGTTAATTAGGCTGGTGATAAGGGGGTTGTTTCCGATAAATTTTTTGCCGAAAAAAATAGGGACTGACATTCTTCTCATTATAAGTTACTTAATTTTTGAGCTAGAGACTTCTTTTTAGTTCTAGAGATAGATATTTTTAAATACTTTAAATTAGTTTCAACGAGTTATCCTCGAAAAATGCATAGTTTTCCTGTCGTTTGACTTTGATCTACAATATTTAGCATTTGACGCAGAAGAGCTAAGATATAAAAAAAGTATAGCTCAATTACTTTTGGTTTAAAAAAATAAAAAAAAAACTGATTTGTTTATTTTTTCAAAAGGTACATTTTTATTAAGCAAAGCTGTTTTGATAAAACGATAAATTTTTGAGTTATTAGCAGAAAACTGATTAAAAACATTGATTTTTTCGATATAAAACTAACACTTTCGATAGCGAATAAATGGAAAAGCATTGATTATATCAAAAAAATGTATAGAAAGTTTTTTGCTTAGAATAAATGTTTTTACCAACTTTTGCGGTCTACATATAATAAAAAATTTATTGCGAGATATTGTGGTAACCACCCCCATGGTAAAAGCGCCTTTCGGCATCATATAGATTTTGATTCTTGGACTGTCCTCTACCTATTCTCAAATTTTCAAGCAAATCGATTCATTCTGTAAAAATTGCGAGGTTTTGTTCTATTCTAAGCTTCATTACTTGGACTACTTCTCTACTGTTCACAAAAGGTGACTTAATCGTCATAGATGACGTTACAGAGCCACGGTAACCGATACTTTTAAATGGGACCTAATGGCATTTGATTATATCGTTTAAAAGTAGGTATTGAAAATACATATTCAATATTAATAATTTTTGAAGTTATACTTCTTTAGGCGCGATTGGGAGTGAATTTTTATTATTCTGCGCGCATGCGCACACAGACAGTATGCCGATAGTTATGTATGTATTAGTCCAAAAAAGATTTGGAAAGAATATATTAGTGTTTTTAGTAAATATATTTATTATAATTTTTGTATCTTTGGATTTGACTCCCTCGGGAATAAGATAATAAAAGTAATATTTACAGTATTTTTATACTTCACTTGGTCTATTTGACAGATTGTCTGAGAAATCTTGTAGTCTGCACCCGCACAAACAAAAGGAGTAGAGCTCATTGGTTAGCGTTTGACTGGAGATCAAGAGGTCCCCTGTTCGAATCCGGGTGTTTTCTAATTTCTTTTTTAATTTTTGGTACTGCTTTAATAAAAATTTTTGGAAACTAGTAAGGAAAATTAGTTTAATCTTTAGATAAAATATACATAAACTGTTCGAAAGTATATTTATTTCGTTGAAATCATCTAATAGAAGTATAACTTCTTACGTGCGTACAAAGTACACACCCATTCTTTTTTTATGGGTATGGCTATTTTTATGAATAACTTAAATCCACACTTACTCTGGGCTAATTAGCAAAATTCATGGAAAAGTTATTTACCAGCAATTTTATTGCTGGAATCGAATTATAAGATCCTATATATTAATAATATAGGTATGCAAAGTCCGCAGATAGTGTGCTACTTTTTTTATAAACAAAATGGCGCCGACAAATCGTATTTTTTTCAATTATTGCTCTATAACTCCGAAGATTTTAGACCAAACGAACAAAAACACTCAAATAAAAATTCACCGCAATTAAATTCTGCATAGAGATATGTTTTTCACGATTTGCTCCGATGAAAATTTTCCTCGGAAAATGCGGGTTTTCCTAACAAAAACTATAATTTTCAAATAAAGTTTTAGGTAAGTAATTATTAATCAATAATTAAATATCTTAGTGACATCAAAGATTTCTTGGTATAGATTGTAATTCCAGAAGCCGGTGAAAATTTAACGAATATTTTAGCAACAATTCAATTGTTAATTAACAATTTACGATCGCAATCATAACCAAAATAATCATGATACATTGATCAAACTTTTAAAGATTATAAAGATGAGATGCTTGTTTAATATTTTATCGACAAAATATAAATTTTTCTCTTTTTTGCATAATCTTTAAATTTTGAAAAAAAAATAGTTATAATACGTTGGTCTAATTAGTAAAGTACAAAGAAAGGTTATTTACCAGCAATTTTATTACTTTAATCGAATTATAAGATCCTATATATTATTAATATAGGTATGCAAAGTCCACAGATAGTGTGCTACTTTTTTATAAACAAAATGGCTCCGACAAATCGTATTTTTTTCAATTATTGCTCTATAACTCCGAAGATTTTAACTTTACACCAAAAATACTCAAATAAAAATTCACCCCAATTTAATTCTACATAGAGGCAAGTTTTTTCCGATTTGCTCCGACGAAAATTTTCCTCGAAAAATGTGGGTTTTCCCAACAAAATCTCGAATTTTCAAATAAATTTTTTGGGCCAGTAATTATTTATCAATAATTATATAGCTTGGTGAAATAAAAGCTTTCTTGGTATAGATTATAAATTCAGAAGCCGGTTAAAATGAAACGAATATTTTAGCAACAATTCAATTGTTAATTAACAATTTACAGTCGCAATAACAACCAAAATAATCATGAGACATTGATCAAGCTTAGAAAGATTATAAAGGTGTCATGCTTATTTAATATTTTGCCGACAAAATATAAATTTTTCATTTTTTTGCATAATCTTTAAATGTTTAAAAAAAATTGTTATAAAAAAATTAACATTTCTTAGAAATTGTTTAATATATTCTAATTTTAAAAAATACTTAAAATGCGTATTTCATAGGCCTTGAAAATGAATGCTTTAAAAAAATTTTCCAACCATTTGCAAAAAAGTTAGGAAACAGTAAAATAGATATACGATATCTCCATTGTTTATAATTTGTTTTAATTGTTTCAAAGCTTAAAAGTGAGTCTATGGTACAATCTAATTACTCACAAAGAATGTCAAAAATTAGTTCAATGGTTATATTTTAATCAAAGATTAAAAGCACTTTTTTTGTAATTTTTAGCGCGAAAGTAGGCTTGAAACAGAGCCGGAGATAAAATGTTCACTCGAAGCGACTGACACGCTTAAACTCGTGCGAGTTGTGTATGTGGGCTGGTAGCTACGGTACTGTATTATTCTACTTTCGCGCGTGTAAATTACAAAAAAATATATTTATAATCTTTAATTAAAATATAACCATTAAGCTGATAATCGATATTGTTTTATAAATAATTAGCTTGTACCTTAAACTCACTTCTACGCTTTGAAAGAATTAAAAAAAATATTAACACCGTAGTAATCATATGTTTACTTTGCTGTTTCATAACTTTTTTGCAAATGGTTGCAAAAAAGTTTTAAAGCATTCATTTTCAAGATATTTGAAATGCGCATTTTAGCTATTTTTTAAAATTATAATATAATAAAAACTTTCTGAGAAACGTTAATTTGTTTATAACTATTTTTTTAAACATTTAAAGATTATGCAAAAAAATAAAAAAATTTATATTTTGTCAACAAAATGTTAAATAGGCATCTCATCTTTATAAGATTTCAAAATTTGATCAGTGTATAATAATTATTTTGGTTATTATTGCGACCGTAAATTATTAATTAACAATTGAATTGTTGCTAAAATATTCGTTTAATTTTCACCAGCTTCTGAAACTATAATCTAAACCAGGAAGGCTTTTAAGTCACCAAATTATTTAATTATTGGTAAATAATTACTTATCTAAAACTTTATTTGAAAATTAAAGATTTTGTTGGGAAAACCCGCATTTTCCGAGGAAAATTTTCGTCAGAGCAGATCGGGAAGAACACGTCTCTATGCAGAATTTAATCACGGTGTATTTTTATTTTAGTGTTTTTGTTGTAAAGTTAAAATCTTCGGAGTTCTAGAGCAATAATTGAAAAAAAAAACACGATTTTCGAGCGCCATTTTGTTTATAAAAAAAGTAGCACACTATCTGAGGACTTTGCATACCTATATTATTAATATATAGGATCTTATAATTCGATTCCAGCAATAAAATAGCTGGTAAATAACTTTTCCCAAAAATGGCCTATTCTCCGATAATCAGCCCAGACTAACTACAAGTATTGTAGTTTCGAATTTAATTAATAAATATTGAAGAACCAAGTCGGTCAAAAATGTTAAAAAAACTTCGACTTCAAATTTTTCTTCTAAAGTTAATACAGGTTGGTCAACACTAAACTCACCATCTAGCCTTTTCTTCTTTGTTGATCGAGTTTCTTTAAACTATCATTTATTATTATGGTAGTGGTAGTGTTATTTTTTTTTTATTCTGAATTCGCCGATGTAATAAAGAAAATGGATGGTTTTTATTGGACCGGCGCCGGCAAGAGACCTCAAGACCGACCGCAGTCTCTCGGTGATTGTCTCTCGCAACCAGCCTCTCGGTCATTTATATGGTCAGCACACCACTGTTCTGTTCTGAACAATATATTATGTAATTATTTTAAAAAATGCTAGAACTGCCTCCAGTTGGCACGCCTACGTGTAATGACGTGTTAAAAGATACTCAATCAAATGCAATATCAGCTACAGCTTAAAAAATAACGTCGAAACACAAATGAGTAGTGATATGAATTAAGTTTGTGTTAGTCAGTTTTAGTTTCACGTATCTATTGGAAACTTATCAAGTTTCAGGATGATATATTTCTATTTTTTTAATTAATCTGCAAAGTGAATCGATTTTGCAAATCGAATATTTAGGTGCTTCGAATGACATGATTTTACAGACTGCAACACTCTTCATACAACTGTGCGAAACAAATTCTTTCTTCTTCTTCCTCTCTTGGCTTTACAACTCTAAGTTAGCCTTGGCTGCGTTTACTATTTTCTTCCACTCTTGCCGGTCTTGTGGAGCAATCTCCCCCACTGTTGTACACCATCTCACCTAAACCAGTCGTTACTAAATCTTTTCATCTTTTTCTTGGCGACCAACTGAATTGCCATCGAGTCTTTCCCAGTAGGTTGTACTTAATAGATAACCCAAAACTACAACACGTACAATAATTTTAACAGTCTCATCAGAATTGTGGCAATTAGCATATAACGTGAATTTCCAATAAGGATTGTGGGTGGTAGAACCCCGTGCCAACGACCAGTAGAGTATATATATATTGATGTGATCTTGATTATTGATATGAGATAATATTCTTATTTGTCATTTAATTTAATCAATGCATTAATAATAATTTAATTAATTAACCAGATCACATATCAATATATTTTCAATCTCAGGGCGAATTATAAAATTAATTACTTACTTACGTGGCTTCTCAGTATTTCTCAATGGTTCCTAATCGGGATAGGAAAGAAAAGAGTAAAATAATACACACATATGGGTTACAATTATAATCAAAATATTGTTTATTTTATTTAAATGGCAATCACTGCTTAATATGTGCTAGATCTTATTATTCTTAAACATAACATTTACAAATGGGAATCTTATTTCCTTTTGGTTTCCAATTGAAAGTTTTTATTAACATTTAACTATTAGGATTTATTAGCAACAATTCTATTTAAGTTTGATGAAGCTTTTCTGATATTATTGATTATGTTCTTCAATTTATAATGTGGTATTTAATACGAAAAACCCATACATTCATGTCCAAACAAATGAGACTGACCTTTTTCTGGTGAACTGAGAATGTCTTCACACAAGACCCGTTTCCTGCTATCCTTAGCTGCGATCAAAACCTCGTCCTGGCTTTCAGTAATGTTCTCCTTTGAAGATTAGCTCGTATAGCTCTCGCTCCTGCTTCTGTCGTGATGCTGTGTTCTACCTTTTTCGAAACTGCAATCAGCTACCGGGACACTCTTGGCTCAAGGAGGTTCTTTACTCTCAACCTGGCCTACCTCTCGTTCCACGATAGATCTCCACACTCACGGAACTACACCGGCTTTCTCACTCTCCGTACACTACCGTCTACTACTCGACTTCACTTCTCGACAGCTCAAAACATTCTGATCTATCTTTGTCATTCATTCCCCTACTTTCTAAATATCCCTTCCAGATTCACAAATCAACCTTCCACCACCAACTCTCATTCGCAGTATTCCTCAAAACCAATTTTTAATCTTTCTAAATATGCTTAATGGATTTCAAAGAAAAATAGTTAATTCCCATTCTAAAATTACTTTCTACTATTTACAAAATTTAATGACCTATTATCTACTTCAACTGAGTCTTATTTGGCATAGGCTAATTATCGAACCTTCCGCGAACAACGATAATGGTACGCGCCATTCACTTTGTTTATTCTAAGCGCATTGTCCCGAGTTTCGTATGCTTCTTCTAATCACTTCTTAAAATTAAGTATAACAATTTGTTGTATACAGGTTGTTCTAAATTTATATGCCCGTGGTTGAGAAAATTGAAAATATTTTATATTAAATTGAATTCTGTTTATAATTATCAAAATTTAATTTTCATATCAAATAGAAATATAACAAATCCCCGCCTTGTATTCGATAAAATTTATCTGCATTTTTAAATAAATTTTCTCGAGGCAAAACCAACTCCCTGTATATTTCCTTACTTTAATCTACGTCTTGTATCCTTTCTTCTTGTATTACTCTAATTAGTCCCACCTGTAGAGTAATTGTTTCCTTATTTTCAGTGTCCTCATCCTGTGTTAGAGTGTCGGCTATTATGTTGTCTTTCCCTTTTTCCCATATCAATCTTCTGTCTTTTTCCTCAGATTTTTCACATACTTTTACCGTGTATTCTGCATCCTCGTTTTCATATGCCTCCTCTTCAAATGCCACTGTTTCGATCATATCTTTTTCGCTTTCATTTGTTAGCTTTATTTCTTCTTCTGGGCTCAACTTTTCTTTTGAGGAGCCACAGGTTTCATTTTCTTTTGTCTTTTTCTGACTTTTTCTCCCTTTTCTTCTTTGTCCTTGCTTCGTTGCCAAATTCATTTCCACTGTTTGTTCTTTACCTGATTCGTCCGTATTTTGTTTCTCCTGTTCCTTGTCCTGTTCTTCTTCTTTTTCTTCTGTTAGATTCATCGTATTATTTTTAAAATCTATCACTACATGTTTTTCTGCCAATTCGTCAACTCCTACTATCATGTCATGTGACATGTTTGGCATTATTACACATTGTAGTGCATACATATTCTTACCCAGTCGTACCATTACTCGTATGCCTTCATTTATAGTTGCCAATGTCCGTTTGTTTGCGCCCACTAAATTTACCCTAGGTATTTTGTAAATTAAATTTGTTAAGTTAACTTCTTCTATTAGTTTTCTGTTGACCAATGTTATGTCAGATCCAGTGTCTATCATAATTTTAATTTGTTTCTCGTTGATAAATCCATCCACAAATTTTAAATTAACTCCATTTTTCTTTTCGTTGTTTTCTGCCAATTTAATAAACTCCTTGGGGTGACAAAAGATTCCTGTTTTATTTTTGGTTTTTAGTGAGCGCCGTCGTGAAAAGACGCCGGTTGCTCATCGTTGTTTATATTTTCGTCATAATGTCTCTCTCCGTCATATTCATCTGTCTGGGTATTATTTACTTCTCTTCTATTTTCTCTTGGTCTGTCGGATCTGTTTCGGTTTTCTCGATATCCCTGTTCATTTTGTCTACCATTATTTCTGTTTTCTTGATTTGAGCGTGTGGTGTTTCTATTCTGGTATTCTCGATTTCTGTCCTCATTCCATTGCCTATTTCTTTGTTCATAATTTCCTCTTCCGTTGTCTCTATTTTGCCTGTAATCTTCTCGCGACCTTCTTGATTTTCTTTCTCTTAAACGTGATTCTCTTATTTGTAGGAATTGGCATAAACTATCTATATCTTTGTAGTTTTGCAATGTGATATGGTCTTCCAGCGTTTCTTCGAAATGTCTTGCAATCAGTTCGACTAATTGTTCCGATGAGTAATTATATTGTAATTGTTTTGCGTTATAGTAAATTTGTAATGCATATGTCCTTTCTGATATACCCATCCTATCATTGTATTTCCCATTTTGCAATTCCTTGTTAATTTCCAATTGTTGGACTTTTCCCCAGAAATAATTCAAAAATTTTTGTTCAAATTGTTGCCAACTGTCAAATTCTTCTTCTTTGCAATCGAACCATAGGCTTGCTTCATATTTTAGATGGTTTCTGATAGTTTCTTTTGCTGTTTCGAAATTTCCGATGTGCTGTATTTTCTTTTTCAGGCTATTTATGAACGGCACTGGGTGTAATCTTCTTACATCCCCGCCAAACCTTATCTTCACGTCATCTGTGCTATGTATAACCATTTCTCTTCTTTCTCCTACATTTTGTTGAATATTGATTTCCACAATCTTTCTTTCCATTTCTTCTCTGATTGCTTGAATAGCGTTTTGCAACTTGTTTTCCAAACTTTCCATTTCTTTTTTCTGGCAATTCGTTAACTCCTTCATTTTATTTTGAATTTTCATTTCTTGTTCTTTCATGTGGTCCTTCATTCTCATTTCTTGTTTTTGCATGTGATCTTTAATTTTCATTTCATACTTTTCTATGCGTTCCTCTATTTTCTTATTGTTCTCTTCTATTGCTTGTTTCATTTTTTGTTGTGTTTCATCCATTTTTTGATCCAATTTTTGTTGTGTTTCAACCATTTTTTGTTGTGTTTCATCCATTTTTTGATCCACTTTATCCATTTTCTTTGATGTTTCTTCTTGATTTTTATCCATTGTTAGTTTTGTTTCCTCCTGATTTTTATCCATCGTCCTTTTTGCTTCATCCATTGCTTGTTTTGTTTCTCTTTGATTGTCATCCAGTTTTTGTTCCATTCTTTGTGACTGGAGTTGCATCATTTGTAATAATTTATCTATTCCTGATAATTCTTGCTGTTCTGATGCCATGATTGTCGTGTCTAAAATATCTTCTTGGTCTGAATTATTCTCTTGATTTGAATGTTCTTTTTGTTTTTTGTTGTCTTTGCTTTGGCTTTTTGTCACAGACATTTGTTTTCAAGAAGTACTGTCCCCGCCAAATATGAAATTTTACTAGTATGTTACCAAGACGACTTTTTCTCACCCAAATATTATAAATTGTCAATAAATATATCAAATGTAAATATCGTAAAAATAAAATATTAAATCAGTTATGTAAAATTTGTACCTAAAGAGATCTAAAATTTTATGTTATCAAATGTAAGTATCTCACTTTTTACCACAGGCATATAAATTTTCAAATACCGGCTTTACTCTTTCTATGCTTCAAATTTGCCACTAGAAATACTTTTCCATGCTTTCCACGTTGGACGACAGTTGGTGTGATCTTGATTATTGATATGAGATAATATTCTTATTTGTCATTTAATTTAATCAATGCATTAATAATAATTTAATTAATTAACCAGATCACATATCAATATATTTTCAATCTCAGGGCGAATTATAAAATTAATTACTTACTTACGTGGCTTCTCAGTATTTCTCAATGGTTCCTAATCGGGATAGGAAAGAAAAGAGTAAAATAATACACACATATGGGTTACAATTATAATCAAAATATTGTTTATTTTATTTAAATGGCAATCACTGCTTAATATGTGCTAGATCTTATTATTCTTAAACATAACATTTACAAATGGGAATCTTATTTCCTTTTGGTTTCCAATTGAAAGTTTTTATTAACATTTAACTATTAGGATTTATTAGCAACAATTCTATTTAAGTTTGATGAAACTTTTCTGATATTATTGATTATGTTCTTCAATTTATAATGTGGTATTTAATACGAAAAACCCATACATTCATGTCCAAACAAATGAGACTGACCTTTTTCTGGTGAACTGAGAATGTCTTCACACAAGACCCGTTTCCTGCTATCCTTAGCTGCGATCAAAACATCGTCCTGGCTTTCAGTAATGTTCTCCTTTGAAGATTAGCTCGTATAGCTCTCGCTCCTGCTTCTGTCGTGATGCTGTGTTCTACCTTTTTCGAAACTGCAATCAGCTACCGGGACACTCTTGGCTCAAGGAGGTTCTTTACTCTCAACCTGGCCTACCTCTCGTTCCACGATAGATCTCCACACTCACGGAACTACACCGGCTTTCTCACTCTCCGTACACTACCGTCTACTACTCGACTTCACTTCTCGACAGCTCAAAACATTCTGATCTATCTTTGTCATTCATTCCCCTACTTTCTAAATATCCCTTCCAGATTCACAAATCAACCTTCCACCACCAACTCTCATTCGCAGTATTCCTCAAAACCAATTTTTAATCTTTCTAAATATGCTTAATGGATTTCAAAGAAAAATAGTTAATTCCCATTCTAAAATTACTTTCTACTATTTACAAAATTTAATGACCTATTATCTACTTCAACTGAGTCTTATTTGGCATAGGCTAATGATCGAACCTTCCGCGAACAACGATAATGGTACGCGCCATTCACTTTGTTTATTCTAAGCGCATTGTCCCGAGTTTCGTATGCTTCTTCTAATCACTTCTTAAAATTAAGTATAACAATTTGTTGTATACAGGTTGTTCTAAATTTATATGCCCGTGGTTGAGAAAATTGAAAATATTTTATATTAAATTGAATTCTGTTTATAATTATCAAAATTTAATTTTCATATCAAATAGAAATATAACAATATATATTACCGGCCAAACCCGATAGTTTGGCCTAGGCCAAACTAGTTTGTCCTAAACGCGATAGGATAAACTTGTTTGGCCTAGGCCAAACTAGTTTATCCTGATATTAATAAGGATACTGCAGGATCTACTAATAGTACGGCCTAGTGTTAACATTATAGTATACCTACAAAGCCAAAATAAATAGATAAACTGAATAAAATACTATGTAATTGCAAAATGATCATTTTTATTAAACGATAAAGAATCGTCGTTAAAATTAATGGACAATTGGTTATACCAACAATCACATTATAAAAAACAATAAGTGTTTTTTTATACAAGCAATAATTATAACTCAATTATTATAAAAAATATTATTTATTTTTTCATGGAGTGTTTTAGTGATACTTAGAATTGAGGAGTATAATTGCCTTTTTGCACTTTCATTTGCATCTCTTTGTGCAACAGTTTTTATTCCAGCTGCATTTGACAAAACCTTGTCCGATACAACTGAATCTCTCGAAGCTGCAACCCTTAGCGCTATTTTAGAGATAAGGTATCTAATGTTGGGGTATTAATGTCTCTAAAAAGTTTTTAATTGTTTTAGATCTGAATTCGACATTTGCCCTCAACCTTTTTTAGAGGTAGTAGGTATTAGCTAAGGCACTGAAATATCGTTAAGGGTTGCAGCTACGAGAGGTTCAGTTAGATCAAGACAAAGGTTTGTCAAATATAGCTGCAACCAAAACTGTTCCACAAATAGATACAAGAGCAAGAAGCAATGATAATCCTGAATTCTAAGTGTCACCAAAACATTTCATGAAAAAATAAATAATGTTTATAGTAATTGAGGTATAATTATTACTGCTGTTATAAAAACCACTGATTATTTTTTATAATATGATTGTTTGTATTACCAATAATTGTCCATTAATTTTAACGACGAATCTATTTTACTAAAAATGATTATTTTGCAATTAGAGCGTATATTATTCACTTTATCTATTTATTTTGATATTATAGGTTATATTATACCCAAACAGCACACTGGCGTCTTTAAGTCGTCTATAAGATGTCGCAATCCGGCAAACTAGACGTCTTAAAGATGTCTGTTGTCTCCTGAATGGCGTCTTTAAGACGTCTTAAAGACATCGGATGTTACAAAGTAAGATGTCTTAAAGACATCATCTTTAAGATGTCTTAAAGACATCATCTTTAAGATGTCGTAAAGATGTAAATTTTAGAACGTCTTACATATATCTTGCTTAGGCCATTTTAAGCCATACTTATTCATTCCCTTTGATACAAAAGTAAAAATAATACAAAAATTTCTTATATTTTTATGTATATTTTAACCAAAAAATCAATGTGTACCTGCTTAATCTACTACAAATATAAATAAAAAAATATAAGTAAAATATAAAATAAAAATTTGTTGTATATTTCACAAACGTTGAACTGTATTCTCAATCATAGAGTTTATAAGTGACGGGTAACATTAACAAAAATATATATTATTTTATAACTTTAAACAAAAATCAATTAACTCTTATAAAATGTTATAAATTGAAAACTTTGTTATAATACCCAGAAAACCCAAGGGAAAACTTTAACTTTTTTCCTATTTTTTAAAAAGTTTTATTTAACACTGTTGCCTTCCTGTCACTTGCCCTTCTCAACCCATTCAAACAAGTTTGAATTGCACATTCACTTGTTTTTTGAGAATCTGCTAGTCCTGTAACATCTGCGGCTCCTAAAATGTAAAAATATTTATACAAATATAAATATATAAATAAGAAACTCGAAATAAAACAAATACATTTAAGTGACTCACTTAACAACAGCGTTGCTAAACGAGTATCATTAAATTTTCTGTTTCCTTTCATGCCCTTCCAGCTATATTTTAGAGCTTGGTCATTTGATAGGATAAGTTGAAAAGCCCTTTTAATAAAATCATATGCATTGCGTCCACCCAGCTTAGATAACTCTTGGAGCTAAAATTAAATATAAATAACTAAATTAAAATATATAAATTAACTATAAATTAAAAAAAACAAGTTTACAGTTCTGAAATACCCCCGTTTTGCAAAACTGTTGACTTTTCATATATTAGGCAATATTTTGTAACATAATGAAAAAAAAAATTTACCCCTAACTGCTACTACGGTCATTTTTTTTTCTCTGATTCTGGCTTTGGTTTAGAACTAGAACCTTTAGCCACGTAATTGTATAACTTATCACTAAGTCAGGGGAGTAATGTGTAGTGTGTGTGTTGAGTAAGTGTCTTGTTACTTTGCAAAGTCATTACGGTCATTCATTATTGTTATTTATATTCGATAATGAGTCACTTTACTGACTTAGTACATAAATAACTATTTTTTGAACCTTTTATTGTATGTAAGTAATTGATATTTATTCAATGTAGGTAATTGATAGGTGTACTATTTCTATTCATACTAATAATTTCTAAAGAACAATAGATAAGCAAAAAAGTATTACAATTGGTAGAAAACACAAAGACAGGTAGAAAAAACAGTTGCAATTTTCTATTATAAATTACATTATTAATTACCTGCATAAGATCAATAGTGGGCACAGCATTATCTCTTAATCTAACAAGAGATCTGGAGGTTCGGTCAATGTATTTTTCGGAGAAATGCTTAGAGCATAACACACTATATGTTGTAGGTACCCAAGCTCCTCTATTTACAAAAGTAATCCATTTTTTTCTATGTTCTGGATCCTTTGGAAATCTAAAATTAAAATATGGGACTAATTATTTACCTACTAGGTACAAAGCAAGCCTAAAACAACATTTTATCTAGTTATTATTTAAGTTTTAGATTATTTAACTTAATCTTTAAACGCCCAAGGTAAAAAATATGCACCTATGCATATTCCCTAGTAACATATTTATTATGTGTTCAAAAATTTTTCAAAAATTATTTATTGTTATAAAGATGGCACTTTATCAAATGTTAATTTGATTCTACGGATATTTTTGAAAATAAAAGTGATCTCGTAAGTTGGGTTATCTTAAAGATGAGTTTGCACAAAATGTCCAGCCTTGGTAAAACTTTATAACTCTATAACTAAAGGTTTTTATATAATTTATCGTTAGTAGTTACATAATCCACATTATGTTTTTTAGGAACCAGCTGTACACGGTAATTTTTTTGAAGACTTGTACATCCTTTATATTATTAGTTTAGAAAATGCTGTGTTTACTAAGCATAAGATCCTTAAGTTTAATCTATTTCTAACATTTGTAACAACTCTTAATAAAATATATTAGCTATTTTCGAGGTGAACATTGTTTACCCACCTTTGAGCATACATGGAACCTACATTGGGCATTTAAGGGTTAAGACAAAGCCAAAACTATTAATAAAGCAATTGTTTTAATCTTTAATTATAAAACTTTCCAGGTAGTTCTGTACTTTAAAGAATTTGACCCCAGCTTTTAAAAGCTGATTTTTATCTATAAAAATTTGAGTGACTAACAATTGGTTTCTAGGCATCCACAACATCAACCCATTATTCTAAAGAACCATACAAAACCAAATGTTATACCTAAATAAAGGAAGAACTATAAATACTTAAAAAGTTTTTATAATATACAATGTTATTTTAAGAGAAAAAAATTTAGTACAGCTCTGTTAGTTGTTTATACTAACCTATGAAATGTTATTCCAGACGTTTTCTTTTTATCCACACCAGCTCTATGATTACAACTTCTCTTAGCGCACGATACCATTGTCTTTTTTAGTTTGTAACACACAAAAAACAATAAAACTTAAATAACACTGCGAAATAAACGAATTCAGTAACCCAAGCACAAACAACAAGTATTTGACGTGGTATGACTAACTAAATGTAGTAGCAAAATGGCGGAGTGATAAGTGATCACACTTTTGGTCACGTGACATCTCCTCCACTCCACTCTATCTCGATGGTTTATAGTACCTACTGAAAAACTTTATATACTTTTCAGTATATAATGGTATATACTAACTCAATGATTTCTACATAGGTATTTATATAGGTATCGGTAGACGCGTGACCTTCAATGCTTTCGCTTTTGTTCTGGAGGGCCAACCAAATGCCTGCTGCGCGACCATTCCAGTTTTCGTATCGAAAAAAAGTGGAGTTTTTATTTAGATTCTATGTTAGTTTTTATGTTTTTCTTAAATCGGATTAAAAAAATATTACACCTTTAAAGAAATACCTTTTCTTAAAAAATTTGATCTTAATATAGACTTTCATAAGACGTCTTAACGATGTCGACATTAGATATCTTTACGATGTTTAAAAAAAGACATCTAGAAAATGTCTGCTTTAGGTCTTTAGACATAACTGCTCTTGGACACTGCGTCCAGACATTTAACAGACATAAAAAAGACGTCTTTACGATCTTGTGTGCTGTCTGGGTAAAGGGCTTACTAGTTTATCCTACAGTGTCCATATTAATATCAAGATAAACTAGTTGGTCCTGGGACAAACTAGTTTATCCTAATGTGTTCAGGATAAACTAGTTTGGCCTAAGTCAAACCAGTTTGTCCTGAAATCGGGTTTGGCCAGTAACATATTTATCCTTCCACCAGTCTTCTCCTTTTTTAGGTGCCGTGTCCGAATTCAGACGTTGCGTTGGTCGTCATCATGTTTACGAGTTCTTGAAACTTTTCTCTATCGGCTGCTGTGCGAAATAATCCCTCTACTGAGGAACCATATCATTGTCTGATACTACGCAACTATAAAAGTTTCTTTCGACCAATCCATCTCGTTCCCTCCGCTTTTCCTTGTACTATAAGGCCAAGTAGATGGTATTTAGGTCCTTTAATTATATGGCCGAAGTATTCTATTTTTCTGTTTTTTATGATGTTTATAAGCAGACGTTCTGAATTCATCATTTGAAGAACATATTCTTTGGAAGTGTGCGAAGTCCACGATATCTTTAGGTTTTGTCGATAGCGCCATACAATAATATAATATAATAATAGAATTTGTTTGCATCAAATAATTGTATAAATAAAAGCAATTTTCACAGAAATTTTATAAATGATATGTTAGTCTGTTCTTTAACGGTAAAATATTGCAAAACCTCTAAATTTTAAAGAACCGCTTGGATTGACATGAAATTTGGCATACACATAGCTAACAAGTCAAAGAAAAAAAGTGATTGTGCCGATATGTGCTTTTGCCCTGGGGTCGTTTTCACCCCCTCTTGGGGGTGAAAAAATATTCGTCCAAAGAAAGTCAGGAAATGGATAAACTGGATAATTTTAAGTAACTTTTGTTCTATAGAGTTTTTTCACTAAGTCAATACTTCTCGAGTTATTTTTCAGTGAATATGTTCATTTTTTCAACAAAATAGCCACGCTTTTAGACGGTTTTTCGCAAATAATTCAAATAGTAAGTATTTTGTCGAAAAAACATTCTTAGAAAAAATATAGCCTGTAAAAAATTTAAAAAAATGGTGTATACATCACGTCTTTATACCTAGCAGAAGCAGAGTTATAGCTAATGAAAAATAGGTTCATATTCGTCAAATTCCAAATGGAATAGTTTAACGTGAAATAACCAAAAATGAAGCATATTTCGGGGATAACTCATTTAAACTTATTTAAAGTGTTTAAAAAAAGCTTCATTTTTGTTTTATAAAAAAAATTTCTAGCATCGAAATTAAACAAGTTACGCTCAAAATAAAGTTAGTCCCTTTTGGTTTTGGTAAAAAAATCGAGAAAAGCACCCCCTAATTAGTATCTTAAATGGACTTAATCGTTACGACTTCACAAGTTTCTTGACTCGTGTATATATTGTTTATATGATCTGTAAGTTTCATCGGTTCAAAGTACTTATTATTGAAAGGGCTGTAGTTAAAAGGGGTTGAACGAGTCACTGATCACGAATGTATGCAAATTTAGAAACACCAAATCTTAATCAATTTTTGTCTAACAGAAAAACAAAAAAATACACGATATTCAGAAAAGCAAATCTGACTTTTTTTTGCTTTTCGAGATTTTTGATATCTCTAATAATTTTTAAGTTATTTTGAAAAAAAGCATATTTTTCAAAATTTAAATTTTTAAAAATTTTATTTTGAAACCAAATTTTTTTTAAAATAAGCACTTTGAATCGATGAAACTTACAGATCATATAAACACAATATAAGTAAAATAATTTGTGGAGCGGTAACGATTAATTTCATTTAAGTTGCTAATTAGAGATTGGTCTTCCCGATTTTTTTTTGCAAAAACAAAAGGGACCAACTTTATTTTGACCGTAACTTGCTTAAGTTTAAGGCTAGAAACTTTCTGTAAAAACAGAAATAAATATTTTTTAAAATACTTTAAAAAAGTTATAATGGGTTTTCCCCAAAAAGTGCTTAATTTTTTGGATATTCCACGTCGAAATAGTCTATTTGAAATTTGGTGAATATGAATCTATTTTTCATTGACTATAACTCTGGTTCTACGAGATCCAGAGACCTAACGCGTACACCATTTTTTTTACTTTTTTATAAGCTATATTTTTGCTAGGAACGTTTTTTCCACAAAATACTTACTTTTTGAGTTATTTGCGAAAAACCGTCTAAAAATGTGGTTATTTTGTTGAAAAATGAACATATTCACTCGCAAATAACTCGAAAAGTGTTGACTTGGCGAAAAAGCTCTATAGAACAAAAGTTACTTAAAATTAGTCAGTTTACCCATTTGCGGACTTATTTTGGACATATCTTTTTTCACCCCCAATAGGGGGTGAAAGTCACCCCCAGGGCAAAAGCACACATCGGCACAATATCACTTTTTTCTTTGATATGTAAGCTATACGCATTCCAAATTTCATGTCAATCCAAGCGGTTCTTTAAATTGTAGAGCAAAAACCGTAAAAGAATGGACTATGTGTGATATCACAATGATATCACTAGTTTCGAATTTAAAAGCATGCAGAAACGCAAAAAAGCTCTTAGAAAGCATAACGATTTTATAAAAAAAGCATTTTAATATACAAAAAAGCACGAAAATAAGGATATAAATTTTGACAAGCCATTTTTTTTAAAGAAAATATATATAATTATTTCTAGGCTTAGCTTAAGAGCTCAATACCTATTATAAAATTAAAAATAAAATAGAATAAACAAAAAAAAAATAGATAACTGAAACAAAAATGCTCTAACCTAATTTTTATCGAAACGCTTTAGATGAAGGAAAATATATCATTTTAATTACATTTAAATGTTCCATCGTAAAGTGTCGGCGCCTGTCACTCAAAGTATTTTTGTATATCGAAAAGCCTCTTTCAACGGTTACACTGATTATCGGTGCATATCTATTACTTTGCCACTACTGCCGGATCCATATTTATATCTTCAACATGTTCTCCATTTATAACTAAAAATATTTTATACTAAAAATATTTTTATATAAATATTTTCACTGCAGCATCCATTTGACTTGCAAATTGTAGAAGTTTTGGAGGTGTCACCAGAAAAGTGTACCAATAAGTTTTCAATTTAAAAATCTTTTAGTAATATTTTTAATATTTTCAATATTAATAATTTACTATTAGGATTGAAAACTACTTCGTCTTTCAATGCCAGATGGCGCTAGCCACCTACTATCATCACTTCAGTTGCAATGGGTGGGAAAACCTCTCGATACGAATCAGTTAAAATATGGAGAAGAGTGCCCAAGTTCCTTCCGATGAAGGCTCCAATAAGAGCCGAAAATCGCGGTTCAAGGGACTGGACTGCACTCCGTATTTTAATTGAAAAGTAAGATTGTTTTGCCTTCGCATTGCAACTGAATAAAAATGGTATACATTTTTATTTTAAAAATATTTTCTTCATCTCTTGAAATCCTTCGTTTTTTGTCAATACAACTTTGACTTTTGTTAATACTGTCTGACCAATTTTTCCAGGGATACCTTCCATCTTTTTTTCAAAACTCTTTATTTTTTGGATCGACTCAACTATTGACCTTTGCTGTTTCTCCAAATATTTTATTGTTTCACTCACAAAACACAAGTTGCTTTTAATAACATCAAGATTAGTTTGTAATTCTGTTTCACCTAAAACATCCTGACAATCTTTTATCAATTTGCTAGCAATATGTTTAACCCGGCACCTGCCACGTGGGGTGCTACCAGCACCCCTAACACATTTTTATCAAATATTTGGTATTTCAAGTTTGGTAACCGAGCTGTGCGTCATAATAGCTTTCTATAATATTATATAGCATATATGTGTTAGTGTTTGAAGTGGTTATTTAGTGTCATCCTGAACTTATAGCTATAAAGTCGAATTGGGGTGTCATCATCTGGCACTTTAAGTTTTAAATTTTTTTTGTATTTTTGATAAACAGGTCAAATTTACATTTTTTATTGAAATAACTGATTTAAATTATTAATAGAGACTCTACTCACTAAATCTGAATTTTTTTAGATATTTTACTTGACTGCATTTATTATGGCTTGGTACTTGCTAATTTGCTTATAAAATCTTTTTCATTTTATTTTTTAACTTTTATAACATATTAGTGGCTAATAAGTTAAAAAAACATGTTTATTTATATTCTTGTGTTACTCAACACACTATTTTGTTTTTTAAACAAGTAGATCAGAGAAAATTTTTAAGGGGTGCTGTGAGCACGTGGCAGGTGCCGGGTTAAGTTCCAATACGAAGCTTTTAAAATTTTCGAAATTATCGACGTAGTATATCTAACCATGTACCCCACCGAGTTAACACTAGTTCCGGTGGTAATGGAGTGTTAGGGAATCTTTCTCTAAAAAATTGCACCCTTAAAGGAGCTTTAATGAAAATGTTTTCCCATTTTTTATCAACTTATTAACAAGTGGAAATTGTAGCCGTATAGTCTCTGCAACGCGATTCAGGCCGTGTGCTAGACACGTACAGTGAATTAGATTTGGATAAAACACTTGAAGATTTGATGCTGTTTTGATCATATATGGTGCAGCGTCGAAAATCATTAATACTATTTTGTTGGTGATCATAGTCTCGGGATGATAAAAATTTGTTAAAGCTTCATTTACGAATATTGGAACTGTATTGTTATTTGTTGCTTCTAGTTCTTTTGCGCCCACTAAATATCCCTTCTTCAAGATTTCTTCGTAAAGTACGCCTATGATTAAATTAGCGACGTACCTTCCACAAATATCTGTAGTCTCGTCCAGAGGAAAACAGATGTAATTGTTCCCCACTAGTGTTTTTACTTTTTTTCTGGTTTCCTTGTAAACGCAATTAACATATATTTCGCAGAGTACTTCCATCCGGCACATGTCTTTGATAGTACTTTTCCAAAAATAATTTGAAACTTTCATTTGGCAATTTATTAAGAGGGAGATCAGAGTCCACTATTGCACTGCTTAGATCAAAATTAAATTTCTGCTCTTCGCAAATGCAAAAATGATAATAATGATAAAAATGATAATACATAAAAAAGCACAGAAATATGCACAATAATTCAAAAAAGGCATTAAGATTAAAAAAAGTAAAAAAAGCATAAAAAAGTGGTGTCAAATGACTTATCTTTGCATATTTCGTTCATATTTAAAAAGAAAATAGTCCTGCTTGTATTATTACCATAAGCATTATGCTTAGAAATCCGAACTCTAGATATCACACATATAATTTTAGGACTTTCTTGCAAATATCTACTCATCGGCAGGTTTCTGTTACATAGAACTGATCTCCATTAACTAATTGTTAAAAAACTGGTAAATAAAGATACCACTACTTCCCTCAAGGAAAAGCAAATTAAACTTTAAGCAGAGACCTATTCAGATATTTTCAAGCTCAAGCACCAAAATAAACGTAATTTCACACATATCAGTTGGGGATTTGGAGCAGTATAAGGATTTCGGGTAGTTATCTACAATAATTTATCCCTAAAAAATAATTAATGAAATTAAAAATGGACTAGGACATTTAGTTAAAACATATCAAACAAAACTAAAAGAGCAAAAATTGACTAACATTCCTCCTCGTAAAATAAGTTATTAATTATTGGAATACTAAAGAAATTTACAAAGTAAATAAACTAGTCAACTCAGTAATTTTAAAGTTAAACCACCACGTTCCAAAAGAGAAATCCCACAATCTCACAGGTGCCAACATTTCGGACATATTCGCAAATATTTCACCGGATTTAATTCTCCGGTGCATAAAATTTAGGCCAATTACTGGTCCTCCTCATATTTAAACCAACCACAGAATAAATATATAGGTATGGTGCACAAATTGTCAAGAGAGTCATTATGAAAACTACAAATGCTGTTTAGATTATAAAGACCTGCAATCGAGACATTTCCCAAAATTTGGAGAGCCAATAAAAATCAGATCTTCTGCTTATATTTGAACGAAGGATCCTGAGAGGAATATTCGGTGGCATCTGTGAAAATGATATCTGAAGGAGGAGGTACAACTACGAGACCTACCACAGATATAAACAAAAATTTGGTGGTAAAGACGTAGTATCTCTTATAAGAATAGGCGTTTTTTCGTTTCACTGGCGTCCAACGTGGGGCCCGATCGCCTTTTTATTTCGTTTTACTGGCGCCTCCAACGCTACTTGTCTTATTTGAGGATTTGAACGTTGAATTTTGGTTTGTTGGCAAGCATACCAGCATTAATAAATACTATTTTGAGATTACTGTTTTTCATTTTTATATTCAATTTTTGAAGTAAATCTATATACCTATATATTTTACATATTTTTTGACTAGTTTAAAAGAAAACATTCATTTGTTATGGGTTAAAAAACTATATTGCCATTTTCAATATTTGAATTAGATAGATAGATAGATAGATAGACATTTATTGTTTTTAAAAACTACAGTTTTATAACAATGAGTTTAGTAAGTACAGAATATAACTAACAACTAGTCTAGAACATAAATAACTATTAACAAATTTAAACAAAAGTTAAGCGCTATCACTAACTGAAATGGAGAACTTGGTTTTTTTAATAAACACCAATGAAGGAGAAACTGAAGTACAGAATATAACTAACAACTAGTCTAGAACATAAGTAACTATTAACAAATTTAAACAAAAGTTAATCGCTATTACTAACTGAAATGGAGACTTGTTTTCTTAAATAAACACCAATGAAGGAGAAACTGAAGCTTATTCATTTAAAGCAAAAGATCTAAGTTTTATGATATTCCAAATATATATTGAAATTGCTTTCAGAGATATTATAGTTACATTATTAAGACAACCAATAAGGTCGGTGCAATTATTAAGGGGGGCCATATTAACCGGTTTCATTGAACTGTAAATGGGACATTCAAACAGTAAATGTTCAAGAGTTTCCAACTTGTTTGTGTTACAAATAGTACAGATTTCAGATGGTCGTATATGATATGTTATACCATTATAGGTAAATTTTAACACATGGCGATTAGATGTTCGAAGTTGCGCCATGGCACGAATGTATTTTATGGGAATTTGAAATTCCAGATATTTCTGTACTGAGGTATCTACGGATAAATGTTTGTAAATAGTTGAGAATGTTGACATGGAGACTGCTTGAATGTCTTCTTGATGAAGCATATCCATATACTTTTTTAACATGCTTTTCTTGTTTTTTAATAGCCAATCAGAGATGTTTTCATCCCAAGAAAATTCATAATCTAATACTTGAAAATATTGCTTAAACTGTGAAACCCAGTTGTATCTGTTCGTATTTATTGAATTATTTGCTGAAGAAATTTGAAGCTGACGCAGAAAACAAATAAGAGGAAGTCTTAAATCATGCATTTGCGATAGCTTGATAAGCCAATTTAAAGTTAGCTTGAAAATAGTAAAAGAAATTTTTACTCTTCCTGTCTCCAACCTAACAGCATAATCAGGTGTATTGATACTGAGATGTAAAAGTTTTTTAAAGAAAGTTATTTGTATTCTTTCTAACTGGTCAGCATATCTCATTCCCCAAACGGGCACACAGTTCATAACAAGGCTTTGAACTAGCGAATCGAAAAGTTGCACACGAGATGTCCAAGAATTCATTTTGGTTTTAGCCATTAAACCTATCACGTTACCAATTGCGTGTTTTGCTCTTTCCACTGTTGTATCGGCCATTGCTTTAAAAAGTGATGTTGTGGTTAGGGTGACTCCAAGATATACAAATTTGTTAACAACTTCTATTTTTTCATTCTTATATAGGAACTTAACGCCTTTATTGCCAATTTGACCGCTTCGGGCAAATGGAAGAATTTTGGTTTTGCCAACATTTACAGTTAGCTGGTTTTTGTCACTGTATTTTTCTAGATAACTTAAATTTTTACCGAGTTCAACTTCCGAGTCACAAAGAATGACCAAATCATCAGCATACAATAGCATTATTATTTGATTTTGGCTATCAATGGAGATACCTTGTGATCCTTGACTAATAAAAAACTGTTCTATATCCGCAATAAATAAACTAAATAATAGTGGACTCAAAGGTTCACCCTGTAAGACTCCTGTTGAAATATCAAATGGTCTTGTGTAGCCGTTTGGAGTTTTGATGTACATCCTAGCATTATCATAAATGTTTTTCAAAATGGCTATTATTTTAGAACTCACCCCAAGGCCAAATAGCTTTTGCCACAGCAAATGATGGATAATGGAGTCAAAAGCCCGCTTATAATCTACAAAGGCAGCGTACACTTTGCGTTTTTTCAGTCGTAGTTGCAGTTGTACAGCAGAAGTGAGGGTGAATACATTATCAATGCAACCCCTTGATCCCCTGAAACCCGACTGACATTCGGGAAGAACATTATTTACTTCAACCCAATCTCTGAGTCTGTTTAACAAAATATTAGTAAATATTTTTTCAACACAATTAAGTAAGGCAATACCTCTATAGTTTGCTGGATCATCTCTGTTGCCCTTTTTAAATATCATAGTAAAAATGACTTCACTCCAGTTATGCGGCGTAATGGTTGTTTCCAGTATTCTATTAGACATGCCCGTTAAATACAGTATCCAATTATTTGGAAGATTTTTAAAGAATTCATAAGAAATATGGTCAGTTCCAGGTGCTTTACGATTGGGACAGTTATTTAGGACTCTATATATTTCGTCACTGGTTATAATAGCGTCAAAAATGGGATGTCTTGCATCAAAAAAACGGGCATTATGATATAGTTTTGGGGGATATATATTCGAATAAAATTGCTCCCATACGTCTACATCGATAAAAGAAGTATTGTGATTTTTCCGAAATTTCCTAATCACTGACCAGAATGTTTTGGAGTCCCTGCTGTTTGCAAGTTGAGAATACAGGTTATGAAAATATATATGTTTTTTCTTTTTAATTATTTGTCTATAGGCTTTTTTTGATGTCAAAAAATTTGTTTTATAGGGGTCGCGGAAGTTATTTGATTTAGCTGTTTTGAGGCTTTGTTTCATGTTGTTTTTAGCTGAGGTACATTCATGATCAAACCATGGAGGACTTTGCCTGATACACGACGGGAAAGATTTTTCTTTACAAAGTTGTAATTGCGAAGCAGTTTCTTTAATTGCTGACATTAGATTATTGTATAGTTCCTGTGCATCAATATTTATAGAAAGAGACGTTTTATTCGAATGTTGCATAGAAATTTTATAGAAAAAGGCAAGGTCAGTATTCCATTGATATATAGTTTTTTTTTTGTATAGGAAGTGCTTTTTTGAAACGACTTTCTCGAAAAAAGTCGGAAACGCAAGTTACCAGTATACCAAAGTGGTCAAAAGGGCTGTTATGGTTCATTACACATAAATCTTGGATAATAGGTATTGCACTGTTCTGGATAAATGCTAAGTCAATTACACTATTTCCAGCTTTGCTAATGTGAGTAAATTGTGCCGGTGTATCAGACTCAGTCCTCCCATTAAGTAGACAGAAAGAGTTGGTGTTCATGAAGTCAATAATATGGCGCCCCTTAGTATTTAAAACCATGTCATTGCTTAGACGATACTCCGATAGATTTGTGTCCTCCAGCATCTCTGGCGGAACTTCTCCAATATCTGATATTCTACTGTTAAAGTCACCGCCAATTAGAAGCGGAACATCGAAATGGTTTTCTAGAATTTCCGACAGAGATACTTGAAAAAGTTCTAGAATATACACAATATCTAAGGACGGTTTAAAATATACTGTGCAAATAATAATAGACTCTTCCGAAGGAGAAACCAGTCTGCAAAATAGCCACCACGGTGTTTTTTCTAAAATTACACAGTTGTATACATTTTTATAAAATATGTAGATACCACCGCTTGCTCTGCCCACGGATTTTTCTTTCGAAGCAGGACTACTTATAACATTATAGGATGACAAAACAATTGACAAATTATTACACTCATTAAGTAGCCATGTTTCAGTAAGACATAAAACCGAAAAATCATCGTAATCTCTAACAAATTCATCCAGATTGGCAAATCCTTGACAGTTCCAAAATACTATTTTGAAAGATTGCTATTCAGGTACAGATGAGTTTGCCCCACATAAAGCAGGCTTTGAAGTCTTGAGTCCCTTTTCACGTCTAGGTGATTCCTGTTCCTCTCTATCACGTTTGGTTGTTCCTCTTGTAGTAATTCTAGGTATTTTGTTTATGTATCTAATCGTTAAATTTTTCTCCCCATTATCTATACGACTTTGTAGCTCTGTTCGTAATTCAGCTAGATATTTTGACTGGCAAGGTGTCAGATCTTGTTTTATGTATATGTTTGAGTTTGAGTTTTGATTCAGTTTAGATTTATTTTTAAGAACAAAAAGGGCATCTTCACTGGACATCATAGTAACTTTCAGCGGCCTTGGTTTCATATCTTGGCGAGGAAAGCCAAGCCGGCGATGCGAAGCTATTTGTAAGTTAGGAGCTATCTGATTTAATATTTGTTGTGCATTAACTTCATCGGATTCTGTATTTTCTGGAACACCCATGAGCAAAACATTTTTTTCCCTTTGTTTTCTATCAGCCAGCTCTATAAGGATATTTTCGGGAGGAGAGGATTCTATTTTCTGGATTTTAATTTTTAGCTGTTCGTTTTCTCTTCTTAGAACCGCTATTTCCGAGATGCAAGCGTCAATTTTTGTCGACTGAGAATTTACTAAATTATGTAAGTCAGACATTCGAGTGTTACATGTTGCGATAGCGTTACTTAAATTAGCAAGCTGAGCCATAATTGCGTTGAAGTGCATTGTGCTAGCATCTGCTTCTGTAGTACAATTTTGACACTTCCATGTCAACAAGGTTGCAGGTGAAAAATTTAAGGGTTGAGGTTGAGCACAAACACCGTGCCATGTTGTTTTGCATCCAGAACATTCCAGTTTGCTACCATCTGTCGGTGTTATAATTTTATGGCATGCCTGACAATTTAAATCCATTATAGTAATATTAACCGTACTATTAAAGGTACCACTAATTACTTAAGTTTTTGTCTAAGGCAATACTCAAGTTTCAATTAAGTAGATCGCTGAAATGTAGATTGTATTTCTTGTTTAAAAATTGGGTTTTTCTCCTTACAGGTGTGTTTATAGTAAAAACTATTCAACTGTTCTAAGGCAATATTCTGGTTTCGATTGAGTAGAACGTTGAAATGTAAATTGTATTTCTTTTTTAAAAATTAAGTTTTTCTACTTACAGTTGTGTTTACAATAAAAACTGTTTAACTTTTAACTTATATTGGTTAAATTCACAAGCCACTATTAAACGATGTTACCTCTACGGCTGCTAGAACTAAACTGCAATATTTGAATTATATATTTCAGCATAACTGATTTAAAATTTATTTGCAGTTTCAAATATTGGTATTTTTAACATTTGGAACTTTTTACCTAGTTTTTTTGGCAAATTTTTATTGTAAAAATTTTCACATTAATGTCCATGTGGTATTTTTTCTGTTTTTTTCAATTTAACCAGTTTTTTTGGTAGCCTTCCTTAATTACTTTCTTATTTTGTAGTAGTTTTCCAAATCCCAAGAGAATCTTTTCATACATTGTCATATTATAAGTACTTTTTCTTCGTACAATCTTTCTACGTTCTTTTTATGCAAACTACTGTGTACTCTGAAGTGCATTTAAATCTTGTATTATTACTTATTTTCAATTACTTTTTACTTATTCTTACATTTAAACTTATTATTACTTATTCTTACGTTTTTTTTTCGTAAAGCATCATATTTTACAATTTTCATCTTTTTGCATGATTGCACTTATTTAAATTATTATTAACATTATATTTAACATCCTCTTTATTTAAAAATGTCCTATTTATTTATATATTATTCTTTATTATTTTATTTTGGGTACTTGTGTTGATTTTGGTACGATTTAGAATAAAAACCTCATCCGGCACTTGTAAGTTGTGTATGGCATATATTCCTGCATAGACACCTAGTGTTTTTTCCTAGGGTACATAAGTTATCCATAGGGTTGGGCCAGCTCAATGAGTCTGAGTTCCATTTTTTGGTGTTAATGACTGTAGATATACAGTTGGTATACAGCTGTATATTATTTTAGGATGATGTATTTTCCAAATTTTTTCTTTTTTTGTGTTAAAATAATTCTATGCATATCTACTTTTAGAAATCTTGTGTAGGATTATGGCGCTTTGAAGTATGATTGTAGTTTAGCTACGAGCATTTGTTATTTTTCATCATTTGCAAATCATATTTATGCATTTTTGTACATATATTTGATGGAAGTAACATTTGTATTACGTATCATTATCTCTCTCTCTCTCTTTATTAAATTATTGGTTAAGTCTTTTAGGACTAGTTTTATGCAATTTTTTTAAACCGTTTTTTGTAGAAATCTGTCTTATTTGGTTGATCTGTACAGGTAGTACTTATTTTTTTTTAATGGTTTATCTATAGTTGTACTTGCATTTCTTTTTATTATTATACTTATATTATCTTCATCTACTTATGCTTTCACTTACCTTGTAATATAATTAATATTATTATTACCTTACTTTAAATACTCGTTCTCCAAAGTACTTGATCTTTTGTTCGAGATTCAGTTCTTAGTAGCTCCACTAGCCATTTATTTATTTTTTTAAGATGTAATATCCATTTTATATTTATTTAACTTTGGTTATAAGCCTTATATATTATATAGATACCTGAATATTTGCAATTCATTTTTATAAATACCAACATTATTTGGCTTTGATTAACTTATGTACCTTTAATTATTATTTACTTTTGGATTATTAGTTAAATTTGATTATTACTTAGACTTAATACTATAGGTCTTTATAGTTTAGAATTGATTTCATACTTTTTTAAAGTACATTTATTTTTTTTTATCCAGAGATACTCTCCGTAGTCATTTATTTATAATAATCGAATAATTTTAGTGTGGTGAAAACTACAATTCATTGGGTAATGTTTTTTATTTTCCACAGAGTAACATCTGAAAATTATTTTGATACTTTAAAATTTTTATGATTAATAATTTAAATTATCTGTATAGATTAACTTAATGATTACTTTATTATGAGTATTTATTTTTGATTTTTTCTGAACGATTACTACTGCATATATTTATTTCTGATTAGAAATTTGTCTTCTTATTTTCTTTGAGAAAAATTTCTCAACTGTGTTCGAAATTTTTCTAATGAGTGGAGGGAATGTGTAACATTCTTGTTTTCTTTGAGAAAAATTTCTCACTTGTGTTCAAAATTTCTCTGATGCGTGAGAGTAGTGTGTAACGTTACAAAAGTCACATCTTTGTTATTTTATTTTTAAATAATTATTTAACTTTATTTTCTTTAATATTTCATTAACAATAATTTTCTTCTATTTGTTTTACCAGTTTTCTTCGTTAAAAACTCGTTGGCGCCCTCTTTTATTATCTTTTTTTATTATCTTCTATTTAATATATCTTTTTCATCTTAAATCTAAATCATCAACTGAACATACTGAACGAAAACCGTATATTCTTACTCTGTAAGTATCTGTCTTTTAATACGGAACATGGTTGTCCACCTCCTCATACTTTGCGCTCTCATGTCAATGCGGATGACAATTAGTAATGGAGGGAAAAAATAATAATCTTATAAAATGCAATTACAGAGCTGCTAATAACAGTTATCTATTTTCAGACTTATTATTCTCTTGGGGTGAGTTTTGTATTCTAACTTTTTTATAGTCTACTTTTAATTTTTTTAAATAATTTTGTTACCTAACCTCGACGTTGCTCTCCACGTGTATTAGTATCTTAATTTTGAATATTCCGTTTCATCTATTGATATGCTTTTAGTAATCAAATTATTTAACTATTCCGTTACTATTAATTTTATTTTGTTCCTTTGCTAATGACTACTGTTTACGATTTTTTGGCAAAGGCTCGTTTTTGGTCTTTCTTCTTGATGTTTGATATGTGCTTTTATCTTATAGTTTTTGGGAATAAGATCACCGTCCTCCCTCTGGGAGCTTCAAAAAAGCCTATCGCCGGCGATGACACTAAGGCTGACAGAATGGGACCATGAGAGCTGGACTACAGCACCCAACATCCCCAGCTGCAGGGATCTGAGGCCGAACATCTGCCCAGGTCTATAAGAAGTCTACCGCAGTACCATTCAACATCAAGAAGTTAGCATCAGATACCAAAAGCCATAAGGATAATCCAGAATTGTTAGTTTTTGACAAGAATTTCAATATATTTGTTAATGCATTTACTAAATCATATTTTTATTATTTTTTTATCGAACAATAAATATGATTAGTTAAAAGTATTGTTTTGTTTGCTTCCATTCCAAACTTTCATAGTTCATATCTAAGACTAGGAGAAGACGAACACACACCTGAGTGACTGAGCTAAGCTGAGGATGTAGCGATGGCTATCTTGGATGATTAAGGTAATATTTTTGAATATTATTTCAATTAGCTGAGGTAGTTCAACGCCTCTCGTTTTTTCGTTTCAAGATGGGCAGAACATCTAGCACGATCACAGCAGAACAACTCTGCTAGAAAAATCCTTTTCACAACTTGTGGGAAGTAGAAATAGGGGTTGGCCAAAACTCAGATGGAAGGATGGTGTGGATGAGGATGGGAGAAAAATAGGCGCAGCAAAATGGCAACGGTTGGCAATGGATAGGACTGACTGGCGTAATAGACTTGGGAAGGTCGAGGCTCTTTCATAGGGCTGTAGCACCATTGATGATGATGATGAATAAAAATCAGATCAACCAACTTCGTCAATAAATTACTGAAACCTTATTTAATTTGATAAACATGAGTAACAAAATGGTAGGTCATAAATTAAATTACATATTCTGGGACCAAAAATAGTTCGACTAAACCCAACTTACACTAGTACAAATGTGTACATAAAAAAGTTAAAGCCTTTTAAAGTTACAAAATGAAAATAAATGTTTGCCAATATATCGAAAACTATTAGAGTAGTAGTAGTAGTATTTTTAGGGCAGGAACATCTTTAAAAAAATAACAGTGAAATTTAACTGTCTGTTTCACACAGAATTTTTTTGGGAGTGGTTTAGTAAATCGGATTTGTTGTGGGAATGTTTAGTTTTTGGTAAAAATTAATGATTTTCTGCATATGAACTTTAAAGTCAAAGATATTTTTTTTTAATAACCATGTTTAATAATTACTTACACGTATTATTTTTGTTCTTTCAAGATTTAATGAAGCTAGTTTTACCACAAAGTAACTCCACTTAAACCATGAAACTCTATTAAAATGAGTTTATCAATTAAGAGAAATCTAGAAACCTTAAGCCTTTTCGGTGGTGGAAGTTTTGATTGAAACTGTTTCCAATTATAAAATAAGTCTGGGGAATCTCTAAATCTCAAACAATTTTGAAAAATCAAAGTGTCTGATTAATAAATTTTGCTAAATTTTTACAACTTGTAAGTGCTAAAGGATCATAAATCGCTAAAATTACGAAAAGCGTTCAACGCTTAGTAACTGGAGAACTATTAACCCATTAACTTCAAATATGAAAATATCTGACCTATTACCACACCATTGAACTTTATATCTTAACTGTATCTTAATGCCGTATAGTTAATAATATACGAAATGAATTGGAATTACCTTGAAAATAATTTAAAATTGTATCCGTGTTGATATCCATTTTTGTAAATGAAAACTAACTATTTTGTAAATTTGAACTATTTGATGCCATACCTTCTTAGCTTTAAACTAATTCAAAAATGGTTATTTTCCATATGCGTAGAGTTGGATCCAAAAATATGGAATAATTTCATTATTTCAGAAACGGTCCACTTAAAACTCTTAAACACGTCAATTTTAAAAATGAATAACCATTTTGAATTTCGTTGCAACACGAAACTACAGCCGCATCATTATTCCAGTTCAATCAGAGAGTGCAGCAAGCACCTCTACCGGTTTCGAAACTTATTAGTCTCTCATCAGGAGGCACATATGCTGCTCTCTCCGATCCAACTAGGACAAACCCCGGCGTGCAGTCACGGATTGCAACGAACGAAATGGCAGGGATGCCCTAGCGGCAACTGCTATTAAAAAACTAAGTTTTCAATCTAATAGCACATAAAACAACATCCAAAAATGTCATTCTACATCCTACCAGACTGAAAACAATGGGAACCTTCTCTGGTAACACCTCCGAGGCTTCTACAATTTGCAAGCCATAACGGATGCTGAGACTAAGGAAGATGCGGGAATTTTACAATTTATAATTCACGTCCCATCTGCTCAGCGCGGTAAAGTTCCAACGAGAATGGTTCCCTTCGTACTCCAATGGGAGTAAACAAATCAAAAATGAATAACCATTTTCAATTCCAGTTCAATCAGAGAGTATGCTGCTCTCTCCGATCCAACTAGGACAAACCCCGGCGTGCAGTCACGGATTGCAACGAACGAAATGGCAGGGATGCCCTAGCGGCAACTGCTATTAAAAAACTAAGTTTTCAATCTAATAGCACATAAAACAACATCCAAAAATGTCATTCTACATCCTACCAGACTGAAAACAATGGGAACCTTCTCTGGTAACACCTCCGAGGCTTCTACAATTTGCAAGCCATAACGGATGCTGAGACTAAGGAAGATGCGGGAATTTTACAATTTATAATTCACGTCCCATCTGCTCAGCGCGGTAAAGTTCCAACGAGAATGGTTCCCTTCGTACTCCAATGGGAGTAAACAAATCAAAAATGAATAACCATTTTCAATTCCAGTTCAATCAGAGAGTGCAGCAAGCACCTCTACCGGTTTCGATTACGCCGGGGTTTGTCCTAGTTGGGTCGGAGAGAGCAGCATATGTGCCTCCTGATGAGAGACTAATAAGTTTCGAAACCGGTAGAGGCACTTGCTGCACTCTCTGATTGAACTGGAATAATGATGCGGCTGTAGTTTCGTGTTGCAACGAAATTGAAAATGGTTATTCATTTTTGATTTATGTTTACTCCCATTGGAGTACGAAGGGAACCATTCTCGTTGGAACTTTACCGCGCTGAGCAGATGGGACGTGAATTATAAATTGTAAAATTCCCTCATCTTCCTTAGTCTCAGCATCCGTTATGGCTTGCAAATTGTAGAAGCCTCGGAGGTGTTATCAGAGAAGGTTCCCATTATTTTCAGTCTGGTAGGATGTACAATGACATTTTTGGATGTTGCTTTATGTGCTATTAGATTGAAAACTTATTTTTTTACGTCAATTTTAATTTTTACACGGCCATCAATTCCTATTATTAGATCACGCGACATCTAATTTGAAATATCTCTTAATCGGATTTGCAACGATGTGTTTTTCGAATATTTATTGCTTCTGTGTTAACCAAAAGTATGTACTTAGTGAATGAAGTAGAAACAGTAGTTAGTGAATATAAAAGTATGGAATAACCCATTATTCCAGATTATTCCAGAAACAGACAACTTTAAACAGAAACCTTGAAATACCTCAATTTTATTTTTTAAATGGCCATCTATTTTATATACACATGATCACAAACCCTTTTTTTTAGAATTTAGAATTTAAGAATGTCGCAAATCAGAAATTTTAGTTAAATTTGACAGTTGTTAGAATATTTATATTTATAGGCGAGCGGGAGATGCCCCTAAAATGACCAGGTACTGACCACGGAGGGCCGAAGGGCTAATTTTATTCATACTTTATATTTTCGAGGGTGCTGAAAAGGAAAATGAGGTTCATTTTGAATTTTATGTGGGGGAACATTGTCAAAATCGCAATTTTATCCTAAAAATAAAAAAAAACAAATCACGTTTTTTTGGGTATACCTCGTTACAACTCTGTTCAATTTTAATATTTTTTTCTGAAATTTTTACAGTATATAGCTCTAACATTTCTGAAAACAACGGTACTTGTTTTAAGCTTTAATTCTTATTCTGGTAAAGGTTATGAATTTCTCAAAGGGAAAGGTACGGATTTGTGCATTGCAAAGTTTAATCGCAAAAGATGAGTGACGAAATTTAAAATTTAGCCTTTTAATCACGTTTTTGTTATAGTAGAGAGTACAGAGAAGTTTTCTGGAAAATTTTTGATCAAAATGTTTTATAGAAAAAAAAAATAGTGCAACTTTTATTATCGACATTAGAAATCCCCGATATAACGGTTATTTTTCGAGATACTGACCATGTGTGGTAAGTGGCTAATTTTGGTCTTAGATTATGTTTTTGATGGTGCTGAAAACGAAAATGAAATTTATTTTAAATTTTAGGTGGGGGAATATTGTCATAATCGCAATTTTACCATAGAAATAAAAAAAAGTGAAATCGCGTTTTTTTGCGTTTAACTCGCTACAACTATGGTCGATTTTAATATTTTTATCTAACGTTTATACACTATATGTTGCTCACTTTTTTGAAGACAACGGTATCTGCTTTAAGATTTTACTCTTATTGTAGTAAAAGTTATGAATTTTTTAAAGTACAAGGTATAGATTCTTGAATTGCAAAGTTTAATCGCAGAAGTTAAGGAGCAAAATTTAAAATTTATCTTATTAATTACATTCTTGTTAAAACATAGAGTACAAAGAAGTTTTCTGGAAAGTTTTAGTTACAAATATTTAACAGAACAAAAATTGCGCCACTTTTAATATAGACGTTATACGTCCCCAAAATAACGCTTATTTTTCGACATACCGACCATGGAGGTGAATGGCTAATTTTGGTCTTATTTTATATTTTAGATGGTGCTGACAATGAAAAAGAGGTTTGTTTTGAATTTTATGTGACGGAACATGTCAAAATCGCAATTAGAATCTAAAAATGATAAAAAATGAAGTCACGAATTTTTACATTTAACTCGCTACAACTCTGTTCCATTTTTATATTTTTTTTTCTAAAATTTCTACGGCATATATTTCTTACCTTTGTAAAGACTATGAAAGTAACTGCAGTCTTTCAGTCTTTTTTTTTTGTAAAAGTTATGAATTTAAAAAAATTAAAGGTGCAGATTCGTGAATTGCAGAGTTAAATCACAAAAATTAAGTGACAAAATTTAAAATTTACTTATTTGATTATATTTATGTTGAACCATAGAGTTCAAAGAAGTTTTATGGGAAGTTTTAGGTCTAGATGAGTTATAGAAAAAATATGGTGCAACTTTTAATTTTAAGAAAAACGTGGTTTAACTTTTTTTTATTTTTAGGGCAAAATTGCGATTTTGACAAAATTAGCCATTCACTACCAATGCTGAGTATCTCGAAAAATTAGCGTTATTTTGGGGATTTATAACGTAGGTGTTAAACGTTGCACCATTTGTTTTCTATAAAACATTTTGATCCAAAATTTTCCAGAAAACTTTTTTGTACTTATGTTTTATTTTTGAATTTGATTTAAAATCTATATTTCAAATTTTGTCAATCAAATTTTGCGATTAAACTTTGCAATTCACGAATCTGAACCTTGTAATTTAAAAGATTCATAACTTTTACTAGAATAAGACTAGAAATCTTAAAGCAGAAACCATTGTCTTCAAAAAAAGTGAGTGATATATAGTGTAGAAACTTTAGAAAAAAAATATTAAAACGGACCAGAGCTGTAGCGAGCTAAACGCAAAAAAACCTGATTTAATTTTTTTTTATTTTTAGGGTACAATTACAATTTTGGCAATATTTCCCCAGCTAAAATTTAAATTAAATTTTATTTTCGTTTTCATCACGGTCAAAAACATAATCTAAGACCAAAATTAGCCATTCTCGACCCATGGTCAGTACCTCGAAAAATAAGTGTTATATTGGGCATTTCTTATGTCGACATTAAAAGTTGCACCATTTTTTTTTTCTATAAAACATTTTGATCTAAAACTTTCCAGAAAACTTCTTTGTACTCTTTGTTTTAACATAAACGTAACTACAAAGCTAAATTTTAAATATATGGTGGTTGAATACTCTCTGATTGGACTGGAATATGGTTCGGCTGTATTTTCGTTTTGCAACGAAATTGAAAATGGTTATTCATTTTTGATTTACATTTACTCTGTGTGGAGTATGAAGGGAACCAGTCTCGTTGGAACTTTACCGCGCTGAGCAGATGTGACGTGAATTGTAAATTGTAGAATTCCCTCATCTTCCTTAGTCTCAGCATCCGTATGGCTTGCAAATTGTAGAAGCCTCGGAGGTGTAACCAGAGAAGGTTCCCATTGTTTTCATTCTGGTGGGATATGTTATGTGCCATTAGAGTGAAAACTTAGTCTTTTGCTAGCAGTTGCCGCTAGGGCATCTATGCCATTTCGTTCGTTGCAATTCGGGACTGCACGCTGGGGTTTGTTTTGGTTGGATCGGGGAGAGCAGCATATGTGCCTCCTGATGAGAGACTAATAAGTTTCGAAACCGGTAGAGGTGCTTGCAGCACTCTCTGATTGGACTGGAATATGGTTCGGCTGTATTTTCGTTTTGCAACGAAATTGAAAATGGTTATTCATTTTTGATTTACATTTACTCTGTGTGGAGTATGAAGGGAACCAGTCTCGTTGGAACTTTACCGCGCTGAGCAGATGTGACGTGAATTGTAAATTGTAGAATTCCCTCATCTTCCTTAGTCTCAGCATCCGTATGGCTTGCAAATTGTAGAAGCCTCGGAGGTGTAACCAGAGAAGGTTCCCATTGTTTTCATTCTGGTGGGATATGTTATGTGCCATTAGAGTGAAAACTTAGTCTTTTGCTAGCAGTTGCCGCTAGGGCATCTATGCCATTTCGTTCGTTGCAATTCGGGACTGCACGCTGGGGTTTGTTTTGGTTGGATCGGGGAGAGCAGCATATGTGCCTCCTGATGAGAGACTAATAAGTTTCGAAACCGGTAGAGGTGCTTGCAGCACTCTCTGATTGGACTGGAATATGGTTCGGCTGTATTTTCGTTTTGCAACGAAATTGAAAATGGTTATTCATTTTTGATTTCTAAATTTTAAACTTCGTCACACAATTTTTATAATTAAACTTGGCAATGCACAAATCCGCACCTTTTCCTTTGAAAAATTTATAACCTTTATCAGGCTAAGAATAAAAGCTTGAAACAGGTACTGTTGTCTTGAGAAATATTAGAGCTATATATTGTAAAAATTTCAGAAAAAATATTAAAACGGAACAGAGTTGTAGCGAGGTAAACGCAAAAAAACGTGATTTCATTTTTTTTTATTTTTAAGTTAAAATTGCGATTTTGACAATGTTCCCCCACATAAAATTGAAAATAAACCTCATTTTCGTTTTCAGCCTCCTCGAAAATATAATGTGTCAATAAGTTAGCCCTTTGGCCCTCCGTGGTCAGTATCTCGAAAACTAAGCGCTTTTTTGAGGGTGTTCCGCTCGTGTATTATATAAACATCAAAATTTATACAAATATTTCCCAGAATATTAATATTTAAGATATTTTAATGTAAAAATAAATAAATATACAATTTCACTATACAATGTCCGAATATATCTAGTGATCCAAAATTATTATCATCATAGTGGGCTCCGAAGGACAGAGATAGCTATAGAGTGCATGTCTATCATTAATTCAGATGTACTTGTCAGTTTACGTCAACTTTGACTTTTCGAGTTTTAGTAAATAAAATCATTATTAAAAATGGTTTTCATGGATAAACAAAAGCGATATATATGCTCGAAATGTATTTTAGAAATGACTTTTTTAGATATTACAATGTTAATCACAATTAATTTATAAACCGATTATATAAATTCAGATTAAAACCAGATATACGTGAATTTTTGCTCGGATATCTTTGATGAAAATAATTGTGGATCGCTCGTTACCAATGACATAAAATAATTATATTTACGTCGCTGAAAAATCCTAAATTAGAAATCACAAAATTTTCATTTTGCCATATGGTATTGTAAAAATGTTGTCACTATCGATTACTTTTGTGTCAAATTATCTTTATTCGCGTCATTGATTGGTTATCTATTTAGAGTATTGTAATCGTCAACCAATTATACAGCTTTAAGTATAATAAGTCGTTTTAATATGCATATACCCGTCAAAGAATATATCATTTTCTAAGTTCAATGTATAATAATCACATACGTAGGTTCTTTTCTGTCACTTCGAACTGTAATGCGTTGGAGAGAATTCGATGATCTCTGACGCACTAAAAAAAGGTGTAGGATGATCTGTAAGTATGTGTTGGAGAGTAGGTTATCAATGTTAGCGTAATGACGTACCTATTCAACGATTTTTGTAAGCGCACTTGCAAGGATGTATTATACTAATTTTTATTTTTACAGGGTTAACTCATTTAGGGCAATAAATACTCATTCACTAATCGTATATTATGCAACGGGCATTTAAACGATGGTCATTGATGCGAGTATGATGCATACGAAACGAGCCGCGTAATACGAGCTCCATATTGATAATTAAATGCAAGTTGTATACATTATTTTTTCTATAATCATTCACAACACAAATTAGATTAAAATTTATTAATTTTCTAACGCAAACAACCTATATGTTTCGGGATTTATCTCCAGAGTCGCCCAGTCTCAAGAAAATGAATGTAATCCAACTCAAACGTCCTCACTGTATTTGTTTATAAGCCAAAACATTGTTTATAATTTTGAAACAGTGTTGAGGACGCTTAAATAATCCGATTTTAATTATGTAAAGTGTATTACATATTTAGAGAAACTCTTTATATGTAAAAAAAATTAGCTAACTTCTAAATGGTCTACGTTATGTTCAAAAAGTTTTTAAAATATTTGAACTTTTTTAAAAAAATTTAGATTGCAAAATTATTATGCAAAATCTATTAAGTCGATTTTAATGAAATTTGGTGGACGGTTTAAGTATGTTGTAAGAATTTTCTAAGCGAATTATGTAGGTTCTAAGTACAACCAAAGTGGTTGAAAAAGATTGAATAAAAACAGTCTTTTTTGCCCCCTTGTTTTCTATTTATTGCTATTTTGCAGAAAGAGTAATTATTTAAGACATTTTTAGCTAGCCGTATATTATACAAAATTCAATTATCTTTATTTTCTTTCTGTACGACTTTGTTCCAAAATGAATCGTTTTAAAGTTATAAGCAATGAAAATAGAAAAAAATCGACATTTTTCGAAATTTTTAAATATTTAAATTTATTTATTAATGTTCCGGGCATATTTGAGAAGGAGCATAACTCAATTATAATTATTGAAGTTGTCACCTACAGTTGAGTCCGCGAATCTTTACCCGTGCGTCATCATTTAAAGCATACGAAATAAGTCGATGATAAGTCGGAAATTGAAATTTACTAAACGCAACAGCAAGTGACAGTAAGTGACTTGCTGTTGCGTTTAGTAAATTTTAATTTCCGACTTATCATCGACTTATTTCGTATGCTTTAAATGATGACGCACGGGTAAAGATTCCCGGACTCAACTGTAACTTTATCTCCAAAGATCCGAATGCCACCTCTCAAATCTACCTCAAAACAGATGCGCCTGGTCTATATAGCAATTTAGGCCATTCAAAAATTTAAAATTGACGTGTCTTAATTTTTTTAATCGTCTGTTTTTAAAATAATGCATTTGTTTCAAACTTTTGCAGCATACTATAAATATACTGGTTAATACTAGAATATTACAGAATAATCGTATATACCGGACTACCAAAAATTATGTACTCGATTCAAGGGCGGATCCAGGACCGATTTTCGGGAGGGGCCATGAACTTTTTTTGGGAGGAGGTACCGGGGTCTGGGGGTAATTTTTAAAAATTTGTGTTACAATGATTTTAAGGCACTTTTCACACACTTTTAATTGCCACAAAGTCATTCAAGACTTAGAGTTATTAAAGTTTTATTAAAGTCAGTACCGGTTCCTACATATTTCTTCAGATCCAAGTGCAGTTCTTTTAACAAGTTTAATACTATTTTCCAATGCTTCTCCTGCTAGGCCTTGTTCTTCCCCTCTTTCTTGATTTTCACTAATTATTTTTATGTTCCCATAAGCGTCAATGAACTTGACCAATCTTCACGAATGTTGTTATTGTGTATGTATCTCAAATTTAGAGAAAGCTGTTTCACGTGAGATACGAGATACGTCGGTCGTTTCGTCAAATATGACAGAGTAATAATTTGCACCTTGAACCTGATGCATTATTTGTTCAATTATTTCTTCACTACAACATGTTATCAATCGATTTTGACTGGTGCTACTATTGTATGTTGCTAGGGAAGATGCTGTGGATAGGTGTTGTTTAAGAGTCAATCCTGATGCGATTTTAAACCTTCACAATTCCCCTCATTGCTAGATCCAGCATCTTCGTCCAGAAGCAGAAGGCAGGAATATTTTGTCGATCTAAGGACACTATCGACTCTACTATTGGTCGTAGTCTTTCTCTATTTTCTTGTATCTGTTTAGACCTCTGAGAGTATATCTGGTTAATGACTGACTTTTACGGGTTCAGATAACTTTGTAGAAAATCTAGCTCAACCTGAAGGCACTCATTGTGGTCTGATTGATGTTTTTTCATGGGATTGTATCGCTCCGTCGTTGCCCATTACTTTGGCGAAAGATGTTAAAGGTTTCGTGACAAGGCTTTGGGCTATCATCTCCTTTATTATGACCATACTTTGCATCAGAAAAATAAAATGCAATAATTGCAAAACAATCCTTTTTGAATGTGCGACAGTACCAATTAACTCCTTTGTCCAAGTAACGCTTCATTTTTTTTTTGTTCTTTATGTGTACAGAGTATAGAAATTGATACGCATTTGATGGCTGCCAAGGTCGTTCTAACCATTGGTACTTTGTAAAATTATCAACATGTTTATTTACACAACGTCCTATGTCATTCTTAAAGCTTCCGTTACGGCTTTTGTTCAATTCTAGTCCCGAAGATATATTTATCCCCTGTTTTGTACATACATATGTGTTTAGAACTGAAAACATTTGAACTGCAAATATTAAAATTTATATTTTTTTTATTCACGGAGGGGGCCATGGCCCCCATGGCCCCCTCCCTGGATCCGCCCTTGACTCGATTTACCGTATGTAAGTAGTGTTTAACTTATAAAATTTGGGTTTTTTTCCATGTAATATTTTTCATGGACCTATTTTATTTGAATGTAAAAGAATTGCAATACAATTCTCATATCTGGTTCGACATATTAAGAGCATAGGCGCAAAATTTCGGATCAATGCTTGTTAAATACATTCATCATTTTAGAATACTGAGAAAACTAATAAGTATGTATGAAAAATTGAAACGCAGAATGAAAGATTACGTATTATTACCAAGGGCGAAAAGTCCCTGAAAACTTCTTTAATGTTTATTTTAACAAGTTACAGGGGTGAAAATAAAAGAGAAAATTTACTGCGATTTTTATTTTTAAATATCTCATACAAAAGAAGCTTTTTGTTTCTTCTATGGCCCTTTCTGTCCTCGGTAATAATGTAATCTTTCGTTCTCCGTTTAAATTTTTTAAAAATATTTATTAGTTTTGTTAGGATTCGAAAAATATGGATGCATTTAAAAAGCATTTGTCCTAAATCGTGCGCCTATGCACTTTAACGGCTACTGCCGTTATTTTTATTGACCTTTGCCATTTAATTGCAAAACTAGCCTCATCATTATGTCTCACAAAACTTCATTCTGGGATATGGATCGTCTTTATTCAGTTTTTGTACCAAATTGTTGTGCTTTATTGAGATACCATTTATGGTAGGGGAGCAAAGTATGCTAAATGTGCAGTCACTCGAGCGCTTTGGAGACCTATTGGGTTGTGAGCAGTACGTCCTAAAACCAAAAAATGTTAAGTAACATTTTCCATTCTAGTGGGCGCTTGCCATTTTTTAATTTAATTTTCCATTTCCACCAATCGTTTTTTCCGATTATAACGCCATCTATGCATAAGTCGAAAAAATGTTTCGAATACTTACTTACTTTCCGTGTCCGGAACACCAACAACTTTAAATCCTGTATTTCCAATGGTTGGCCACATAGATGGCCCTGTCATTTGCTATAATTAAGTCTTGTTCTGTGCAGGTCTCTCTCATCTCTGTGCATGATAGTAGATGCCGGCTGGTCTGAACCGCGCCACAGTCGCAGGTATCGTCCTCCTGGTATCCCCATTTTTTCAGGTTACTAGCACAACGTGAAACGCCGGTTCTTAGTCTGTTTAGCGCTTTCCAAGTCGGATACGGTAAATTGTGTCCAGCAGCCATTTCCTCCGAGGGAGGAAAATGTGTCGCGGTAGCTGACGCTTGCCATAGGTGTATTCGGCGCGTCTCTGGCGCTTCGGGGATGGATCTTGATGTTTTCAGGAAGCTTTTCCGAGATCTTAGTCTGCTTGGTTGAGTTTGGTGGTCATATAAGGGGTGTCTTCGGTCCGTCTCCTGCTTTTTCCGTTCTACCTCTGACGTGACCTTCCTCCTGATAGGTGGTGGAGCAATTCCAGCAATGGGGTATACCTCTTCGATAGGTGTCGGTTTCAGGCAACCCGATATTATACGGACCGTTTCATTTAGAGCCACGTCGACGCTCTTTGCGTGAGCAGAGTTTGCCCATACTGGTGCTCCAAACTCCGCGGCCGAAAAACATAATGCCAAGGCAGAAGTGCGGAGAGTGTGTGGTTGTGCTCCCCATTTTGTATTAGTTAGCTTGCGGATGATATTATTTCTGGCACTTACTTTCTTCTTGACATCTTGACAGTGGTATCGGTAAGACAGAGTTATATCCAGACGGACGCCAAGGTATTTTGGAGTCTTGTTGTGTTCCAGCATCTGACCACGCCATTCCACCTCCAACGACCTTCGGGCATGCTTGTTTCTCAGGTGGAAAGCACATACCTGGGTTTTTGTGGGATTGGGTTTCAGATGGTTTTTATCATAGTATAGAGCTAAGTCTCCCAGGGCATCTGTCAGTTTCACTTCGACTTCATTGAAGGTTCTTCCCTGAGCTGACACCGCTGTATCATCAGCGTAAATAAATTGCCTTGTTTGTTGGAGTATGGGTTGGTCGTTGGTGTATATGTTGTATAAAATCGGCGCGAGGGCACTTCCCTGTGGTAGCCCATTTTTTTGGTCCCTCCACCGACTGTTCTTGGACTGGAGCGTTACGTAGAATCGTCTATTCTGGAGAAGACATTTCACTAACCTTGTTAGTCGGAAATCCTTTGTAGTTTCGTAGAGTTTTGCGAGTAGCCGTTGATGGTTAACTGTATCATAGGCGGCAGTTAGGTCTATGAACGCTACTCCCGTTATTTCCTTCCGTTCAAAACCATCTTCAATATGTTGGGTGAGATTAAGAATTTGACTGCAGCAGCACTTTCTGGGCTTGAATCCTGCTTTTTCTGGAATAATTTTAGTCTCCACATATTCTGCGATCCGGTTCAGTATCATTCTTTCAAAGGCCTTTAAAAGGGTGGCACAAGAGAGATACAGGTCTAAAACTCTTTGTATCCGCCGGATCCTTCCCTGGTTTTAAGAGGGCTACCACTCTAGCTTTTCTCCAGATTTTGGGGATTTGTAATGTACGGATGCAGCAATTCATCATTTTTACGAGCCACTCTACGGTTTTTATTCCAAAGTTCTTTATTTGCTCTGTTCGTATGTCGTCCAGGCCAGCCGCTTTATTTTCTTTCATTTGATGGATCGCGCCTCTCATCTCCTCTAGACAAAAAGAGGTACCTAGAACATCTCTTTCTTCGTCGATATTCCGTTGAGCTCTCACCTTGTTCTTTCTTGATATCGTCTTACCGTTCATTAGAAGATGATGGGCTATCTGATCGGGTCTGACTTCTGTCATGTTGATTGCCGGAGCAGCGGGATCGTTGCCAAGATTCCGAATCAGCTTCCAGGCACGTCTGCTGTTTTGTTTCATGTCCAGACTCGTGACCAGCTTGCACCACCTTTCCGTTCTGTTGGCGGATATCGCATGTAACATTTCCTCCCCAGCCTGTATTGTCGCTTCCGAGAAAGGGTCTTCTTCATATAGCTGTTCGTATCTTTTAAGTAGGGGTTTAGATTCTTCATTGAGCCCCGCTATGTACTCAGTGCGACAACCTCTAGGGATAAATTTCCGTGATACTTGCTTTACGATTTCTACAAATTTATCGTATGAATTAGGGCAAGGTTCTAGCTGGGAAACTTCTTGATCCAATGTTTCAGAGAATTTTTCCCATTTTGCTTTAGTAAAGTTGAACCTTCTCTTGAAAGGAACAATTTCGTATCTGATTGCCGCGTTGGAAAGACAAATTATTGGTCTGTGCTGTGTCTTTGGGAGGGCGCTTCCAACGATTTTTGTCACCTGGTCTCCAATTCTGTCGCTGACAAATATATTGTCTGGGTTGTAACCTCTGCGCCATCTTCCGCTGTTGAACGACGCAGGTTGCTTTGGATCGTGAATAAGTTTTAGGTTCATGCTTTCAGCCCATTTTTCTAGTTCTTCGCCATTGGAATCTGTTTCGTTGTAACCCCACGCGACACTGTGACAGTTGAAGTCACCCAGTACGAATTTGATTTGCTGTGATTGAAACTTATTCGGTTCCTCAAAAGCAAAGTCAGCGTTTGGTGGTTTGTAGATTGACGTTACTGTACAGGAGTTTATCTCCACTGTGAGGATCTCGATGTCACTTTGATCTGTTAGAGATGTGGATGCTACGTCGATATCTGGTCTGACGAAGACTGCGCTACCATATTGGTCGTGTGGTCTCTCCAGTATGAGCTTCATACCTCGAATCCTTGGTCTGCGGCTTGCAGTACCTCTATGGGTTTCTTGAACCAGTAGAACATCGACACCATGTTCTCTGCACATATTAGACAATAGGTCTTCTTTATCTGCTGATAGTCCTTCAATATTAATTAAGGTCGTCATCAAAAATGGCCTTGATAAAGACCGTTTTAATTTTGATTGCATCTGTGTTGTTGGTGCACCGGTGTTGAAAGGATTAGCCGACATTACTCGTTTCCAGGGGACGCCCGATTGTATTCACAAGTGATCACAATCTACGTGGAGGCTCCTTTCATGTCCACCATATTTCGAATAAAAGTTACTTATTTTTTCGTAAGAAATCCAAATCTGCAATAAAAAATGGAGGCTCCTATTTATGATTTTAAAGTAACCCCCCACCCCACGTCCGTGGGGGTCGTGTTTAGTGCAATTCGATAGACTTTTTAAAAATATTAAATAAGTGTATTTTACAGTTTTTCGATCTGATGTTCATTTCGCGAAATATCGCGGGATCCGTATTTAAAATATTAAATTTACCTCCCACCCCTCTCCGTGGGAAGTCGTGTTTGGTATCATTCGATAGATTTTTAAAAAATATTGAGCACATATTTTTTATTTTTTCGATCTGTCATTCATTTCGAGAAATATTCGCTTTTTTCTTGTGAAATTTTGGGACTCGCCCATTTCCTTACGCCCGGCTCAAATCGTCAGATTTTTGAAATATACACTCTTTTGCATGTACTTAACTTACCTTCTCTTAATCTAACAATTTCGAATATTTTTAAGGATAGATTTTTTTTTCGGGCCCCCCTTAACGAACTCCCCTGTGTTAAAAGCCAATATATGGTAGAGGTACATATGCAAGGTACCAGGTTTCTCCCCATATGATAATCTGACGCGCTCGAGTAACTGCAAAAATCCCCGCTTGGGCTCCCCTACCATTATTTTTAATAATTAGGAACAGTTGTTTGACTGGTTGGATTTTTGGTTACAATTATAAAAATATGCTTTATTGTCATAGAAAATTGTACAATTTTATCGAAAAAGCTTACAAAGAGTCACAAAAATAAAATAATAAAAAACACAATTACCTAAAATTACATAAATCGTCAAAATTGTTTGGCAACAATATTATTACAGCGATATTTTTAAAGAATAAGGTTATAACATGTTTTTGGCATGTTATTAAGTTTTTAAGGTTATAACATGGCATTTTTATGATTAACTATTTAGATGGGAAATAAGCCACAATTAAAAAAAATAATAATTTTTTTAACGTTTCGACGCCCAAATCGAGTGCCGTTTTCAAAATACAAAATAATACTAAAATAAACAAAAATATTGTTGCTAAGTAAAAACATTCTTCTAATAATTTATTTAATATTTCCTAAACCTGTTGTTCAATTTAAGTGATTTTTTTAATATAATATAGCCTTTTTTTAAATATCGCTGTAATAGTATTGTTGCTAAACAGTTAAACTTTCATTGTATACCGGGTGTACCAATCAAACTGTGTTTTATTCTCAAAGTTCGCATCACCCTGTGGAATATTCTAGCATTTACAAAATATTGAAATTAAAATCCAACTACAGCCTCATGTTTTCTCAATATTTTGTTTTTTGATTCTTTCGCTTATATAAAAAAGTTAGGTACTTTAACAACTAGCCATGTTTTTCATCAAAACAGGGGGTTTTTAAATAAGTATGACAAGCTTTAAGGAGTAATTCTACATAAAAAATAATGACAGTTTGCTATATAAACGGTATGTCCGCAAATGCTTCGTATCTGAGATAGAGGGTGTTGAAATTTTTCTTTCAAACTGACGATTTAGTTAAGTTATTGGTTTAAAACCGGCTGAGATATGAAAATGAAATTTGGTGGGTTTTAAGAAGTAGTTATTGCACATTTTTTGATATACAATTAAGAATTTAATATTCACCATTGGCGCGCATACGGATAATATGACAGCTCATATTACCCGTATGCGCACCAATGGTGAATATAAAATGTTTACTTGTATATCAAAAAATGTACAATAACTACGTCTTAACACCCACCAAATTTCATTTGCATATTTCAAACGGTTTTAAACCAATAACTAAATCGTCAGTTTGAAAGAAAAATTTCAACAGCCTCTATGGCAGAAATGAAGCATTTGCGGACATAGGTTTATAAAGCGAATTGTGATTATTTTTTCATGTAGAATTACATCTTGAAGTTTGCTATACTTATTTTAGAACACCCTGTATTTATGAAAAACATGGTTAGTTATTAAAGTACCTCCCTAACTTTTTTATGGTCGAACATAAGTTAATTTATTAATAAAAAAAAAGTTGAGAAAACATGAGGCTATAGTTAGGTTTTAATTTGAGTATTTTATATATGCTAGAATATTCGACAGGATGATACGAAGTTTGAGGAAAAATCACAGTTTCGTTGGTACACCCGGTATACAGTGAAAATTTACCTGTTTGGCAACAATATTATTACAGCGATATTTTTAAAGAATAAGGTTATAACATGTTTTTGGCATGTTATTAAGTTTTTAAGGTTATAACATGGCATTTTTATGATTAACTATTTAGATGGGAAATAAGCCACAATTAAAAAAAATAATAATTTTTTTAACGTTTCGACGCCCAAATCGAGTGCCGTTTTCAAAATACAAAATAATACTAAAATAAACAAAAATATTGTTGCTAAGTAAAAACATTCTTCTAATAATTTATTTAATCTGTCTCATTTATATTGGCAATTCAGACGTATATTATACATTTTAAAGTAGAAGACTTTAAAATGATATTTTAGGGACAACTTTACTAAAAGATAGTTCATTCGATTACATGAAATCAATCGCAACTCAAGAATATCCGTCACAAAAAAATCGTCGTGATTTACTGTGGAATTTCTGACGCGAGAATTTTACTGTCATCGTTGCATTTGGTTGTCTTTTTAAAGACAGATCACATGCTATGATTTTTTTGTGACGGATATTCTTGAGTTGGGATTAATTTCATGTAATCGCATGAATATTTTAGTAAAATCGTCCAGGAACGCAACTTTTAAATATTGGCGACATCATTTTAACGTCTTCTATTTTAAAATGTATAATATACTTCTGAATTGCCAATATAAATGAGTTAGATTAAATAAATTATTAGAAGCAACAACACTTAGCAACTATTTTTACTTAGCAACAACATTTTTGTTTATTTTAGTATTATTTTGTATTTTGACAATGGCACCCGATTTGGGCGTCGAAACGTTATTAAAATTATTTTTTCAATTTAATTGTGGCTTATTTCCCATCTAAATATTTAATCATTTAAGGTTATAACATATTAAAAAATCAATTAAATCGGACAACACAGGTTTAGGAAATTCGAGACATCAAAAATGACCCATTTTTAAAGTGTCCGGTTAATTTTGCACCGCAGTGTACTTTAGTAACTGAAAAGTTTAAGGGAAAAGGCGCAAAATGTCGCCTATCAAAATTTTCAATGTGTTTTAAATGTACTTATTTTTAAAATCCTGATATTATTAGCCAGGAAACAGCGCCAGTTATTGCCTTAGTGGCGCGACTGACTTCACGAAAATATAAATTTTACATAACTGTCAGTTGTAAACATAAGATTGAGGTTATAATATAAATAACATTTTTATGTTTTAATTAACTTCATACTATTTTTTAATTATTATTTTTCTGAGGACATCAAGAAACCATGGGTAAGTTTGGTGTAGTTAATTCGGAGTCTTCTAATAATCGATGCTTCTCTTGTAGTTAGAAAGTCCAAGGAGAAATGACCAACATATGGTTGGAGTTCGTGTAGAGTTGTTTTACTCTGTTGCCATAAGTTTTGCCAGGCATCATTTACTGACTTTTTGAAAACGAGTTTGAGATCGCTAGCTAGTTGAACTGTAGTTATTCCGGTATTGAGGTTGGTAGCTTCTTTGGAAAAATGATCTGCTGTTTCATTACCAGTAATTCCAGTATGAGAAGGTAGCCATATGAGAGAGACTGTTACATCTTGAGCAGAGAGATTTTGGAAGATGTCATGAATGTTTTGAACCAATGGATGGTCAGTAAAAATTGTATTGATTGAATGGATAGATGAAAGGGAATCCGTACAAATGGCAACATGTCTGTTTTGATGGGAGATGCATTGAAATGCCAACAGAATACTACATGGTTCACCTGTGTAAACGCTACATGTTGAAGGTAGCCGAGAAGATCTTATACTCGTCCAACTTGCCTCCATTGCAATGTTTTCCTGACTGTGAAACACGTCCTCACCGAATGTAACTCTTTCACCAACCTGTATACATCACTTGATATAAAACCTACTGTTAAAGAAATGCTCAACAGCCCTACAGAGATCATGAAAACTATATCGTTTTTAAAAACTACTCAGCTATACAAGAAGATTTAATACCATAGTCATTAGTTAAAGTTATATAATTATTATATGTTTTCGGTATTTAATTATGTTTTAATGTTAGTGTTCTTGTACCAATGGCCATAGTTGTCGAGGTACTTTATGTAAATAAAAAAAAATTATTATTTTTACATTATTATAGAATTTTAATATACAAGGTGTTTGGTAAAGAATGGACCATAACTTAACCTCAGATTTCTGGGCTTAAAATAGGTCGATTTAAGCTAACTTACCTTAGTACGAAAGTTGACAATAACCGAAATATATGGTGTCAAAGTTAAACTTTTAACTTATTTCCTAACAGACATATAGTCCAGAAAGCCACTGCGCATCCGCTAGGAAAAATATTCTAATTCGGATTTTTTGCACAATCTTACTCAAAAAGGACTCCTTTTAACAAATTTGCATGTTGCCAGGACCAAAAGGTGGTCAAAAATTTTTTAAACGTTTTTTTTTTTGTTTTTTCCTAAAATTATTATTTTTGCACGGAAAAAAGTTTTTTTAGGTTTTTTGGATCATTCCAAACAGAAAATATCTTTAGCGACTTTTCTCTAAAAATGATAGTTTTTGACATATAAGCGATTAAAAATTGAAAAATTGCGAAATCGGCCATTTTAACTCTCAAAAACTATGTGAAAAACTGAAAATTTGAATGTTGCCAAGGTAGGTACATATTCTTTAAACATCGATTGATGAAATCCCGAAGAGCTTTTTGCAATACAATATTCAAAACTCCTGTGTTTTTTAATTGCTAATCAAGCGTGCGCGACACTATTTTCCACCGACACCGACAGTATGGTGCAAATGAAAGGAATAAATTCGTTATTTCGTAAACTGGCGACATTAAGGAAAAATCCCGAAACAGGTTGATTTTTATTTTTAAGTTGTGATATCGTGGCATATATGGTATACTAGTGACGTCATCCGTCTGGGCGTGATGACGTAATCGATGATTTTTTTAAAGAAAATAGGGGTCGTGTGGTAGCTCATTTGAAAGGTTCTTCAATTCTCTATTCAGTAATGTAAACATTTACATAATTATTTATACAGGTTGTCCTTCTTCTTCTTTTTTTGTCAAATAATTTAATTTAATAAAATTTTTTTGGACACCCTGTATAAATAATTATGTAAATGTTTATACCACTTAATAGAGAATTGAAGAATCTTTTAAATGAACTAGCACATGACTCCTATTCTCATTTAAAAAAATCATCGATTACGTCATCACGTCCAGATGGATGACGTCACTAGTATACCATATATGCCACAATATCATAACTTAAAAATAAAAATCGACTTGTTTCGGGATTTTTTCTTAAAGTCGCCGGTTTACGAAATAATGAATTTATTCCTTTCATTTGCACCATACAGTCGGTGGAAAATAGTGTCGCGCACACTTGATTAGCAATTAAAAAACAAAGGAGTTTTGAATATTGTATTGTAAAAAACTCTTCGGGATTTCATCAATCAATGCTTAAAGAATATCTACCTACCTTGGCAACATTGAAATTTTCACATAGTTTTTGAGGGTTAAAAATGGCCGATTTCGCAATTTATCAATTTTTAATCGCTTATATGTCAAAAACTATCATTTTTAGAGAAAAGTCACTAAAGACCTTTTCTGTTTGGAATGATCCAAAAAACCTAAAAAAACTTTTTTCCATGTAAAAAAAATAATTTTAGGATAAAAACAAAAAAAAAACGTTTAAAAAATTTTTGACCGGCTTCTGATCCTGGCAACATGCAAATTTGTTAAAAGGAGTCCTTTTTGAGTAAGATTGTGCAAAAAATCCGAATTAGAATATTTTTCCTAGCGGATGCGCAGTGGCTTTCTGGACTAATAGGATAATAACACAAAATTTGGTAAACGGGGGTTTTTTGGGACGGAAAATCTAAATTCGCCACCAAAAATTATGTATTGCTCAGAGGGCGCCACATACGCCATTCAGCGCTAATTTAATAGGTTCAATTTTTTTTATTACCCACCCTATATAATTTTTTAATCAAAACTTTTATTTTCTTAACATTTTTACTTAAAAAAGGTATACTACATTTATCTCGCTAAACTCAACCGTTTTCAAGATAAACGCATTTTAAATCTGCGAGGCAACATCATTTTTTGCATATCATTGTAGTTACACCCGAAAAATAACTTAAAACCATAAAAACTTACAAAAATGTATCGCAAATTTCTTCAAAATTGAATTTGCGATGCAATGACATAAATATGAGAACTGGAACAATTTTTATGGTTTCAAGTATATTTTTCGGGACTAACTACAGTGATATTATGCAAAAAATTATGTTGTATCGCAGGCTTAAAATGCGTTTATCTCGAAAACAGTTGAGTTTAGCGAGATGAATGTAGTATACCTATTTTAAATAAAAATATTAATAGAATAAAAATTTTGATTTAAAAATTACGTGGAGTTGGGGGTTAAAAAAAATTAAAAATCGTATTAAATGAGCGCTGAATGGCGTATATGGCGCCCTCTGGGTAGTACATCATTTTTGGTGCCGAATTTATATTTCTCATCCCAAAAGACCACCGCTTACCAAATTTCGTATTGTTATGCCATGTCCGTCAGGAAATATTGAAGAATAAATAAAATAAAAGTTTAATTTTGACACCCTGTATTTCGGTTATTATGTATGAACTTTGGTACTAAGGTAAGTTAGCTTAAATCGACCTATTTTAAGCTCAGGAATCTAAGGTTAAGCTATGGCCCATTCTTTACCAAACACCCAGTATATATTAATTTATATTATTACTAGTTTGTCTAGTGAATTATTTTCAACTAAAGTGAGGTTAAACCAGAATAAGCGCAAAATAAACAACAAAACACAACACTGATATTTGTTGCATCGGTAATAGAAAACTGTAATAGCAACCGTAAAATATACGAGTGTGTGTGTTCACAAAGAGGGGTTGGCATTAGATTTTAGATGAACTTTTTGCCACAGATATTAGAATAAACGGGTGATCTTATTTAAAAATACGTATACAGGGTGTTTCATTAATAATTGTCCATATAGTAGGTAACTGGAGAAACCTTAGCACAAAATACGAAGATTTAACCTAAAACACTTAAATAAAATGTGGTTCCTTACTGAGTTACAGGGTGTTTTATCTAAAAATTTAAAAATTATTTTTGCTCAGCATTTTAAAACTATTCAACATATCCTATTCATACTTGGTAGGAAGTATATATACTGTACAAACGACTAAACTATGTTAAGCAAATGTTTCTGGCTATTACCAGAGGCGTACGAAGGGGGAAAGTGAATGGTTGGCCCCTTTCAAATTCTACGCCACTGGCGGAATTGCTATTTTAGTTCAATTTTTGGATTGTCCAATACTTTCTATGGAAATAATATACTCTTCATTCGTAACGATAAAGTCATTAATATTCGAGATCTTTGAAGTTAAAAATAAAACGGCACGGTTATTTTGTTTAATGTTTTGTATCGCTTCGTTTTTAATTTCAAATATCTCAAAAACTAATCATTTTATCGTTACGAATGAAGAGTATATTATTTAAATAAAAAGTATTGGAAAATCAAAATATTTCACTAAAATAGCAATTTCGTCAGTGGCGTAGAATTTGGGAAGAGCAAGCAGCCACAATCCCCTGTCGTACGCCTCTGGTAGTAGCTAGAAACGTTTATTTATCTTAATTTAGTAGGGTGTACAGTACCTACACTTTCTGCCAAGTATGATAAGGATACGCCAAATAGTTTTAAAGTACTGGGTACAAATAATTTTTAAATTTAAAAAACCAATACAGAAGTAAAAACTTCGAGATGTATTCTGGTATAAAATCGTTTATTTAAAACTATAAAATGTCAGGGATTGCAGAACGTTTTCGTTCTAAACAGAACATCTTCAGTGCATTCTGCCGAGTATTTTGAAACTAGCACACTGTAAATAGTGTTAACATCATCGTATATGGTTTACATAATGTAATATATTAAAATGTTATGACTACAAGTCGATGTTGATAGATAAAGTGGAACACATGCTAAAAGGGTGCCATGGTTCCCTGCTCGAAGATGCTAGGTACTTGCCAATTCAATGGGCACAGACCAACAGTTGGTCTGTGCCCATTAAATTGGCAAGTACCTAGCATCTTCGAGCAGGGAACCATGGCACCCTTTTAGCATGTGTTCCACTTTATCTATCGTTGGTCTGTGCCCATTGAATTGGCAAGTACCTAGCATCTTCGAGCAGGGAACCATGGCACCCTTTTAGCATGTGTTCCACTTTATCTATCAACATCGACTTGTAGTCATAACATTTTAATATATTACATTATGTAAACCATACACGATGATGTTAACACTATTTACAGTGTGCTAGTTTCAAAATACTCGGCAGGATGCACTGAAGATGTTCTGTTTAGAACGAAAACGTTCTGCAATCCATGACATTTTGTAGTTTTAAATAAACGATTTTATACCAGAATACATCTCGAACTTTTTACTTCTGTATTGGTTTTTTAAACTATGGTATACAGCCAACTATTGGGATTTTCCCATTGATTTTTTTTTTAATTTAAATCATATGAATCAAATATCATAAATTAACCAAAATAACTGTGCCGTTTCATATTTAACTTCAAATATCTCGAAAACTGATGACTTTATAGTTACCAATGAAGAGTATATTATTTACGTAGAAAGTAGTGGAGAATCCAAAAATGGTACTACAATAGTAATTTCTCCAGTGGCTAGAATTTGAGAAGGGTCAACCATTCACTATCCCCTGTCGTACGCCTCTGATAGCAGCTAGAAACGTTTGTTAATCATAATTTAGTAGTGTGTATAGTAGTCGCACCTTCTGCCAAGTATGAAAAGGATACGTCGTATAGTTTTAAAATTCTGAGCAAAAATAGTTTTTAAATTTTTAGATAAAACACCCTGTAACTAAGTAAGGCACCACATTTTATTTTTAAGTGTTTTAGGCTAAATCTTCGTATTTTCTGCTAAGGTTTCTCCAGTTACTATATTTTTTTTTTTTTTTTATTGACATTCCAATTTATTACAATCTGCCGTTTTTTACAAAGTAATAAGCATTAAATAATATTTATGTCGGCTAAACTATTGACATGTGGCGAACATACCCATTAATATGCCGCTCTTAATGTTAGTCTACTAAACTATTATTGGTTCTGGGAAAACATAAATAAGTACTACACTTTTTTTTAGCTCACACTAAATCACTGGTCACTTTACGTTTTAACCTGCGCACTGCACACATCTGCATCAAGTTCCTTGCTAGGTGGTTTGGGTGTTCCCGCAATCGGTCCTTGTATTTTTTTATTCGATATGTAATTTCTTCCTTTACATAAGTTACCTCTGCATCTCGATGTACGGCGTTGTTGGTGATGTACCAAGGTATATTTAAAATCATCCTTAGTATTTTGGATTGGAACCTTTGTATTATTTCAATATTAGAATTTGCGGCTGTTCCCCACAGTTCTACCCCATAGGTCCAAATTGGCTTCAACACCGCTTTGTATAGGAGTAATTTATTTTGTGTTGATAACTGGGATTGTTTTCCTATTAGCCAGTATATGTCTCTCACTTTATGGCCCAATTGTTTTCGTTTGGAAAATATGTGTTTTTTCCAGGTCAGTTTTCTATCCAGGTGAATCCCAAGGTACTTTACATCGTCTTTCTGTGGTATTTGTTTGCGGTTAATACATACAGGTGGACAGGTTCCTCTACGGGTTGTAAATGTTACATGTATTGACTTTTGCTCATTTGGTTTAATTCTCCATTTTTGTAACCATTTTTCGACTTCAGTTATGTTATTTTGTAATAGTTCTGATGCGATGTTTGGATTCTTGTTGGAGCATAAGATCGCAGTATCATCTGCAAATGTAGCTGTTGTTGTGGCAGGTGATGTTGGAAGGTCGGCAGTATAGAGTAGGTACAGGACAGGACCCAGAACACTTCCCTGGGGGACACCCGCTGTTATGGGTTGAAGTTCTGATATTTCATTGTCGTATTTGACTCTAAAGCGTCTATTTGTAAGGTATGACTTTAGTAGTGTGTAATAATTTAGAGGAAAACAACTCCTCAGCTTATAGAGCAACCCCTGGTGCCATACCTTGTCAAACGCTTGTCCTATGTCTATGAATAGGGCGGAGCAATATCTGGATGCTTCGAGGTCTTTATGGATTCTGTTTACTAGTCGATGTACTTGTTGAATGGTAGAATGTTTCTGCCTGAATCCAAATTGGTGAGTTGGAATTATTCCCTCGTCTTCTAGGAGAGGTGTTAGTCTTGTTAATAAAAGTTTTTCGAACACTTTGGATAGCACGGGTAGTAGACTGATGGGCCGGTATGATTCTACCCTTTCAGGTGGTTTGCCTCGTTTTAAAATGGGTGTTATTTCGGCAACTTTCCATTGTGGCGGGAAATAGCTGATTTTCATGATTGAATTGAATAATTGTGTTAAATATGTATATCCTATTTCCGGCAGTTCTTGTAATATTTGTCCTGTGATTAGGTCGTACCCTGGAGCTTTTTTAGGGTTGGTATTGAATCTTATTGTGGCCTTTATGGTTACTATATGGACAATTATTAATGAAACACCCTGTATTTTACTTACGACATCTCAGAAACCACACACTTCGCACCGTCGAGAATATAAAATTTATAAATATTAATAACAATTACTGAATTGTCAAATAATAACTGTTTAGATATTTTGCATTATAGTTTTCATCAAAGCAGTACCGAAATATTAATTATTTTACATAATATTTTGCTCTTAACAACTGTTATAGTTTAGAGGACAATCGTGCACGAAATACAATTATTAGTCTCTGCCGCTCCAACGTATCGTATAGAACTATTATTTCAAAGCCACAACCCTTGCCAAAACCGACATTTGATGTTTTCTTTAGACTATAAAAGAGCCGTCGAGCTTCAAAATACACGAACCCGCCATTTTCAAAATTCAACAACTGTTTGAAATGTAAATTTCCACTCTTCCCATTGACTCCGATGCATTCCGGCGTGGCCAAACAACCCACGAACACATCCAAAGAGATTTCTCATTACATATACTGCGACAATATCAAATTATTTCGTTACTTCTCTGTTTCGACGAACTTCTTTGTTGCCTTTTGGTTCTTTCTGCGCCACTGAATTGCTATTAGAACACTTTTTGGGATTGAGAATATGTATGTGTGTGTGTCAAGATATGTTCTGTATGCTACCAACTTGCCCGTGGATGTAGTCTTTTTGGGAATATTGGATGACTTTTGGCAAGTGTATTAGAATGAGGACAGGACAGAAAGTTTTAAATAAGAGATTTATAAAAATTTATATAGCTGCCAGTAAAATTTTGTTTGTAAAATAGGTCTGCAATCCGCATAAGAAAAAAAAGTTGATTAATAGCAAGCTGAAAATTTGTTAATAGCTTTACGGTGTCTAGTCGGACAAACTTTGATATATGGGAACACTGGAACAGGGGAAGTTTTAACGGTGGAACAGGTTAAAAATTTGGAACGTCAGACTACGAAAACGTCAGATGTATTTTGTCGGACAGAACTTCCAGTTGATTTGTTGCCCTTTTGTTAAACTCTCAATGCAAAAATCAGACTGGTGTTTATCACCAATTGGGCATTTTATTGAGTGGAACACGAAGGATATATCAAAAGACAGGAATCATGTTGGTTAGTAATAGCAGTCTGATTTTTGCACAAGAGTTTAATGAAAGGGTAACAAATCAATTGGTAGTTCTGTCCGACAAAATACATCTGACGTTTTCGTAGTCTGACGTTCCAAATTTTTAACCTGTTCCACTGTTAAAACTTCTCCTGTTCCAGTGTTCTCATATACCAAAGTTTGTTCGACTAGACACCCTTAACCCGCCAGTGGTCGCTATGTGAGATTTTCTCTCACGGTTTCAAAAAATTGCGCACAACTTTTTTTCTGGGAAATTATACGCGCTGTAAATCCTTCTAGTCTTCTAGATGTAATAAAAGGCGCCGTGGATGTGGTCGACGATATGAAAATCCTATATTCTGTTTCACGGGTTGGTTGTAGATAGTCACTTACCATATATTTTTCAATGTTAAATATTGGCGGTATCAATTATCACATTTTATATAAAGATAATAATAATAAAACAGAAAAACTTCGTGTCTCTTTAAAGCAAATGGCTTTATCGTTGATGAAACCTCATCTTTTTTGTAAAATTTTGCAAAGAAGGGCAAAAGTTGGATATGTGAGAAAAAATCTCACGCGCGACCACTCGCGTAACAACGTACCTAGCGACCAATGCCGGGTTAAGCTATTAACAAATTTTCAGCTTGCTATTAATCAACTTTTTTGTGCTACGCGGGATCCAGACCTAAAAGTTACAAGATGGAACATTATTCTTGTAATAATAAAAAATATATGAAACAATAATTCTAAAGTTCTCTTAATCTTAATATGCAACGAAAAACTTGCCTATGAAGGTTTGGTTATAGCTGAACACAAAGTTTCTGAAACAGTTTTCTTGTGGCATGGTTAAGTTAAATGTTGTATTTGTACGGGATTATACCAAAACTTATTGTAATAAAAATCATATTTTTTCAAATCGTTTCCACAAATATTTTAAGAAATGATGCAAATGTGTCAACTAATTTGAAGTGTCATACCTAGCCTCGATCTTGTTGGCACCGGTTTTTAATAAATTTTGTGGTACATTCTTAGAGTTAAGTCTTTGTTTCATTAATTTTGATTTTGCAGGTGGTTTCTTTACTGCCAAAATGGTCACTCGGCTAGCTGTGTAAATGTTGATTCTCTTGCTTTAGGGTCTTAATCCATGAATTCGTCAATGCACCAAAGCAAAACTTCAACCTGCAACACAGTAGTTGTATATTGACGTAGAGGCTGTAAGATTTATTATAATTGCATATCTGCGCAAATACTCTTGATCAACTACCAAGGGAAGTTTTAAATGCATCAGTGAACCATCTTAGGTCCCCATTAATTAATATTTGGAACTTTTTGTTCTCTTGATATTATAATAATTCTGTTAATCTTCTTCATGTAGATTAGTTGTGTTATCATCATAATATCTGAGTTCATCATCAAGATGGATTTCACTAGTTCCAGTAGTGTTTGTGTGGCTATTTAATACATAATTCGGCATTCGAACATTATTTGCTTTGAGTTTCAGGATGGTCATAAACTTTATCACCGAAATATATAACAACAGAGGAGGGAGACACGTGATAATCTCCAAAGAAGCCGTATTTATATTATTCAAGTCTCCCGTTATATTTATAAACGCTTGTCTTTGTAGGGTGGTGAGAGAGGTCGCACAAGATTTCAAAGCAGTCTTTTTCAGCAAAGTACTGAACTATAAGTAACTGTCAATCCTGTTACTAATGGGTATAACCAATAGATTAGCTTTGGTTTCTAGCTAACTCTTCTACAGTTCCAGAAGAGTACAGGCTTAGCCCTGTTGGTTATACTGTTAACATGAGTGCTCCAATTGAGCTTGGAATCATTGACAGTAGAAATTTCATTGGTTCTTTCCAGTTCCAGAGGAAAATGTATAAACCAATTTGACAGTGACTTACTTGGCCTTGATCTTGTTGGCACTTGGTCGTTATACCTTTTAGTCCATTCTTTCACGGTTTTTGCTCTAAATTTTAAAGAACCGCTTGGATTGACATGAAATTTGGCATACATATAGCTTACCTGTCAAAGAAAAAAAGTGATATTGTGCCGATGTGTGCTTTTGCCCTGGGGGTGACTTTCACCCCTTCTTGGGAGTTAAAAAATATATGTCCAAAATAAGTCCGGAAATGGGTAAACTGACTCATTTTAAGTAACTTTTGTTCCATAGAGCTTTTCCGCCACGCTCGAACTTTTCGAGTTATTGCAAGTGAATATGTTAATTTTCCAACAAAATAACCACATTTTTAGACGGTTTTTCGCAAATAACTCAAAAATTAAGTATTTTGTGGAAAAAAACGTTCTTAGCAAAAATATAGCCTATAAAAACGTAAAAAAAAAACGGTGTACACGTTAGGTCTCTGGATCTCGTAGAGCCAGAGTTATAGCCAATGAAAAATAGATTCATATTCACCAAATTTCAAATACAATATTTCGACGTGAAATATCCAAAAAATTAAGCACTTTTTGGGAAAACATATTATAGCTTTTTTAAAGTGTTTAAAAAAGCTTTATTTCTCTTTTTACAAAAAGCTTCTAGCATTAAATTTAAGCAAGTTACGCTCAAAACAAAAGTTTGTCTTTTTGTTTTTCCAAAAAAAAATCGGTAAGACCACCCCCTAATTAGCAACTTAAATTAAATTAATCGTTGCCGCTCCACAAATTATTTTACTTATGTTGTGTTTATATGATCTGTAAGTTTCATCGATCCAAAGTGCTTATTTTTGAAAAAATTTGGTTTTAAATTAAAATTTTTAAAAATTTAAATTTTGAAAAATATGCTTTTTTTGAAAATAACTTAAAAATTGTTAGAGATACTAAAAATCTCGAAAAACAAAAAAAGTTAGATTTGCTTTTCTGAATATCATGTATTTTTTTGTTTTTCTGTTGGACAAAAATTGATTAAGATTTGGTGTTTCTAACTTTTCATACATTCGTGATCAGTGACTCGTTTAACCCCTTTTAACTACAGCCCTTTCAATAATAAGGACTTTGAACCGATGAAACTTACAGATCATATAAACAATATTTACAGGAGTCAAGAAACTTATGAAGTCGTAACGATTAAGTTCATTTAAGATACTAATTAGGTGGTGATTTTCTCGATTTTTTTACCAAAACCAAAAGGGACTAACTTTATTTTGAGCGTAAGTTGTTTAATGTTGATGCTAGACATTTTTTTTATAAAACAAAAGTGAAGCTTTTTTTAAACACATTAAATAAGTTGTAATGAGTTTTCCCCGAAATGTGCTTCATTTTTGGTTATTTCACGTTAAAGTATTTCATTTGGAATTTGACGAATATGAACCTATTTTTCATTAGCTATAACTCTGCTTCTGCTAGGTGTAGAGACGTCATGTATACACCATTTTTTTAAATTTTTTACAGGCTATATTTTTGCTAGGAATGTTTTTTCGACAAAATACTTACTATTTGAGTTATTTGCGAAAAACCGTCTAAAAGCGTGGTTATTTTGTTGAAAAAATGAACATATTCACTGCCAAATAACTCGAAAAGTATTGACTTAGTGAAAAAACTCTATAGAACAAAAATTACTTAAAATTAGCCAGTTTATCCATTTCCTGACTTTCTTTGGACGAAAATTTTTTCACCCCAACAGGGGGTGAAAACCACCCCTAGGGCAAAAGCACATATCGGCACAATATCACTTTTTTTCTTTGACTTGTTAGATTTGTGTATGCCAAATTTCATGTCAATCCAAGCGGTTCTTTACAATTCAGAGGTTTTGCAATATTTTACCGTTAAAGAACGGACTATTTGTATCATACTTGTTTTTTCCCTTATATTGTAACGACGGAATTCACCCTGTAGGAATATTGAGGAAATAGAATTTGACAAGATGTTTATATATCATACAAGGGGATGTTAACGTGTTAGACAATTTGAAGAACATGCCCTCGGTTGCTTAGTACGGAAGAGATATAAGGTGGTTCTAAACGGGGTCTTATTAATATCCTCTTATTAGCTTAGAAATTCAAAACAAATAAAAAAATCAAAGAGGAATAAAATAAGAAAAAATATTGGGCACCACTGGTTTCCCTATGGGAACCAAACATATACGAAAATAGAAACATAAAAGAAAAGATAGCTGAATCAAAAATTAACAAAATCATAGTCAATACAAAATATATAAAATACTTTTAAATGAAAGCAAATATGGCGTGACTTACCTTATCTATGTCTTTACTTAAGAAACAAGAAAAAAGGAAAAGGCAATAATAAAATTATATTTTGCAATGAATCAAACAATATTTATTGAAACTAAATAAAATAAAATTAAAAGGCACTGTGATCTCTTTCAGTTTTACAAAAATGAGAGATCAAGTTTACCAAAAAAAATTAATGAGTTTACAAAAAAGATAATACCTTGTACTAGTCCTCTATGTATCTTCTCATAGTTGGTTTTCAAAAATTCAAGGCACAGTTCACTTCACTAAAGTCGCTTTACAAAGGAATAGATACATGTAAAATACATCAATGGTTATTTCCATAGTTTATAAAAAAATTCAGCATTTATTTCTTAAAACAAATCGGTACTGATCGAACAAAATATTGAAAAAACCCCTTGGTACTTTAGTATATTCAACGGGATCAAAAATAACTCCATGCTTTAACTGTAATGTCAAAAACTTCTAACACAAAAAAAAACTTCTAACTCCTGCCTGCATCCGAAAAGACTATATACCGACCGGCATTGTTATAAGAAGTCGCGTTCGCCTAAAAACAGCGAAAACGCGGTGGTCTATGACTTGCTTAGACCATAATGAAACACTATAACACAATCCTCTGCATCCTAAACATGCAATCTTTGACTAAAACTGAACAAGAACTTCACTACTTAAATTTCTTCGGTAACCCCCTTTGGCGGCTACCGCCTAGGCTAACTCAATTTGAACTCTAAAGCTCCAACTTGACCGACTTTTTCCTTCTCCCCAACTCAATCTCTCAGAAACCAAACGCCGCTTCCAAAATCAGTCGATTTCCCCATTAATAATCCTCAAAAACCAATTACAGACGTAAGGCACTCACTTAATCAAAATCTTGAACAATAGCAAATGTAAAATATGCTCTGGGTAAATTCCTCTGGTGTACACCAAAAACAGCTCATTAAATCATCGAGAGAATAAACAAAACGGATCTGAACAGTTCGTACAAACTTTTTCCCATCATAACAGCCAATTCAGCAAAACAGACACTTGTACTCGTGGGTTAAACTCTGAAATACTTTATCTCTATAAGATAAACATTTCCCAGTTTCACAGTCGCCAAAAACACATTAGTGAAAGTTCTACGACTCCGATTCTTTTGGCGGTACAAAACATATCTTGGTCCCTCAGATAAAAGGGATATGAATATTCATCAGAACACAAGATCAATCTAATATTGTGAGAAACGAATTACGTAATACACTGAAACACAAACACAGGGTGAAGCGACAATATTAGGGATTCGAAAACGTTAGTGATTTTCGCACAGTTGCAATATATTAATGAGTTCTGTAGTCTCAACAAATGCCAACAGTTTTCTTATTGATAGTTTTAGGATCTCTTCTCTTTCAAACAGTTGACTAGTGAATTCCTGCCTCACATCACTTAGCACATTGCAATGGCATTGTATGTGTATGGTAATCTCTTCTTCCATTTCTTACTTTCTGTACCATATCATTCACCTTACATAGCTTCACTTCAGGGACCGTTTTATCTCGTTTACAATTCATCAAATGGTTCGAGAGTTTTTTTTCAATAATCTTGATTAAATTTTTATACTGCATTTGTAGGCTATTCATTATGTACTACGGAAAGGAACTACAACGTTAACGGGGTTTTATTATTTCATATGGTCAATGAATCTCTATATATGAAAAAACCGCGGAGTGCTACCATTTAAAGGGAAGTTTTAAATGCAAGTTTTTGAGAAATGGGTGAATTAGTCCCTGGGCACAGGTTACATTAGGGTGAGTTCTATGCACTTTTGGTACAAACAGGTCTACATAAAAATTGTTCCTAGTTAAATTTCGTATCTGAATATCACTTTTTAAAGTCAATAATACTTTTTTTATAAAAATATATTCAAAAGAAAAAGCACAAAGAAACCCAAAAGAAAGAAATTTTGTTTTTTGTCCCATAACTCTTGTCCATGGGGATATAGGTATAGACATTGCTTCACAGAAAAAAAACTTGCATATTTTCTCTTTAAAATGTTGTTTGGTAGAGGTCATTAGGATTTACAATTTTCGAAATATGATTTTTCAAAATTCGCCACTCACAGCAATTTTGGGCAATTTTCCTTGTTATTTCGCAAATATTGTTCTGTAACTTTTTTCTACGTAACTTTAGGCATATGCAATGGTACATGTAAGAGGAATAGAAATCAATTACCTTTAAAATGTTCTACTGTATAATGTTGTACGACTCCTTTTAAAGAAGTTATCTTTTTCAAGATTTTATACTTTTAACGAGTTTTTATATTTTTTACGTTTTTTTTTTAATTTACCATTATAACTTTTTTTCTCTACATTTAGGTATATATTATATAATAAAAAAAAAAACGCTTATGCTGTTTACTATAAAATGGTGTATTATAAAAATTCTAGGATTATTTTTGAATAAGGTATGCTTTTTCAAAATGTAATAAGTACTTGCACAGATTTTTGATTTTAGGATTATTTTTTAAATCTCTCATTATAACTTTTTTATGTGATTGTGTGTTATGATTGAATCTTATTTTTTATAGGTAATACTTTCGATCCACTTGACTCGGCCGGGCAAACTTCAAAATATGGATTAATTCCAATATTTACTGTCAAAGCTCCTGCACCACAAGCTTTGCTTGAAAAAATAGCATGTAAATGTACCAAAGGATGTACAAAACACTACGGTTGTAGGAAGAGAGGAATTAGTTGTTCAATATTCTGCAAAGGGTGCATGTGCATGGGTACTAATTGTGGGAACTCTAAGATAACTGAGCTGTCAAAGGAAGATATCGAAGCTAATGCTAACGAAGAGATGGACTTTGATTTTGAAATTTTGTTACATGTCAACGTTTAAATAATTTTAACTATGGTGATGTTTTCTAAGACTAATGTTTATGTAATTTTTGTAAAAGAAATAATTTTAAATAATACAGGTAAAAAAATATCAAAGAATAACTCGGTTTCCATTATTTAAATATAGATGATATACCATTTTAAAAAACAGAAAGTAAGCCCTCTTTATTGAGCAATATATAGTACATTCATGTACAAGAAAAAAAAAGTTATAATGAGAAATTTAAAAAATAATCCTAAAATCAAAAATCGTTGCAAGTACTTATTACATTTTGAAAAATAATATCTTATTCAAAAATAATCCTAGAATTTTTTTTAATACACCATTTTAAAGTAAACAAAATAAGCTTTTTTTATTATATAATATACTAAATACCTAAATCTAGAAGAAAAAAGTTATAATAAGAAATTTTAAAAATAATTGTAAAAAATTTAAAAAATATTTTTTTTTATTAGGTGTTATATAAAATATAATATATAATATTATATTATATTATGTATACTATATATAATATGATAATATATAATATATGTACTATATAATAATATTATTTTATTTTTATATTAAATTATAAAAAATCGTTAAAAGTATAAAACCTTGAAAAACCATAATCTATTTAAAAAAAGTCGTACAACGTTATACAGTAGACAATTTTAAAGATAATTCATTTCTATTCCTACTGCGTGTACCATTGCATATACCTAACGTAACGTAGAAAAAAGTTACAGAACAATATTTGCGAAATAACAAGAAAAATTGCCCAAAATTGCTGTGAGTGGCGAACTTTGAAAAATCATATTTCAAAAACTGTAATTCCTAAATACCTCTACTAAACAACATTTTAAAGAAGAGATATGTAGGTTTTTTTTCTGTAAAGCAATATCTATACCTATATCCTCGTGGACAAAAGTTATGGGACAAAAAACAAAATTCCTTTCTTTTGGGTTTCTTTGTGCTTTTTCTTTTAAACATATTTTTGTAAAAAAAGTACTGTTGACTTTAAAAAGTGATATTTAGATAGGAAATTTAACCAGAAACAATTTTTATGTAGATATATTTGTACCAAAGGTGCATAGAACTCACCTTAATGTAACGTGTGCCCAGGGACTAATTCACCCATTTCTCAAAAACGCACCCCTTTAAATGGTAGCACTCCGCGGTTTTTTCATATATAGGTGTCCACTGATCATATGAAATAATAAAACCCCGTTAACGTTGTAGTTCCTTGTAGCTATCTTATTTTGAATATAATCAATAGCCTATTGGCCTTGAGTTGTTATCCATTTCTTTTGATGATTTCTTATCAGAAATTTTCGTTTTTCAAAGCATTTTTATTGATGCATTGATATACATATTTATCTTAAACAGATAGGTTCCTGGCCTTCAAAGGTTTCTGCCGAGCCTTGTTTTACCAACATAATTATCTGCTGGTACATTCTCATGCACCCTTTCATATTAACACTTTATTGTCTTTTTCAGGTTGTTGACTCTGCAGTTTCGCATCAGTTTTGATTTCGTGAGTGAGTTCTTTACTACCAGAATAGCCGATAATGTTGATTCAATCAGCTTTAGGGTCTCCATCTATGATTTTATCAATAGTAGCCTGCACCGAAGAAAAATTTCTTCGGTAGGAACTTTCTTCCGAAGAGTTGGTATAATTCCTGATAGTGACATGAAAGATAACGTAGTAGAAGAAGTAAGAACGAGTGATAGAATGATGTCAGTGAAATTTGTAATTAATAAAGAGGTATTGAATGTTGTGTGTGTATGCTCCTCAAACAGGTCTGGGTGAGAATGAAAGAAGAGCTTTCTATGACCAATTAGGAGACGTACTGAGTGATATTCCAGCAGAGGAGAAAGTTATAATAGGAGGTGATTTCAATGCACATGTGGGTCAAGTCAAGACAGGATATGAAGCAATACATGGGAGATTTGGCTTTGGAACTAGAATGGAAGCTGGAGATGACATGCTTAAATTAGCAACAGCATTGAATATTGAATATGGCGATTGTTAACACATTCTTTAAAAAGAGAGAAACTGATCTTATTTAAAAAAGTGGACAATATCAATCCCAAATAGACTACTTTATTATAAGGAAAGCAGACATACATGAATGCAAGGACTGCAAGGTCACATTTAGTGAGACAGTAAGCCAACAACATAAGCTGCTTGTTCTGGACATCGAAGTAAAAAGCGAAACTAAACAAAAAATCAAGTGGTGGATGTTAAAAGATGAGAAAGAAGGTCTATTCAGGGAAAGAATAGTAGAAAAAATATGTTGCATGAAAGGAGGCCCTAACCCAATTTGGAGAAAAATGGCCAACAATATTAGAGAGACGGTTATTGAAATACTTGGGAAAACGTCAGGAAAGAAGTTTGAGGATAAAGAGACTTGGTGGTGGTCAAATGAAGTACAAGGAAAAATAAAAGAGAAGGGAAAATTATATAAAAATTGGCAAGAAACCAGATCGGACATAGATCTTCAAAACTATATGGTCGCCAAAAAGGAAGCGAAAGTGGCAGCAGCAAAAGCTAAAGCAGAAGCGTATTCAAACCTATACGATCAACTTGATACCAGGGAAGGCGAAGTAAAAATATATAAAATAGCCAAACAGAGAGCAAAGAAAGCAAGAGATTTTAATCAGATTAGATGTATCCGAGATGAAAATAATAAAATACGAATTCACGAAAAGGATGTCAAAATGAGATGGAGAAAGTATTTTGACAGTTTATTAAATGAAGGATTTGACAGACAGCCTGTGGAGTTAACGGAGACAGTAACAGAAATGGTTACCAGAATAACAAACGAGGAAGTCGCTCAAGCGCTTCAAAAAATAAAGAAAGGAAAAGCAGTCGGACCAGATGATATTCCTGGGGAAGTATGGAAAGCATTGGGAGAGACAGGAATAAGTTGGCTGACGGGTCTAGTCTGTCTACAAAAACAAGAGAGACATACAACAATGTACAAACTACAGGGCTATAAATCTACTTAGCCACATCATGAAAATATGGGAGAGATTAATTGATAGACGGATACGTGAAGAAACCGAAATATCCGATAATCAATTTGGCTTTATGCAGGGCACATCAACAACAGATGCAATTTTCATTGTAAGGCAACTGATGAAAAAATACAGGAATTAAAAAAAAAATGCTCATATGGTATTCATTGATCTTGAGAAAGCATATGATAGAGTTCCTCGAGAGATTCTGTGGCGAGTACTTAATAAGAAAGGAGTCCCTGGCGAATATGTAAAGATTGTAAGAGATATGTATGAGGGAGTAACGACTAGTATTAGGACAGGTGTGGGAGAGACGGATAAATTTCAGGTGAAAGTAGGATTACACCAAGGCTCGGTGCTTAGTCCTTATCTATTCCCATTAGTTTTGGACCAGATAATGGCGAAATTACAGGGTAGCATTCCATGGTGCCTGATGTATGCTGATGATGTAGTGTTAATAGAAAATAAATAGTGAAATAGACTTAGAACAAAAACTGGAACAGTGGAGACAAGCTCTGGAGGAAAAAGATTTAAACTTAGTAGAACAAAAACAGAGTATTTGGAATGTTCATTTAACCCTGGAAGATCACACCTATTTTTTTTACATGAACGGCACACATGGGTGTCAAATACCCAATGATTTTTTGTGAAGAAATAAAAAAAAGTAAATATTTTATGATTTCCAGAGACTCTCTAATCACTATTGAATACATACGAATAATTAAATCAATAATTTTATTTTCTCTCTCTTAATTGTAGTAACACAAAGAACAAAATATTAAAAATACCTAAAAATAATTAAAAAAACATTTTCTAAAAAACCGGAAACGTAATTCAAATTATTTTAATTTAATTTAACAACAAAATGATCTTTCTAACTAAAATATAACACCTTTTGATTATAGAACTCATATTCATTATTAGCCAGGTATTTCAGTTTCACTCATTTTAGTAACTACATTCATAAGACTGTGTGGCTCTATGATCCATGCATTATGCTTTATAGCAAGCCGATCATGCACGCTTTGCTTTTCCATCTTTGCCTTTGCAGAAATAACACCTAGTTTTCTTTACTAAATTTGTGGGATGTTGTGTTGTTAGGCCATTAACTTGAACGCACACTTGATCGCAAACCTCACACATGGGTGCTACATACCCTCGCCTGTATTCAATAAATTCCCGTGATTGGAAATATTGCTCAAATGAGACCGCAACTACATGCCCGTCCTTGGCAGACTAGAGACTGAATTTACATAAAGCAGCATTACCAATGAAATGCAGCTGCGCAAACTACATGCAGTTAAGTGTCGCGATGGGTATCTCACACCCAAGTGTGAGCTTCCAGGGTTAAAGATGGAGTTACTAAAAATAAAACGGTAACTTTAGATGAAGCAATGATTGTGAAAAGTAATAGTTTTAAGTATCTAGGATGGGTATTACTGAGTAATAGAGCAATAGACGGAGATGCATGCAGTAGAATGAGGGCTGGATGGATGAAGCGTAAAGAAGCGAGTGGTGTGTTATGTGACAGAAAAATTCCAATGAAGCTGAAGGAAAAATTTTATAAAACAGTCATAAGGCCGGCTATGATGTACGTAACTGAATGTTGGGCAGTGAAAAAGAAAGAGGAACAACGAATGCATGTGGTGGAAATGAGAATGCTTAGATGGATAAGTGGAGTGACAAAGAAAGATAAAATTGAAAAAGAGTATATTAGGGAAAGTCTAGGTGTGGCAATTGATGCCAAAATGTGAGAGCATAGGTTAATATGGTTTGGTCATATTCAACATCTAGACGTTAATCACCCAATATGAAGAATAGCTGTGATTTTATTCCTAGAAGGAGTAGGACAGGAAGACCAAAGAAGACCTGGGGAAAGACTATAAGGCAGGATATGTTGGTAAAGGGGATTAACATTGATATGACCCAAAATAAAATTGTGTGGAGAAATGCAATTAGCGAAGCCGACCCCGCATAGGGATAAGGCAAAGAGAATGATGATGACCGAAGAAAAAATTTTAGCATTTTAGTTGTATTGTATATTGACATAAGCTGTAAAACTTAATTGCATGATTGCCAAAAGGCAGTTACTCTTGATCCAGTAAAAGGCAGTTTTATATCGATCAATGAACCATATTTTAGTAGGTCCCCATTTATATTTGGCACTTTTTGTTCTCAAGACGGTTTAATTTTTATAATCGTCTCAGTGAAGATTTGTTTTGGTGCCACTATATCTGAGTTTATCGTAAAGATGGATTTCATAAATCCACAAATATAGTCTCAGTACTGCTTGCGTGGCTATTCAATACATAATTCGGCCTCCAAGTATTGGTTTATTTGTGCCTTAGGGTGGTCATAAAGGTTACCAACGAAATATATAATTTCAGTGGAGAGAGATCTGTGATCACCTCTAAGCCGTACCTGCGATATTCAAGACTCCCGTTATATTTAATATTATTTGTCTTTATAGGGTGGTGAAGGAGGTCGAATAATATTGCAAAGCAATCTTTTTCAACAAATTACTGAACCATAAGTAACTGTTGATCTTATCAATGATTTGTATAACCAATAGATTACCTGTGGTTTCAACCCCAAGGTTCTACGAACAACTTGTCTGCAGTTCCAGAAAAGTCACTTAGGCCTTTTGGTTATATGTTTTATAAGAGTACTTTAATTGAGTTTGGTTAGATACTTGACCTTATTGGTTCTTTACAGTTGCTCTTCGAATAATTTCAGTTATCAGTTTAGTTTGGAAGAATTGACGGAGAAGTACTCTTTCAGACACCAGTTCTCTATGTAATTAAGGGCATATCGCATATGATTCGAGACAGTGCTGGGATTTTTCTACTAATTCTTTTGATTATTTGTTTACTTCTCTGTTTTTTTGTTGCCCTTTGGTTACTTCCGTGCCATCGAGTTGCTATTTTTATCAGTATTTGCTGAGAAAAAATATATAAAACAATTGTAAAGTTGTCTAAACCTTAATATGCAATGGAAAACTTGCGTAATATTCAGGTTTAGAGCATATAACTGAATAAATTTATTCTAAAACAGTTTGTTTGTTGCATTTTTAATAGGCCTGGATCCCGCGTACCAAAAAAAGTTGATTAAGAGCAAGCTGAAAATGTGTTAATATATTAACGGTGTCTAGTCGGACAAACTTTGATGTACGGGAGAACTGGAACAGGGAACAAGTTTTAATTGTGGAACAGTTTAAAAATTTGGAACGTCAGATTACGAAAACGTCCCATGTATTTTGTCGGACAGAATATCTAATTGATTTGTTACCCTTTCATTAAACTCTCATGCAAAAATCAGACTGCTATTACTAACCAACACGATTCCCGATTCCTGTCATTTAACATGTTCTTCGTGTTTCACTCATTAAAATGCCCAGTTGGTGATAAGCACCAGTCTGATTTTTGCATGAGAGTTTAATGAAATGGTAACAAATCAATTGTAAGTTCTGTCCAACAAAATACAAGGAACGCTTTCGTAGTCTTACGTTCCAAATTTTTAACCTGTTCCACAATTAAAACTTCCCCTCTTCCAGTAGTATTCCCATACATCAAAGTTTGTCCGACTAGACACCGTTAAGCTGTTAACAAATTTTTAGGTTGCCATTAATCAACTTTTTTTGGTACGCGGAATCCAGGTCTATAAGTCAAATATTGCATTTATACGGAATTAAACCACAATTAATTGTAATGAAAAATACATATTACATTTGGTTTGAGGTTTTGATTTCGAATCCGGAAATCATTTTCAAAACATAATATAAATTAAAAAACTATGAAATCCTTAATTAATCGGCGCCCTGTAGCAGCCAATTAATTTGAGAGTTGACTGACTTATAGCCTCGATCTTGTAAGAAATAGTCATGTTTTGAGTTAATAACTCTGAGGGTGTCGTTATTGCCTCGGATTTATATCAAATTATGATTTTTGTGTGCCTATGTACTTAATTTCAAGTCACAATCGTCAAGTGACTCAGAGAGCTTTGCAACGGAAAATGGTCGCTATTACTGAGGTATTCCAAAATCAATGAAGAAATAAGAGGACCGTTAAAAGTAACAGATATAATCCAAAAGATTGCCGTGTTAAAATGGAACTTGGCATGACACATAAGAAAAATGGACGAAGCGCATTGATGAATGACGTTCAAGAGCAAATAAGAGAAGTAGAGACAAACCTCAAAAAGAGTGGCTGGTGATGAATGGATGCAAAAATAAGGAACATAAATTAATGGACACACTTTTAGTGACTTTTCTAAAGAATGGCTCTTATATGTTCCAATGAAATGTTTATTAACGCACGGAACCGAAGAACTTTTGGATACATAGCAAAACGTTTCGGAATAATTCCATTTTTTTATTCCTAAAGCAAAATAACAAACACTAAAGAAGAGGCAACGTTTTGATGTAATTATGATAAAATCAACTTGAAGGACAATCCATATTTTATCTGTATAGTAGGAAATTAGGGGTATAAAAAGGGTAAAGATAGTAGAGATAGAGATGAATCCCACCGGTCTAGGACGTTTCATCGCCGCCAGTTCGTCGCCGGCCGACTCATCGCCGGCCGATTCATCGCCAGTTAATTAACTGATTTATTTCCAAAATTCCGACCAATTTTCTACAGTTACATTTACTATTTATTTTTAATATTAATTAGGAATTTTAGGAAATCACTCAACCTAACCTAACCTGACAATACATAAATTTAAACATATATATTTCTACAAGGCCATTTAACACTACAAATTTATTACTATTTAGTATCAAATTTGGGGGCAGTAGAAATAGAACAGTAAAATAATATAATAATATTTTTTATCGTTTTAATTGTCATAAGTTTTGAACTGAATTTAACGTCGTGTCGTGTCATCTCTCATAATACAAAATCAACTGATTAACTGACGATGAAACGGACGGCGATGAAATGGACTGGCGATGAACTGGCGGCGATGAACCGGCGGTGATGAAACGTCCCATTCCGGAATCCCACGAACACAATCTATTCAAATGATTATCATTTTTCACTAAAACCCAGTAATAATATTATAATGAAAAGTAAAATTTCTAGTAAAACTGTAGTTTTCTAGTAAAACGGTAGAACACAACAACATGAGACATGCTCGGTTTCCCACAGATTATTCAGGCTGATAAAATACATTCTTCAGATCTCCCAGTGAATATTATAATATGATCTATCATAGGTACGTTTTAAATGTAACATCACTGCCAGAACTTTCGATGATGGCAGACTTGCTCACACTATCTACGAATTTGTAGTACAAGTACATTCTGGATACGCAATAATCGAAACATCACATAATTTACTGTAATTTTCTATTGTAGCGCAACGTAAAATTACATTGGTATTGGAGCTAAGGCTAAGAGTAAGAAGTAAATAGCAGTAATAATAGTAAGGCAAGCTGTTAAGCAATCTTCACCAGTGGCGGCTCGTACCACTTTAAGAAGGTAGTGCCACAACTCGGGCAGCCGCCAAAATTTTTAGTGACGGATTCACGATATTGTCAAAAAAAGGTATACTGACAATAGTCCTGTCGCCAGGGGGGGTACAACGGCCTCGTTAATTCAGATGGACTTACCCAAGTTTTTTTTATGTATCTTGACCCGTAGAACACGAATTTTTTGGGTAACAGTTGATCCGGATGTCGATAAGATTGTTATAGACCAAGAACTTGAGGAATCAAATAACAGCGATTTTTGGCAAAACAAAAGAATATTTTGTATTTTTTGGGTCATTTTAAGCAAAAAATATTTCTACAAGTTTTTTAGTAGGATGCACAGTTTTCGAGATAAACGCGGTTGAACTTTCAAAAAATCGAAAAACTGCAATTTTTAAACCCGAATAACTTTTGATTAAAAAATAAAATAGCAATTCTGCTTAGCGCCGTTGAAAGTTCAAGTCAAATTATGTCGGTTTTGATTATTTGAATTGCTAAAAATTTATTGTGTTATTGTTAAACAAAGCTACAAACAACTAGTGCGTGAGTGATGTTTCTATGATTTCTCATTTAAAATCGAACGAGTAGGTAGAATAGGTACTAGTGCAATCAAGACTATTTCTACGTTACATGCGTTAAAACGCATGTAAAAGCACGGGAAACCCTACGTGTTTATAGCTTTGTTAAACAATAAAAAAATAAATTTTTACCAATGCAAATAATCAAAACCGATATAATTTGACTTAAACTTTCAAATGCGGTAAGCAGACTTGCTATTTTATTTTTTAATCAAAAGTTATTCGGGTTCAAAAATTGCAATTTTTCGATTTTTTTAAAGTTCAACCGCGTTTATCTCGAAAACTGTGCATCCTACGAAAAAACTTGTAGAAATATTTTTTACTTAAAATGGCCCAAAAAATACAAAATATTGTTTTGTTTTGCCAAAAATCGCTGTTATTTGATTCCTCAAGTTCTTGGTCTATAACAATCTTATCGACATCCGGATCAACTGTTACCCAAAAAATTCGTGTTCTACGGGTCAAAATACATAAAAAAAACTTGAGTAAGTCCATCTGAATTAACGAGGCCGTTGTACCCCCCCTGGCGACAGGACTACAACAAAAACTAAAAAAATATATGCGCGGATACTTTTATCTTATATACATATCTTAAGTTTATTGATCTGAGGTGCCAAGCAATTGTCCAACATTGATCAAAACAGTTCCGTAAATTAATTAATAATAAAACCTCTTAACCTACCACCAGCATTTACTGCTGATAGTGCTTGAAAATTGTTATTACGATTTAGTCTCTATTTACCAATTTATAAAAATTATACTATTTCATTATTCACACACATGCACACATTTTTGTAATGTCACTTTTAAAGTTTACGATATATGAAGTTCATTCTTCTATTTTTTGGTTGCAAAGTTTTCAATGACTTTATAATTAAAATTATCAATACAATTTACAAAATGCTTTTCTGCAGATAGCATACCTAAAGCACTAGGTTTCGATGTAAACATCGAAAAACAGCGTTCTGCTTCAGATGTTGAATAGGAATGGTAACTAAAATACTTAAAAGTTTAATAGTTTCTTCAAATGTGCTTTTTAAACCTTCCCTCTACAATAAAACCGATAGCGAAACAGCCCCAGAGGTAATACTTAATTCTTCTCGCTAATACAGTACCTACTTCTAATTCAGTTTTAAACCGAGTTTTGCTTAAAAATTAAAATTGTCTCCATGGTTCATTAAGAAATGATTCGGAGAACTGAAAGCAGAAAACTTCTTCGACATAAATAAATTAGAAGCAACTAAATGTCCGGAGAAGGTAGACCTTTGAAAGATCTGGTACTTTGAATAATATGAACCTTTAAGTCGTTGTCTAATTCGGCGCTAAAATTGACCAGCTCCTTAAATATGCCTCTATTTTCTGAATTTTCTTTTTCGTCGTGACCTCTTAAAGCTAACTCGAAAGCTCCACAACACCTTATAACATTTGTTTTTTTTTTTTTTCAGTTGTAACAGTTTTTTTTTCTAGCGAAAAACCACCAAAAAAATTTTTAAAATACTAATCTTTATTGTCAAATAATAAATTAAACTTAAGAAATAATCAAAATATTATCAAAATACCCACGATCATGATGCACTAAAAGTTTAATTATAAATACAAAAACTTTTTAACAGAAAATATAGGTACATAATAAACGCGACAAACCAGCACGTAAAGAAACTCAAAATAAATAGACCTGGCTTCATACCCTCGAGGAGCGCCTAAAGATACAGTGCGGCTCCCTACTTTGCGCATGCGTCAAAATATTTACAACGTTGTCATGTTGTTTATACATTGACATCGCCGGGAAATTCAAAATGCTACCTCCTTGCAAGGAATCTTTTATTTTGACAAATGACATAATATTTTTGTAATGTAAAGATAAAAATAACCTATAAAAATAAAATTCTATTTTGTTTTACCTGTACCTGTAAAAGGGTATTAAGAAAATATAAGATCATTGAAAAGAATAAAACGTTGAATTTAATTATTTTGTCAGTTAAAGAACAACATAACCATCATACAATATGGAAGTGCTATTTTAGGTTTAGAAGTTTTTAAATAATTTTGCATATTATGGGTATATAAAATGACACCATTGCAGAATCTTCAGTCAGACAGTAGTTGAAGTGCTGTATAATCAATCACAAATTGCCTCAAGAATTGTTATAGAAAGAATATTTGGTATTTTATGCAGAAAAGATTCCCCATATTAGTATGTGAAATGAGATGCAAGTTACCTTTTGTTTGAAGAATAATATCAGCTTATATACCTTTACATAATATTGCAGTTGTTAATAGAGAAAACATTGAAATACTGGAAAAGGAGGATGCTGTTATTTAATCGAACAAGCTGTGGCAGTACCTACATTTTCAACCAGGAGCAAATCTAGTGTAACTAAATGTTGTGTGTGTGTTTGTTTTAAAAGATTATTCTCCATTTAACTCAAGCCTAAATGGTTCCCACATAACAATTTCATGTTCTTGGTAGATTCGATATTCAATATTCGATAAATAGACTATTGATTATGTATTTTAGAAAGGAACTACAACGTTAACGGGGTTTTATTGTTTCATATAGTCAATGGACTTTTAAATATGAAAAACCCGCGGAGTGCTACCATTTAAAGGGGTGAATTAATCCCTAGGTACAGGACGAATTAGGGTGAGTTCTATGCACTTTTGGTACAAACACATCTGCAGGAAAATTGTTCCAGGTTAAATTTACTATCGAAACATTACATTTTAAAGTTAAAAATATTTTTTTTACAAAAATATATTCAAAAGAAAAGCAAGAGAAAAAACTTCAATCCTTACTCTTTAAAATTACATTTAATAGAAGTCTCTATGATTTATGATTTCCAAAATATGATTTTTCAAAGTTCGCCACTCACAGCGATTTTGGCCTATTTTCCTTGTTACTTCTCAAACATTGTTCTGTAACTTTTTTCTACGTAGCTTTAGGTAAGTATATGCAATGTTACATTTAATAGGAAAAAAGGTCAATTACCTTTAAAAAGTTCTATACTTTTAATGATTTTTGATATATTTTACGATTATTTTTAAATTTCTCATTATAACTTTTTTTATTGTATATGTAGGTATATAATTGGTAGGTATATTATTGTCTAATAAAAAAGAAAGCTTATTTTATTTACTTTACAATGGTGCATCGTAAAAAATTCTGGGACTATTTTTAAACAAGATTGGAACCCTATGGAAAACTTTTTTATTATTAACTTTATGAAAAAAAATTATGATATAATATGCAATCATATTTTTCTTATTGAAAAAAATAAAAAAAATTTAAAATGTTTCTCAAATTACGGATACTCTTGGATATCCTACGGATATCGTGTTTAAAAATTGTCCTAGAATTTTTTGCAATACACCATTTTAAAGTAAAGAAAATAAGCTTTTTTATTCCACAATGTATATACTTAAACGTACAAGAAAAAAAGTCATAATGAGAAATTTGAAAAAGCATAACTTCCTTAGAAAGAGCTGTATAAATAACCTTATACAATAGACTATTTTAAAGGTAATTAATTTCTCTTTCTACTATTGCATATACGTAGAAATGCGCACGAAATCGTTACAGAACAATGTTTGCTAAATAATGGGGAAAATTGCCCAAAAATGCTGTGAGCGGCAAACTTAGAAAAATCCTATTTCGGAAACTATAAATCTTAGAGAATTTTACCAAACTTCATTTTAAAGAGGAAGGATGGAAGTTAGTTTTCGCTAAAGCAATGCCTATACCTATATCCCTGTGGAAAATAGTTATGGGGCTAAAAGCAAAATTGCTTTCTTTCGTGTTTTTTTCTTGCTTTTATTTTGAATATATTATTTTTGTAAAAAAAATATTTTAGACTTTAAAATGTGATGTTTGGATAGTAAATTTAACCTGGAACAATTTTCCTGTAGATGTGTTTATATCAAAAGTGCATAGAACTCACCCTAATTCGCCCTGTGACTAGGGACTAATTCACTCCTTTCTCAAAAACTCACTCATTTCAATGGTAGCACTCCATGGTTTTTTCTAATTTAGAGACAGATATGAGACAATAAAATCCCGTTAACGTTGCAGTTCCTTTTAGTTCTCTTATTTTGAACATAATCAATAGCCTAAAAGGTTTATTCCAAGAATAAACTTTTACGAATATTCTAAGTAACTACATACATGAATGTGCTCAGTATATTTGGTCCGAGAATATTCTTCAAAGTATATGCAAAAAACATGAAATTTAGAATGTTTTTATAGTACATGCTATGCTTCTACTACACACATACTAAAAAGAATATATTCCGACGAATGATGGTAGTGTATGCTTCGAACATGAAAGGAAAATCATTGTTATGTAGTATAATGTTGATAATTTTATTTTTATTGGACTGCAGTTTGTTAATAAATTTATAAATAAATAGGTATATTCAGGGCCCCCGTAAGGCTGATTGGCACCCGCGTGCGGGACATATTGTAGCGCCCTTTAAATCTGCTATACATATAAAACTAATAAATATTTTTTAAAAATTTAAACCCAGAATTATTACTGAGGCCGAAAGTCCCTGAAAACTTCCATAATGTTTATTTTAATAAGTTGCAGGGGTGAAAATAAAAAAAAATAGTGTGATTTTTAATAATTGCAAATACTTATTTAATTCCAAAGAAACTTTTTATTTATTTTAAGGGTCTGTCAGCCCTCGGCAATGAGGTTATCTTTCATTCTGCGTTTAAATTTTTTAAAAATACTTATTAGTTTTCTCACGATTCGAAAAAAATGATACATTTCCACTTAATTTTTTTACAACATTAATGAAGCACCCTGTATATTAAATTAAAAATATACATATAAGTAAATAAACAATAATATTTTGTCATTTCAAAGTTTTCAAACAAATTTTATACAGGGTGTCTACAGAACTAGGAACCATAAATATGGGAAACTGTTTTATTATTAATTTTACGAGAAACAGTTATTCTTCATAAAAAGTTTTGCAGTGTCTAGAACCCAGAATGCAATCATCAAATATCAAATTTTATTAATCTTATACGAGGAATTTCGGTCAAGAGCAAAGTACGTTTAGTTTTCACAATATTGAAACTTTATTATGAAAAGTTGTTCAGCATTAAAAACTATGTTTCTATAAGCAATTACATCCTTCTAATTGAAATAAATTGTGATCTAGAAAGGCACTTTACATTTTATCGAAACTCATATTTTTTTAGATATTACATCTCACATAAAATTGAAAAAATTTGATAGGATTTGATGGTTGCATCTTAGATTTTAGACAATGCAAAGCTTTTTAGAAAGAACTTTTTATTGTACATTAATAATTGTACTTTTCAAGAACTCCCTTTTCCTTTATTAGAAATAATGTGATAAGTCTTTTGTTAATAATAATTAGCCCTTTTCAGTTATTACAAATAATGTGATAACCCTTTTATTATTATTATTTAATTAATCAACAACAATAAAAGAGTTGTCGCATTATTCGTAATAAAAATGAAAAGGGTGTTGGGTATCTGGGGGTTAAAAGGATGAAATTGCATATGAAAACATAGATTTTAATTAATTCCAAACAACTTTTCATAATAATTAATTTTCGATATTGTGAAATATAAGGTACTCTTGATCGAAATTCATATTTTTGATACTCATAAGATTGACACAATTTTATATTTGGTTATATTTTAGTTTTTATATGCAAAGCATTTTATGAAGAATAAATTTTTTTCCGTAAAATTAATAATATCAAAGTTTTCCACATGGTTCGAAGCTACGCAGACACAATGTCTTAATTATTTTCTTTTTTTTTTTCAAAATAAATTATTGTAAATTGTGGATTTTATTAGAGAAAACCCCATTATAACTATTTAAAATGAATTATTATTATTCTATGCAATGATTATGATACTTACGATTTTCACAATTAATTTAATTTCCACCCTACTTAAAATAACAACAAATAAAAAAGATTGTCCAATATTTTTTACACGAAAACAAAAGTTTAAAATCAGGGCAGAACAAACCCAACGGATATTGCAATAATAGTCGTATGTAATCAACACCTTCTTTTAGTGCCTAATCCTTTCGAATATTGACGATCATTCTGGCTATAATTATTTTATTAACTGATGCTTTAAATAGATTAGTTGTTGTTGTGGAGAAACATTTCCTCAGGTTCTTTAACCATATATTCTTCTTCTCCCAATTCCTCGCTTTCCGAATACTTTACCTTGAAGGATTACCTTCAATAATCTGTATTTACTGCCGTTTCTCATTATGTGTTTGAGATATTCTAACTTTAATCCTTTTAATGGTATACATCACCTCTCTTTCTTTGCCCACTCTTCGTAATACGGTCTCGTTGGTTATCTTGTCCGTCCATGATATCCTTAGGATTAACACCAATATAATATAAAATTTTAAACCTTTCACTGCAGGAAACCACCCGTTCACCAGTAACAGTAAATAATGTTTGTGCCTAATAGCCTAATAAAGATACTCAAGTCAAATACATAATCATAATTCATAGAGTAATTTGTTAACTTAAGGGTAATTATCATAAATTTGAGTACAAGATTCACTTTATACGAGTAAAACTGCTTGATCCAACAAGTTGTGTTTTTGTTGGAGTAAAACTGCTAAGTTGTGTTTTATGGGTCTTCATTATGTTTCTATTCGTCAAGGAGTGTGATTTGATGTTTATTTGACTATTTTGAGTGTCGCTTTAGTTTACAACATAAATCGATTGGTTGGTATGCCAAGCGTAATTCAATCTACTTCAAAGAAAAAAATTAGGAAGGAACAACAAAATGTTATATACATCCATCTCCATCAAAACTATATTTTTGATGGAGTAAGTTCAACATTTCAGGACGGGAATAATTATTTTTTCAGTAATAACACAATATTTGATTTTTGAGATTTCTCTAGCTGTTCATGAAATAATTAAAATTGTATATAAAAAATGATTATCTCATTTAAAATCAATATTCCTTATTTACCAAACCTTCGGTGTGGCGCCCCTTTGGGGTTACGCCCGCGTGCGCCGCACGAGTTGCACGCCCGGTTACGGGGGCCCTGGGTATATTATATTGGTGACTGATTTGATTTTAAGTATTTTATTATTAGCAATTTATAAATACATGATATTGGTGTTTGATTTTGAGTATCCTTTAAAATTTATTTAATATCTCATTCTGTTAAAAGGCCTTCCACAACTAGCAAAATGTATGAACAAGGAAGTTATTTTAAAGGACAAAAATAATAATAGAAAAATTAGCTTTATGGTGTTTTTTTTATTAATTTTTTTGACAGTATGTTTAAATAGGGCTTTTCATCGATTGTCATTTGTTTCGAGCTTCTGTCATGTGTCACATAATATTAATATATCTACGTCATACGTCTTTGGTTTGTATTATTGTATATACCAATAACGTATGTCGTAGATATATTAATATTATGTGACACATGACAGAAGCTCGAAACAAATGACTGTGAATGAAAAGCCCTATAAACAAATACTGATGACATGAAAATGAAAGCGTAATACATACTTTTGGCTCAAAACTTTATAGATTATGGGACTTATGTCCCCGTTAAACCTCGGTTAGCTAATCAGGACAGAAAAGTACCTCTTTGGGCCTCTTGCGTTGTAATATCATGTATAATCATAATATCATCATCATTGGCTCCGCAACCCATGGTGGGTCTTGACCTATTCCAGAATCAGCTTCCTATCCCTCACCTTGGTTTTCCAATTTCGCACTCCTAATCATAAAATAAGTACAATTGTGTTTATGTCTATGTTATGCATACATTTCTGTCCTGATTAAACCCCGGTTAGCTAATGGCGGTTTAACCGGGACATAAAGTACCGGCCCTATATCTAAATAATAAAGGATTAAAATTCCAAAAATCTTTGTTTTATTGTATTAACCTGTTTATATTGTTAATGCCATACGTATATTATGTTATATCTGTTGAATTGAACTGTACTTTTTAATCCAGAATTTTAACAAATCCTAAACTTTTCCACAATTTCACAAGCAAATTTGTGCATTCAAATTAATTGAAATTACATCTTATATATCTATACCTACTAAAAATATTTATTTCTACACAAAAATGTCTAAATTAATAATTATAAAGAATGTCTATGTGATTCTTGTAATTAACAGTTTAAAATTATTTACAAATTATATTTATAGCTTCAATAAATGTCGTTGTTTCATATTGATTTGGGTCAAACCATGCATAATCTGTATCTGAGAATAAACTTTTATTTAGGAATCCTTTTTAATGAATAAAACAGGACATACATAACCAACTTAGATCCAAAATATAAAAATAAATCCAATATCCAATAATCCGATCAAAGATGTGACAGTGACAAATACAAAATACAATTGAAGTTAGACGCGTTTCTTGTTTCTCAACGTAATTTGTCTTCAAACTATCTCGGAAACGGCAACGTTGGAGTTGAGGACACGCAGGCGCAAATTAGGGAGCCGCACTGTATCTTTAGCCGCTCCTCATACCCTCGTGCCTGGAACAGAGATTCTAATGTTAAGGTATACTAATAGTCCAATATAGCTCTTTCTCTGTCACTTATATATAATGCTCGTAAAATCTTTCTCTCTTTACTCGTGCCAGTACTGACTTCGGCGCGAAGGAGATTCTCCTGTCGAATACTCTCCGCTGTCGGCAGGGATTGTATTGCGCCCATAGTTGCCATATTTTATATAATTTATGAAGATCAAAAGAAATACACACAAAAAAATTAATAGGAATTAAAAAGTTTTGAAGATAAAAAATATGTTTATGGATAGTTAGCAAGGTAGTGCCATGGCTCTATGGCACTACCTCACGGGCCGCCACTGATCTTCACTATTACCTATAGAACCGTCTAGGCGGCAACATCTTACATTCGTAAACAAAGTTTTCCTGCAATGAGTCCTGAGTTTTAAGCTGAAAAAATAACTACTAGGCATGGAACATGGCCTTGATTAATGACTATTCATGTAAGGTTTAACAAGAATAAGAAACCGCTATACGCCTTAAAAATGAGGGCGCATACAATATTCCAGCTACAAAAGATCTGATAGGAATATTACGTGACGCGAAAATGTATTCTCATTTTGAGGTCAAACAAAATTGTAGTTTTATTTTAAAAGATTTTTCCATAATATTTGCTAAATTTGAAGTAAACGCACCACAAAAAGTAGCTTTGATACAGTTTGAATTTGAAACTCTTTTGTGGCGCGTTTATTTCACATTTAGCAAATATTATGGAAAAATCTTTTAAAATGCGCCACTCATTTTTAAGGCGTATAGCGGTTTTTTATGCTTGTATCAGGAGTTTTTCAAAATTATTTATAAATTAAATGTATGAAGTTGAATGCAATGTTCCTCTATTACTCGTTAAGCTTTATAAATGGTCACCTTTGTTGCATTATCTCCCAAATGATCTAGTGTCCATCGAATGTACACTAGATTTTTTTCTATTCGAAATAAATTGAAAAAAATATTGAGATGACCGGTAAATAAAGTTGGATTGCCCGCTGCCAGATCAAATTTAGCGACGTAATCACTACAACTACTTAAACCATTTCGGGAATAATCGTTAATTGGATTATACTTTTGTCTCTTAATAACTTCTAAAAGGCTTAACCGATTTTGATTAGTAAACATGAAGAGTACAGGGGAAAAACAAGGAATGTCAATTTTTCATGAATTTTGGCTTTTCTCGCCATGTGCTAGCAAAAACTGAGTACTATCTACCAGACTATCGATTTAGAACAATAACCAGAAAGATCAGTCTATATAATTTTTTTAAGAATTTGTATCCAAGCGAAGGACCAGGATTGTCCGCACGCCACTGAACAAAAATATGAAAAGTAAGCATTTTTTGGTGCATTATTAAATTAGTAAGGTAATAAAGATTAAGATTATATAATTAGAAATGCTAGAATTCTACTAAGAATCTGCTAAGTAGTTTTTAGATATCATAAGAATTAAACTTTTATTGGCGTTTATCTCACTATTATGTATAAAATGTGACATTCCTTGTTTTCCCCTGTACCCTTCACATGAGTTTGAAACGTATTTACCAGTGGTATCTGATGGGTCTAAGGTCAAGTATGATAACTGAAGCTATTACAGGAATTATTGAGCTTGAGAAACCGTTTTTCCCGTAGGAAATAGATTTGATCATGATTATGAAGCCTATAACTTAAAAATTCGAATTTTCCCGAATATGACGTATACACCGTTAGATTCTTCTAGAGTCCTTCTACAAACGCTCAGTTATTGGCGCAATTCTTAGATTGAAATTTTGAGTAATTGTCGAAAAACCAAAATTTTCAAAGTATAGTTTTTCAGTTTTTCGGCTATACTGAGCCGTGTGTATGTCTGATCCTGACGGGTTAAACACCATTTGAAATCTTAACTCAACACTATTGATTTGTTGTATTTGCAGTTCTCCTGTCTCTTCTTGTTCCGAAGGTATCTACCCCCAAAAATATGCCGTTTTGTACCTACCAAGTCCTCTAGCTGGCTTATGGGTCAAAAGTCACAATCTACACCGGTTCTGAATCAGTCCTGACCCCCTCTTCAAACAGAGAAAAAAAATTCAAATCGGTTTAACTTTTAAACTTCTTCTTCTTTAAGCTCCATCTTCTATCGAAGGTTGGAAATCATCATGGCAATGCGGACCCTGTTGACTGCCGCTCTAAATATCTCTGCACTACTGCATTCGAACCATTCCCGTAAGTTCTTAAGCCAGGATGTTCTTCGTCTTCCCACATTTCGCTTTCCTCGGATTTTGCCTTGCATAATAAGTTGTAATAATGAGTATTTTTGCCCTCTCATCACATGTCTTAAGTACTCAAGTTTTCGTCTTTTGATAGTTTTACTTTTAAACACAGACATACATATCCACAAACATTTTCCCTTTTTTAAATAAAAAGTGAGTCATATTTCTGAGCTCGGTAACTTTTGAACGATATAACCGATTTTCGAAATTAGACATGCGTTGGAAAGTTAATGATCAGTACTGTTAGAAGCCGTAAAGTTCGGACTTAAATTTTTGAAGTTTTTGGGAGTTTTGGGGACGAGAACGAAAAACGGATCCTAAAAAGAAATGGCCGTACAATCCACATCCTTGGACCAAAATGGGTGGTTGATATATGAATAGGTCCAATTTTCAATTCAGTCAGATTTAGAAAATCGAAAATTTCCTGTATATATAGTGTCGCGTGTAGGGGGTGTTGGTGTGCGCAACTGGCGAGAACTGCTGTTCTCTGGTAATATTTATCGTAATACGGTGGTTAGTCTCTCGAAAATCATTTGTGCCCTCTGGTATTGCAAGTTCCACCCCTCTGGTTCTGTACGGCTTTTTCTCAGCAAAAAGTTCCCAGGGTACAGTTTCTATATCTCCTTGAAGGGAGTTTTTTTGCTATTTCTTAATCCTCATCTTTTGAATTTCGGATAGGCGATTGGCCATAATTGGCTTTAAAATATATTCCTCTCAAGACACCTTTTGGTCCCATTTTTGGTACGGATATAGAGCTCACGACAGGATTAGTTCTTGCTATGTTTGTTCTTGTTATGTTTTTTTTTTAGTAAAATAAAGTTTTATTTTATGTTTTCGATTAATTTCAATGATATATTTGATAAAATCTGAACTACATTTGTGTTCTTGCGGTTTATACCACGTATAAGTTGTTACATTAAACCGGGAAATTTTACAGATGCAGATTTTTGGCCTCTCTTGTGTATTGAGTTTAGTTTTGAAGAGAACAGATCTGAGTGTAATGGTTGCTTTAAATGTTATTTTAATGTTGTACTTGTTTCTGATCCTTTTTATTTTTTTTTTGGTAAGCCTTTTACATAATATGTTATTTTTATCATCTTCAAGTCCGTTTCTGTGAGTAATCTATTTTAACCCGGCATCCGACAGGTGAACTTTTTTGCCACTAACAGACAGGTGTGGTGTGACAAATCCCAGCAACTGAAATAGTTAAAGAATCTCAAAAAATATATTTGCGTTTAGTTTTCTGTGATATGTGGAACGTCAACATCTTGAAGCTGGTCAGCCTAGTCACTATTTACACTAACATTTTCTATTTCTTCACTTACTTCCGAATCACTCTTGTCAATATATTCCTCACTGTTTGCTTCATCCCATAAGGCCTGAAGGCGTGCTTATTCTCGTTTGTAATTCATTTTAGCTTAGGCTAATAAAAAAATATGTTAAAATCTGTAATAATTATTATTCACTTACCTAAACTTAGTTATAGGAGTAAAACAAAATAAAGACAATTCTGCAGAAAGTACAAAATCCGACTCGTGGGATGTGACCATTTTCAATCCAAATGTATTTGCTGAAACTAAACAGACGACTAAAAACTATCTGTCATCGTATTGATGAATTACCAGAGAAGGGCAGTTCTCGCCAGTGGCGCAAACATACACCCCCTACACGCGACACTATATAATATACACGAAATTTTCGATTTTCTAAATCTGACTGAATTGAAAATTGGGCCCACTCCCATCTTAAAGTTCAGAAAAAGACTCACCCACTGATATGTCAGCCATCCATTTTGGTCCAAGTGTGTGGATTTTACGGCCCTTCCTATTTGGAGTCTGTTTTTGGTTCTCGTCCCAAAATTCACAAAAACTTCGAAAATTTAACTCCAACCTTTGCGGCTTCTAATAGAAGCGATCATTACCTTTCCAACGCATGTCTAATTTTGAAAATCGGTTATACCGTTGAAAAGTTACCGACCTCAGACAATATATGACTCAATTTTTATTTAAAAAAGGGAAAATGTTTGTAGATATGTCGTATGTATGTATATATGTGGAAAAGTTAAACCGATCTGAATTTTTTTCTGTGTTTGAAGAGGGGGTGAGGGCCGATTCAGAAACGGTGTAGTTTGTGAGTTGTGACTACCCATAAGCCGGCTATAGGACTTGGTAGGTACAAAACGGCATATTTTTGGAGGTATAAATCTTCGGTTCAAGAAGAGACAGGAGAACAGTGAATACACCAAATCAATAGCGTTGAGTTTAGCTTTCAAATTATGTCTACGCTGTCAGGATCAGACATACACATACACACGGCTCAGTATAGCCGAAAAACTGAAAAACTGAACTTTGAAAATTTTGGTTTTTCGACAATTCCTCAAAATTTCAACCTACGAATTACGCCAATAACTGAGCGTTTGTAGAGTGACTCTAGACGAATCTAACGGTGTATACCTTATATCCGGAAAAATTCTAATTTTTAAGTTATACGCTTCATAATTATGATCAAATCTATTTCTTATGGGAAAAACGATTTTTCAAGCTCAATAATTCCTGTAATAGCTTGAGTTATCATACTTGACCTTAAATGCATAAGATACTACTTGTCAATACGTTTCGTTATCATGTTAAGTTAACAAGATCGGTTAAGCCGTTTAGATGTAATTAAGCTACAAAATATAATTCAATTAACGATTATTCCCTAAATGGTTTATGTATTTGTAGTGGTTACGATGCAAATTTGATTTGGCAATGGTCAATTCGAGTTCATTTACCGGCCATCCAAATGTTTTTCAATATATTTCGAATAGAAAAAATCTAGTGTACATTCGATGGACTTTTGTTTTGCATCGAAATGAAAATACATTTTCGCGCCACGTAATATACATATCAGATATTTTGTAGCTGGAATATTGTATGCGCCACTCATTTTTACGGCGTTTAGCGGTTTTTTATTCTTGTAATGAATATACAATAGAAAGTTATCTAGCCGCTAGTTCCACTACATGCAAAATTTCCTTATGTTTTAGGCGCTTTAGCATTGTTGGGGTGTACTGCACCCCACGTGTCGGATGCCGAGTTAAGAACAATTTCTGGAATACAAATCAAATCGTAAAATTTTTTGAATGTACTTCTCACTACAATCAATTGTGACCCTGCAAACATTATATTTAACTTAGACATGCCACAAAAAAAAACAGTTTCAAAAAAGGATTTTGAAAATTAGGTGTATTTTTGTTACCTAGTATTGTACCTACCCATTCTCTTCGTCTTACATTTACTTTATAGAGAATTTATAGCCCCCTGTAAAGTATGCCACTGGTTCTGACAGGAATTTCAATAGCACAGGCACTAGAAAATCCTGCCGGATACGGGGGACTTTAATTCGAGTCAACGCTACTAACAAAATACATTGGATAAAAGGAGATAGATGTTTAAATAAGGATTTAGAAGACTCGAAAGCACCTTCAGAATACTTACGGGATTAGGGAATAAGTAAATTAAACTTTATATATGGCCACACAGGTTTTGCACACCATCGGTATGTAAGTAAAAACCAGTCGTTTTTCTGCTTTTTTGTCTTTTTAAACAATAAAACTACTGGTATCTAATGAAAAAGAGAGAGAGAAAGGAATAGGATACGTATACCTACTATGGAAAAATAAGATCTCTTTATAATACTAAAAACCTATGTCGACATTATTTATTTATTTATTGCAAAATTAAGGCCATGGGTACTTAATTCGCAAATATTTTACGGCTATCCCTACTTTTTCTGTCTTTACATGGCAAATTACGTGTAGTAAAATTCACACTGGTGTGGATATTTAAACATTACTAGAATGTCATTGTACTTGAAAATGTCATCATTAACTTAAAGAGATGGCTTTTGAATGTTCTTGGATAACTGTTATTTGTATAATTGCAAATTATTAATTCAGCTAATAAATGTGATAATTTTTTCACTAACTATGTATTCAGTGATTGTAATAATTTATATGTACAACAAAAACTAATACTCCATATGGAATGCTAAAGGCTTGACACAACACAAACATGAGTTGCATGCATTTATAGTTAATCACCAATTAGACATAATACTGATTTCAGAAACACACTTCACGAAAAAAGTTTCATAAAATTTCACAACTATAAAATATATCACACAACACATCCAGATGGAACTGCACATGGTGGGACAGCAATCATTATAAGAAACAACATCAAACATTACCAGACAACTCACTATCAAAAAGCACACATTCAGGCCACAAATGTAGTTGTAGAAGACTGGACAGGCCCTATAACTTTTTCAGCTATATATTGTCCACCAAAACATTCAATTAAACAACCAGAATTTAAAATCTTTTTTTATACACTTGGACCTAGGTTTATTTGTGGCGGAGACTACAATTCAAAACATCTAATGTGAGGATCTAGACTTATTAATACCAAAGGCCGTGAACTACAAAAATAAATACTAATAGATAATCTGAACATAGTAACACAAGGGAGCCAACATACTGGCCTACAGACCCTGCGAAAATTCCAGATCTCCTCGATTTTGCTATAGTGAGAGGAATAAATGAAAAATACTTTAAACCAAAGTCTTGTTACGATTTATCCTCTGACCATTCACCTATTATCATAACTGTAAGCAAAAACATAACAAAAATAGAAAGGGGCTGTATATTACACAACAATAAAACAAATTGGAGTTATTTTAGATATCAAGTAAATAATTAAATCAATTTAGACATCCCACTAAAGACCGATAAACAAATCGAACAAGCAGTAGAACATTTTAACAGTTTTACAGGAAGCAGCATGGAACTCAACACCATTACCTACAAATCGACATATGAACAAACACTGTTCCAATACAATACATGAAAAAATAATTGAGGAAAGAAGACTCAGAAAACAATGGCAATTATCAAGATCACCTCAAAGTAAAACAAACCTCAGTAAAGCACAAAAAGACCTAAAAAAATTGATAATAGCAGAAAAAAATGCAAGCTTTCAGGAATACCTACAAAAACTAGATGCAACTCAAGCCACTGACTACTCGTTATGGAAGGCTACAAGGACTCTACGAAGGCAGAACTATACAGTCCCACCACTAAGAACACAAACAGGACAATGGGCGAGAAGTCCTCTAGAAAAGGCCGAAACATTTGCGACACACCTTAAAAAAGTCTTTACACCAAATGAGGGAAATTACTCACTACAAACTGAAGAAGAAATTATTTCGATACTCACAAAACCTTATCAACTAGAACTCCCTGAAAAAAGATTCACAAAAAATGAGGTAAAAAATATTATACAACACAACATCGATCCAAAAAAGGCTCCAGGATACGACCTGATTACAGGAAAAACTCTTCAGCAACTCCCAGAGAAAGGCTTCCAATTTCTGACACAGTTATTTAACTCTATAATGAGACTAGGTCATTTCCCATCACAATGGAAACTAACACAAATAACAATGATACTAAAGCCAGGAAAAGAACCAGAAAGTGTACAGTCCTACCGTCCTATTAGTCTTCTTCCAGTGGTATCCAAAGTTTTTGAAAAGCTGACACTTACTAGGCTAATGCCTATACTAGATAACAAAAAACTAATACCACCACACCAATTTGGGTTTATAAAACAACATTCAACAATACAACAGGTACATAGAATTGTAGAGAGAATCAACGAGGACTTTGAAAATAATAGGTACTGCTCGGCGGTATTTCTGGACGTAAGTCAGGCATTTGATAAAGTCTGGCATAAAGGCCTATTATGTAAACTAAAACAGAATTTACCTACAAATTACTATATACTCTTAAAGTCATATATCACCAACAGAAACTTCCAGGTAAAGTATGAGAATGAATACACAAACATACAACATATTCTCGCTGGGGTGCCCCAAGGAAGTGTACTAGGACCTATATTATACCTTATATTCACTGCTGACTTACCGACAGATACACATATCACTACAGCCACATTTGCGGATGATACGGCAACACTATCATTGAACAAAAATCCCAAAATAGCCTCAGAAATCTTACAAAATAATCTAAATAAAATTGAACAATGGATGACAAAATGGAGAGTCAAAATTAATGAAAACAAATCGCTACACCTAACATTTACCACGCGTAGGGAAACATGTCCGGCTGTATACTTAAACGGTAAAGGAATCCCCCAAGGGGATGAAGTCAAATATCTAGGTATGTACTTGGACAGAAGATTAAACTGGAGGAAGCATATATTTACTAAGCGAAAACAACTGGGTCATAAGTTAAGAACCATATATTGGCTGTTGGGTAAAAAATCAAAACTATCAACTGAAAATAAAATATTAATCTACAAATCCATCCTAAAACCAGTGTGGACTTATGGGATAGAATTATGGGGAACCGCTGCACATTCCAACATTGAAATCATACAAAGATTTCAGTCCAAAATATTGAGGTCAATACTAGGAGTTCCAAGGTTCATAACCAATGAAGCCATCCATCGGGACGCCGGACTACCATACGTCAAAAATGACATCAAAAAGTGCGCGAAAAAACATACAGAGAAACTTAAAGTGCATCCAAACGTGTTAGCAAAAAATTTAGTGAATAAACCGCGTACTGTTCGTAGGTTAAAACGAAAAGTTCCGTTAGAGTTAAGTGAACAATAGGTACTAAATTAATGGGTATAAGTTTATGTCAGAAATAGTCAGTGTTGTAGGCTAAGTTTTAAAAAAGGGTGCATCACTGGATGCCTCCCTACATGTCATTCCTAATTATTGTCAGTCCTATTACTTATTGTCTGTTATCTACCTAAACATTTAGGTTTAGATTGTATAGATAAATTGTAATAAGTGTGGGGTTAATAACAAAAATATATATATTGTTACTATGGAACGCTTACAATTTTGAACATCTTCGGATACGTTGCATCACAGAATATATTATCCTGATGTATTCTCTGCTTGGATCTTCCACAAATACGACACAATAAATAACTTTTTATTAAGTTCACGTCTTAAATCAATTATTTATCAAATACAGTATATATCAATATTATTTAATCAACAACTCAAAATATTCCCGATGCCATGTCAAATATTTAAAATTGTCACTGATTGTCACTGTTTGACTGACAATATGCTGACAATATCCTATTCGACTGAGTGCGTTGTAAGACAAAGATAGATTTGGAAAATATTGCCACGGACATGGTTTCCATTTTTTTCGAATCTTGAAAAAACTAATAAATACTTTTAAAAAATTTAAACGCAGAATTAAAAACTAAATTATTACCGAGGGCATAAAGTCTCTTAGAATAAATAAAATGTTTATTTTGAATGAGATATTTGAAAATAAAAATCACACTAAATTTTCTGTTAGTTTTCACTTCTGTAACTTATTAAAATAAACATTATAGAAGTTCTCAGGGACTTTCGGCCCTCACTAATAACGTAATCTTTCATTATGCTTTTAAATTTTTCAAAAATACTTACTAGTTTTCTCAGGATTCGAAAAAAATGAATCCACATTTGAATAGCATTGCAGCCGAAAATACGTACCCATCCTCTTAATATAAAAATGTATAGCCCAGTAAATGACCAGATTGAAGTGTAGATCTCAGGGTCAACTCCGAATTAAATAAAAATTTGGTTTCAGGTTCTACCTACCTTCCACTTCAAATATGAACTTGTGCCGTTGCGCGTTGGTTGCTTTTACTTCTCGGGGGTTAAAAAACCTACGTTCAAGATAAGTCCGGAAATGGATAAACTGTCTAATGCTAAGTAACATTTTTTATAGGCAGGTAAAGTATTTTAACTAAGTTACATAATACTTTTCGAGTTAATTGGCAGCGAAAATGAGTATTTTTCAACAAAAACACGTTTTCAGGCGGTTTTACTCAAACAACTCAAAAGTAAATATTTTGTCGAAAAAATATTCTTAGCAAAAATGAAGCCTATAAAAAAACGAAAAAAATTGTGAATATGTAGATATTAATGAAGTACATAAACCCAGTAAAAGCAAAGTTATAGCTAATAAAAAACACGTTCTTATGCGTCAAATTCGAAATCGAATATTTCAACGTGAAATAACCAAAAAGTTATATAATTTTCTGGAGAAACTTAAAAAAAAATTAAAATTTTTTAAAAAGACTTAATTTTGTTTTTCATAAAAATCTCTATTATGAAAACTAAGCGAGTTACGCTCAAAATACAGGAAGCCCCTTTTTTTGGTAAAAACACTGGTGTAAATTTCCCCCTATTTATATACAGTGCTTCCATAAAGTAGCGCATAAATTCATAATTTCGTAAACCGGAGACAATAAGGAAAAATCACGAAACAGGTCGATTTTTATTTTTAAATTACAATTTTGTGGCATATTATCATACTAGTGATGTTATCCATTTGGAGGTGATGACGTAATCTATGATTTTTCAAAAGATAATAGGGGTCGCGTAATAGCTCATTTAAAAGGGTATTCAATTCTCTATTCACTAATATAAACACTAACATAATTATTTATACAGGGTGTTCAACAATTTTCTTTAATTAAATTAATTGAGGCACAAAGAAGATTGTATGTAATTTATTTAATCCAAAATACGTTTTACTATTATCAGAAAACAGGAAAAAAAAAGTATATGTACAAATAAATATTGTTTTTTTTTTCTTAAATTAAATGTTAAAACTGCCACCCACCTTCCAAGATTGTATGTAATTTATTTAATCCAAAATACGTTTTACTATTATCAGAAAAGAGGAAAAAAAGGTTTATGTACAAATAAATATTTTTTTTTCTTAAATTAAATGTTAAAACTGCCACCCACCTTCCTCATGCAGTTTAAACATTTCGTTTAAGCGAAAATCAATGTTTATTTTTCAAATAATTTGTTTTTCTGTTTTCTTACAGCAGTAAAATGTGTTTGGAATTAAATAAATTATATTATGCATTCTTCTTTTTGTGTCAATTAATTTAATTAAAACATTTTTTTTTGTGAACATCCTGTATAAATAATTATGTTAATGTTTATATTAGTGAATAGAGAATTAAACATCCTTTTAAATGAGCTATCACATGACCCCTATTCTCATTTAAAAAAATCATCGATTGCGTCATTACGCCCAGATGGATTACGTCATTAATATTATGTATATGCAAAAAATTCGTAATTTAAAAATAAAAATCGACCTCTTTCGGGATTTTCCCTTAAAGTCGTCGGTTTAAAAAATAATTAACTTATGCGTTACTTTATGGACGCACTGTATATGGCAAAAAATTGTAATTTAAAATTAAAAATCGACCTGTTTCGGAATTTTTCCTTTAAGTCGCCGGTTTACGAAATAATGAATTTATGCGTTACTTTATGGACGCACTGTATTTATAATAACAGATCAGATGTTACTTATCACTTTTTTGTTCTAATCAAAAATTTATCTTTTTTGAATTGTATCGTTTTTATGTTTTTTTTTTTAGAAAAATTTAACAGAAATATAGTTACAGGGGTATTTACCTATACCTATACTATACATTTACTTAGCTGCTTAGGTTTTGATGTGTGTGTGTGTGTGTGTTCACAAAGAGAAAGAGGGGATGGCATTAGATAAACTTTTTGCCACAGATATTTGAAAGTTGAAGATGGAAGATGTCATATTAAATTTTTATTTTAGAATCTTTAAGAAATTGTATGATAATATCATTAATAGTTTTGGTATTGAAGCTTAGTAGATGTGAAATATTCAGCGGTAAACTTACATTCCGCTCCTGAAGTCTAGCAATTAGTGCTTTTGTATGGTCTTTAGTAAGTTCACAATTAAAGATTATATGATTTAAATCTGCAGTAGAGTAGTTATCACATGAACAGAGAGAGTTGATACGCATTCCTATTTTAGCTAAATGTGCAGGAAAATTGCCATGGTTTAATCTTAAGCGACTTAGGGATGTGGAATAAAATCGAGTAACGTGATAATCAAATATATGTGGGATATTTTGCGGAAGTTGTGGGTGTATATAACTGTATGGATTCCTCGAAGTTTGTACAAACTTAAGCCAAATAGTTTCCCATTTCTTTCTTAATTTTTTATGCAATTCTGGAATGTAATCGCTGGAGATTGTTAAATCTACTATTTGATTTAAAGTTGCTGAATTCTTTGCCATTTCATCCACTATCTCATTTTCTTTGATTCCGGCATGTCCTTTTACCCAGATAAAGACCAAGTCACTGCTATTATTTTTAAATCGAGCGATTGTCTTTCTAATATGGCATAACAACTCATTGTTGTATTTTTTGATTATTGGTTGTGACATTGCCTCAAGAGTAGATAAAGAATCTGATAGTATAACCGTGTCTCCAAAGTTCTGTTCAACCGCGTAAGTTAGGGCTCTTTCAATAGCATAAAGTTCGGCAGTGAATATAGATGTATATTTAGGTAGTCTAAAAGAATTACCACTTTTTATATTAGAAACATAATAAGCGCTACCTACACTATTACATGTTTTTGAACCATCTGTATAGATGTATTTATAATTAGAAAATTCAGATAAGATTAATTTTATAATTTTATTGTTTTGGCATGGTAAGTTTCTGTATGTAGGTTTTATGATCTTTGGAAAGATTGCGATTTCCTCAATAGAAAGGTTATATATGGGTAATATTTGTTTAGTGTTAATGTTAAAGTTGTTAGTTTCTAGATAAGCATCTGTAAGAGGGGGAGAAGTTTTAATTCTCCAATAAGAATTTGTTAAGTTATATTCAGTGAGACTGTTAATTTTACTTAATAATTTATGTGAGTCTAAAGCCCTGGTCTTTAATAGAAACTTATTAGACAAGAATTCTCTTCTAAGGTTTAGAGGAGGTTCCTGCGCTTCTGCTAGAATTGCAGCATATGGCGTTGACTTAAACGCACTAATACATATACGTATTGCCTTATACTGAATATGATCGATTTTTAACAAATTAGATTTTGACGATGAACCATATAAAAAGCATCCATAATCAATGATTGACCGAATATACGATTTATAGAACATTAATGCTATCTTTGGGTCGGCACCCCATCTAGCTTTACATATGCAAGGTTTTGATGTGGATTTTATAATTATTTTTACATTTATATTTTAATAGTAAGAATATAAAATTTCTTTTTCAATTTTTTACAGTGTTACCGCATCGAGTATTTGAATTACATTATAAACTTATTTGAGGTTAAAAGCAGAGTTTAAATATTTAACGTATAAATTGGATTTGTATTTATTTTCTAAAATGAATTTCGGGTATCTGGATTTCGTGATTGTACACGCCTTTTGAAATTACACCAAATGGAACATTTGTTTAATTTTGCGGTTTCAACTTTAAATGAGAATTTTCTCCCGTGGTTACATAAATTACATTCAACATCATAGCCACCTTAAATACAGGAGAAAAGAGGGAAATTGCTTTCCCTTTCCAATCTTTTTGTTCAGTCTATTTAAATTGTCGTCTTTGTCTACCTACAAGTAGCTTTGGCATCCTTTGTTTATCTTTCTGTCCGTTGCAAATATACTCCTGATCTGTTCAGGTATAGGCATAGTGCAGCCGATATGTGAAACAATTGTGCATTTAATAATAGAAGAATATAATTTGGACCACATATACTACATATATAAAGGTTCAAAAGTAGATATGAGGCAATCTCAGATTTTACCTTTTACAAAAATGGCGGGCATTTAAAATGGCGACTATACATATGTGACTAATAGCACGATAACTGTTGAACGAGACGTCAGATTTCAACCAAATTGGTATACTCGTTCCATTTTTATTATGTATAAGATGGAGTTCCTGAACCGGAAAAATCGGTTTACCAGAAGTTGTCTTTTTTCTGTTTTTTTTTTTGTAAAAATATATTGTTTTTTTTTCAATTCTTTCAGCCTGTATGTATTAATTTTTCAAATATATAGCGCCATTGAAAAGAGAATAAAAATCTTTTTTAGGGAATATTTTGAACTTTTTAGTTATGTTAATTACCATTTAATAAAAGCATAACGTATCTTCAGATGTACCTATGTGCGGCAGATTCTTGCAAATATTATAAGGATTCAACTTGTCGAAACCAAAAGACTCCATTTTCAAACAAATAAATGTTTAAAAATAATAAAATCTTTGGATTTCTTAGTTCGGAAACAGATTCTTTCTTATACCTATTCCCCATCCTTCTAAAATTTGCAAGGAATAAAGGGTGATGAATGCAGAGACGTGGGGGTCTATATAGTTGCACTCCACAACACATATTTTCATCGAGGCAAAGATCAACGAAACTGTCTCCTTGTACTCAATACGTGAGTAAGAACGTAGGTAGATAAAGGCATTATTTTTATTTTCAATTCAGAGATCATTACCCTCTTTCTATGGCCATTTCGAACCCCTTAGTTCTCATCAGGAAAGCTACCGTAATGATGCTCTGAAAAGAAAATAAAAATCTTTGCCATTTCTGTCAATTATAAAATATAATTAACATTCAGACGCTATAGCGACATCTATTAACAACTTGTCGAAACCAAAAGACTCCATTTTCAAACAAATAAATGTATAAAAATAATAAAATCTTTGGATTTCTTAGTTCGGAAACAGATTCTCTCTTATACCTATTCCCCATCCTTCTAAAATTTGCAAGGAGTAAAGGGTGATGAATGCAGAGACGTGGGGGTCTATATAGTTGCACTCCACAACACATCTTTTCATCGAGGCAAAGATCAACGAAACTGTCTCCTTGTACTCAATACGTGAGTAAGAACGTAGGTAGATAAAGGCATTATTTTTATTTTCAATTCAGAGATCATTACCCTCTTTCTATGGCCATTTCGAACCCCTTAGTTCTCATCAGGAAAGCTACCGTAATGATGCTCTGAAAAGAAAATAAAAATCTTTGCCATTTCTGTCAATTATAAAATATAATTTACATTCAGACTATATAAAATATAATTAACATTATAAGAATTATTGTGCATTTAATGGTAGAAGCACATAATTTAAATATACTACACCTATAAAGGTTCAAATTTAGATATAAGGCCATCTCAGTTTTTGTTCCATTTACAAAAATGGCGGGCATTTAAAATGGCGACTGTACATATATGACTAATAGCACGATAACTTTAAAAGAAAAGTGCGATTTCAGCCAAATTTGGCATCAAGGTCCTTTTTTTGATAAATAAGATCCGGTCTTGAACCGGAAGAATCGATTTACCAGAAGTTGTGTTTTACTGTTGTTTTTACGTAAAAATATGTTGTTTCTTTTTCAATTCTTTCACCTTGTATATATTAATTTTTCAAAAAGGTAATACCGCCATTGAAAGGAGTATAAAAATATATTTTATCAAATATTTTGATCTTTTTAGTTATGTTACTTACCATTAAATGGTAATGGTTAAATTTTATAAAATGCATAACGTATGTTCACATGTACCTATTGGCGGCAGATTCATTTTGAATGCCCGCCATTTTTGTAAAAGACAAAATCTGAGATGGTCTTATATTTAAATTTGAATCTTTGTATGCGTAGTATGTGTGTTCCAAATTATATGCTTCTACTATTAAATGCACAATAATTCTTATATTATTATTTGCACGAATCTGCCGCAAATAGGTACCTACATGTGAAGATATGTTATGCATTTATTAAATGGTAAACAATAAAACTAAAGAGTTCAAAATATTTCCTACAAAATATTTTTACGCTCCTTTCAACGCCGTTATTACCTTTTTGAAAAATTAATATATACAAAGTGAAAGAATTGAAAAAAATATAAATATATTTTTACATAAAAAATCAGGGAAAACACAACTTCTGGTAAACCCATTCTTCCGGTTTAAGAATTCGATATTATACATAAAAAGAACCTATATACCAAATTTGGTTGAAGTAGGAATTCTCGTTTACAAGTTATCGTGCTATTAGTCACATATGTATTGTCGCCATTTTAAATGCCCGCTATTTTTGTAAAAGGTAAAATCTGAGATGGCCTCATATTTACTTTTGAACCTTTGTATATTTAGTATATGTGCTCCAAATTATATGCTTTATTCATTAAATTCACAATTTTTAGAACATTTGCACGAATCTACCGCACTAGCAACTAACTTAGAGATACGATTTTTTGATTACTTCTATAATACTATGATTAATTTGTATTTTTACCTTTATGTTCCATACACACCATTTATTTTTTATTGACTATGGCAATTTCAGCATTTTCAAGTATACATATTATTTGTTCAGTTTTGTGATTTTCCACATTTGTGAGCTATAAGTGAAAAGAGGCAGAATAGGTTGGTGATATATACAAGTACCTACTAATGTTCTAAAGCTATTTCCTTGTGGCATTTTTGTAATTAACTATTAATTGTAAATGAGAAATAAGCAACAATTTAACTAAAAAAATGATTTTATTAACGTTTCGGCGTCCAAATCGGATGTCGCTGTCAAAATACAAAATATTAATAAATTAAACAAAAGAAATCAATCCCAACTCAAGAATATTCGTCACATTAAAGACAGATCACATGCTATGAATTTTTTGTGACGGATATTTATGAGTTGGGGTTGATTTCATATAATCGAATGAACTATCTTTCAGTAAAGTCGTCCCAGGAACGCAACTTATAAATATTGGCAATATCATTTTAAATTCTTATACTTTAAAATGTATAATATATGTCTGAGTTGCCAATATCAATGTGTCAGATTAAATAAATTATTAGAAGAATTTTTTACAAAACAACAACATTTTTGTTTAATTTATTAATATTTTGTATTTTGAAAACAACATCCGATTTGGAAGTCAAAACGTTAATAAAATCATTTTTTTTAGTCAAATTTTGGCTTATTTCCCATTTAGAATAGATAATTTCGACTATTAATATATTGGTGATTATTTCATTCATAGGATATTCTGACCAATAGAAAGCTACAGAGATGCAAATTAAGGTGATAATTTTTGATAATCTCCCGTGGTTAAGCATATTACGTCAGATGCCCTTAGTTGCTACGAAAAAATACATTCAGTGACATTAATGACAATTAATGTTTTAAAAATTATAAAAGTGATGACTTTCAATCGTCAAATATTTATAAAAACTGTGTATTTAATGGTACTTACATAAATAAAGTACAATAAAATTTTGGTTTTGAACAGTTTTATTCATGAAATAATCGCAACAAATTGCACTCGACCTCTGAAATTAATATAGAATTTTTGCTCTCGTGACACTTTGACATAATTTCACTCGCCTTCTGCTTCTGAAATTAAAACTGTCAAAGTGTCACTCGGGAAAAAATCAAGAATTTCAGAGCTCCTGTGCAATAACTACTGATAATATATCCTCCATATATTGCTAGACTGATTGATTGACAATGAGAAATATCTTCTTCTTCAGACTGTTTGCATCCATTCCTGGACAAAGGCCTCCCCATTAGTTCTTCACTCTCCTCTGTTTTGTGCTATCTTGTTAGTCACTACTTTTGTTTAAAGTCATCTAGCCATTGGTTTTGTGCTCACGTGGTCTCCAATGTACAATTTTTCTCGTCTATCTTTCGTTGTTTTGCGGGATCTAGTGTCCTACCCTGTTCCATTTCATTTGCGCAATAAATTCTTCCAATTACTCTTCCTCCTTCATACTGATTCGCACTTTTTCGTTTCATATATTTTCTCTCAGAGATACCCCTAACAGATCTCGTTCGATGGCCCTCTGTATTGTTCTTAATCTATTAGCATATACAGTGAGCACGTAAAAGTTGAAATAAATTCATTTTCTCAAAAATGGACAATTTTGGAAAAAAATCCCGAAAAAGGTCAATTTTTATTTTTAAATTACGACTTTTTGGCATATATATCCTACTAGTGACGTCACTCATTTGGGCGTGATGACGTCATCGATGATTTTTTTAAAGGAGAATAGGGGTTGTGTGATAGCTCATTTGAAAGGTAATTCAATTATCTATTCAGTAATATAAACATTAACATAATTATTTATACAGGGTGTCGATAAAAAATTTTTTGAATTAAATTTATTGACATAAAAAGAAGAATATGTGTAATTTATTTAATTCAAAATACATTTCACTGCTCTCATAAAATAGAATAATGACTTGGTCATCTAGCCATTGGTTTTGTGCTCACGTGGTATCCAATGTACAATTTTTCTCGTCTATCTTTCGTTGTTTTGCCGGATCTAGTGTCCTACCCTGTTCCATTTCATTTGCGCAATAAATTCTTCCAATTACTCTTCCTCCTTCATACTGATTCGCACTTTTTCGTTTCATATATTATTTTCTCTCAGAGATACCCCTAACACATCTCGTTCGATGGCCCTCTGTATTGTTCTTAATCTATTAGCATATACAGTGAGCACGTAAAGGTTGAAATAAATTCATTTTCTCGAAAATGGACAATTTTGGAAAAAAATCCTGAAAAAGGTCAATTTTTATTTTTAAATTTCGACTTTTTGGCATATGTATCATACTAGTGACGTCACCCATTTGGGCGTGATGACGTCATCGATGATTTTTTAAAGGAGAATAAGGGTTGTGTGATAGCTCATTTGAAAGGTAATTCAATTATCTATTCAGTAATATAAACACTAACAAAATTATTTATACAGGGTGTCGATAAAAATTTTTTTTGAATTAAATTTATTGACATAAAAAGAAGAATATGTGTAATTTATTTAATTCAAAATACATTTTATTGCTCTCATAAAATAGAATAAAAAAGGTTTATTTGAAAAAAAAATGTTCTTTTCACTAAATTTAAATGCTCAAATTGTCAAGAGGCAGGTGGGTGGCTGCTTTAATATTGAATTTGCAAAAAACAATATTTATTTGTCAAATAAACATTTTTTCTTATTTTATGATAACAGTAAAATGTATTTTGAATTAAATAAATTACACAAATTCTTCTATTTATGCCAATAAATTTAATTCAAAAAAATTTTTTGGGCACCCTGAATAAATAAATATGTTAATGTATATATTACTGAAGAGAGAATTGAATTACCTTTCAAATGAGCTATAACACGACCCCTATTCTTATTTAAAAAAAAATCATCGATGGCGTTATCACGCCCAAATGGGTGACATCACTAGTATGATATATATGCCAAACAGTCGTAATTTAAAAATGACAATCGACCTGTTTCGGGATTTTTTCCAAAATAGTCCATTCTCGAGAAAATGAATTTATTCCAACCTTTACGTGCTCTCTGTATGTATGATTCTGTAGGTCTCACGGTCTCCATTCCATAAGTCTTAACCTTCGGATGACAAAGCGGGGGAAAAAGTGACCCCAGCGTATGATTTTCTTTAGTAAATTCAAAAATATTTTCAATTTTTAACTCATTATTTTTTTATTTGACTTTAATATCATTCTAGATATCCTCATATTTTGAAATAAAAAAAGTTCCCTATATTTTACGAATAAAAAATATATTCTGAAGTTGATGTTTAGTAAAATAGCGTCTATTATGTGTAATTCCAAGTAGTTTTACGTTAATTACGTCGACTTTGCAAAGTAACAAGAACTTACTCAACATACACACTACACATGACACTAATATTCATGTTGTGACTGGCTGAATGACATAAAGTCCATGCCATAAAAAAAAATTTAAAAAAAACTTCATTTTTTTGTTAATTGTCATTTTTGACAATTTTGACCTGGGTTCATTTCCCCCCCTTGGTCATCCGTGTAACACAGAAGGGTTGGTCATCGGAAGGTTAACTGATAGAATATAACTCATAAATACCTTTTCTTTAGATTTATTTGTACCTTTTTTTTCAACACTTCGCTGAGCCTTCCTGCTGCTACCCAATAAGTCATTAACAGATTTACATGCCCCTATTTCAAACTTTCTTTTCTGAATCACCTGCAGTTTTTCATGCGAAATGGGTTGAAAGTTTTCGAATTTTTAGCCGAATATTGCAGAATCATTACGTAAAACAGGCAACTGGTACATCTTTATCTTTATACCTGAATTTTGGACATCATCATCATCATCACCATTGGTGCCACAAAACCGAATTGATCTTCGACATTTCCAAATTGATTTCCTCATTAATTTGATCCTATTCTGTGCAGCTTTAGGTCAGTTGACAATACCAATATTTCTGATATACTCTAACCTACCATCTCTTCATGTCAACCTAATCCTACCTTTTCTTCTATTTCCCTCGATCTATACCAATAAAACACATCTATAATTTTTATATTATCTCAAATGCTTAGGTATTTATTTTTGTAAGCTATTTGGCATTATAAGAAACAATTAAATATATTGTTATAATCAATATAGTCCTGAATATAATTTCTTTTATAATAGAACATAATTTCTTGTGGCATGCGAATAAACTGTAGTTTCTTGTCATGTTTTTAATTTTCGTTGAGAATCATAGTCCCATGGATGCGATAAATCGTTGAGTAATTTTATTCACGAACGCACTCAATTGGTTTTTCGTCCTCCTTTGTTACCGAAAGTGACGAATCATTTGACAAAAATAATGTATATCAACTAAAAACAGGTTAATGTCTGACTGTGCGGTATTCACACCACCGGCAGTCCAGTCCAGTCACGGTCAAGTCACAGTCTTGATCACCGGCAGAGCGATCGGACAGGCAGTGACTGTGACTGTGCCGCGACTTTGACTGTACCACAGTATATAGAGGTTCCACAGTAAAACCACTCCTCTGTCGGCGCTTTGATCTCAAGCAGCAATACCGGCAGTACGCAATTGGTAATTCACCAGTGGTGGATGCGGGTTTTGCCTGTTAAAATCCGTACGTTTCTATGCGACAAGCAATGCGAGAGTGGGGCAAAAGCGACTACGAACATTGCGCGGTCGCCATGCGCGACTACAGATTTTACTTCCAATTTTTCGGAGAGTGGTTCTACTGTGTGCTCTTTATACTGTGACTGTACCATACCCGTGGGTGGGAATTGCTTCATTGGAAAACCACAGAAGCGTTCTTGTCTATACCGTATCTGAGTGTGACTTGACTATTAGTCTGAATCAACCCTTAATGTACTGTGTTATCCTATTCCTTGTCTTTCTTTTTGGGCAATATCTTTAAAAAATGTGTGATTAGTCCGTACTGACTTCTATTTATTAGAATTTTGAAGATTCTTTTTTTAAATTATTGGGAAATTTAAAAAAAAATTTAATTTACCGTAAAAAATTTTTCGAAACAATTTGTACAACTAGACTTTTTATCGTGAAAGCGTATTCTTTTTAGACATACCTTCCATAAATCCACAATTCAATAATTCTTCACATCGAACGGTTAAGGGAAGATAAAGAAGGTAATTAAGAATTATATGAAATTTTTAAAAACCCTTTAAAATATATATATATATATATATATATAATACGTAGGTATACACTTTTAGTAGCTTCATCCCTGTAGCATGACCTAGTAATGTACCCCGCTCTAATGAGCCCTCATAACCCTCATTAAGCCAGCTGTTTTATATCCTTTCAATGTTTACTTCAAAGGGCAGCAAAGATTTTTGTTTTTGCATGTTTAAACCGGAACGTAGCATTCGCAGCTACATTTTACCTTTAATATTTAGCTCACAAAGGCGGCTAACAAAAAATCGTTTTGTTTCTATGTTTCTACATATACGTATGTGCTCCGAGCAATCAAAGGTGGTTCGTGTAATTTCCGTTTCAGCTTCAGAATGTGTAGTTGAATATGTATATCCATCACCTCTATACGGATTCTTATTCTAACATACCTTTACAACTGTTTTGAATATGCGTTATCATAAAATAGGAACTGCAGCTTTATTTTTGTACTAAATGCAACACAAGAAATCATATTCAAGGCAATGGCGATCTTGAATTAAAATCTCTTGAAATGTGTATTAGTAATTATAGTATCCTTCTCTATTTATAGTAGTTGTTATGTAATATTATAATACATAGTTATGTCTGTTCATTTTTTAATAGTGGTCAAAATATAATTTATCGAAATGTCCTAATATTATTTCATCTTAGTCCAGGAACCGAAGCTTTTCACCTCGCAATTTTTACAGAATGAATCGATTTGCTTGAAAATTTAAGAATAAGTAGTGGATAGTCCAGTGATCAAAATCTGTATGATGCCAAAAGGCGCTTTTACCATGGGGGTGGTTGCCACCCCATCTCGGGTGTGGAAATTTTTTATTATATTTTGGCCGCAAAAGTTGATAAAAACGTTCATTCTAAGCAGAAAATGTTCTATGCATTTTTTTGATAAAATTAATAGTTTTCGATTTATTCGCTATCGAAAGTGTTAGTTTTATATACAAAAAATCAATGGTTTACCAATAATTGTACTCATTTACGATTCACTCAATTTTTGCCGTAGAAAAAATGTTTTCAAACCAAGTTCTTGGAAATTAAATAACCTACAATGTCATATTTATAAGTAACCTACAATTTCATATAGGTAGAAATAAACAAACCAAGACACGTTAAATGTTACTAGGAGCACTCCCAAATCATAATTTACAATGTATGTGCATTTTTAATCCCAAATTATGATTTACAAAGTTTACACATTGTAAATTATGATTCGGGAGTGCTCCTAGTAGCATTTAACGTGTCTTGGTTTGTTTATTTCTACTGCATCTTGACTGTGAATTTAGAGTGGATATCAAACTTTCTGACATAAAGAAACCTCAAGAATCGTTTTTGAAACTTTTTAACCAGATCAATATTGAATTCGGCTTGTGGTGCCCATATAATAGAGGCATACTCCAAATGAGGTCCTACCAGTGCATTGTATAATGATATTATATTAGAGTTTAAAATCTTTTACACATTTTTTGGCATACAATTAAGAATTTAATATTTACCATTGGCGCGTAAACAGGTATTATGACCTATAATATTACCCGTATGCACGCCAATGGTGAATATGCAATTTTTAATTGTATGTCAAAAAATGAGCAATAACTGCGTCTGAAAACCCACTAAATTTCATTTGCATATCTTAACTGGTTTTAAAGCAATAAATAAATCGTCAGTTTGTAAAAAAATCGAACAACCGGTATCTCGGAACCGAAGCGTTTGCGGATATATGCTTATTAAGCAAATTGTCATTATTTTCTCATGTAAAATTACCTCTTAAAGTTTGCCGCACTTATTTAGAAAACACCCTGTACTGATGACGAACATGGCTAGTTTTTAAAGTACCTAACTTATTTATTATCCAACATAAGCTAATGAATCGAAATACAAAATGTTAAGAAAACCTGAGGCTATAGTTGGGATTTAATTTAAGTATTTTATAAATGATAGAATAATCCACAGGGTGATGCGAACTTTGAGAAAAAAGCACAGTTTGATTCGTACACCCGGTATACAATGGCAATTTGACTGTCTAGCAATAATATTATTACAGCGACATTGCCAATGAATAAGGCTATAACGTGGTAAAAAATCACTTAAATCGGACAACAGGTTTAGGAATTTCGAAACATCAAAAATTACCAAATCTTTAGTGTATCGATTTTTTTGCACTGCAGTGTAGAATACTTGTCGAAAACTTCACACAGTGAGGCAAATCGTTAATAACTATAGCGAACAAAAGCGGACCCAAGTTACTACCTTGTGGTACCCCTGATGTCGACATAAATGGCTTAGATAAACTATTCCCCACTTTAACTTGATTTAACCTATCAAAAAGGTATGACCTCAGAAACATACATGCTTCTGAATCAAAATCAAATTTTCTTAGCTTTTCAATAATTATAGAGTGATCAATCTTATCAAAAGCTTTGGTGCAGTCGGTAAAAATGACATACAGCTTAGTTTTATTATTTATGGCCCCTGCTGCAAACTTGTAAAGCACACACATTTGACACAGTGGACTTCCCTGGTAAAAACCCATGTTGTTCTGGACAGAACCTATTTCCAAGGTAATTCAAAAATTTGTTATAAAGCACGTTCAATATCTTAGCAACTGAATTGATTTGTCCAGGGCGCATCTGTTTTGAGATGGACGTTGAGAGGTGACTCAAATTTTTTTCCAGAAATTGCTTGAAAATATCTCAAATAATAATATTTGAGTTATCCTCCCACTAAAAATGGTCCGGAACATTGTTTAAATAATCAAAATATCAAAATATGAAGGAAAAATTCAATTTTTGTATTGGTTTTTTGATTATAACTTTAAAACTGTTCATTTCTGAGAAAAGTGATATTAACACAAAACTTGCATAATTAAATTTTATACAACATGCAATTAGTTAAAAATTTAAAAAAGAGTCACCCTTGTTGCAAAATAGCAATAATTGCGAAAAAAAACATACAAAAACAAGTATTTGCCTTTTACGTTTTTTAAGCATTTATGCTACACTTACGACCTTCATGTTTTACTCAGAAAAACTTTATTATATAATAAAACAACAGTGTAAATTTAATTAAGATCGGTTTTATAGATTTTGCAAAATAAATTTTGCAATCCAGCTTTCGCAAAAAAAATTCATTTATTTTAAATGTTGCAAAACTGAAAATAAAGCAGATAGCAAGTTGAACTTTTTTTTTGCTTATAGAAGTGTACTGTACCTTTTATTTGCAAGTCGAAAAATTAAAATTGATTAATTATCACAGCGTCAGGAAATTTTTAAATAAACATTAATTTTTGGTGCTACGCGCAGGACAGCGGTGTTCGATTCACACAAGTGGATTTCCACCAAAATTTCTTCCAAACTTTATCTAATATATTATTTTCTTACTCTATATTTTGTTGTATTTTAATATTTTAATTCCTCAAAAATCAAACTAATTTTATTATTCTTTGTAAAATATTGTTTAAACAATTGCATATGTTTAAAAATAATAAACATTTATTCTCTAAGTTAAAATATATAGCAACTGTCAAAGTTGATGTTGATATTTTGATCTGCTCCTGTAAAAGATAAAAGTTTTGGTGTTTTTTGGAAGATAAAGTAGTGGTTAATAATTAATTTAGTGTTTATAAACAAAAACATTTCAGTATATAGTGGTTTAAAACTTATTTCCCCCTAAATGGGGGATAAAAGTGAGTCAGGGACGTCTCTTGTGACGCGAGTGACTGCGGATAATGGTGATATTATTAGTAAAATGGAATTGAATATGCAAGATGATGGACAAAATGCGAGACCGAAGATTAAACAATTCAATTTGCTGTCAGATAAGTATAATCTTGATAATATTTGGGTTTACATTGAAAGGATTGGTGATGATCTTAATTTGGGAAAATTACATGCAATGACGATTGGGCACCTTATTTTTAAAAAATTAAAGTTAACGAATGTTCGAGAAATTAAAAGTATAGGTAGGAACCGTGTAAAAGTTTTGCTTACTTCTCGGTTAGAGGCAAATAACCTCGTCAATAACAGCTCACTTAAAGAACAAAATTTGAAAGCATATATTCCTAGTCATTTACTAGAAATAAAAGGTGTGGTGAAAGACGTTGACACTAGATATGATGTGAAATATCTCATGGATAACATCGAAACTCCTTCTAATGTTTTGAGTATATATAGGACTAAGCGTATGGTACAAAAAGAAGATAAAATTGAATATGTGGACAAAAAAACTATAATTATAACTTTTGAAGGCAATATTTTACCGAATTATGTTGCCTTTAATAGAGTATATTTTTCTGTTGAACAGTTTTTTGGCCGAGTTGTTCAATGTTATAAGTGTTTAAAATTTGGGCATGTTTCAGGGCAATGCCGAAGTACACAGGAACTATGTATACAGTGCGGTGAAATTAAAAATAAAGACCATCATTGCGAAAAAAGTATGTTTTGTATACATTGCAAAAATAACGAACATGTGACAATATCAAAAAAATGTCCATTTTATGAAAAACAAAAGAAAATTAAGAATATTATGATAGAACAAAAAACTACTTTTGTGGAAGCTAGATTAATATGTGAAAACTCCTTTTCGGCACTCATCAGTCCCAACTCTTTCTCTTGTTTAAATAATAATGAAAAAGAATTTCCATCCCTACCAATTAATAATAATGATAAAAATCTTGGTCCGACTCGGCCAACTGTAGAAATTAATAGATCTCAAGTTTTGACTCAATCAAACTCTAATATAAATAATTCAAATGAACACTCAGGAAAGAAAAGAAAAGCAAATTCACCTATTTTAGAATCAACATCTCATAAACCGATGTTCCCCTTCACTTTTGGACCGTCTCAACCTTTGCCAACTAATTCTTATACACCGAATAATAATATCGAAAATAAAACTGAACTAGCTAAATCTGTAGCAACATTTATAATAAACTTTTTAAAAAATATTCATACAGTAGAAGACATAAAAACCTTAGACAACAAAATAATTATTAAAGAAGTAGAACAGTTCATAATTAATTCATAATGTCAATACAATATAATTTAAAAATAAGTCAGTGGAATTCCAGATCTGCTATATCAAACAAAGGTAGTTTAATGCATTATTTAAATAATAAAAGTATAGACATCCTCCTAATTAGTGAAACATGGTTCAAAAAAGATATTAGTTATCATTTTAAAAATTATAATTTGGTTAGAAAAGACAGAAATGATGGCTTCGGTGGTGTAGCTATTCTCATCCACAATTCAATTACTTTTAGTGAATTAAATTTAAACTCTAATTTTAACACGGAAATAGAAGTTTGTGGTGTAACAATTAAATATAAAACAAAGGATCTGAATATTTTATCTATATATAGACCACCTAAAAGTAAAAGTTCAATAAATGATTGGACAAACATCTTCTCGCAAGTTAATAATTCAGCAATTATAGGAGGAGATTTTAATGCTCACCATACTATTTGGGGATCTAGTTACAATGACACAGTTGGAACACAGCTTATTAATACTGCAGATGATCTCAACCTTATCGTAATAAATAATGGCGAGCCTACTGTTCTTACTCGACCAGATCAAAATAGTTCAGCAATTGATGTAACTTTTGTTACTCCTGACATAGCTAATAAAATCCACTGGTACATACATTCTGACACACTAGGCTCTAATCATTTTATTATCAATATGGAAATATTAGATAGTACTACAACTGAAGAGTTTATACCCAGAAGTAAGTGGAACATTAGAAAAGCCAATTGGAATCTATACACAACCTCAGTTGAAAATTTTTTTAATAGTGTTTACGAAATGGACAGTACATCTGATAAATATTGCTTTCTAATAGATAGTATGAATCATGCTGCGCACATTTCAATCCCGCAATATAAAACTTTTAAAAATAAAATTCGTTGTTCCCCACCTTGGTGGAATACAGAATGTGATACAATTATTAAAGAAAGGCAAGAAGCACTGACAGAATATAAAAAAAAATGCTAATTTTAATAATTATATAAAGTGTCAAGCTAGCATGGCTAAAACTAAGAAGAATCTAAAATTGATAGCTAAAAAGAGTTGGAAAGATTTTGTGTCTTCTCTAAACAAAAATACTCCAACTACAACGTTGTGGAAGCAAGCCAGAAAACTAAATAGAAAATCAATTCCAAATGCATACAATTTGGATAACACCTTAGAGGATGAAATCTTTGATAAAATTGCTCCGCCATCTGTTAAACCACCTAATACTCATAATTATATTCCAGAAAAGCAAAGCCATTTTTTACTAGAACCTTTTAATATTACAGAACTAGAATATGTTCTAAAAAATCGAAATAACACGAGTCCAGGATTTGATAATATTAAATATCCAATGATTCAACATCTCCCTAAAATTGCCAAACTTCTAATGTTAGATATTTTTAATTGTGTAATCAGCAATAAATCAGTTATTGATCAATTTCACGATGTAATTGTTTTACCAATATTAAAACCAGGTAAAAACTCAAATTTGGCTCAGTCATATAGACCGATTTCTCTTATGTCCTGTATGTTGAAAACTCTAGAACGAATGATAAAACACAGGTTGGAATGGTGGGTAGAAAAAAATAAACTTCTTCCAGATTTTCAGTTTGGTTATAAAAAAGGATATGGTACTTTAGACGCACTTTCTACACTAGTAACAGATATTCAAAACACATTTTCTAACAACACCTATTTACCTACTATATGCTTAGACATTGAAAGTGCATATGACAATGTCAGTCTTGACATTTTAAGGGAAAAATTGATAAAACATTTTCATATACCGCCTCAGTTGGCTGAAGCTCTTTATAATTTTTATTCCTGCAGAAAGATATATCTAAGAACTAATTATAATAAACTGATAGGACCTAGATATAATAATTTAGGACTACCACAAGGATCAGTATTGAGTCCCCTTTTGTTTAATATGTATACTGCGGATTTGCATAAAGTCCCTACTGACATTTTTAAATTTCAAATAATACAATATGCTGATGATTTTCTCCTGTATTCACAGGCCAAAACTTATGATAACTCGGTTCAAACCTTAGGACGAATTCAATGTTGTGTTAATTTATGGTTCAATCAAAACGGATTCGAAATAGCTCAAAATAAATCTACTGTCTGTATTTTCACTCGACATAATATCCCAAAAATAGAGAATTTAAAACTTAATGGCTACGACTATGCATTTGCTTCTTCCATTAAGTATTTGGGAATGATTTTGGATCGTAAATTGACTTGGAAATTACATATTGACTTTATGATAAATCGATGTAATAAGGGTCTAAATTTTCTTAAATCAGTTTCAAGGATCTGGTGGGGAGCTGATGTTGAAACTTCTTTGCTTTTCTATCGATCATATATTAGATCTATAATTGATTATGGTAGTATTCTATATGGCTCAGCTTCTAAACATATTTTAAACAAAGTAGACGTTGTACAAAACTTAGGACTCCGTATCTGTTTGGGAGCTATGAAATCAACCCCAAATAAAGCTTTACATGTAGAAGCTTTAGAAATTCCACTCAATTATAGAAGGAAATATCTCAGCCAGAAATTTTTAATGAAAATTCGTTACCTAAATATCGGTCTTTACCAAAATATTAACAAGCTGAATGTAGCAGATTTAACTAATAAATACTGGAAGCTAAAGGACTCTCCTCCCCTTTGCGAGGCTTTTCGAGATCTGTTAAATTTTGACTGTGATTATAACATGATTGATAGTTTTGGACTCGAAGATTTTCATTCTTTTTTACATACAGTTAAATTAGTAAAACCAAGTTACCATGAAAACAGTAATATTAGCTCTAACATCTTAAGAACATTCTTAGATAATTGGCCAGATTCTATAAATATATATACAGATGCATCTAAGACGTTAGTTGGCACTGGATGTGCCTTTTTCATACCTGCTACTAAAACAGAAAAAATATTTAAGTTAGGCCATGATTTTTCTATCTTCAGTGCTGAAGCCATAGCAATTTATGAGGCCCTGCAATATTTTAAAGAATCAGAAGATATATCTGCAACAATTATTTCCGATTCACTCTCTGTTCTTCTTGCTATTCAAACTATAGATTTTCCCAATAACAATTCAAATATTTATATCCTACTAATTAAGAAAATCCTTTTTGAAATTCATAAAAATAAAAGAAGAGTGAACTTTTTATGGGTTAAGGCTCATATAGGACTAACGCATAATGAATATGTTGATAGGTTGGCTAAAAAAGCCATTGAATATGGTACTTCACATAATCGTAAGTTTTGCATATCTGACTTAGTTAACACTATTAAGCATCGAGTTAAAAATCAGTGGAGTCAATCATGGCGAGATCTTTGTAAACAATCCAAATCTCAGTATTCACTGATTCAACCTTCTGTTCCAAATATATATTGGTTTAAAAATTACGTAGTACCTCGAAGATATATAACAACATTAATTAGAATGAAGTTTGGACATGCATGTTTCCCTCTACATCTAGCAAGAATTAAAGTTTTTGATTCAAATCTTTGTACAGAATGTCAGAAGGTTGGTGACTTAAATCATACTTTCTTTGAGTGCGCAAAATATATTCCATGCACATATAATTTAATCCAAGATTTAATAAAATGTAATGTTTTTCCACCTTTCAATGTATCCTATCTATTGTCTCTGAACAGCAAGAATATATATGATTGTTTAATGAAATTTATCTGTGAAACTAAAATTAATCTCTAAACTTGTTAATCCTGATTATTTGGTATATTATGTACATATGAAAAAAGAAGAAGAAGAAGAAGAAGATACATAATGGAAAATGTGGTGAGCAACTTGGACAGTCCATAGCGGCCAGCTTTTGAACTGAGTAGAGAGCTGTAGAAGAGTTTGCTATGGAACTCTAAGGACCTCATTGCCTTCCTTATGTATGAACAGAAAACAAAAAAAAAAAAGTTGTGACTGGCTAAATGACACCCAAGTCAATGCCATAAAAAAACAAAAAAAAAAAAAAAAAAAATATATAAACAAAGAAAATTTTTGCTAAAAAGTGTTATTTCAAAGGATAGAGTACTTATGTGTTTTTATTTTGCAATAAACAAATTTATTTATTTCTATCGAAATGTAATAAAAATTAAAATGTATCAATCATTATCAAATGTCATTGCAATGCCCAATCAGAGCAAACTATCCGCTGTCCTGCGCGTAGCACCAATAATTAATGTTTATTTAAAAAAATTTCTAACGCCGTGGTAGTTAATCGATTTTAGTTTTGAAATTTGTAAATGAAAGGTACAGTAGTACACTTCTATAAGCAAGAAAAATTCAATTTGCTATCTGCTCTATTTTCAGTCCTGTAACATTTTGAAAAAATGAATTTTTTTGCGAAAGCTGGATTGCAAAATTTATTTTTCAAAATTTATTGAACCGATGTTAATGAAATTTACACTATTATTTTACTGTATCATAAAGTTTTTCTGCGTGAAATATGAAGGTCCTAAGTGTAGCATAAATGGTTGAAAAACGTAAAATGCCAATACTTGTTTTTGTATAGTTTTTTCGCAATTATTGCTATTTTGCAACAAGGGTGACTATTTTTTAAATTTCTAACCAATTCTATATTGTAGGTAATTTAATTACGCAACTTTTATGTTAGCACAACTTTTCTCGGAAATGAACACTTTTAAAGTTATAATCAAAAAACGAAGAAGAAAATCGAATTTTTCCTTCATTTTTTGACATTTTGATTATTTAAATAATGTTTCGGACCTTTTTGAGAGGGAGGATAGCTGAAATATTATTATTTGAGTTATTTTCAAGCAATTTCTGCAAAAAAATTTGAGTCACCTCTCAACGTCCAAATGTACTAATATTTTTACAGATGCGCCTTGGTCTAATGCCAGAATAGGCCTATAGTTCTCAACGTTACTGGAATTACCTGATTTAAAAATAGGTGTTAAAAATGAATGCTTTAAGCTATCTGGAAATCTACTTTGCTTAAGGGACAAATTAGTGAGGTAGTTAATTAAGGGCTTAAGGGGTAGTGGGTAGGAACTCCTTGAAACTCCATGGTGAGTCCTATCAGGGAAAATGAATCATTCCCTGCCCTCCACAGATTCCAGGAGTTTCTTGGCCCAGAAAACTAGTACCTGCTTAGGGTACCTTGCCAGGGTTACGGATGAAGACCACAACGGCAGTCACGGCGGAGAGGGAAACTTTTGGTACGGCGAGGATGGCGGAAGTGGAGACCTTGGATTTTAGGGTTAGTATAAAATCTAGCACATGGAAATGGGAAGCAGCATTTTCATTACTATGTTAAGGTGGAGAAAAAGTTTAGGAACAGTTTAATACGGACAATTTTAGGCTACAATTACCATATTTGACTGATACGGCTAAAGCACTGGGATGGGTAGGCAACGGGAAACCAGCCCATTATAGTCCCTAGTCAAGTTATCATGGAATCAATCAGTGAAACGAATAACATTACTGATCATAGGCTGCGAAACTCAAGATCCACCTGGGGAAGAAATACAAAATTTAACCACAGGGTTTCCCAGGTCGCTACCCAGATAGCAGTATAAACTTGTTTCAAACTTGCAACAAGTTTGTTACATCAAACATGAAAGCTTGCTGCAGGCTTGCCATGGCAACTTGGCAAGCTTGCAGCAAGTTTAAATCAAACTTGCTAGTTGGAGTGTGACAAACTTGCATGAAGTTTGTGTTTTCCAACTTGACACAAACTTGATATAATAAACTTGCTGAAGGTTTGTTTTTGTTTTGTTGCATGAAGTTTGTTTTTTCAAACTTGATACAAACTTGCTTAAGGTTTGTTTTGACATACTAGTCACAATTTGAATAAAACAATGTGAATAAAAAATACAGTACCATTTTATATAACTATTTATTCAGTAATCACTCAACTAAAATAAAATCTATTGTCTAAAATTATTTATTGGAACTTACATTAAACCCGCTAGATTCAGATTCCGATGCTCAGTTTTGTCTCAGCTCTGAAACAAATAAAATAAATTGTTATAAATTCTTGCTGTGTGAATAGAATTACTATTTGCTATAAAAAGAGATAAAAACATGTTAAAGTAATAATTTTACAATAAAGCCTAAAACTTATTTATAAATATTATATTATAATATGTTTATTTTAGATAGTATGTATGTAAATGCAGTTAGAAGCTACGAAAAACATAAACAAAACTTACCTCAATTTCACCAAAGCAAAAAAATACCAATCTGTGCCTAGTCACCTCAAGCAGGTGGGTCTATGAAAAACTGAAGAAAACAAGCTTCAACTTAGTAATTAAAGTAACAGTCTCGGAGAATTGTACGGTAAATGTTGTAAAAAAATCAAAGAAAAATATCAACATTGGATATGACATACCTAACCACAAATTATCACCGCTTGGCAGGATGGCAGGTTAGTTTTCCCGTGTTGCCAGCTGTCGAGAAAGCTTTTTCCCTCAACGTACCTTAAAAATTCCCACTTTTATAATAAAATTCCCTGATATACTCCTATTTAAAAAATCTGTGAAAATATGTTGAATTATTTTCAAATATTTTGATTTTTATAAATATTTTATAATTTGGACTGGAGCAAAGATTCCCTTATAAGTTGACTTTTTCCCTTTTATGTTGAAAATTCTCGCCGAAAGGGAAAATTACCACGGGTGGCAACACTCTCGTTTTCGTGGGCGTGACATCAGTCAGGGTAACGAACAAAACTGAACCGAACCGACCGTAACGTGTAAGTCAACCAAATAGATGGCACGCGTGACGTGGCTTTGCAACTGTACGCTTGCAGCAAAGTTGCTACAAACTTGAATCATCATCTTTGTCATAACAATATTGCAGCAAACTTGACACAAACTTGCCTCGTCGTATTTTTGACGCAGCAGTTTAAAATCAAAGAAGAATCAAACTTGCTACAAATTTACATGCTATCTGGACAGCCAGTGGAATCCCTGTGACCAAAACATCACCAGACATAAGATGAAAATGAAGAATCCGTATAAAATAGCTACATGAAATGTAACTTTGTATGAAGCCGGTAAGCTGAGAAATCTTACAGAATACTTCGGACATATAATAAGAGTGCCTAAATACCATCTACTTCGTCTTATATTTCAAGGAAAAGTGGAGTTATAAAGATTTATTGGTCGAAAGAAACTTTCATGGTTGCGTCATAAAGAAATATTTCGCGCAGCAGCCAACAGAGAGAGGTTTCAGGAACTTGTATACATGATGGGACAAATTAAAAATTAGTGTAAGAGGGACAGAAAGAGCCTAACCTTAAAAATGTATGCTGGTATATTGTCCCTAACTGTAGCTTTTTTTGTTTTAGTCTTTTAATGCTTTGGAGAAGATTCTCAACTATTATATTTGAAAAGTAAAAACCCCCTGATTCAGTGTACTATTGAGACTATTTAATCTTTCAAATGCAGAGCCAAAGTATTCTACAAAAACATTTGCAATATCCTGACAGCCACCTATGTCCACCCCCCCCCCCCCGCCCCTATCTTAGACTTCTGTTGGAATTGTATTACTTACACCACGGGATTTTATAAACAACCAAAAACTACTATGGTCAGTTTGTACATTATTTTCAATATTTTCATTGTGACCCCTAATATTGGCAAGTGGGTTGCTTAAACCACTGCCAATAAAACACAAACAAACACAATGACACCTAATATGCTTCCCTACTAAGCTGTTTTAACTATTGTCTCAGTGATTTATATTTAGCCAAAACCAAACCATTGGCAGATTTATTTACCTGTCTACGAAGACGATTCTTACGTTTAATTTTTGATATATTATGTTCCGAAGTAAAAAAGATAGGTTACCTACTACAATAATTTTAAATTTATGTGTAAAGATGCATAATAATAACAATATTAAAATAGAATTTATACAAAACACAATATTTGCAATTGCTAAAATATTACGTAATCAGACGTAGTGTATCTAAGAGATCAAAATGTCTGCCACCTGCTCATCTGACCGTTTGACACAAACCGTATTGGATGTATCAATTACAAATATAAAAACCGGATGTCATCTAGCGGTGGAATATTGTAATTATAAATATTACCGCACACAACACGAAAGAAAGGCTGCTGTATCTGCTGAAAAATCTACGTCTGACGGAAAGTTAAAGGGGACAATTTTGAACAGAAATCCGCAAAGAAATCGAATCAGAAAATTTTCCAAACGGGAGCGGCCTCATAATCTGGACTACTAAACAAAATTACGTACATCTGTTTTTATGATTAACCTTCCGTTACTCACGCCAATTTTTTGTGATCTAATACTCGCGCACGGTGCATAAAACCGGGTCCAAAAATATGTATCAGCAATATTTAAAAAGAAAAGAATGTGTGTGTAAGTACTTTGTACGCAGTTAGAAGTTATACTTCTATTATATGATTATATGATTATAAACGAAATTAATATACTTTTTATTTATATTATATTTAAATATTAAACTAATTTATACTTACTAATTCTCAAACATTTTTATTAAAACAGTGCCAAAAATTAAAATAATAAAAGAATAAAACACACACAAACACATTAAAAATGCTACAAATGATTTCTGAACATTAATTGTCGGAAAAATTTTAACTAAATACGTATTTTCTGAAAATAAAATTATATAATAAATATACTTACAATCATAAAATGTATAAAAAAAAATAAAAAAATAGAAGTTTCTATTGGGATTCGAACCAACTTACCAGCGCGGCTGGTATTGGCATTCGCATTAAACGCTTCGCCACGGAGACAGTGTGTCATTATGTGCGAAGATCGACTAACTAAACGGATTAAACTTTTGACATTTTTGAATTATGTAAATCAAATTATTTTAATTTTGAATTGAAATGATTTAGGGCTGGTTGTTCGAACGCTAATCAAAAATGATCATTATCAAATATTTAATTACTGTCACTAACTGTCAATGTCAACTTTGTTTGGGTTGCTGAAACATAATTATGGATTATAATTATGAAATTAGTTAAGTAATCAAATATGTTAATAATTGTTATGTTAATTGATTAACTAATCTCATAATTATAAGCAATTATGTTTTCAGCAACCCAACCAAAGTTGACATTGACAACCAAGTTGTGACACTAATTAAATATTTGATAGTGATCATTGTTGATTAGCGTTCGAACAACCGGCCCTTAGAATTAAAAAAATACAACAAAATATAGAGTAAGAAAACAATATATTAGGGGAATATTGATAGAAATTTTGATGGTAATCAAATTATGTAAATAAAAGTATTACATACTATGTATTTCGGTAGGTTCAAATAGGTAGGTACCTATGATACATTTACAATTGAAGCTATTAATGCAAGAAGGGGTTAACTTACATTTTTGTAAATTTGATCTTATCAAATGCAAATAGGTGTTAACATCCATTTCTATTAAATAGTAAAGCCTTTTGTTAAAATATGGCATTAATAGCCCTAAAAATGTATATAAAAAAGGAGATAATATCCCATTATCAAAGGATCTGAAGTGCATAAAGGTGATAACTCTCGACGTATCTGCAAGAAGGTGTCAACAAAGCAGTTAACAACTTTTTGCAGAATATGCAGAAGAAAATCTGCCTATTTTTGCGCGGTAAATCAAGCATTAATTGTTTATCAGGTGTTATTACATGCCGTTGTGTTTGTTTTCGGTGCAATTATTTTGTTGTGGGAGATGAGAAATGAAAAAAAAGAACAACAAGGCTGCTGGAAAATCATAAATAAACTATAAAGGTCAGGTGCAGTCAGCTAAAAAGTCAAGTGTAGGTAAGCTGTAGTGTAAAGAAAAATGTCGACTAAAATGTGATTCACGTTTTACGGATGAAGATAGAAGCTTACTATTTAACCACTACTATGTATTACAAAATGACGACAAAAATCTGTACTTGTTTAGTTTGATGAAACCTATTGGAGTAAAGAGGCCCACTTTACGTGCTGTTTGCACAAATTCTTACGAATATTTTCTTAAATAGATGGAGAATCTTGGAAGGTTTGTAAAGACGCAGTTATATCTATGCTTGATATTGGTCTAAAAAAATTTGATTTAATTCGAAATCAAATAACAGCTGATAAATTAACTGCAAAAAAGGACGAAAGAGGTCGTCATCACAATCGGCCAAAAGCAATACCAGCAGAAACCAAAATGATTGTTCATGAACATATTAAGTCTTTCTCAGCAGAAATGTCCCAATATGCTCGTAATAAGCACCCTTCTCGGCTGTATTTATCACCCACCTTATCAATAAATAAGATGTTCGAGTTATACGAAGCGTACTGTGTCAGGAGGAAAGTGGAGAATGTTGTGTGAGAAGCAATGTACAGGAGAATATTTGTTAAAGATTTTAACTTGGGATTTGGTACTCCCCGATCGGATACTCGTAAAGTCTGCGACTCTGGTAAAGCAACAGATGGATATTCTGAGAAATTTAAGAAAGCCTTTGAAGAACAAAAAAAAAGATATGGAGTTGGATAAAACTGATGTTATACCTATACATTACTTTTGACATGCAAAAAACTCTTCCATTACCTAAAATCTCCACTAGACTGCTTTTTATTTAAGGTAGGTATGGCTCTATAACTTAGGAGTGTACGTTATTAACAAAAACCAGCCAAACGGCAAGGGGTATTTTCATCTTTGGACAGAAGACAAGGAAGGTCGTGGACCTGAGGAAGTTGGAAGTTGCCTGCTAGCATTCTTAACCACTCTGAAACCACAGCAAAAACATCTTGTAGTCTGGAGTGACTCAGCAGGTGGTCAAAACAAAAACTGGTTTATTATATGTGTTTGGCATTACTTGATAAAACAAGGTGTTTTTGATACAATAGAACATAAAAAATTCCCTGAAGTGGGCTATACATTTATTTATTCCGACCGGGATTTTGTTTGCTCTCAAAAAGTAAGAAAGCATCAGAATATTTACACAGTGGATGAGTATGTAAACACCATGGTACAGTGCAGGAGAAAAACTCCTTTTCATATTATTAGAATGGAAGATAAGTTTGTGGATGTAAAACAATTACCTAAACCTAATAAATTGAAACTACTTAATAAATAAAAAAAAAGCTGACAATGGTGAAAAAATATCATTTAAAGAATGTAAAGTGGATAAAAATTACGGAATTTGGTAAAACAAAGTACAGATATTCTCTAAATGATGATGACAATTGGAAAGAAGTTCCCATTTTAAAAAGTAAAGGAACTGCAACGCGCCAGTCAACTTCAAGTACAGGTGAAATCTTATGGCCAGTGAATAAAATTAGGCCAATAGCATCTAAAAAATATGAAAATATTCAACAGCAAATGCCATATATTCCAGAAAACTTCCGGGCTTTTTACCCTGGCCTCAGAAAAGATGACGATAATTAAATCCTTTTTTTATTAACTATAAGTTACACAAATTTTCTAGTTTTTTTAACAATAAACTTTTTTTAACTCCTTTTTATGTGTTATTTGATTCTCAAATGTAAAAATATGTTTGTACAAAAAGGTGTTAACTTACATTTTTTTCGTAATTTTTATAAAAACTCTCTTAGTCTTATTGATTTATAGGACTATATGTATCCTCAAAAAATTGTGGTTTCATTTACTTAACACTTGTTTTTGTAAAATGCAAATTAAATTATTAGCAAAAAAGTTCTAGTCAATAAACTTTGAACTTAATTATCTCACATTATGTAATTTGCTGGTTAACACCTTCTTGCATTAATAGCTTCAATTATTACCTACCTGTTGCTTTAAAAACTATTTAAAAATCACTACAATTATAAACTTTTTTTTTCTGTCCTCACAACAATAAAACTAATATATTATACATTTGATTACCTTGATATTGAACAATTATTTATTATTGACAGATCATTTCAACACCCAATCAGAGCCCGTATAACGACTAATAAATTTCGCAATCACTTGCACCGTGCAAAGTGGCTATGTTCAAATATCATAACAAAATTTGATCAACTATTTTTAAAACACTTACCAGTGTAAGATTCTTTGGCTTTGAATAAGTGAGATCGTAGATCGTCCCGGTTGATTGTTGTTATCCACAGTTCTCTGCGCCTTCGAGCTAATAGGTTTTTATCAGTAATTTTGCGGCACTCATACTATTCACAGTTTGATGGGCTTTCACATTGGCATGCAACAATCATCTCTTCTATGTTAGTAAGTCCAAAAATATAATATGAAAACTATTTAAAAAGGCAGTATAACCATTAACTAACTTTTTGTTTGTTGTTTCTCTTCCTACAAATTTTAAAACGCAACAACCATACATAACCAAACCACAGTCCCACAGCTGTTCTGTGTCACAGCTGCCATATTGGATAATTTTTGTCATGTCATTTGAACATCCAATCAGAACAAAGTTGTAATGCGACTGCGCCGGGATCAAAGGTTTTAATCCTATTAAAATTCACCCTCATATCGCGCGTAAAGCAGTATAACTTCAAAAATTTTTGCAGAATTGTGTAAATTTATATTATTTAATGAATATAATGATCATATAATTTTGTAGATATGCGTTTGTCTAAACATTATATTACTTCTATAAAAAGTACCTTTGTTCTTTATCATCTTCATAGGTTTCCTGGTCAGTCGATACTTCCTCAAATAATTTTAATAATCATTGCGTCTCCTTCTCGTAATCCATATTTAAATATAAATAAACAAATATATAAACATTGAAAATAAGAAAAATATCTTAAATTACCTTACTAATTAAAACTATCGATGTCTGATCCAAACATAAAAATTTGTGAACAAATACTCGCACCCGGTGTACCGCACCGGATTGCCTAATACTATAAGTACAATACTCTTTTCTACATTGCATGTGGTCTTCACCCACAGGTGACTGACGACTGAAGAGCTACATGCAGCAGCAATTCAAAATCCCCACTACGATGGTAGTTACAAGAAATTATTTACTGGGCCGATCTAACACACCGTATGCGAGTAAGGGAGGGTTAATCATTTTAAGCATTTCTATTGTTAGCCCAATAAATGACAGATTTGGAGTGTAATTTCCAGGGGCAACTCCGAATTGCATGAAAATTTGGATTAAGGTTTTACTTACCCTCCACTTCAAAGTTGAATTTGTGCCGTTGGTTGCTTTTACTTGGGGGGTGATATTTACGCCTACACGGGGGTTGAAACACGCGTGTTTAAAATAGGGCCGGAAATGGATAAACTGACTTATCTTAAGCACCTTTTGTTTTATAAAGTTTTTTACGTAATTCAATACTTTTCGAGTTATTCCCGATTTAAAATGTTCATTTTTCGACAAAAAACTACGTTTTCAGACCGTTTTTCCCAAATAACTCAAAAAGTAAATATTTTATCGACAAAAATATTTTTAGCAAAAGTGTAGCCTATAAATAAACGAAAAAAATGGTGTACCAGTAAAGTCTACAAATTAAGTAGAAGCAAAGTTGTAGCTCATGAAAAATACGTTATTATTCGTCTAGTTCCAAATCGAATAATTGAACGCGAAATCACCGAAGAAAGAAACGTTTTTCGGGAAAACCATATTAACATTTTTAAAGTATCGAGAAAGGCTTATTATTTGTTTTTTACAAAAGTTTATAGCATCAAAAATAAACGAGTTACACTGAAAAAAAGTTGGCCCCTTTTTTGGTAAAAAAAAAATCGTGAAAACCTCCCTCTATTTAGCACCCTAAATGAAATTAATCGTTTGGCTTTACCATTTATTTTAACTGTATGTGTATTGTTTATATGATCTGTAAGTTTGATTGGTTTAAAGTGCATATTTTTGAAAACATTTGGTTTTATAGTAAAAAAAAATTCTAAAAATTTTTGAAAAATTTAATTTTTTCAAAATAACTTAAAAAGTATTAGTGATAAGAAAAATCTTAAAGAGTAAAAAAATGTAGGTTTTGCTATTATAAATATGCTAGTTTTATTTTGTTTCTCCGTAAGACAAAAATTGGTTAAGATATGGCTGTTCAAAATTTGCATACACTCGTGATTAGTGACCCATTCAAGCTTTCTCAATTATAACCCTTTCAAAAATAAACAGTTTAAACCGGTGAAACTGACAGAACATATAAAAAATATTTGTATAAAGTATAAATTGGTAAGTAAATTTTTTGTAAAGCGGTAGCGATTAATTTCATTTGGGGAGCTAAACACGGCGAGATTTTCATGATGTTTTACAAAAAAAAAAAGAGGGCCAACTTTATTTTGAGCGTAACTCGCTTATTTTTAATGCTACCACTTTTGTTAACAATTAAAACAAAACTTTTTATAAACACTTTAAAAAAGATTAAATGGGGTTTTTCCGTAAAGTGCTTAATTTTTCGGTGATTTCACCTTGAAATATTCGATTTGGAATTAGACGAATAAGAACGTATTTTTCATGAGCTACAACTTTGTTTTTATTTGATTGATAGACTTTACTGATACACCATTTTTTTATGGTTTTTTATAAGCTACACTTTTGCTAAGGATATTTTTTTCGATAAAATATTTACTTTTTGAGTTATTTGCCTGAAAACTTAGTTTTTTTGTCGAAAAATCAACATTTTCAATGGCAAATAACTCGAAAAGTATTGACTTAACCTGGCACCTGCCACGTGGGGTGCTACCAGCACCCCATAACACATTTTTATCAAATATTTGGTATTTCAAGTTTGGTAACCGTGCTGTGCGTCATAGTAGCTTTCTATAATATTATATAGCATAGATGTGTTAGTGTTTGAAGTGGTTATTTAGTATCATTCTGAACTTATAGCTCTAAAGTCGAATTGGGGTGTCATGATCTGGCACTTTAAGTTTTAAATTTTTTTGTATTTTTGATAAACAGGTCAAGTTTACATTTTTTTGTTGAAATAACTGACTTAAATTATTAATATAGACTCTATACTCACTAAATCTTAATTTTTTCAGATATTTTACTTGACTTCATTTATTATGGCTTGATACTTGCTAATTTGCATATAACACCTTTTTCATTTTATGATTTAACTTTTATAACATATTAGTGGCTAATAAGTTAATAAAACATGTTTTTTTATATTCTTGTGTTACTCAACACATTATTTTGTTTTTTAAACAAGTAGATCAAAGAAAATCTTTAAGGGGTGCTGTGAGCACCCCACGTGGCAGTTGGCGCCTTGCAAAGCCACGTGGCAGGTGTCGGGTTAAGTAAAAAACTCTATAGAAAAAAAGTTGCTTAAAATCAGTCAATTTATCCATTTCCGGTCTTATCTTGAACGTATGTTTTTTCACCCCCGAGAAGGGGTGACTGTCACCCCCCAAGTAAAAATAACCAACGGCACAATTTCAACTTTGAAGTGGAGGGTAAGTAGAACCTAAATCCAAATGTTCATGCAATTCGGAGTGGCCCCTGAAAAATACACGGTATCGCCGAATTTCCCGTTCATTTACTGGACTATGTAGCGGTTTTTTTTTGTTGTCGCATCTGAAAAAGATTTTGAAGGACTCCCTGTATATCATCCTGCCTATATTGTTATCCCTTCTCAAATACCTCCAAAAAAACCATTTATTTCATTCCGTAACCGACGACAAGCTTCTAGAGTAACTCCCTGCTCCCGTTCCACACGTTCCGTCTGTTGTAGCTCACGATTCTAGTAATGAAGTTTTGTTTAAGTTACCGTCACTACGTGTTCGCAGTGTTAGAGCATACGAAGATACGATGAGAACGAGCACGAGGAGGAACAGTGGGATGCTGATCTTGATTCTCTCGCTAATTTGTTTCGGCGTTAACTACGGAAGTGCTATTAATCAGAAACCAATATGTCTTTGATATACGCCCACAAGTCGGGCTGGAATGCCGAAGGTCGTCAATCGATTGGGAGACAATAGCGATGATGGATGATTTTCGTTATACAGAGCGTTTACTTTGTAATTTGGTATAGGACATTGAATGAAGCGCTAAAATCGGCAACATTGCTTATATTCCACTATAGCAGAGGTTCTCAATCTGTGGTACATGTACCACTGGTGGTACATATCTTTATTTGCGGTGGTACACAAAACACTAAAAAAATTAAAATAGTACAGTGGAACTTCGATAAGTCGGATTAATCGGGACCGCGGCCGATCCGGGTTATCAAAAATCCGGGTTAGCAGGAGAATATGGTAAAAAATAATAAAATATAGTTGTATAGAGTATTGTTTATTTCTTGGAAAAAACTCAGTCAAAGTGAAAAAATTTTTTTTGTCTGATGAAAATCGGTCCAGGTTAGCCGGACTTCCGGGTTATCGGGGGCCGACTTATCGGGGTTCCACTGTACTTAGTAAGCCTTGATAATAAAGGGTGATTCAGTGAAACGGTACGATTTGACAACGCTGCTGACGATCAAAATAGAGGAGCCGCTGGCTTGCGACGTAAACGTTGTGAATCTAGAGAGTGGGAAGTTTAGTTATCATGGAGGCGTGGTCTTGTGAACAACACGCATTTGCTGTGAAAGCTTATTACAAAAATGGTGAATTTTTGTGCGTGTGCAACGAGCATTTCGTTTACACTACCATTTGCCGCCTCGTTCACAGGACCAAGTTACAAGACTTGGGTTAGGAACTTTGAAAGTAGTGGTTTAATATCACAGAAAAAAACTTGCAGTGTCAGAACTGCTAGCACACCACAGAATATTGAAGCGGTGCCAAATTCATTATACTGCCACTTCTTTCTGTGATATTGAACCACTACTTTCAAAGTTTCTAAACCAAGTCTTCATAGCCATGTTACACGGAACTGCAGAGCGGTGACGCAAATGGTAGCGTAAACGAAATGCTTGTTGTACACGCACAAAACTTTCACCATTTTTGTAATAAGCCTTCACAGCAAATGCGCGTTGTTCACCCGACCACGTCTCCATGATAAGTAAACTTTTTACTGTTTAGATTCACAACGTTTATGTCGCAAGCCGGCGGCTCCTCTATTTTATCGTCAGCAGCGTTGTCACATTGTACCGTTTCACTGAATCACCTTGTACAATCTAAAAATATAGGTGGTACCAAAAATAATTAAAATTACTGTAGGTAGTAAATGATTTAAAAAGGTTGAGAACCGCTGAACTATAGTATCGATGTTTAATCGTCTATCGGCAGATTCAAACAAATAATTAAAGTTTGGAAATTACTCATTTACAACGAGTAGGTAACCTAATACGATTGTTAAATTAATACCGGCAGTGGTTATCTACATTTTCGTTTATTGCTTACTATTCCTCGTTCAGCCTTCCCCTCTCTTTAACTTTGGAACCTCATCACTCAGCAAGAGTAAGCAAGTAGTGAGGTATGGCATTTCATTTAATATAGAGATGGATATTACCGCTATTTAACGGTAACGTCCCCAAAGTTACGAGATATCGCGGTAATGGGTGACAGGTGACAGGCTGCAAGGGATGCACTGCAGGCAGGCGCCCCTGTTTGGGGGGCGCCAAAATGAGCTTTTTTCTGCTGGTGTTATGCAAAATGCCAAAATAAAAAAAATCAATTTTTAAATGTGGTCTAAATCCGTCATACTACCCTATAATCTGTGTTTGTTAATCTTGCACATGTAAAATATACAAAAATATGCAATGCTGTACAGAATTCTTATACCATGTAGTAATATAATTTTTCTACGACCGTTTAATAACATGCTCATTATTCTCTATTTTTTCATAGATAATAGCACCCATTACTGTACCCGTGAGTAATAATTCATTACTCACGGGCTGAAGTTACTAACGAGTCATTACTCACGGGCTGAAGTTAGATTGAAGTGGCGCATGCCACTTTTAATATTAATCGTATATAAGCTGCAAATAAAATTACTTAAACTTGTTTATTTAATACAATAATTATTGTAATTTATACCAATAATTAACTTATAATAAAAATTTTTAAAGGAATTTTAACTGTAACAATGTCAGTATGTTTTTACGTTTATATCTTATTTACTAAAAATTTGGACGTTTATCATTTAATTTAGTGACAGTGACATTAGCGCATTTTGTTTATGTAATTGGAAATTATAACTAATATTTACCCCAGGCTGTGGGTGAAAAAACGTGATATAATTTAGGAATTTTTGAAACCAATCAGGTGTTGTAAAGGACGATGCCAGGAATAACTTCTACTAAAATGTAACCAAAAATATTGTGCGCTTTTTTTTAATTGCGATTTTCATTTGTTAAATTTGCAATTTTTATTGATTTTTAATTGTGTAGCTGAGGATATTGATTTTAGAGAAAGACTTTTTAAAAGAAAGTTGTAGTAAATTAAAAAACCTACAATTTGAGATACGGTAAGTTTAATTTGGTTAATTGGTTATTGCAAAACAGCCTGCGAAAGTTCCAAAATGGCCGTTTTTTACAATTGCATTATGTATTGTACAAATAATTTTTTTAATTTTTTTAAAGCTTTGCAATGAAGATCTTTCGATTCCAAACATAAAAAAAATTTTAAAGCCAGATTAACCAATTTGTTTCTTAGATATTTTAAGTTGTTTATCCCAGGAGGCCAAATGTCGAAGGCTATAACTTTTTGAAAAAAAAAATCGTAGAAAGTTGGTGAAACATCCAATCTCCTTCGAAAGAGTTATATTTTCATATTCTGATGTAAATAAATGCGCAAAACATTTTTAAACCTCTAATTTTTGGATTTGAAAATAAGGGGGCAACTTTCGTTATAAACATTTAGAGCTGAAGCGGCCCTGTACATCCTATGAGTTTTTAACTTACATATTATTGTTGCTGAAGATGAAACGAAGATTTATAAAAAAATAAAAAGTTTCTACGACCAACTGAAGCCGAGATAATTTTTTGGTTTGAAAATAAGGGGGCAAATTTCGTTATAAACATTTAGAGCTGAGGCGGCCCTGTATATCCTATGAGTTTCTAACTTACAGATTGTTGTTGCTAAAGACGAAATAAAGATTTATAAAAAAATTAAAATTTTCTACAACCAACTGAAGCCGAGATAATTGTTTTTATTTTTCTTAAATCATAGTGCCTTTATTTATAACAATTAAGAATTTATTTTACAGTCGTTGACTAAAGAAAGACTTATATTATCTTAAAATGAAAATTATTATAAAATAGAATTACATTTAATTATTAAAAATTATTTTTTAAATCGGTGCTTTTGCAAGCGGCCGAATTTTGCAAATCGCCCGGCTCGCTTCAAATCCGCGCGCTCGGAAAAATTTTACGTAACTTGTATTAAATTTTGACAGAAAACAATTTAATAATATTACCATTATAACATACAGTCTATTTACCACTGTATTTGTTTTTCTTGATAAACTTTTATATGTGAAATCCAAAAAGAATAGTCACTACAAGAAGAAAAAGTTTTATATTGTATATTATAGTAAGAAGTAACATTATTATTATTATATTTATATAACAATGAAAAAATTAAAATATATTTATATATTTCATATACATATACAGGGTGTTTCATTAATAATTGTCCATATGGTAACTGGAGAAAGCTTATTACAAAATACGAAGATTTAACCTAAAACACTTAAATAAAATGTGGTTCCTTACTGAGTTACAGGGTGTTTTATCTAAAAATTTAAAAACTAATTTTGCTCGGCATTTTAAGACTATTCGACGTATGCTTTTCATACTTGGCAGAAAGTGCGACTACTAGACACTTTACTAAACTATGATAAACAAACGTTTCTAGCTACTACCAGAGGCGTACGACAGGGGATGGTGGATGGTTGACCCTTTTCAAATTCTACGTCACTGGAGGAATTACTATTTTGGTGCCATTTTTAGATTCTACAATACTTTCTACGTAAATAATACACTCTTCATTGGTAACGATAAAGTCATTAGTTTTCGAGATATTTGAAGTTAAATATGAAACGGTACAGTTATTTTGATTAATTTATGATGATTCATATGATTAAAATTTAAAAATTATTTGTACCCAGTACTTTAAAACTATTTGGCGTATCCTTATCATACTTGGCAGAAAGTGCATGTACTGTACACCCTACTAAATTAACATAAATAAACGTTTCTAGCTACTACCAGAGGCGTACGACAGGGGATAGTGGCTGGTTGACCCTTCCCAAATTCTACGCCACTGACGAAATTGTTATTTTAGTGTAATTTTTTGATTTTGCAATAGTTTTTATGTATATAATATACTTTTCATTCTTAGCGATAAAATGATTAGTTTTCGAGATATTTGAAATTAAAAATGAAGCGACACAATACACTGATCAAAATAACCGTGTTGTTTCATTTTTAACTTCAAATATCTGGAAAACTAATGACTTTATCGTTACGAATAAAGAGTATATTATTTTCATGGAAAGTATTGGAGAATCCAAAAATTGAACTAAAACAGCAATTTCGCCAGTGGCGTAGAATTTGGAAAGGGTCAACCATTCACTTTCCCCTGTCGTACGCCTCTGGTAATAGCCATAAACGTTTGTTTAACATAATTTAGTACCTTCTGCAGTACCTATATTTCCTGCCAAGTATGAAAAGGATACGTTAAGTAGTTTGAAAATGCTAAGCAAAAATAGTTTTTAAATTTTTAGATAAAACACCCTGTAACTCTGTAAGGAACCACATTTTATTTAAGTGTTTTAGGTTAAATCTTGGTATTTTGTGCTAAGGTTTCTTCAGTTGCTATATGGACAATTATTAATGAAACACCCTGTATGTATAATTTTTGTAATATTATTTCTTCAGAAATGAAATTTCACATATAAAAGTTTATCAAGAAAAACAAATACAGTGGTAAAAGACTGTATATTATAATGTTAATATTATTATATTGTTTTCTCTCAAAATTTAGAGAGAAAAAGCTAAGTAAAAATTTTCCGACCGCGCGGATTTGAAGCGAGCCGGGCGATTTGCAAAATTCGGCCGCTCGCAAAAGCACCGATTTTAAAAATAATTTTTATTAATTAAATGTAATTATATTTTATAATAATTTTTATTTTAAGATAACATAAGTCTTTCTTTAGTCAATGACTGTAAAATAATTTCTAAATTGTTGTAAAGAAAGGCACTACGAGTCAAGATAAAAAAACAATTATCTCGGCTTCAGTTGGTTGTAGAAAATTTTTATTTTTTTACAAATCTTCGTTTTGTCTTCAGCAACAATAATCTGTAAGTTAGAAACTCATAGGATGTACAGAGCCGCTTCAGCTCTAAATGTTTATAACGAAATATGCCCCCTTATTTTCAAACTCAAAAATTATCTCGGCTTCAGTTGGTCATAGAAATTTTTTATTTTTTTATAAATCTTTGTTTCATCTTTAGCAACAATAATCTGTAAGTTAAAAACTCATAGGATGTACAGGGCCGCTTCAGCTCTAAATGTTTATAACGAAATTTACCCCCTTATTTTCAAACCCAAAAATTAGAGGTTTAAAAATGTTTTACGCATTTATTTACATCAGAATATAAAAATATAACTCTTTAGAAGGATATTAGATGTTTCACCAACTCTCTAGGTTTTTTTTTTTTTTCAAAAAGTTATAGCCTTCGACATTTGACCTCTTGGGATAAACAATTTATAATATCTAAGCAACAAATTCGTTAATCTGCCTTTACAATTTTTTTTTATGTTTGGAATTGAAAGATCTTCATTTTAAAGCTTTAAAAAATAAAAGAAAATTATTTGTACAATAAATAATGCAATTGTAAAAAACGGCCATTTTGGACTTTTCGCAGGCTGTTTTGCAATAACCAATTAACCAAATTAAACTTACTGTACCTCAAATTGTAGCTTTTTTAATTCACTACAACTTTCTATTGAAAAGTTTTTCTCTAAAATCAATATCCTAAGCTGCAAAATTAAAAATCATTAAAAATTGCAAATTTAACAAATGAAAATCGCAATTAAAAAAAAAGCGCAAAATATTTTTGGTTACATTTTAGTATAAGTTATTCCTGGCATCGTCCTTTACAACACCTGATACGTCCCAAAAATTCCTGAATTATATCCTGAAATCGACCTATTTTTCACCCACAGCCTGGGGTAATTGTGTTTGTTTTTTAAGTTATATTGTGTTAAATATGTTATACCATATTATGTATAGTTATATTATTATTATATTATATATAGTTAAATGTAAGTATACTTTATAACTATATAATGAAATACGTCCACCGACAACAGCCATTTCCTATTTATTAGCTTCACTGACAGTAGGTACAAATTTAAGCTTATAATTTTTCGGAAACGAATAGAACTTATATTGACTATTTCTAATTGTATTTTGACAATAAATAAGAATTTAGTAATAGTAGACAACAAATTATTCAGCCACGTACTAGGGGTAAATAGCATTTAGGTATTTTTGTAAATTATTATAATTTAAATTTCGAGTAGTTGATAATTAAATTTTTTACTAATTAAAATAAAAAAGGTCGTAGAAAAAGTATAGTATTCTACTCCCATGTAATGGCTATTACTCACTCTGATGAATTACGACACTCGCCTACGGCTCATGTCGCAATTTTCATCATCGTGAGTAATAGCCATCATTACATGCTCGTTGAATAATATACTATTATTGGTCAAAGATATACTTCAACCAAATAACTTTGCTCTTAATGAGAATGCTTTGTTTATTTTCTTCAAATTTCTTGCAAGTTGTTAGTTTTGTATCAGCAGTTACGAGAGGAAATGAATGATTTCTATGTAGTAAAATAAACAAGATTGTGATACTGCTTTCTTGCGGCTTGTCTAATTTAAGAATTATGTTAAGTGTTATGTACCTATTAATTTAGGTATCAATTAAGTATTCCATAAAAACATATATTTAAAATAATCATTTTACATAAAATTTAGTTTAGAGCTCTTTAGATTTAGTATTATTTTATTGCCGCAAAATGAATTGGCACAAAATGAATTGTTGCGAAATGTGGTGAAATAAGTTAAATTTCAAGAAGATATCGTTGTTTAAAATGATATTTTAACTGTTAAAGATGTAACTGGAAAAATGTATTTACTCGTTCGGATAATAACAGAATGTTATTAAAATCACTTTGTCAATTTTTCTCTTTCCTCGATTATTAGTCTCTTTATTGCATAGTAATATAAATTATTGCAATCACTGAGTACGTAGTTGGTGAAAAAATAATCCTATTAATTAATAATGAACAAGTAAAGCAATTAACAAGTAAGGATTTTTAAAAGAATATTCACAAACTAAAAAAATAGCCACCTCTATTTTGAAGATGAAATTATGACTATGCTACACTCTTCTTGTTTATAATACATGTCTAATAAATTATCAGTATTAATTGCACAAGAGCTCTAAACTTATTGAATTTTTCCCTAGTGTCACTTTGACAGTTTTAATTTCACGAGCCGAAGGCGAGTGAAATTATGTCAAAGTATCACGAGGGCAAAAATTTTATATTAATTTTAGAGATCGATTGCAATGTGTTGCGATTATTTCATGAATAAAACTGTTCAAAACCAAAATTTTATTGTAATTTATTTATGTAAGTACAAATTAGTACAATTAAACACACAGATGTTATAAATATTTTACGGTTGAAAGTCATCATTTTATAATTTTTAAAACATGAATTGTCAATAATGTCACTGAATGTATTTTTTGTAAAAATGCCCTTCGTTGCTACTAAGGGCATCTGACGTAATATATTGACGACGGGAAATTATCAAAAATTATTAATTTAATTTAGATTTCTGTAACTTTCTATTGGTCAGAATCTCCTATGAATGAAATAACCATAAGAATCCAGGGCAGATTGAATTTGGGAATCCGGCAATGAAATTGATACTCTTTAATGATTACACATGCCGCCGACACTTTTCATGTTTATATGTCTATAAATTATAGTAATATCGTTTATATCTAACTTATTGCATGTGGGAAGCCGGCAGTATTGCCATTTTAAGGCCCTATCTCTAATCGCCAAGTTAACACATTGTATTAGACCCAAGTATGGGTAAAGTAACAGTGCTTGAGAAAATATTATATAAACATTAATATTTTCTTATCAGCACGTTGGAAACATAAGTTTGACCGTCACTCATAATCTGTTGTGTATCAAATGTGTGTAATCAAATACTATCTCGAAAAAAAAAAAAATTATAGTATCAATGGATAAAAAGAAATTGGTGAAATAAACTAGGTTAAAAATAGGAATGAAGGCTAAGCAATGATTTGTTGAAACTTAGAAATCTATCTATCCTGAAAACAACTTCAGAATTTTGAAAAAAACAATATTAGGTACCTAGAAAAAAGTGAAAAGAGAAAATATTTAGGATAAGGAGTAGAAGCCCTAAATATAATAAACTCTTATAATCTTACAGGAATAAAACAGCATTGATAGTAAAAGACAAGGAGCGAAAATAATGAGAAAAAATCAAAGAGACATACTTACAAATTCTTGTATATTAGAGATGGAAAAAAACTATATTATATATAAAACCGGTACCAGCTAAACATAGCTAAATAATATGATTATCGGAATGAGAGCGGTCAATTCACTCGGAAATGGGGTAAGAAAATTTATAAATGAAATTAAGGACAATAATGCTCCCGAATTTGGAGCTGAAACATATGAACATATAAAACACGAATCACAAAAACAACGCAGTAAAACGTCCCCAAGAATGAACACAAGATTATATTATACTATCAATTTGTAAAAAGAACACAGATATATGCTTAACCCTTTCAGTCACGTTCAAGGAATAATACAAATGGAAATCTGAAACGTACTTACTAGCCTTTCCTCTTGTTTTTTTAAACATAGAATTTGGCTATAATGCTTTTGTTTTTTTTTTCTTTTATTACATGTCCTTCTATAAGAGCACAGTCAATTTAAGTTGTCGCAGAAAAACCGCAAGACCAAAGTTAAAAACTGAAAAATATTAAATTATAAAAAAATAATTATATTTTTTTTTCATAACTATTATGAGAACGGTTCCTTTCATTAAACTAACATAATATGTACTTTATATTTCTTGGAGCATTTTCTCACACCCTAATACTGCGTCTACTAGCATATTTATTATTATTAAAAATAAGCAACTCCATATTATATCATACTTGTTGAGAAGAATGGCTGTTGTCTACATCACCACGGCTACGTATGTCAACTTTATTTGATAATGCAACCTTCTAGCCCTGGATCCCGCGTACCAAAAAAGTCGATTAATAGCAAGCTGAAGATTTGTTATTAGCTTAACGGTGTCTAGTCGAACAAACTTTGATGTACGGGAACACTGGAACAGGGGAAGCTTTAATTGTGGAACAGGTTAAAAATTTGGAACGTCAGACTCCGAAAACGTCCTTTACATGGACAGAACTTCCAATTGATTTGTTACCCTTTCAATAAACTCTCATGCAAAAATCAGACTGCTATTTATTTTATCACCAACATAATTCCTGTCATTTGACATGTTCTACGTGCCGGACTTAAAATGCCCAGTTGGTGATAAATGCCCGTCTGATTTTTGCATGAGACTTTAATGAAAGGGTAACAAATCAATTGGAAATTGTGTCTGACAAAATACATGGGACCTTTTCGTACTCTGATGTTCCAAATTTTTAACCCGTTCCACAATTAAAACTTTCCCTGTTCCAGTGTTCCCATACATCACAGTTTGTCCGACTAGACACCGTTAAGCTATTAACAAATTTTCAGATTGCTATTAATTAACTTATTTTGGTACGCGGGATCCAGGGCTATTTTCAAAACCTTGGCGGTAGTATACTCTTGTTTAACACAATTTTCTTCATAATCATTTTTTCCCAATAATTTCAAATAGAAACAAATCTTTTTAGGTAAAGATAATCCCATTGAAACACAATATTATTTTATTTAGACATGCCACCACAAAATGATGATGATGCAAAAAGAAATGTTATGGGCGAATTTCATTTACATAAATAAACTTAATTACCAGAGAACGGCAGTTCTCGCCAGTGGCGCACACCTACACCCCCTACGCGCGACACTATATATACACGAAATTTTCGATTTTCTAAATCTGACTGAATTTAAAATTGGGCCCATCTCCCAACTCATCCCATCTAAACATCTAAAAACTCCCATCTTAAAGTTCAGGAAAAGACTCACCCATTCATATGTCAACCATCCATTTTGGTCCAAGGGTGTGGATTTTACGGCCCTTCTTATTTAGGGTCTGTTTTTCGTTCTCGTCCCCAAAACTCCCAAAAACTTCGAAAATTGAACTCCGACCTTTGCGGCTTCTAATAGAAGCGATCATTACCTTTCCAACGCATGTCTAATTTTAAAAATCGGTGATACCGTTCAAAAGTTATCGAGCTCAGAAATATGAGTCAATTTTTATTTAAAAAAGGGAAAATGTTTGTGGATATATACGTATGTATGTGTGTGGAAAAGTTAAACCGATCTGAATTTTTTTTTCTGTGTTTGAAGAGGGGGTGAGGGCCAATTCAGAACCGGTGTAGTTTGTGAGTTTTGACTGCCCATAAGCCAGCTATAGGACTTGATAAGTACAAAACGGCATATATTTTGGCGGTATATATCTTCCGTTCAAGAAGAGACAAGATAACAGTAGATACACCAAATCAATAGCGTTGAGTTAAGCTTTCAAATGGTGTCTAAGCTGTCAGGATCAGACGTACACACGACTCAGTATACCCGAAAAACTGAAAAACTAAACTTTGAAAATTTTGGTTTTTCGACAATTACTCAAAATTTCAACCTACGAATTACGCCAATAACTGAGCGTTTGTAGGACTCTAGACGAATCTAACAGTGTATACTTTATATCCGCGAAAATTCGAATTTTTAAGTTATAGGCTTCATAAATATGATCAAATCTATTTCTTATGGGAAAAACGGTTTTTCAAGTTCAGTAATTCCTGTAATAGATTCAGTTATCATACTTCACTTTAGATGCATAAGATACTACTTGTCAATACGTTTCAAACTCATGTTTAGTGAACAAAATCGGTTAATCCGTTTTTTATTAAGCTACAAAATTATAATCCAATTAACCATAATTCCCTAAATGGTTTATGTAGTTGTAGTGGTTACGACGCTAATTTGATCTGGCAACGGGCAATCCGATTTAATTTACCGGCCATCCCAATATTTTTTCAATCTATTTCGAATAAAAAAAGATTTAGTGTAAATTCGATGGACACTAGATCATTTGGGACATAATGCGACAAAGGCGACCATTTATAAAGCTTAACGTGTAATCGACAAACATACATTGCATTCACTTTTATACATTTAATTTATAAATAACTTTAAAAAACTCCTGATACAAGAATAAAAACCGCTAAACGGCGTAAAAATGAGTGGCGCAATCAATATTCCAGCTACAAAAGATCTGATATGAATATTACGTAGCGCGAAAATGTATTTTCATTTTGATCCAAAACAAAATTCTACTTTTATTTTAAAAAAATTTTTCATAATATTTGCTAAATTTGAAGTAAACGCGCCACAAAAGAATTTCAAAATTCAAACTCTATCAAAGTTACTCTTTTGTGGCGCGTTTTACTTCAAATTGGGCAAATATTATAAAAAAATCTTTTAAAATAAAACTAGAATTTTGTTTTGCATCAAAATGAAAATATATTTTCGCGCCACGTAATATTCATATCAGATCTTTTGTAGCTGGAATATTGTATGCGCCACTTATTTTTACGGCGTTTAGCGGTTTTTTATTGTTGTTTTATTTAAGCGAGATATTTGCAGACATACCCTTGTATTCTTATTAAATTCAGTTCATTTTAAACAAGTCGCTTAACCTTTTCAACAACTCGAAAAATATTGGCAATATCCGTGTCGGATTTTCAAATCTAGCGTGAATTTTTTTTATTAGAGTAGTAATTAATGACTTATGTAGATGAAAATACATGAAATAAAAAAAACTTGAATGCCCCTTTGATAAATTGCGGCAGGTGAGGCACTCTAGTGTGACATTGCGAAGTAATATAATAAGCACAGCAAAAGAAACTGATCTACGAACACAATAATACACGATTATACTAAACCTAACATGCAATCGAGTAAGAAAGATTAGAGAAATCAAAGATAAACAACAAAATTTATTAAATCTTAAATAGAAATACATCAAAGATGGAGAGGATACTTCAAAGAAATATATGCCAAACATGACAGAATTCGAGAAGTAGATGATAAAATGGAAATACAAAAATTAAAGTTTAAATTGGGACAGTTACAAGAAAAGAAATTGCTAACACACTTAAATTAAAAGAATGGTAAATCTGCAGAAACAGATAGTGCAGCATCGACCTGATAAAAGCAGACACCGAATAATCACATTAACTTCTAAATAAAAAATGGACCAATAAGGACCGTTCGTGCTAAACGCTGCACTAATTATCACATATCTACAAAGAGAAATAGCACATATTTAAAGGTAGATAGATATCAAATGTAAGTTTTATCTACTTTAAACAGACTTTATATCGAGTCAATAGCGAACAAGTGTGGAATATTTTAAAACACTATGGACTGCCACCAAAAAATATTAATGATCAAACTGTTTTATGAAGAGTAAACAAAGCTAGACTAGAAGACGAGAAAGTGATTGAAGAAGAAATAGCTATTGAAAGCGGTGTTAAGCAAGGTTGAATCTTGTCTCATACGTTATTACTAATCTTGGTAGACTTGGTTACGAGAAAAGTAACAGATGATCGCACAGACAATAAACAGAACAATCACAGCACAAGAAAATGTTTTACCAACACTATACACCATTATACGAATCCGCGGAAAAAGATAGTGTACCTATCGACCTAATTAAAGCACACACCCAACAATGCCATATACGTACTTCTGAATCAAATACGGGCCAACAGAAACTGCAAAAAGAATGGAAAAATCACTGCATGAACTAAATTGGAAAAATCCTCTCCGAAAGAGTGAAAGTAGAATTGGACAATAAACTTAGGAGTAACCAAGCAGACTTTCGTTGTAAACTCTCCACTATAGTTCACATGATACCTGTAATAATTCACATGTACCTTATCAAATATATGTACGTTTGTACATAAATATTATAATCCTTAATTTGTACACATTATATAACTTAAGAATCATCCTTTAAAAGCCAACGGGACTGGCCTAATCGAGCTAGAACGAGTTATTTCGTATTGGACGACCTCTGTAATATTTTGCAGTTTTGGTGGAGAAAAAGTTGATGTTAATTGATAGGAGTCACAGTGAAGTGAATTTATTCTGTTGTGCCCCTGCTGGTGATATTTCGGTGAGTGAAATTTAGTTTTACTGCACTATACTGGCACTAAATATAAACATTCATAACACCATATTTGTTAAACAACTTTTTGCTTCTCTTATCAATAATCACAACAAACCTAATATTGGAACAACTAATCAGCTGTAGATAGGCAGCCAGAATTACGATGAGTAATTATTGGTTGCTGAACATAATGTACACAAATAGACGCTAAAAATAAAAGATCATCTCCAGGGTTGCTTTGACTACGAAGGCACCCTAAATAAAAAAATATGAGTTCACCAACCGAAGATACTACCACAATGACAAACAACTCACAGCCTTCCACTTCGTACACAGCAGCAGTAAAGAAAAACATACCACCGAAAGTATCCTTCCCCAGCAAACAGCAAGCCGTAGTGATGCACTCTGAAGAAGACCTTAAGTTATATGACTACGTCAAATGCATAGGAGACATTATCGGACCAAGAAATATATGCTTCGCCTCAAGGACCTCAAACAGCAGAATATGTATTTATTTAACCAAAATCGACCTAGTTGAGCAGCTTATTTCCACAAACCCTACTATTAACATCGAAAGCCATATCCTGTCAGTAAGAAAATTAGTCACACCAGCAAAACGACTGATCATATCTAATATATGTCCCTCAATACCACATGAAATGTTAGAGACCGCCCTGAAAAATATAGGACTTCAGCTAGTTTCTCCAATATCATTTCTACGAGCTGGCATTCCAGGAGATGAATACAACCATATTTTGTCCTTCCGTAGGCAAGTATATTTTGTGCCACCCCATGATAATCCTGAAGTTGAAACATCCCTGATTATTCCATTTGACAATCTTGATCATAAAATATTTTTATCCACAGATAAAATGATTTGTTCTTATGTAAAAGACCTGGTCACACTGCATCAAATTGCCCCACTCCTGAATCTAATCAATCAGAAAATTCGAACAAAACACCTTCCCCTCCTTCTGATATTTCCCAAGTTGCAAGTCTAAACACACCACCGGTAGCTCCACAAGACCATAATTCGGAAACTCCCAATGACACGCAAAACATTAATACAGATTCAAAAGGTGCAAAGAGACCAAAGTCATCGGACTCGTCAGAAATAAAACAACCAACTAATTCAGAATTTATCATACCGGAGGAAGTCACAAAAAAAGCAACTCAACCCAAAAAGAAACTCAAAAGGGACTCTTCAATTCACGATGACTGCAAAATATCTTTGGAATCCAAGAATGCAATCAGAGACCACTACCAAAAAGATTATTTTATATTACCGGTCGATAACTTCATAGTTTTCTTAGAGAATTGTTACGGTAAATCCAGCCCACTGAGTGAAGCACTTCTGTTTACAAAAAATATAGAAGATCTCCTCTCTGATATTTCCAAGATCCACAAATCACTAACAGATAGATCTCTCAAAAATCGACTCACTAGAATTATTAAAAAAATTAAAATGGAACTAGGCTAAAGTAATTCTGACGCAGAAAGCATAATCTCGGTATCCTCACAGGACAATTTCGAAGAAGACCATTTCTCTGAAGGTCCAGCCACATCAGAAATATAAAGTAATTATTTTAAATTTAATCCAATGGAACTGCGACGGGTTTTACCCCCGTCTAGGACGTATTCAACAATTAATTATGGACACGAATGCTGACATTATCTGCCTACAAGAAACAAACTTCAAGCATTCAAGCAAACGGACAAGGGTTATTTTAATGGTTTTGAAGCACATCACTTTTTAAGAACAAATTACATTAGAGCTAGCGGAGGGACTTCGATATATATTTCTAAAGACTACTATTGTCAAGAAGTACACTTAACTACCACACTAGAAGCCATTACGGTTACTCTTTGGTGCCCAAATACAATCTTACTGAATCTGAACTAATAAATTTAATTAATCAACTTCCAGCCCCCTTTATTTTAGTAGGTGATTTTAATGCCCATAATTCACTTTGGTGATCGGAAAAAACATTTGGTAGAGGAAAAGTCGTTGAAAATGTTCTAAACTCCTCGAACATCTGCATCTTAAATACTGGATCCAAAACACACTTCAACATTTCTAGTGGTACTTTCTCCTCAATTGATCTCAGCTTATGTGATCCAAGGTTAACACCACTTCTAACTTGGACCACAATGGATTGCCTTTATGATAATAACCACTTTCCTATCTTGATTTCTAATTCTATCAGCAAACCCAGAGCAAATATTTCAAGATGGAAATTATCTCAAGCTAACTGGAAAATTTTTTCAGACTTCATTGAAAACAAGATCAACCAACTACAACTGTCAGAAGATCCTGATACAGCACTAGACTCCTTAGTGAGTTTAATCTCCCTAGCCGCTGAAACACACATTGGAACATGCACAATATCGGCTTCTCGAAAAATTGTACCCTGGTGGAATACTGAATGTAAGAACGCTATCTGATAAAGCAAAACGGCATTAAATAAATATCGTAGAACCAGAACCGAGGCAAACCTGATCAAATTCAAACAACTAAAAGCTATAGCGCGACGAGTCATAAAACAAAGTAAAAAAGACTGCTGAAATAAATATATATCCTCCATATCTGTTGATGCTCCTTCCGGTCAAGTTTGGAAGAAAATCAAACAAATGCATGGGAAAACAACACACTTGTCAACTTCAGCCCTTAGTTTTCATAATTCAATAGTAACGGAAGATGACCAAATTGCTAACATCATGGCAACTCATTTTCATAATAAAAGCAAAAATGACCACTACAAAAATACTTCAATTCCCCATAAAGTTATTTCTTCTACTACAGATCTGCCAGATGACCTTCACGCTTTAAATTCACCTTTCACCTTTCAAGAGCTTACTTTTGCGATATCCACGCTAAAAAATTCTGCGGCAGGAACTGACAATATACCATCCATATTCCTCAAAAATTTAGCTGTCAATGGACTTACAAAATTACTTTCATTTTATAATTCTCTTCGGATCAACGGAAAGTTTCCTAACCTATGGAGACAATCAATCATTCCTCCAATTAAAAAAACCGACAAACCTTCAATAGAGCCATCTTCTTATAGACCCATCTCATTAACTTGTTGCATGTGCAAATTAATGGAAAAATTAATCAATAATAGACTTATCTGGTTTTCTGAAAAGCATAACATAATTAGCTCGGTTCAATCGGGATTCAGACCACAACGAAGCGCAATGGACAATTTAGTATTACTACAAAATCATATAACCGAGAATTTCAATAAGAAACATGATACAGTTGTGGCGGCCTTCGATATTGAAAGCGCCTTCGACAATATTCCGAAGAATGTAATATTACAGAAACTCATCGATAATAATATTACAGGCAATATTTACGCATTCATAGATAACTTTTTAATTGACCGAAAATTTAAAGTTAGAATAAATGGAAGTGAGTCGCATGTTCTCGAACAACTCAATGGTGTACCTCAAGGCTCTCTTTTAAATCCAACTCTGTTCAACTTAACAATTAATGATATATCAGAAGAAGTTAATCAACCGGTAAAAGCTCTACTGTACGCTGATGATCTACTTATTTACTGTAGTGGAGCAAGCATATCCAGTACATCAAATCTTATTCAAAATGCTGTAAACAACGTATATTCCTGGTCAACACAACATGGCATCAAACTTTCCAACTCAAAATCTAAAATACTAAGATTTACCAGAAAGCAATCAAGTGCTCATAACCGGGAAATATATCTAAACGATGTTGTTTACCCACAGTAAATCATCATAAAATCTTGTGGCTAGTATTCGATCAATAGTTAAATTGGAAAATACACTTAAAAAATCTAAAGGACAACTCTGTGCTGGTAAACTAAACATCTTGAAAACACTTGCACATCATCAATGGGGAGCAGAAGAGAAAATGATGCTGATAATATACAGATCCCTGATTCGTTCCAGGTTAGATTATGGTTGTTTTTTGTACACGACTGCATCAAAATCTGATTTAAAGAAGTTGAATCCGATACACAACAGTGCTCTGAGGCTATGCTTGGGAGCATTCAGATCCAGTCCCTCAGATAGTTTACACGTTGAATCTAATGAAGCTCCACTTTGGGTCAGACGCCAGCAGCTACTACTTAACTACGCTGCTAGGATATCAGCCACTCCCAGTAATTTAGTATATTCTTTGATAGCTAACCCCCAAGAAAATATTGGTCTTACTTCGGGCAAACTACCCACGATTCGACAGCTACTCTCACCGCTTTTACAAAATATAGACTTACAGCTACTTCCCCCAATAAGATCTCCTCCGTTCCTCCGTGGAATAAAACTGTCCCCAAAATAAATACTACCTTAAGTCAATATCCCAAACATGAAACTAATCCGTTAACTCTCCAACACATGTTCTTAAATATTGTTAGCCAATTACACTCTGACCTAATAATCTACACTGATGGCTCCTATAATAATGACAGAGTTAGTTGTGCAGTCACAACGTCAACAGAAATCATCAAAACATCGACCCTACCATCATTTTGCAGCATTCATACAGCTGAACTAGTAGGAATACTTCACGCAATAAACTCTTTATCACATAATTACGCATCTCGAGCAATTTGCACTGACTCCTTAGCATTTATCAATTCCATAAAATATATTTTCACAAGACATCCAATTGTTAAAGCCATCCATGACTCAATTAACTCACTGACCTCTCAAGGGATCTATCCGACAATCATCTGGGTACCCTCTCATGTAGGTATTAAGGGAAATGAAAGAGCAGATGCCGCAGCGACATCAGCACTATCATCAACCAGTGATCCTGAATGTATCCAAATAGACAAAGATTTAAAATGTCATTTTAAACATTTAACAGGCAACTGCTGGCAAACCCATTGGAATAGGCTGCCTTCGAAACTGAAAGAAATTCAACCGAATATTGGTACATTTACACCGCCGAATATCTGCAGAAAATCAACCGTAGTACTTAGAAGACTGAGAATTGAGCATACCAGACTAACCCACGGATATTTAATGGCTTCTGAAGACCCTCCTATGTGCCAATATTGCCAACGTCAGCTGTCAGTGAAACATATCCTATTCGATTGTCCAAAATATCAACATGAACGACGATTTCATGGACTCAAGAGTAGCCTGAATGAAGCACTAAACTCGCCAACTGATATTCTCCACACCATAAGCTACCTAAGAAATATAAATATTTTCAATATAATATAAATGTTCATTTAATGTAAATCACTAGTATCTATGTATTAATTGTATGTATGTATTGTTCACTAATGTATAATTGTACCTGTGTCAACGTTACGTTAATTACCTGTGTACGTTAATTCAATAAAAAAAAAGCCAACGAAAGGCAAAAAGATATAAATGTAAATTTTATCGACTTTCAAAAGGGTTTTGATCAAGTCAATAGTGAAAAAAAGTGAAAAATTTTAAAACGGTATGGACTACCAACAACAATTATTATTAATGATCAAACTGTTTAATAAAGGGTAGACAAATATAGACTGGAACACGAGGAAGTGATTACAGAAGAAATAGCTACTCAAAGCGGTGTTAAACATGGTTTAATCTTATTATTCCTTTTCTTTGTAGACTAGATTGTGAGGAAAGTAGCAGATGATCGGACAGACAATAAAAAGGATCTTTTAATATCTTGAAGATCTTGAATTTGCTGATGTCTTCCTGTAATAGAACACCGAACTCACATACAAACAAATATCGATAAGTTAACACAGTACTCCGCCATGATTGTTTTCCAGAAAAATGCAGAGGAGACAAAAATCCTAAAAACAATAACCTGAAAGTTATTAAAATAAAAATAACGGGTAGATCAATTGAAGAAGTAGAAAAAGTCACTTATTTGTTATCAACCATGGAAAGAAAAGGAGGATGCACGAAACACATACCAGCAAGGATAACAAAGGCACAATTCGCATTGAATGCGTTAAATAAAATCTGGGAAACAAGGGAAATATCAGAAGCAACAAAAATCACTGTATTCAATCCCCGAATTAACTTATTGGTTGACACGTCTTCATATGCAGACACTTACAAAAGGAAATTACTGTCTGCATATAAAGATGTGACCACGAATGTGTTAAGGAAAGAATATACGAAATAAGGAAAGATTCTAATAACGTCACAAGACAAGCACTCGAATTATCACCCTGAGGGTCAATAAAGAGGGGAAGCCACAAAGCACCTGGAAGAAAACAGTACACAGAAAACAAAAGAGTGTCGCTTAATATGGGGTGAAGTGAAAGCAAGAAACAGATAAGAATAGAAGGAACTGGTACACAGATTAACAAGAGAATAAACAGATGTGCCGAGCTGGCCACTAGGGGAATGATAGTCTAAGAAAGAGATTATTAATGCCATCCCATTTGACATGAGCAAAAGATTAAAATCGCTCTCAAAAACACATATAGACTTTATGACTGTTAGCCTGTTAAATGATGATGGAAAAACATGTTTTTTTGTAAATTTTATTTATATTTAAGTAAACTTGATTTTGTAAGAGAAATATTTGCAAAAATATTTTCTACTGCTATTAAATTCAGTTCATTTAAAAAAATTCCTGAACCTTTTTAGCAACTCGAAATATATTGGCACTCTCCTTGTCGGATTTTCAAATCTGGCGTTCATTTATTTGATTAGAATAGTAATTAATGACGTATGAAGAAGAAATACATGAAAAAAACAACCTTAACGCTATTTTGATGCATTGCGGCAGGTGAGGACGTCCAGTGTGGCACTGCGAAGTAATCTAATAAGCACAGCACAAGAAAACGATCTACGAACAGAATAATACACGATTTTAAGAAACCTAATAGGCAATCGAATAAGAAATATTAGATACATCAAAGACAAACAACAAAATTATTAAATCTAAAATAGAAACACATCAAAGATTGAGAGAATACTTCGAAGAAATATATGCCAAACATGACAGAACTCCAGAAGTAGATGATAAAATTAAAATACAAAAATTTGAGTTTAACACTGGGGCAATTACAAGAGAAGAAATTGCTAAAACACTTAAATTATTAAAACATGGTAAATCCGCAGAAACAGATAGTGTACCATCGACCTGATAAAAGCAGACACCGAACAATCAAATTAACTTCTGAATAAAATATGAACAAATAATGGACCAATACGAACTGCCAAAGAATGGAAAAAGAAAGGCAAAAATTGGCGTGCAAAAACACTTCTAAGTGCGACATTTAAGGTACTAACAAAAACTCTGTTTGAAAGAATAAAATAAGAATTTGACAATAAACTGAGGAGTAACTAATCAGGCTTTCGTGCTAAATGCTGCACTATAGATCACATGTTTACCTTAAGAACCATCCTTCTACATCACGATAAAATGCAGAAAGATAAAGGCCCAAACCAGACAGGCCACTCTTCAGCGCGACTCTGTGGATCCACAAAGCAGCTTCCGATGATTTACCGTGAATTCTTATGTAGAGTGGCCGTCGACCTCAGATGAGCGAGTGTAGCCGGCCACAGTTGCCGAGCCTCACTGCTAGTGGCATCCACTAATGGCAAACCCAATTCAGACGGACCACTTTTGTAGCTGCCGCAGATGTTTACGAGAGGTTATAGGGTGAGCACCTAAAATGAATTTCGATTCGGAACGGTTTTTGATTGAAGTGCAAAAGCAAAACAGAACGGATATAATATGTGATACAAGAACCCGAGGGCATATTTATTATAGGGCACTAAAAGGAAAACCGTGGGACGTCATAAGCAATGTTTTAAATGTAATTATAGCCACAACTCTGTTGATGTTTGTTATTACTATGTAAATTTTTTAAAAATATTTTACTACAATTAGTGGGCTGTGGTAATACAGGGTAAATTCCACGTCACGTTGTCCATCTGTCTTTTGACACCTTTCAGAAACATCACTCATTTCGCACTCAGTTGCCATTAAGTCATTGAAATGTAATCAACCCAATTTGGATCCCACGTGTTGGTAAATCTGTATACATTACCTTAGGGCATTATCCTGGTTGCCATGTGACCATCACAGGGCTTTTTATTGAAGTGTGCACTTTTAAGGCATCTATATTATATGTAAAGGGTTTTTACCCAGATATTCTTCTTTTGTGGCTCAGCTAGCATCCAGTTTGTAAGTATAACCAACTTGCTCTAACCTTTGTCAAAATTTAAATACTAACTTTATATTCATTAAATCGGTTATACTTATTTTTAGATCGAACACTGATGATGATTTTTTATAAAAATCGAAAACGTTTTGTTGTGATGTAGCCTTTCTAAGGGATTTTAATAAAGTTTTAAACCTTTTACAAAGGATTTCCTTCCAATTTTGTGATTGATGGTATACAGCCAACTACAGGAAAACATTTTCTTTTCCTTTTGGACAATCTTTTCTCTCTCTATATATATATATATATATATATATATATATATATATATATATATATATATATATATAAGATGGTGGTATTCTTGACTGTATATATAAATATAAAGTAGTAACTCTTGAGGATGCAGTCAGTCTATTTATTGGCCCACAAGACAAAGAAAACTCTTTGACTTACTGTCAAGCTTTCGAATTGATTTAATTCTTTTTCAAGACATCTACAAAAATTTCAAAATATAAAGTGATGTACTTACAATTTATTTTTCTAACTTACTAGTCGTGAGATTAAAAGATAAAGTTGTAACTTTACAAAAAGGACAATCACACACATATTAAAATATTTAAAGCAATCTAAAACATTATGTTGTTTCCATGGTTCGTTGTTCAACATTATATGAATTGTTTACCATTTCTTTAGGAGGAAAGCAAAACCAGTAACAATAGTTGTTTTTATTATAGTTGTTAATTTGATGAAAATAAATTAGTCCAGTCAATTTGTTTTCAGCCTATTATGAATTTTTAATGATGGAATGTACGATACAAAATCAGATTATGATGTTGTGCCAAATGTTTGTTGATATGCTAATATATAGCAATAAATGTTACTCAATTTGTCTATATCTGACTTTCTGTTTATGCATTTTTTATTTTTCTGGATGTGCGTCATTTCTACAAATAATCTCAAATGAGCAGAAGAGATTATTTGTAGAAATGACACACATCCAGAAAAATAAAAAATGCATAAAGAGAAAGTCAGATATAGACAAATTGAGTAACATTTATTGCTATATATTAGCATATCAACAAACATTTGGCACAACATCATAATCTGATTTTGTATCGTACATTCCATCATTAAAAATTCATAATAGGCTGAAAACAAATTGACTGGACTAATTTATTTTCATCAAATTAACAACTATAATAAAAACAACTATTGTTACTGGTTTTGCTTTCCTCCTAAAGAAATGGTAAACAATTCATATAATGTTGAACAACGAACCATGGAAACAACATAATGTTTTAGATTGCTTTAAATATTTTAATATGTGTGTGATTGTCCTTTTTGTAAAGTAACAACTTTATCTTTTAATCTCACGAGTAGTAAGTTAGAAAAATAAATTGTAAGTACATCATTTTTATATTTTGAAATTTTTGTAGATGTCTTGAAAAAGAATTAAAGCAATTCGAAAGCTTGACAGTAAGTCAAAGAGTTTTCTTTGTCTTGTGGGCCAATAAATAGACTGACTGCATCCTCAAGAGTTACTACTTTATATATATATATATATATATACATCCCGCTATTAAATTGGCATCTTTTCACGTTGCAGTCATTTGGCATCACCTAGAAATGCTATCATTTTCTAGGTATAATCCGTGAATGTTCGCTTAGTACACTTCTTTAAGCTTGGCACCGTTGTCGGATTTTCAGTAATCCGATTTATTTATATATTTTATTCCTTACACTATAACGACAATTTGACCCCCGTAGGTCAAAAACATTGCTTAAACATCACTTTGGCAACAACAGGATGTTGCCAAGATATACATTTTTACGGAAAAGACAGTACCTAGTTAGATACATAATATCGATCGCTTCACGTTACAAGTCTTCCACTCGCACTCAGGTAAAAACCAGTTGTAGGCTCTTTTGTCTGAACGGGTCCCTGAATGAGTTTAATAATTCACTTTTATTGTGTATTTTGTTTCGTTTAGTTGAAATATCAGATTTTGTTTGTAACGAATTTCATAATAGATATTTAAATTATTTTTTTGTTAACAAAAACAAATTTTAAAGTTTGACATTTGAAAAATTAATTTTATATTGCCATTTTCATGACATGGTCAATGGTTAATTGCATTTATAATAATTTAATGGGTCATTGCGAAACAATATACAGTGCGTCCATAAAGTAACGCATAAATTCATTATTTCACAAACCGGACACTTTCAGGAAAAATACCGAAACAGGTCGATTTTTATTTTTAAATTACAATTTATTGGCATACATATCATACTAGTGACGTCATCCATCTGGGCGTGATGACGTAATCGTTGATTTTTTTAAATAAGAATAAAGGGCATGTAATAGCTCATTTGAAAGGGTATGTAATTCTCTATTCAATAATATAATTGTTAATATAATTATTTATACAGGGTGTCCAAAAAATGTTATTTAAATTAAATTAATTGGTATAAAAAGATGAATGTATGTAATTTGTTTAATTCTAAATATATTTTATTGGTGCCAGCAAACATAAAAATGTTTTATTTAAAACCTAAATATTGATTTTCGCTTAAGCGTAATCTTAAACTTCCAAGAGGCAGGTGGATGGCAGCTCTAACATTTAATTTTCTGACAAAAGTAAAACGAATTTTGAATTAAATAAGTTACATACATTTTTCTTTTTGTCTCAATTAATTTAATTAAAGAATTCTTTTTGGACACCCTGTATATATAATTATGTTATTGTTTGTATTAGTAAATAGAGAATTAAATACCCTTTCAAATGAGCTATCACATGACCCCTATTCTCATTTAAAAAATTCATCGATTACGTTATCAAGCCCAGATGGATGACATCACTAGTATGATATGTAATATGCCAAAAAATTGTAATTTAAAAATAAAAATCGACCTGTTTCGAAAATTTTCCTTAAAGTCGCCGGTTTACGAAATAATGAAATTATGCGTTACTTTATGGAAGCACTGTATGTTACAATGTGTAAATTTTTCAGGAAACGTAAAAATCTTTCCATTAGTAGTTAGAGATTCTGATAGTAATACTATATTTTATATAAGTATTATGGGTTATAAATGCATCTATTAGGTCTGGATCCCGCGTATGAAAAAAAAGTTGATTAATAGCAAGCTGAAAATTTGTTAATAGCTTAAGGGTGTTTAGTCGGATAAACTTTTATATATGGGAACACTGGAACAGGGGCAGTTTTAATTGTGAAACAGGTTGAAAATTTGGAACGGTCACACCACGAAAACGGCACATTTATTTTGTCCGACATAACAGACTTAAACTCTCCGAATAGAGATTAAACTCTCATGCAAAAATTAGACTGCTATTTATCACCTGTCATAATTCCTGTCATTTGACATATTCTACATGCTCTACTCATTAAAAGGCCCATTTGGTGATAAATAGCAGTCTAATTTTTGCATGAGAGTTTAATCTCTGTTCGAAGAGTTTAAGTCTGTTCTGTCGGACAAAATACATGTGCCGTTTTCGTGGTGTGACCGTTTCAAATTTTTAACCTGTTCCAAAATTAAAACTGCCCCTGTTCCAGTGTTCCCATATATCAAAGTTTATCCGACTAGACACCCTTAAGCTATTAACAAATTTTCAGCTTGCTATTAATCAACTTTTTTTTCATACGCGGGATCCAGACCTATATCTGAAAGACCAAAAAAGTTTAAATGTTGCTTATTTTTTTGATATTATGTTTTAAAGTTTGTGGACTTATGTTGTTTTCGAAATGAAACCATAATTGGTAAAGTTTTTTCTTTATTCTCAACAAGAAACAGTCATAATACGGACAACGCACACATCTTATGGAAAATATAATGTCACTCAAATTCAATAAAATTTATACGAATAGATCCGTTTTAATTTACCGATCAAATCTTATCATTGCGCCAACTCTTAATTATGATTAATTACGGCGCAAATTGCAATTAAAGTTTATCGAAATCACATTTTTGGAGTCCATAAAGTGTTAAAAGTGTTAAAGTTACAATCATTATTGCTCCGAGTGCTATTCATAAGAGCTTAAATCCCGCTGGGCCTAAGCGGATTAGTGAAACTAATCCGCTGATTTATGGAGTACCGAAAATCTGGGTAGTTTAAAATATTTTTTCTCTCTCTAACTTATGTACCTACCCATTTGATTTCAGATTTATTTGTATCAATTTCTGCTCTTATTTTTGAAAATAGAGAGTTGGCGCAATGATAAGATTTGATCGGTAAATTAAAACGGATCTATTCGTATAAATTTTATTGAATTTGAGTGACATTATATTTTCCATAAGATGTGTGCGTTGTTTTCGAAATGAAACCATAATTGGTGAAGTTTTTTCTTTATTCTCAACAAGAAACAGTCATAATACGTAGAAATTTATACTAAATTTAAAATCCAGATTCAGTAGAAATAAACAAACCAAGACACGTTAAATGCTACTAGGAGCACTCCCGAATCATAATTATTTACAATGTATTGTTATATTTCTATTTGATATGAAAATTAAATTTTGATGGTTGTAAACAGGATTCAATTTAATATAAAATATTTTCAATTTTCTCAACCACGGGCATATAAATTTAGAACACCCTGTATACAACAAATTGTTATATTTAATTTTAAGAAGTGATTAGACGGAACTCGGGACAGTGCGCTTAAAATAAACAAAGTGAATGACGCGTACCATTATCGTTCTTCTCGGAAGGTCGATCATTAGCCTATGCTAAATAAAACTCAGTGAAATAGATGATAGTTCATTATCGTTTTTCGCGGAAGGTTTCGATCATTAGCCTATGCTAAATAAGACTCATTTGAAAGAGAGAATAGGTCATTAAAATTTGTAAATAGTAGAAAGTGATTTTAGAATGGGAATTAAATATTTTCTTTTGAAATCCATTAAGCATATTTAGAAAGATTAAAAATTGGTTTTTGAGGAATACTGAGAATGAGAGTTGGTGGTGGAAGGTTGATTTGTGAATCTGGAAGGGATATTGAGAAAGTAGGTAAATGAATGACAAAGTGGGATCAGAATGTTTTGAGCTGTCGAGAAGTGAAGTCGAGTAGTAGACGGTAGTGTTCGAGGAGTGAGAAAGCCGGTAGTTCCGTGAGTGTGGAGTATCTATCGTGGAACGAGAAGTAGGCCAGGTCGAGAGTAAAAGAACCTCCTTGAGCCCAGAGTGTCCCGGTAGCTGATAGCAGTTTCGAAAAAGGTAGAACACAGCATCACGACAAAAGCAGGAACGAGAGCTATTCGAGCTAGTTTTTCAAAGGAGAACATCACTGGAAGCCAGGACGAGGTTTGATCGCAGCCAAGGATAGCAGGAAAGGGTTTTGTGTGAGGACATTTTCAGTTCACCAGGAAAAGGTCAGTCTCATTTGTTTGGACATGAATGTATGGGTTTTTCGTATTAAATTCCACATAAAAAATTGAATAACATAATCAATAATATCAGAAAAGCTTCATCAAACTTAAATAGAGTTGTCCCTAATAACTCCTAATAGTTAAATGTTAATAAAAACTTTCAATAGAAAACCAAAAGGAAATAAAATTTCCAGTTGTAAATGTTATGTTTAAGAATAATAAGAAATAGCAAATATTAAGCATTGATTGCCTTTTGAATAAAATAAAAAATATTTTGATTATAATTGTAACCCATATTTGTATTTTTTTTTACTCTTTTCTTTTCTATCCCGATTAGGAACCATTAAGAAATATTCAGAAGCCACGAAAGTAAGTAATTAATTTATAATTCGCCCTGAGATTGAAAACATATTGATATGTGATCTGGTTAATTAATTAGATTAGTATTAATACATTGATTAAATTAAGTGACATATAAGAATATTATCTCATATCAATAATCAAGATCAGATCAGTATATACATTGTAAATTCCAAGTCATGATTTCCAAAGTTTACACATTGTAAATTATGATTCGGGAGTGCTCCTAGTATCATTTAACGTGTCTTGGTTTGTTTATTTCTACTGCATCTTTACTGTTTCTGTTAACTAATCTAAACGTAGAGATATTTTTTGAGATTCTTTAACTCTTTCAATGCTGGGGTTTGTCACATCCCACCTGTCTGTTAGTGGCAAAAAAGTTCACCTGTCGGATGCCGGGTTAAAACATGACAAATTAGATGTGGAATGAAAGCTTATAACCCAAAGATGGTACTAAAGGTGAGAAATTTGGCCTCCGACTTCAGGATAAAGAGTTGCAACCCGAAGTATTGTTCTAAATTCGCAGAAATAGTACAAACTATGTATTACTCGACGCGCCTTAGAAAGACGAGAACAAATATTTATGCCTGTCCGGTTTTATGCCTGTCTGTCCGTCCGTCTGTCAGATATAATCACAGAGGTTGAATGAAAGATTATAACCCATAGATGGTACTAGCGATTAGAAATTTGACGCGCATTAGAAAAATGAGAACAAAGAAATACTTTTTTTAGTTTTACACCACTTCCGGTTAAAATGGTGTACCCGGAAGTGACACACATAGTCACAGAAAAATATACTTGATCAATTTACGTGTATTAAGAGGTCGAAACCGAATTTTTTTAATTCTGGTTTTGATGTCATATGCGGTTAAAAAATTGTCTGGAAGTGGAAGAAACCAGTTTAATAGTTGTCCCCTTCGAGTAGCGAAAAATAAACAATACTTTGTAAAAACATTCAACATTGGTTGATATTCCGCTGTTTTCATATTATTTATTGACCTAAGTTTTTGTAAAATGCACTAGTCTTTTTTAAAGATATCATTGGACAATTTACTCACTGTTTTTGGATTTTACAAAATCGCTTGGATTGGCATGAAATTTGACATAAGCATAGCTAACATGTCAAAGAAAAAAGTGATATTGTGCCAGTGTGTGCTTTTTTCTGGGGATGAGTACCACCCCCTTCTCGAGTGTGAAAAAATATAGGTAAAAATATGTCCGTAAGTGGATAAACTAATTAAATTCCTTGTATTTTTTGTTTTTAGATGGTTTTTCGTAAATAAATCAAAAAGTAAGTATTTGATCGAAAAAACTATTCTTAGCAAATATAAAGCTTATAAAACAGTAAAAAAAATTATGTATGTATGAAGTCTGGACACACAATAAAAACAGAGTTGGAGCTGAACAACAGTTGGTTCTTATTCGTCGAATTCCAAATCGACTAGTTCAACGTAAAATATCCAAAAAATAACGCACTTTTCGGGGAAAACTCGCCCCAAATTTTTTAAAGTGTTTAAAAAAGTTTTATTTTTGTTATTTAAAAAGTATCTATTCTATCACCATCAGCATCAAAAGTAAGTTACGCTTTAAATAAAATATGTCCCTTTTTTTGCTAAAAGAAATCGTGAAAATCACCACCTAATTAGCATTCCATATGAAATTAATAGTTACCGCCCTAGTTAATTTACTTATATTATACTGTTTATATGATCTATAAGATTTATTGGCAAGAAATGCTTATTAAAAAAAATTGGTTTTAAAATAAAAAAATTTTAATTTTGAAAAAAAATGCCTTGGTTTAAAATAACTTAAACATTAGTGATACTAAATATCTCAAAGAGTAAAAAATGTACATATCACATAAACAATACATAAGTAAATTAGGCGGTGATTTTTACATTTTTTTAACAAAAAAGAGACTTCATTTTGATGCTAACTAACTTTTGATGCTAGAAACGTTTATAAAAATACAAATAAAACTTTTTAGACATTTTATAACAGTTGTAAGTCATGAGTTTTTCCCGAAAAGTGCTTCGTTTTATGGTTATTTCATGTTAAAATATTCGATTTGTATTTTGACGAAGTAGAACCTGCTTTTCATTAAGGTGATACAGTAGCGATCAACAGGTAGCCAAAACGCGTTCCAAGATTGCGGCTGTAATTTTGAATATTTTTTCGAGATATTTGGCACACGTATTCGTAATATAATAAAGAATGGCGGTACAGAGCCGAATTTGAAAAATATATTAATATGTGGAAATTACTCTGTAATTAAATATAATATTAAAAAAACGAGCCTGTACCGCCATTAAGAAGAACAAAAAAATACACTTTCTTCAAATAAACTTTTTATCCGATGCCTAGATTTTGTGTCATTTTGGAACTACTAATGAAATACAAAATTTTAGTAGTTCCAAAATGACACAAAATCTAGGCATCGGATAAAAAAGTTCATTTGAAGAAAGTGTATTTTTTTGTTCTTCTTAATGGCGGTACAGGCTCGTTTTTTAAATATTGTATTTAATTACAGAGTAATTTCCACATATTCATATATTTTTCAAATTGGGCTCTGTACCGCCATTCTTTATTATATTACGAATACGTGTGCCAAATATCTCGAAAAAATATTCAAAATTACAGCCGCAATCTTGGAACGCGTTTTCGCTACCTGTTGATCGCTACTGTTTCCTCTTAACTACAACTCTACTTTTACAGGGTCTACAGACTTCATACATACACCATTGTTTTCACTTTTTTATACGCTATATTTTTGCTAAGAATATTTTTCGTTAAAATACTTTTTGAGTTTTTTTCTAAAACCGTCTAAAAACGTGACTTTTTTGTTGAAAAACGAACATAATATATTCACTTGCAAATAACTCAAACAGTATGTTAAGAAAAAATCTATAGAACAAAAACTAGCTTAGAATTACTCAGTTTATCCACTTTAGGACTTATTTTGAATGTATGTCTTTTCACATTATAAAAGTGGTTGTACTAACTCCCAAGGCAAAAGCACACGTCGGCACAATATCACTTTTTCTTTGACCTGTCAGCTATGTGCATACCCAATTTCATGTCAATCCAAGCGGTTGTTTAAAATTCGGAGGTTTTGCAATATTTACCGTGAGTGGATGGACTACAGATATATGTATATTAGATAAAAATTATAGTCTCAGCGAATCTTTGAAATATCTCCATTCCTTTGAAATGTTACATTTTTTAAGCCTTGAGGGAGTAGGCGCAAAATTATGACCAATGCTATTTAAATGCATTCAGTTTATTCGAATCCTGAGAAAACTAATAAGAATTTTGGAAAAATTTAAACGCAGAATGAAAGATTACATTATAACCGAGGGCGAAACTCTCTAAAAACTTTTATGTTTATATTGATAAGTGAAAGGGTGAAAAAAAAAGAAAATTTAGTGTGATTTTTTATTTCAAATATTTAATTCAAAAGAAATTTTTGTTTATTCTATTCTTTTTGACATGAGGCTGTATTTGATTTCTCTATGTCATTGTATGCTATTGGTTAGTTCCTATCATTTCAGCCGACGTACGTCACGATTGGATCAATAGGGCCGAACATACATAACTAAGGCCCTTTTGGCATGATGCTGTATTATTTTGAAGTCGATACAGCCTGAATATTTTTTTTTATTTTTTTACGTTCTATGTGATTAAAAAAATTAAGAATCACCGCAATTTTAGCCCACCACCCCCTTCCCCTTTCCCCACATCAAAAAATGTCAATTTTTCGATTTTATTTTTTTTTAAGTTGGTTTGCAATTAAATTATAAATTACAAAAAATTCACACGCACAGCTGAGGCTTTTACAAAACATATATTTTTATGGACCCGAAGGTCGAGTGTACATAACCTCAATGTTTTTTGTTTTTTTAATAGGTACGTATAACTTTTTTTGGCGATGGCTGCATGTCTAATTTTTTTGCGTTTTGTGAATTTTATCAAAATCTGTATTTCTGACTTTTTTCAGATTTATTCGTAAGGTGCGCCATCTTCAAAAATCCGGAAAACTGGTTTTTTCGGTAGTTTTTTGGGATTTTCTCCATTTTATATACTTCAAAATAGACTAACTCAAGGTTTTTTATAGGTTACGTATATATAATTTGAAATAACTGAGTTTTTAGGGATATTCAAAAATTGTGTAAAACACCTAAACCCCCCAAAAACTATGTTTTTTCAAATTCTTAAAAGTTTCTTAATTCTTTCGTACCCCATGAAGTTAAATTACAAAGCCATTAAAATATAACTAGAGGTGATTCATACCTACTTACCATCTCAATTGAATGCAATCATCGGCAAAGCCATCTTTTAGTGTCATTGTGTCATCCCCGAAAATCTACCTGGGTCTTAAAATGCAGGTATGCATACTTGTTCCGTTATAACTCTTATCTTTTAAAATTTTGTAGTAAAAGCATTTCTATAGCTATAGTGAGTTTATTGCCCTACCTCTTTATGTGGCTTAATGATTTGGATTGTAAACACAGATAAGAAAGGGTGTGATAGACCAGAGAAATTAGCAAATAAATGGCCTCTTTCGTGACATCCGTTGATACAGGTATCTAAGAACTGCTTGTGGCATTAGGGTAAATTTAGTTACAACAGTATCCAATATAAAAATTATGCAAAAAATCAAACGTACTTTTTAACTTATAAACAATATATAAACAATTAAAGATCGCTATTTGATTGTAAATATTAAAGGTGGAGACCGGTATGCTGTATGGAAAGGTGATACAATTTTACTGAAGAGCATAGAAAATTCTTTAAAATGAGTGTTTGGAAAGTTCTTTTTGTTAATTTGTTGCTTAGTTATTGGGAAAATAGCTTCAAAAGTCGATTTTTTGAAAATAATTAATAACTTTTCTAAAAATACACTAAAAGCTTTATTTTCGCGTAAGTAAAGGAACAATATTAGAAGTATTCAGCCGTTAAAATTTCAAGAAGTTTTACCTAATAGTTATTGCAAAATTGAAATTGTTTATCCCAAAAAGCTTCTATCTACAGCGTTATTATGCATAAACTATTAGGTCAACATAAATTCTAAAGACATCAAACCAAAGAGAAAGGTTCAATTTATCAAATTAGATCAAGTCTTGAATAAAAAGTTTATAATAAATATTATAAATAATTATAAAATAATTTTGAAAAAGTAGTGTTATTTTAAGCTTATTCGCGAACTCAAGCGAGGGTGCTGCCGCTTATTTTGAACTAGAGGAATTGGGATGAAGATTTAAACAAAACATCCGTTAACCTATATATCAATGTCGATTGAATGCTTGTCTGGTGTGTTCATTTAATGAATGATTTATTTATATTAATTAATTACATCAATAAAAATATTAATTATATCAAAATGCATTATCCCAATTACATCGGCCATTTTCATGCAACTGCACTGCCACCTATAGTCGATTGAGTTCGCGAATAAACAATTAAAATAACAACCGCATTAACATGTGGGAATTAACTAATTTTGATGGGAAATAAGCCACAATTTTACTAAAAAAAATGGTTTTATTTTGACAACGACACCCGATTTGAGCGTCGAAACGTTAATAAAATCAGTTTTTTTAGTAAAATTGTGGCTTATTTCCCATCAAAACTAGTTAATTCCAAAAATGCCACAAGAAAATAGCTTCAGAACAACAACACGTAGGAAGTTAATTTTTTTTATTCGACATGTTGGTATTCTTATAGAAACTGAAACAAAAATTTAATGCCCTACAACCCTTAAAACCCGAGTTAGCCACTTTTTTCAAAAATTCACCGGGGCTTTGTTTATAAATATTAGAAAATTTGAAAAGCAACATTTAAACGAATGAAAGAGCATGTTTATACAAAAAAAAATTAAAACGATTCTTTTAAAAACGAGCCGTCCATGATGCGCCAAAAGTGAAGAGTTTAAAAGTAAAGCGATTCTTACCCTCTTGATTTTATTATCAAAAACTTAATTCACAACTACACATTTATAAAAGGCGCAATACCTCCGGTAAGATTTAGGTACAAAATTAACAAAACCCAAAAAAAATATATAATACAATATTCCAGTTACCCGTCGTTTGTCACCATTAATCCCTTTATCCTAAAGATAAATAACAGTTTGTCGACGAAAATTCCATTCGATCAAATGTTCGTCGATGAATTGTCCATTCGATGAATTGTGCATTCGACCAACTGTTTGTCGACCAACTGTTGTCGACCAATTTTCCGTCGACGAAGTGTTCTCGACCAGCTTTCCGACACCGGATTTGGGTGTCATTGTATTCTGTTGGTTAATTCCTACCATTTTAGCCACCGTACGTCATGATTGGAAAAATAGCAGCGAATATACGTAACTAAGGCCCTTTCAATATTTTACTGTAATTGATTTTTCTGTGTCATTGTATTCTGTTGACTGATTCCTATCATTTGAGCCGCCGTACGACACGTTTGGACCAATGGGAGTGAAGATACGTAACTAATACCTAACAAGAGGTTTACTCAAACTTCTTTTTTGTACTTATACCACTCGGTAAAAGTACAAAAAAAAGTTTGGGTAAACTTTTGCACAACTGTGTAAATACTAACGAAAAATCTAAAATATTAAAAAAAATTAGTGGAATCCGTTAATCTGTTCTCGAAAAAATTAGCTATGAAAATGAGCATAATTTTCTATATCCCTAACTTTTGACGAGCAGTTTAGCTTAAATGGGGAAAAGCGGTAAGCTTAGACCAAACACCAGTAGGAGGCATTCAATTAATTGAGGAAAAAAATTAAATGGATAACAATATTTATTTCAGTTACACAAAAGGCATTGTCCCGCTAGAATGTTTGAAATCACAATTAATAGTCCTACAAAAAAGACAGGCGTTTAAAAGTGATAAGACCATTGAACAATAAGCCTGTGAGCTACCTTTTAAACACATTCTTAAAAATAATCCATAACACAATTAAAAAAAGGTTTGTTAAGAAATTCTTTTATAGACTTCAGAAATTCAACAACTTCTCCTGATTATGTTTAAAAAACGTACGGAATGCACTAAATGAAAAAAAAAAAAGAAAAAGATTTATCATACCGTTATACTATAATATATCCTTACGTTGAATATTTGATGCTTCCCTGTGGAGTATAAAACGGACAGTTGTGTTTTTCCCGTGATCTGCCTTGTTTAGTCTTCTTTGTCGTTTTATTCGTAAAATCCTATCCTCTTAAGTCACAGCGTCAGAAAGCAGTGGGTATATGCAGTGAACGGGAGGCCTATGTCGAACAGTGAACGTTGGGGCCCTTTCGCGTTTATCATATGTAGAGAAGTCGCTTGTCAAAAACTGGACGTATGTAATCGTATTCTATTTGTTAAATACTCTCACATAATATGTCATACCATGTGCGTTAATCCATTTTATTTCTACAATTTTAAAGTGTTATTACATGCCGTCATTTTCATTTGTCTACACCATCGTATTCTGCCAGTTAAATCCCATCGTTTCAGGCGCTGTACGTCACGATTGAACCAATAGGACCGAAGATACATAACTAAGGCCCTTTTGACCTGCTGCTTGTTTGATTTTTCTGTGTCATTGTCTTCTATGATGCCTAAGGCATATTTATGACATGTCTTATTTTTAAAGAAAACAAGTAATTGGACTTCGTAAGTCCTAGGTTTTCACCCAAAGTAATCGAAAGTAGAATTGGAAGTCGATATTTGAATTCTTCGTGTAACTTTGCGTGGATTGATATACAAATTTACTAATTTTGAGTCATTTTTACTAAACTGTTTACACAGAAATAACTCTAAAGATTCAAACCTTTCAATACGCTTCGATTTATGTGTTCGTATACTATTTCTGAGTCTATTGGGACCGTGCAAGTTCGGCAAAACGACACCTGGTTTCTACGCTCTGCAACTTTATTCGCACTTTTAATTATATTGGCCAATTATATTAGTCCTGGTTACTGGATAATTGTCAAGGCCATAATCCAAAAAAATAATAAGAAGAAAAAATAAGATTCAGGTTATGTTATTAAAACGTAAACAATTGTATGTAGTAAATAAAATTAGTTATTAAAATGCAGTACTGCAAGCAAAATACAATTAATTTAATTTGCCTTCATATAATAATTGCATATAATATCAATATTGCAGAGCAACATATAATTTTTCTTCTTCAATGACAGTAGGTATGAAATGTACGTCAATTTGACAATTTCAATGGACAATATGAATTATTTAAGAAAGTTGCAATATTTCTCCGCTATTCGCGCACGATCGTTTCTCGTATCCGTTCCAAGTACTTGCACACCGCGAATAATGGCATTTCCGGTTATAACTTTTTAAGCGGAAATTACGTAAAAACCAAAATTTTACATTTGTTCTCATCTTGCTAAGCCACGTTGAATAATATATCACTTATTCTCTTTCGGCAACTTTAAAATAGTAAATACTTACGGTTGCAACTCTAAAACCGGAACTCCGACGTCAAATTTCTCATCTTTAATAATACCATCCTTAAGTTAAAAGCTTTCATTCGACACCCGATTTGTCATTCTATCTGTATTAATAACGGAGGAGTTGTATTCGCGGATGGACAGACATACGGACAGACAGCCTAGGTAAAATTTTTCATCTTTAATACCATGCTTGAACTATAAGCTATCATTTGGCACCTCATTTGCCATTATACCTGGTATAATGACGGAGGATTTATACTCGCGGTCGGAGGGATCGACGGACAGACAGCCTAGGTCAAATTTTTCACCTTTAGTATCATCCTTGGATTATAAGCTTTCATTTGACACCTCATTTGTCATTCTACCTGGTATATTGACGGAGGAGCTATATTCGCGGTCGGACGGACCGACGGTCAGACAGCGTAAGTCAAATTTCTCACCTTTAGTACCATCCTTGGATTATAAGCTTTCATTTGACACCTCTTTTGTCATTCTACCTGGTATAGTAGAGGAGTTATATTCGCGGTCGGACGGACCGACGGACAGACAGCCCAAGTCAAATTTCTCACCTTTAATACCATCCTTGGATTATAAGCTTTCATTTGACATCTCATTTGTCATTCTACCTGGTATAATGACGGAGGAGCTATATTCGCGGTCGGACGGACAAACGGACAGACAGCCTAAGTCAAATTTCTCACTTTTAGTACCATCCTTGGATTATAAGCTTTCTTTTGACACCTCATTTTTCATTCTACCTGGTATAATGACGGAGGAGTTATATTCGCGGTCGGACGGACCGACGTCTCACCTTTAGTACCATACTTCGATTATAAGCTTTCATTTGACATCTCATTTGTCATTCTACCTGGTATAATGACGGAGGAGCTATATTCGGGGTCGGACTGACCGACGCGACGGACAGACAGCCTAAGTCAAATTTCTCACCTTTAGTACCATCTTTGGATTATAAGCTTTCATTTGACACCTCATTTGTCATTCTACCTGGTATATTGACGGAGGAGCTATATTCGCGGTCGGACGGACCGACGGTCAGACAGCGTAAGTCAAATTTCTCACCTTTAGTACCATCCTTGGATTATAAGCTTTCATTTGACACCTCTTTTGTCATTCTACCTGGTATAGTAGAGGAGTTATATTCGCGGTCGGACGGACCGACGGACAGACAGCCCAAGTTAAATTTCTCACCTTTAATACCATCCTTGGATTATAAGCTTTCATTTGACATCTCATTTGTCATTCTACCTGGTATAATGACGGAGGAGCTATATTCGCGGTCGGACGGACAGACGGACAGACAGCCTAAGTCAAATTTCTCACTTTTAGTACCATCCTTGGATTATAAGCTTTCTTTTGACACCTCATTTTTCATTCTACCTGGTATAATGACGGAGGAGTTATATTCGCGGTCGGACGGACCGACGTCTCACCTTTAGTACCATACTTCGATTATAAGCTTTCATTTGACATCTCATTTGTCATTCTACCTGGTATAATGACGGAGGAGCTATATTCGGGGTCGGACTGACCGACGCGACGGACAGACAGCCTAAGTCAAATTTCTCACCTTTAGTACCATCTTTGGTTATAAGCTTTCATTTGACACCTCATTTGTCATTCTACCTGGTATAATGACGGAGGAGTTATATTCGCGGTCGGACGGACCGACAGCCTAAGTCAAATGTCTCACCTTTAGTACCATCCTTGGATTATAAGCTTCTATTTGATACCTCATTTGTCATTCTACCTGGTATAATGACGGAGGAGCTATATTCGCGGTCGGTCGGACCGACGGACAGACAGCCTAGGTCAAATTTCTCACCTTTAGTACCATCCTTGGATTATAAGCTTTCATTTGACACCTCATTTGTCATTCTACCTGGTATAATGACGGAGGAGTTATATTTGCGGTCGGACAGACCGAAGGACAGAAAGTTTAAGTCAAATATCTCACCTTTAGTACCATCCTTGGATTATACGCTTTCATTTGACACCTCATTTGTCATTCTACCTGGTATAATGACGTAAGAGTTATATTCGCGGTCGGACAGACCGACGGACAGATAGTTTAGGTCAAATTTCTCACCTTTAGTACCATCCTTGGATTATAAGCTTTCACATTTTTTCAAAATTGGGTGAAAACAACTTGATGCCAGAATGATTTGTTGATGAAAATAATATATACATTCTCAAATTGCCTATTTTTCGTTGTGGATAATATTGTATTCAACAGTGATGCCAAATTTCTGATGCCAAAATGATTGATAATGAAAGTGGGATATACGTTTTCATGTATATAGCGGCAGCGACAAAACGGTAAAACACTGAACTAAATGTATATAATATTTTCACTGTGCCATCATTTTGAACTCAAACATTTTATGGAATAAACTTATATAAGTCAGTAAGGAATAAACAAAGAAAGCTGATATATTAAAGTAACATCAAGGAATCAAATCTCTAACTACAGAGTTGATTAGACTTCTGCTAACAAGTACAGGAAAAAAGTTATTAAGGTAGTGTAAAGTGGCATCGATATACAGATGCCACTTTGCAAGACGATGCCAAATTGATGGTAAATGCATAATGTATCGATGCCAAATTGATAGTAGGATTTATATATATATATATATATATATATATATATATATATATATATATATATATATATATATATATATATATATATATATATATCAAATGAAATAGAGAATGTGGAGAAATCCCCTTACGAATAATTCACACATCCACCATTTTGGGTTGGGAAAATTTTTTTGAATAGAATTAAAAATCCAAACACTAGTTCTTAGAAATGTGTTTCGCCCTCTTCAACCTCTCTGGGCTCATCGGTAAGGATGAGAGGTTGAATATCCTTAGACACATTCCACTCAAAAACAACATTCGAGACCAAGACATAGCAGAAGCGTAGATTTACGCCAAATCTGAAAATGACAGTCTCAAGTTTTAATTCCCTAATTACTTGAAGTAAAACATATGTTTAAAACAAAAGATGAGAAGTTATTGGTTTAACGACCACTCGTACGATATCAATCAAATGAAATAGAGAATGTGGAGAAATCCCCTTACGAATAATTCACACATCCACCATTTTGGGTTGGGAAAATTTTTTGAATAGAATTAAAAATCCAAACACTAGTTCTTAGAAATGTGTTTCGCCCTCTTCAACCTCTCTGGGCTCATCGGTAAGGATGAGAGGTTGAATATCCTTAGACACATTCCACTCAAAAACAACATTCGAGACCAAGACATAGCAGAAGCGTAGATTTACGCCAAATCTGAAAACATTTCTAAGGGCGAAACACATTTCTAAGAACTAGTGTTTGGATTTTTAATTCTATTCAAAAAATTTTCCCAACCCAAAATGGTGGATGTGTGAATTATTCGTAAGGGGATTTCTCCACATTCTCTATTTCATTTGATTGATATCGTACGAGTGGTCGTTAAACCAATAACTTCTCATCTTTTGTTTTAAACATATGTTTTACTTCAAGTAATTAGGGAATTAAAACTTGAGACTGTCATTTTCAGATTTGGCGTAAATCTACGCTTCTGCTATGTCTTGGTCTCGAATGTTGTTTTTGAGTGGAATGTGTCTAAGGATATTCAACCTCTCATCCTTACCGATGAGCCCAGAGAGGTTGAAGAGGGCGAAACACATTTCTAAGAACTAGTGTTTGGATTTTTAATTCTATTCAAAAACTTTTCCCAACCCAAAATGGTGGATGTGTGAATTATTCGTAAGGGGATTTCTCCACATTCTCTATTTCATTTGATTGATATCGTACGAGTGGTCGTTAAACCAATAACTTCTCATCTTTTGTTTTAAATATATATATATATATATATATATATATATATATATATATATATATATATATATATATATATATATATATATATATATTGTGGAATATATATATGTATATATATTGTTGTGGAATTGTTTTCTTTAAGGAAATTTTAAAAAATTAAATTTATATCTTCCTCTTCTTCTTTTTTGCCCTTTAATTCGTCCAATTTTGAACATAGGCTTCCCCCAGTTGCCTCCATTCGCTTCTGTTTAGTGCTTTCTGTTTCCAGTGCGTTCCTCGTATCTTTCTAATGTCGTCTCCCCATCTCATCTGGGGTCGTCCTTTTGCTCTCTTTCCTGTCCATGGTCTCCATTGTTGTATGGTGCTATTCCACCTATTGTCCGTGTGTCTAGCGTTATGACCTGCGAAGCTCCATTTTAGCCTGGCTATATGTTGGCCTGCGTCTTTGACTTTTGTTCTATTTCTGACCCAGTTGTTTTGCTTTTTGTCTGTCAATTTTACTCCTAACATTGCTCTCTCCATGGCTCTTTGTGTCTTCATTATTTTATCCATGTTTGTCTTGGTCAAGGTCCATGTTTGGCATGCGTATGTGAGAATTGGGAGTATGCACTGGTCAAACACTCTTGTTTTTAAATATTGTTTTATTTTTTGATTCTTTAGGACCCATTTTAATTTTCCAAATCCTGCCCAGGCCAATCTGACCCTTCTTTTTACCTCCGCTGTTTGGTTTTCCTTATTTATTTTTATTATCTGTCCCAAATATATATAATCATTAACCGCTTCTATTGTGGTGTCTTTTAGTATTACGTTTCTATTGTCTTGTGTGTTTGTCATTGTTTTTGTTTTGGCAAAATTCATTTTTAGACCTATTTGTTCGGATTCATTTGCTAGTTCGGTTAGCACGGTTGGTAGTTCTTCAAAACTTGATGCTATGACTACTACATCGTCTGCATATCTTAGGTGGTTTAGTTTCTTTCCATTTATGTTTATTCCCATGTTTGTCCATTCCACTGTTTTGAAAACATCTTCCAGTGCTAGTGTAAATAGTTTAGGAGAAATAACATCTGCCTGTCGCACTCCTCTGTTAATTGGTATGGGTTTTGTGGTTTCTTCCAATTGTACTGTCATTGTTGCTTTCTTATATATATTATGTATTAGCATTCTGTATCTGGAATCTATTCTACAGTTGTTTATAGCATTTTCTATTGCCCACATTTCTACGCTGTCAAATGCTTTAAATTTATATCAACGACCATGAAATGATAGTCTTTCATCACCCTGTATATGGCCAAATTTGTTTAGAATTTAATTTTACTAGTAAACAAGTGTTTCGGAAAAATTAAAACGATTAGTGATAATTATTCGACGAAATGGACGGGACATTAACAAAACATTTCGGTGATTAGAAAGTGGAGAGAGCGTTGACGGGACAATAACGTTTTTCAGATCCTTCCGGGAAGGTATTTTAATGTGGTATACAAACTGGAATATTTTTAGTTGTAAAAGTAGAGAGTAGAAAATAACTAATTATGATTTTCCTTGAAATTTGACAAATTGGATAAAGTTATGTGGAAGAATATTGGGTTTATTAAGAAATAAATGGTTTGAGAGAGGTTGTTATTGAATGGACGAAAAATATGGGGAGAAGGGATAACGGATGTGAGAGTATGGATTTGGGAGAAAAATAAAGTCAGTGTGTAATGAATATCGAGAGAAGGCAGCCGAGTTTTTCAAGTGTAGAATCAGTGTCGAGTTGGTGTGATCAGCCTTTGTGAGCAGAGTCAAGTTGAAACCAAATCGTCGACCGGTTGAGGAGTTAATTTTCCTGGCCCGAGGAGATTCCTTTGTTTGTCTAGAACGAGTAGCTGATTATTATCAGTTTGTGCACAAGATATTCGAGCAAGTTCTGTGTGTTTTTCTTGGAAGCAGTTTTGACGAGGGGGACTTTTTCGAAACAACCAGAGAGTACGTGTCGAGAGAATCAAGGACAGCGCAATCCAGAAAACGAGGGAGTGAAGGATAAAAGGTTAGTCAAATCATTTGTTTGAATGGAAAAAGTTATTTATATCAAGACCATATTATTTGTTTGCTTGTTTATTGAACAATTTTTTTGTAACGCAATTAGTCATTTCAAATTTGAGAAACCAATTCAAAAGAAGAAAAGTAAAATTCATTTCATCAATAAAAATGTCCAGAAAAAGGAACTAGACGATTTGGAAAACAAGTTGGAAAACGCGATTCAAGTAGACAGAGAAGAAATGGAAAAAAGAATCACAGAAATAAAAAAACAAGTCACCGAAAACAAGACTTAACAAAATTTTGGAGAAAGAAGAGAAATGGTTATACATAGTACAGATGACGTGAAAATACGGTTTGGTGGGGATGTAAGAAGATTACACCCAGTGCCTTTCATAAATAGCCTGAAAAAGAAAGTACAACACATTAGAAATTTTGAAACAGCCAAAGAAACGATCAGAAACCATCTTAAGTATGAGGCAGGTCTATGGTTTGACAGTAAGGAGGAAGAATTTGACAGTTGGCAACAGTTTGAACAAAAATGTCTAAACTACTTCTGGGGAAAAGTCCCACAAATGAAAATCAACAAAGAATTACAAAATGGGAAATATAATGATCGGATGGGTATCTCAGAAAAAACATATGCATTACAAATATACAATAATGCCAAACATTTACAATAAAACTATTCGTCAGAACAATTAGTCGAACTGATTGCAAGACATTTCGAAGAAACGCTAGAAGACCATATCACATTGCAAAATTATCCAGACATAGATAGTTTGTGCCAATTTCTACAAAAAAGAGAATCACGTCAAAGAGAAAGAAAATCAAGAAGATCGCAAGAGGATTACAGACCCCGAGAAACACAGGATTACAGAGATAGAAGACAAAATAATAGGAGGGACTATACAAGACGAGATTTTAATCCCAGGAGAGAAAACGAAAATAGAGACAACGGAAGAGGAAATTATGAACAAAGAAATAGGCAATGGAATGAGGACAGAAATCGAGATAACCAGAATAGAAACACCACACGCACAAATCAAGAAAACAGAAATAATGGTAGACAAAATGAACAGGGATATCGAGAAAACCGAAGCAGATCCGACAGACCAAGAGAAAATACAAGAGAGGTAAATAATACCCAGGTAGAAGAATATGACGAAGAGAGACCTACTACGAAAATACAAACAACGAGGAGCAAACGGCGTCTTTTCACGAAGGCGCTCACTAGAAACAAAGAACTAAACAGAAATTTTTTGTCACCCGAAGGAATTTATAAAACTTACAGGAAACAATGAAAAAAGAAATGGAATAAATTTTAAATTTGTGGATGGCTTTATCAACGACAAACCAATTAAAATTATGATAGATACTGGCTCGGAAATAACACTGGTCAACAGAAAATTAATAGAAGAAGTCAATTTAACAAATTTAATTTACAAAATACCTAGGGTGAACTTAGTGGGAGCAAATAAACGGACATTGACAACAATAAATGAAGGCATACGAATAAAGGTACGATTAGGCAAGAGATTTTATGCACTACAATGTGTAATAATGCCAAATATGTCGCATGACATGATTGTCGGAGTAGACGAATTGACAGAGAAACATGTAGTAATTGATTTCAAAAATAACAAGATGAAAATCACAGAGGAAGATGAAGAAGAACAGGAAAGTTTGAAAAACGACAAGGAACATGAGAAACAGAAAATGTACGAATCAGATAAAGAACAAACAGTGGAGATGAATTTGGCAACGAAACAAGGACAAGGCAAAAAGAAAAAAAGGCGGCAGAAGAAGATAAAAGAAAATGAAACCTGGGATTCCTCAAAAGAAGAGATGAGCCCAGAAGAAGAGAAAATGGGACTAACAAAAGAAAATGAAAACTGGGATTCCTCAAAAGAAGCGATGAGCTCGGAAAAAGAAGAAGCGAGATTAATAGAAGAAAAGAATACATTTGAAACACTGGTATTTGAAGAAGAGGGATGTGATAACGAGAATACAGAATATACGATAAACATGTGTAAAGAAATTAAGGAATAAGAAAGAGAAATTATCTGCTGGGAAGGAAAGGAAAAAGAGATGCGGTTGATTTTAAGAGACTATGAAAATTTAATAAATGAAGAAAATAGAGTGGCAAAAAATTACGAACATTCAATCGAGGTGAAAAACTTGGAAAACTTTCGATCGAAGACATATCCGATTCCATATAAGTATCGGCAACAGGTGAAAGAAGAAATTAATAAGATGTTGGAAGATCAAATTACCGAGAAATGTGACTCACCTTATATCAATCCAATCGTGATATTAAAGAAAAGCAGTGGAGAATTAAGGCTATGCTTGGATGCCAGAAATGTCAACCAACACACTGTATCACAATATGAATCACCTTTAAACATCGAGGCCATTTTTGGAAGAATTACGGGTTCACACATATTTTCTAAAATTGACTTAAAGCATAGTTTTTGGTTGATACCTTTAGCTGAAAATTGTAGAAATTACACAGCATTTTCCATCGATGGTATTTTATACCGTTTTAAGGTAGTTCCTTTTGGATTGAAAAGCGCGTGTGCAGCATTGGTCAGAGCACTACACACCATCCTAAATCGCTATGAAGATTTCATAGTCCACTACATAGATGATTTATTGATTTTTTCACAAGATAAACAGAGCCATTTGAAACATATAAAAATAATTATGGAGGAATTGGATACAGCCGGATTGAAATTGAACATCGAAAAATGTCAGTTTTTCCAAAAGGAAGTGATATATATTTGGGTTTTAAGTTGGACACAAAAGGAGTTAGTTTAGCCGAAGACAGAACCCTCATTGACGAATACCCAAGATCAACAAATCTTAAAACACTGAGGGGTTTTCTCGGTACGATCAATTATTTTAAAAAATTAATTCCCGATTTAAGTCAAAAGGAAATACTTTTAATAAAATTACTAAAGAAAGGGATAAAATGGAATTGGAAGGAGAAACAGGAGAAGGCTTTACAAATTCTCAAAGATGAATTTTCAAAAGGAACGAAAATATATCATCCCATGTATAATCTGCCATTCATACTTAGAACAGATGCGTCCATCCAAAAGTTTGCAGGAGTACTATCTCAAGTACAAGACGAACAAGAGGTGCCAATATGTTTTATCTCTCGGGTGACAAAAACACATGAGCGAAAATATAGTGTGAGAGAACTAGAGTTTGCCAGCGTACTATTCTGTGTGAACAAATTAAGATTTTATCTGCTAGGGGCGAAATTCACAATCGAGACGGATCATGCAGCGTTGGTCCACATCATGAAGAACCGATTGGTGAATAACCGGATACACAGAGGCATCTTCCTATTACAGGAATACGATTTTGAGTTCCGATATATCAAGGGGAAGATAACATCATAGCCGACGCTCTAACACGAGATGAAGACACCGGGAAAAAAGAAGCAATCACGTTACACGTGGGATTAAACATTCTAACCCAAGAAGAAGGTGTGTTTTCTTTAAATGAAATACGAATGAATCAAGAAGAACTGGACGAGAGAGAAAAACGAAGAGCAGAGAGGAAAAACGACCTATTTTTCAAGAGAATAGACGGGAAGGAACTTTATTTGGTGACGCAAACATTGGCCGAGAAAATCATAAAAAGATTACATGAGGACAACGGACATATCGGCAGTAGGAAAGTTTGGCTGGTTTTTCGAGAAAACTATACAGTGCTAGTCAAAAGTCCGTACCCCCCCTCGTATCTTTTGAACGGTTATATCTATAATAGTGAAATTTGGAGTGAAGAAATAAACGGACGTAAGCTTCTTAACTAGTTATGACAGGTGACGTAATAGTGACAGATGACGTTACAGATCCACTGTGACCGATAATTTTAAATGGGACCTTATAGCAAGTGATACCTCGTTTGAAAGGTATTTAAAATACCTATTCAGTCATACTAATTTTTTTGGGTTTAAGTTGATTTTGATTTTGGTGAATAAATTAAATAAATATAATATTGTAGTTTCGAATTTAATTAATAAAAATTCAAATGTCCGCCTATGGATTTTTGGTCAAAAAAGTTGACGTTTTTTAATTCTCTAGTAGTTTTTACGTCAACGTCAACCTGTTTGACAAGTAATCATAGGCGGAATTTTGAATTTTTATTAATTAAATGCGAAACTACAATTTTATATTTATTTCATTTATTCATCAAAATTTGCTTAAACCCAAACAAAATTAGTATGATTGAATAGGTATTTTAAATAACTTTCATACGAGGTATCACTTGCCATAAGGTCCCATTTAAAATTATCGGTCACAGTGGCTCTGTAACGTCATCTGTCACTATGACGTCACCTGTTATAACTAGTTAAGAAGCTTACGTCCGTTTATTTTCTCCCTCCAAATTTCACTATTATAAGTATAACCGTTCAAAAGATACGAGGGGGGGTACGGACTTTTGACTAGCACTGTATATGTCGACAGGACTACCGCATTGCTAAGGAGGTTACGCAAAAATGTGAGACGTGTCAAAGATACAAAAGTAGAAACTTCAATAATGAAAACATCAAAAAACTATTGTATCCCATGGAAAATTGGAAATTGTGGCAATCGATATATTAAGTGATCTAATCATGACCACCCAAAGGAATAAACATGTTTTGGTGATGGTGGATGTTTTTTCAAAATATGTAAAGTTATACAGTTGCCGCACCACAAAAGGAGAAGAAATAATGAGAAAGATCGACAATTTTATCGCTACAGTGGGAACACCAAGAAAAATTCTCCTGGACAATGCAACGTATTTCCGAAACGATCGTTTTAAAGGACAGCTGCGAGAAAGAGGAATTGAGACAAATTTTGTTAGCATCAGACACCCTCAAAGCAATCCTTCTGAACGTTTTATATAGGAAGTGACAACATTTCTCCGTATTGCGACGAATGGACAACATCGACGATGGGATAGGAAAATAGCGGAAATTGAAAAGTATCTAAACACCATGCCAAGTACAGTAACCAAAGAGACACCGGAATACATAATGAAAGGTGTCATGCCGAGAAGACCATGGGAAGATCCAGAGCCAAGAATATACCAACAGGTGGTGGATACTGTACAGAGAAGGCTGAGACGAAGCAATGAGAAATATGTTCAAAAGACAAAATCATAATAGAAGAAGCAGACCAGTAACGTTCCATAGGGGCGAAAAGGTACTTGTAAGGGCCTTAAGAGTGTCAAATCTCACTAGCGATATTTGTGCGAAGTTAATGCCCGTTTTCGAGGGTCCTTACATAGTAGATAACGAAAATGGGGTGAATAGCTATGTTCTGAAACATATTGAATCGGAAAAGATCAGAGGAATTTATAATATTCACAATGTGTACAAATATCATGAGTAAAGGAAGGAATGGCACATAGTAAATAGTTAAGGTAGGAAATAGGAAATAAATTAGTATGATGAGGTAGGTATACCGGAAAATGGTTTTGCCTCGAGAAAATCGGTTGCAGATGCAAAGAATTTTATCGAATTCAAAAGGCGGGGATTTTGTTGTGGAATTGTTTTTTTTAAGGAAATTCAAAAAAATTAAATTTATATCAACGACCATGAAATGATAGTTTTTCATCACCCTGTATATGGCCAAATTTGTTTAGAATTTAATTTTACTAGTAAACAAGTGTTTCGGAAAAATTAAAAGGATTAGTGATAATTATTCGACGAAATGGACGGGACATTAACAAAACATTTCGGTAATTAGAAAGTGGAGAGAGCGTTGACGGGACAATAACGTTTTTCAGATCCTTCCGGGAAGGTATTTTAATGTGGTATACAAACTGGATTATTTTTAGTTGTAAAAGTAGAGAGTAGAAAATAACTAATTTTGATTTTCCTTGAAATTTGACAAATTGGAAAAAGTTTTGTGGAAGAATATTGGGTTTCTTAAGAAATAAATGGTTTGAGAGAGGTTGTTATTGAGTGGACGAAAAATATCGGGAGAAGGGATAATGGATGTGAGAGTATGGATTTGGGAGAAAAATAAAGTCAGTGTGTAATGAACATCGAGAGAAGGCAGCCGAGTTTTTCAAGGGTAGAATCAGTGTCGAGTTGGTGTGATCAGCCTTTGTGAGCAGAGTCAAGTTGAAACCAAATCGTCGACCGGTTGAGGAGTTAATTTTCCTGGTCCGAGGGAGATTCCTTTGTTTGTCTAGAACGAGTAGCTGATTATTATGCGTTTGTGCACAAGATATTCGAGCAAGTCCTGTGTGTTTTTCTTGGAAGCAGTTTTGACGAGGATGACTTTCTCGCAACAACCAGAGAGTACGTGTCGAGAGAATCAAGGACACCGCAATCCAGAAAACGAGGGAGTGAAGAATAAAAGGTTAGTCAAATCATTTGTCTGAATGGAGAAAAGTTATTTATATCAAGACCATATTTGTTTGCTTGTTTATTGAACAATTTTTTGTAACGCAGTTAGTCATTTCAAATTTGAGAAACCAAAACAAAAGAAGAAAAGTAAAATTCATTCAATTTAGTATGAGTAAATAGGAAATTAATTAAATAAATAATTTTGTCAAAACAAGGAGATATCAGAGTTAGAGTTTTAATTTATTAAGCTAGGAGTTTTTGCAAGAAAGTTAAATTTTAATAATTTTTAGTCATATGTACACGGCATTTGATAAAAACAATAGATTACATTTATATGAATTTGAGTGTTGTCAATTTCCCTGTTTCTACCCTGGAAGAAGTAAGCAACTAGAAATACTAGAATCCACAGATTACAGGTATTGTATCAAATACAAAATTAGCCCTGATAATAAAATTGATTGGAAAATTTAATTGGAATTTAGTTATGTCTTTACATAGGCAATAAATAAAATAATTGGATAATCAATCAAATTAAGAATTTGCTAATTAATCTAAATAAATAGAAAATGTAGAGCATGACAATATTTACATTTTATTATATGAATACATTGGATGCATTTGAACTGAACAGAAGAAATAGGTACTCATAATCTTGTTTGTTTATTTATGTTAAATAGTGGGGTCCCATTGTAGGTCAAAAAAGATTTTATTGTTTGTTGTTGAAAACAAAACAATAAGATATCAGTCAAAAAGGGGTTGCAAGCTAACATGTTTTCACTTTCACTCTGTTGTCAGGTTGTATCAAAATGTTTTACGCATGTAGGATACCAAACGTACTGGTTGATTTTTTATGTGATTGTTTCTGTGATATAGTTATTTTTGTCTGGTTCTTCTTAATTCCATTTATGGAGTTTATTAGTATTTTTTCAAAAGCGTTGAAATTTTATAAAATATTTAAAACTATGGACATTACAAACACTGATTTTGATGAACACACTTTTTTAAAAAAATATTAGCCGGCAAATTTTTAATCATTTGATTAAACTTACTGCTTTTTCTCACCCATTATATTAAACGCCGCATCCTTCCAAACGATCTACTTCGCAGCGTAGTCGCCGGCGCTAGAAAACACTAGTCAACAAAAAAGAAAAAAAAAGTTGCGACTGATGTTAAAATAGGTGTATCGGGAAGTTTGAAGCATCCTGATTACGAATTCAAACACCAAAATTTTCCATCACGTATATATTTTGATTTATAGAAATATTAATATTTATTATAAAAATACGTATATACTATATATACAATTTTAGAACTAGAATAAAAAACTATGGTAAGTCTTTGGTACACAAATTTTTTGCAAACGCTGATTTCCTTTTATATTCTGTATCAGTTTCTCTCATGAGGAACCAACAGTAATCTCCCATCATTGCTGAATCCCATCTTCCCTGGTAGCGGTGCTCCATTGTGAGAATATCCTGATGGAACCTTTCTCCTTGCTCGTCGCTGACCGCACCCAAATTTTCCGGAAAAAATTTAAATGGGAGTGCAAAAAGTGTATTTTCAGAGACATACGACAGCCCATTTTGCAGTAGTTTTTAAGTAGTTCTTCTACAACATTTTGGTAATCTTCGACTTTTTGTTTCCCAAAAACTCGGAAACAACTATTTTGAAAGATCTCCACGCAGCTAACTCAATATCACTTAATTTTTCATCAAACTGTTGATCTCTTAGTAGTTTTCTGATTTGTGGTCCAACAAATACCCCTTCTTTCAGCTTCTCGTCACTTAACTTAGGAAAAATTTGTTTAAGGTATTTAAACGTATGTCCTTCTTTATCTAATGCTCTAACGAAATTTTTAATCAATCCCAGTTTAATATGTAACGGAGGTAACAGAACGTTTTGGAGATCAACTAGAGGTATATTCTTAATGTTACCTTGACCTGGAATATATTGATCTCTTGGAGAACATTCTGTAACTTGGTAATGGCTCTGTGTTGCTCTACTGTCCCAAAGACAAAGAAAACAGCAACATTTTGTAAATCCTCCCTGAAGACCTAGTAATAATCCGATGACTTTTAGGTCACCACATATTTGCCACGTATGTAGCATAGCTTATTTCATTTAGGATAAGAGACATACTCTCGTGTGTTTCTTTCATGTCAACTGCATGTGCAAGAAGAATAGATGATCTTCTGTTGCCATTATGGAGCAGAACTGCTTTTAGACTCGATTTAGAAGAATCTATAAACAAACGCCATTCTTCTGGATTATGTGCAAATCCTAATTTTTCCATAACCCCATTTGGATTAACACAAACACACATTTTATCCTGCATAGTGAAAAACGAGGATAGCTCCTGGTTACGGTTCCTAAATGCTGTACCTTTGGTTCTACTGGCTGGTAAATTCCATTGTTTCAATCTAGAACCTAAGAGTTCAGCATGTTCTTTGGACAAGTGAAGATCTCGAACTAAATCATTTAATTCAGCTTGTTGGATGAAATAAGGTTCTTTTTCGTCGCTTTCAGGTAAATAGGAATCGCCCCTTTCTGATGCATCATCGGGTTCACTTCTATCGTCATAGATTTCTAAATCTTCCTCCCAATTTGCCGGGGGTTCTGGAACTGGTAAATTTTCGCTATGCACAACCGGTTCTATTGCTGACGGAATACCTGGATATTCAATTTTATGTTTGCTCTTCCTTGAAAATCCAGACACTTTTGTCATGCAGAAGTAACAGTCGTTGAAATGACTTGTTGATTCCGGCCAAATCATCGGAACTGCAAACGGCATAGAAAAGAGTTTGCCATTTAACCAATCACTTAGATTTGCAGCACAGGTTTGGTAACATATGTGAGGAGCCCAGTCCCGATCTTGATCGCCAATAACACATCCAAATACTTATGGTAAGGTACTTTTGTCTTCTTATTAATTATCTTTTTCTGCGATTTAGGAGTAAACTGACCACATATGTAACAAAAATTATCCGCGGGGTTGACACAACCACGTTTCTGGACTTTGGACATTTTTCACTTTGGATACTTTCACTTTTCGATATAACACCACTATGCGCACTATTTACCAACGAGCTGCTTTTATAGCCGTTCCATACTTTTAGCATTTTCTGGAAAACCCAAAGGTCAACAAACCACGGCGAAATTCTCGTACATGGGGGCCCATATAAAAATAGATGCGGCTCAGAGGAATAAAGACATTTGGAAATAGGTTTAAATGGGTAGGTTTGCCGATTAAGCATTGCCTTTGTTTTATTTTTTATTTAATGTGTTATTCGTAGACATTACACATCCCAGTGTTGCCAAATTATGCACAGTTTTTAGAAAAAACCTGAACTTGATAATGACTGTTTTAAAAAAAAATTATCAAAATAGGTACTGATCTTTTTTAAATCATAACTCAAAAATTTTACGTGTTAGGAAGTTTTTACCATCATATTCGTGTTCAGAGAGCAAAAATTAACCAAAAACAGCATGTGGCATTCCAGTCGCATTTTGAGTGTAAACTAGTGAAATCGCCGGGTTAAGCCACTTTGTGGATCCACAGAGTAGCGCTGCAGAGTGGCCCGTCTGGTTTGGGCCTAAATGTATGTTTTATCGACTTTGAACTAGGGATAGCGGAAAAAACGGGTTATTCCATAAACCGGTGTTCGATTTTTTTATTTATAGCCAATACCCAATAGGTTACATTTGCATTGCGCTTTAGTTTGTGATACTCCATTCGAATCTATATCAGTCTATATCAGTATGGAAATCAGTCATCAGTGTTATGAAATCGGTTTCACACACTCGGCTGAAAATTTCTCATTTACGCGCGGGGAGCGAAAAATTTTCCCATTTTTTCTCTGAATTCAGTATTTTTTCCACTTATCCGGTTTTTCATCGGTTATTACTTTAAAAAGAAAAAACCGGTTATAACTGGGTCAAAAAACAACCGGAAAAACCGATTATTGCCGAGGAAAAAACTGGTTTCAGGTTATAGCCGGTAGGTTTTTCTCATCCCGACTTTGAACAGGCTTTTTATCGAGTTACTAGTGAACAAATGTGGAAAATTTTAAAACACTATGGACTACCAACAAAAATTTTAAATGATCAAACTGTTTTATGAAGGGTAACAAAGCTAGACTTAAACACGAGGAAGTGATTAAAGAAGAAAGAGCAATTGAAATCGTTGTTAAGTAATGTTGAATCTTGTCTCCTACGTTATTCCTAATCTTGGTAGACTTGATTACGAGGAAAGTAACAGATTATCGGACAGACAATAAACAGAACAAGCACAGCACAAGGAAATGATATACTAACAGTATACACGATTATACGAATCTCCGGAAAAAGTTAGTGTACCTGTCGACCTAATCAAAGCACACACTCAACAATCCCATATACTCCTGAATAACATACGTTCCAACAAAAACTGCCAAAAGAATTGAAAAATCACTGCAAGAATTAAATTGGAAAAAATCCTTTTCGAAAGAATGAAAGTAGAATTGAACAATAAACTGAGGAGTAACCAAGCAGGCTTTCGTACTAAACTCTCCATTATAGATCAGATAATATGTACCTTACGTACATATTATGTACGTGTGTACATAAATATAATATACCCTCATATGTACACATAATGTTCTTTAAGAATCATCCTTTTAAAAGCCAATGAAAAGCAAAAGATATAAACTGTAAGTTTTATCGGCTTTCAACAGGCTTTTGATCAAGTTAATAGTGAAAAAAAGTATAAAATTTTAAGGACTACCAAAAAAAATTATTAATGATCAAACTGTTTAATGAAGGGTAAAAAAGCAAGACTTCAACACGAGGGAGTGATTACAGAAGAAATAGCTATTGAACCTCTTTAATCAGCTTAAAGATCTTGAATTTGCTGACGACATCTGCCTGTTAATAGAACACCGAACTCGCATGCAAACAAAACTCGCTAACACAGTAATCCGCCATGATTGGTCTCCAGAAAAATGCAGAGGAGGCAAAAATCTAAAAAAAGAATAACCTGAAAATTATTAAAATAAAAATAAAGGGTAGAGAAATTGAAGAAGTAGATAAAGTCACTTACTTGTGATCAACCATAGAAAGAAAAGGAGGATGCACTAAAGACATACAAGCAAAAATAATGAAGGCACAATTCGCATTGAATGCGTTAAATAAAATCTGGGAAACAAGGAAAATATCAGAAGCAACAAAAATCACTGTATTCAATTCCCGAGTTAACCTATTCGCGGACACGTCTTCAAATGCAGACACTTACAAAGGGAAATAACTGTCTGCATATGAAGACGTGACCACGAATGTCTTAAGTGGAAGAAATGGAAATGCATTTACCAGACGATAAGGAAGGGTTATAATAACATCACAAAACAAGCTCTCGAATATCACCCAGAGGGTCAATAAAGAGGGGAAGACCAGACAGCACCTGGAAGAAAACAGTACATAGAAAACAGTATCGGCTTAATATGGGGCGAAGTAAAAGCAAGAAACAGAAGAGAATAAAAGGAACCAAGAAATTACAGTACCCTTTGCACGAGTAGTATTTTTATTATTTTTTTATCTGTATTTGGGTGTCATGTTATGCAGCAGCTTAACTTTTAAAACTTTTTTTATTAATTACCAGGTAGACTATGCATTTGCAATTTATTTTAAATTTTGTAATTGATTATTTGTGTTTAATTTCATTATTGTTATTATTATTTTAAATATATTGACGATTTATGTAATTTTAGTAAATTGGATTTTTATTGTTTTGTTTTCTTGACTTTTATAAGCTTTGTCGATAAAATTGTACAATTTTTCATGACAATAAAGCATATTTCTATTCAATTCTATTCTAACTGACCTTCAACCTGAGAATAAACAGAGGCGCTGAGCTAGCCATCAGGGGAATGATGGTCTAAGAAAGCGATTATTAATGCAATCCCAATTTATTTGAGTAAACGATTATCATCACTCTCAAAAACACATATATAGACTTTATGACTGTTAACCTGTTAAATGACGATGGAAAAAAATGTTTTGTGCAAATTTCATTTATACTTAAGTAAACTTGATTTAATTTAAGAGAGATATTTGCAGAAATATCTTCTACTGTTATTGAATTCGGTTTATTTCAAAAAATTCGCTGAACCTTTTCAGCAACTCAAAAAATATTGGCACTCTCCTTGTCGGATTTCAAATCTGGCGTGCATTTCTTTGATTAGAATGGTAATTAATGACGTCTGTAGAGGAAATACATGAAAAAACAACAACCTGAACGCCCTTTTGATGCATTGCGGCAGGTGAGGCACTCTAAGTAATCTGTTTGATATTCAGCAAGCGTTTCCTGGGGCAAGAATGAGCGAGAGAGAGGGAGAGTGCGGGGAGCGAGTTGAAAAAGTCGACTCTCTGCTATTTTCCTTTCCGTAATATACCCCTAGGTCATTAGTGGTTGGTAGAGATAATTCGAGGTGAAAACTTTTCACTGACTGTGGAATTATTCAATAACAATTCTCATCGGGGGAGTATGTGAGAGGGAATTTAAATAGATTTTTCTGTTTGTTTTAGTTGTCGCCTTACACTAAAAAACATACTCAACCGAAATTTTCCGAGGCACTGACATCTACCGATCGGTTAAGATAATTCAGTACAGGGTATGGTTTTCTGTAATAATCTATTAATGAACAGTTTTTGGTTTGTTCCTTAGAATAAAGTTAATTTTTACTGAGAATTCGCGATTTATCGTCATTCTGAGGTAAAATCTAAAAAAATTTTGTCAAAAGAAACTAAGAAAATGTACATGTTAATTAATAGATTGGAAAGTTTTGAGAATAGTTAGATATTTTCTTAAATTTATAGATATAGCTAAATGTCGCGAATATTCCCTATGAGTTTAGCAGTGGTGCAACTTTTTATTAAGATCTTATTTGAGAATCAAGATAATACCTATTCTTCGTTAGGTAATTATGTACATTAGAGGCTCACAGTAAAAATACTGATTTTATTTTGTTAAAAAACGTTGACGAAAAAACTAAAAAAGCTTAAACATATTTGTTTTTTACGACAAAAAGTATTACATATAACTGTTTAAAAACATAAAAATACATAAAAGGTTTAACGCAAAAACATACAAAAATAAAAAAACTATTATCATTAATACATTGACATAATAATATGAATTTATAGCACGAGAGCTGTTGCTATGATCGCTAGTGCAGTTCTTGAACATACTGGATTGATATCCAAAAATGACAAGGCTATTTAATAGACAAGTCTAAATTAGATCGACAAGGAAAAAGGCAACGACTTGATTTACAAAAAAAACATAAAGGGTGATGCTAGTCTGCAAGCTCTTTATTTTGATGGTGGCAAAATCAAACCCTTCACATTCAAGAAGAGGGAGAATCGTCATCTAGAAAAATCACTGTCGAAGAACATAAAATTAAAGGAACCTGGTAGCGACTATATAGGGCACGTAACACCTCAACATGCTACTACAAAGACCATAGCATCAACGATTTTTAACTATTTAACAGAAAATCAGGTTTCAACTAGCGAGTTGACTGCTGTTGGCAGCGATGGTGCTGTCGTTAATACTGGGCCCCACGGTGCTGTAATACATTTTATGGAATTGCGAGTACGTCATAAACGACCCTTGTAATGGAAAATATGTCAATTACATACAAGCGAATTGCCACTGCGACATTTGGTTAGATATCTAGACGGAAATACCACAGGACCTCTATCATTCTCGTGTTCTATCGGCAAACTTATTGAAACTTATGAGCGATTACCTGTTGTGTGCTACGAAAAATTTGAAGTTGAGTTGCCTGAGGTAAATTTAAAAGAACTAAGCAGCAATCAAAAATATTTATACCAGATATGCACTGCCATATCTTCCGAAAACTGTCCAAATAATTTAGCGAATTATGGCGAATAATCCTGGTAAATTATCTCATGGAAGATGGATAACTACGGTGAATCGTATCTTGAGGGCTTACATTGCAGGAAAGAATCCGCCGCCTAGTTTAAAAATTTTAACAGAGTATATTCTGTGAGTATATGCTAAGGCTTAGTTTTTAATAAAAACTACCATTATCATCATAATCATATTGGTGCTACAGCCCTTAGAGGGCCGCGACCTTCTCAAGCTTTCTACGCCATTCTGTTCTGTCCCTTGCTAGCATTTTCCAGTTGCCGACTCCGATCTTCTCGGCATCCTGTGTTACCCCGTCCGTCCACCTCAGCTTCGGTCTACCCCGTCTTCTCATTCCCACGGGTTGCGCTGTTAGAATCTTTTTTATCTTGTTCGATTCAGGGGCCCGGGCTACATGTCCTGCCCACTGCAGGCGGTTTCGCTTAATTATAGTGATAATATCTTTTCCACCAAACGTATGCTTGTAGATATTCTGCAGTTCAAAGTTATATCTACGCCTCCACTACTAAAAACTACCAGTGTGTACGTTTGGAACTCTTCACCTTTGGAAGCTAATTGAATATTCCAGATATTTAAGTGACGAACTAAAAGCAGTAGTTGACTTGACCTTGTGATCCAACGAAATGGCTTTTATGGCCATCCTGAAAATATTATACTAACGATGATCTTTGACTCACGTATTCATATTATAAGAAAATAAGAACACAAAAGTATATTAAAGTGCAGATCGAAAGCGAAATAAAATCTTATAAATTTGAATAACACTGCGAGAAAATTAAAAATTCCCAAGTTCAATAATTTTAAAGCGGAATCCTAGATTAATTGAATAAATTGGCAAGAGTGCAGATAATCGGAGCCGCTAATGACAAAAAATCTGACTGATGAAGACATTCAAGAATTTATTAAAACTGGTAGTTATCCAAAAGAAGATTTATGGAAATTACCCTGCCATACACAGGCTGGTCAAAGAGGTGTCAAATTAGTGACGGAGGCATCTTTAACCGTGTATGTGGGTTTACTAATAGAGATGGTCGGATACGTACAATTATACCATCTAGAAGTAACAGTCCAAAGTTTAACAGCAAATCAGACTATGAAGTAGGAAATTAAAAATTGCTCACAATTTTGGGTGGATGGGTGGGCAGGGATAGAACTCGATGGCAGCTACCTCCCCGTGGTGAGGTTATTTTGTATATTTTAAACCACAAAATAAGCGAAGAGCTGCTCCAAAGTGGAAAAGTACTTTATTGTTTTTAGCCAAAGCTTGTTACGTACGGGGAGCTATAGTATAATATACATAGGGTGGGCTGAAAAAACACTTTTTGTTTTTTTTATTCGCAATACCTCACAAAAGTTGTTAATTACCTGTCTGAGTAAAACTCTGAAAAACATTTCCAAATAAAATAATGTTTTCCGTTCGCGCATTGCATTCAAACTTTTAAAAATTTGTGAAAATTTGCTGTTTTCTTTAATTTTTTTAAAAATACAAAATGTATAATTATGAAAACGCAATAGGTCCTAATGATGAGTTTAAGGCATGAAGAAAACAAAAAAAAACGACGAATTTAATAAATTTTTACTGTTAAACGTTCGCGCAAAGCAGTTAAATATTACAATTTCTCACAAAAATGACCGATTTTTCAATTTTTTTTACATCACATTTACTTACTCAAATAACTATAATTAGAACAAAATAAAATAATTAAACAAAAAACAAACAATTTTATTAAACAGTTTGCACTTTAAAGTCAGATTTTGTTGAAAATTCAGGCATAATGGACCGTGACAGGAGGGTGGTTCTTATCAAGCCATCTCTTGCGTCTACTCGACACACTTTTTTTGAAGCTTCAGAAACGAGCTTTACACACCGTTCTACTGCTTGTGTGTGACAAGGAAAATCATCAAAATCCGGTGCCAGAGGTGTGCCAGAGTGTATCAGTTGTTTAATTTCTTCATCCGTGATCCTCCTTAAAAGGGGAGGAGGAGAAAGTTTACACGTGTACCAAAAAATCATGTCCGTGTAGTCTGTAGCATCGAGATTTATCCTCGGAGTGTTGAAATTTCGTATTAGCTTTCCCTTCATAAGCGATCGTGCTTTCCAAATTCGGCGCAACCCTAGTTCTCTGATGAATCTACTTTCATCAACTATCATTGTAAGAAGCAAATTTTCGGGATGAGCGAAAAATGCGTTCCGCTTAATCACAGGGTCAATGACTTGCAGCAAGTTTCGAGATAGATAGCGTGATGTTCTGATGGTTTCAAAAAACAATTTTCGGACCATCTGTAAACTTTTTGCTTGTTTTAATTTTGAACCACAGAGGTATATAGCATTTTAAAATAAAATGTATTAACTGCTTAACCTCTTCAGAGGGTATTTCCATGCTTACACAAAGTCGGAGTACTCGATTAGCCGCAGTCAACCACCTTGAATGTGAAAGGAGGCAGGATCACGGGCCGCCAAATCTTCTGAAATAGTACCTGTATTGATGGCAACAGAAATGTTAAGTAGGTACATTTGATCCTTGCTCAGGACTTTTCTGTCTATAATAGGTATGGGGCAATCCACAGGCTCAAATTGGACCGGCGGTAGTTTTTCACAGCCAACAAGTTTTTTCCCAATTGGTCCACTGAAAGATTTTGGCCCTGTGGTAACTCCATCCAAGTGTTGAAAAAGGTAGCGGAACGGTAGCTCATTAAAGTGCAGCAGCCAAATAGCCCACTGCACTGGTCTTCCAACATGCAACTCAATCCGATGAATGACACCTTTTTTCCCACCTGTATTAACCCTGCTGTCCTGTTCGGGTCTATTTGACCCAAAAAATAATTTATTTATTATTTTACAAATTATTACGCGGCGCAACGATTTGGTGTTTCGTGACTTTATTACCTAATATGAGGTCTTTCAATTGCATATGAGATAAACAATCAACTTCCTGATTTCTTTGATAAAATTAAAATTGTTACCTAGGGTACGTTCGGGTCAATATGACCCGCGTATTTGAACCGTTAAAAATTACCTATTTATGTGTGTTTAGTTAGCAGTATTCTATATTGGCAGTACCTGTGTGTTTGTCAGCCGGATACGTCTGTAAACAAAAACAGGTTTCTGCAAGCTAGAACTTGTAAAATAAATTGTAGTATAGCTGGACGATGTTGCAAACCAAATTATAAATATGACCAACATGAACGGACAGCATGTATTTGGAACCAACTGGAAAGACATGAATAAAGTTGGTTTCCACACATACATTGGTCTTTTATTTTTAGCTCGAGTTTATAAGTCCCGTGGTGAATCAACTAAAAGTTTGTGGAATGAAGAAACGGGTCGTAGTATATTTCAATCAACAATGTCGCTTGATATATTTACAAAAAGTTTTGCAAGTAATACGTTTTGATAACAAAACTACTAGACAGGATAGGAGATGTTTTGATAAACTTGCTGCAATACGTGAAATTTAGGAAACATAGGTAGAAAATGTACCAAATTTTTTATAATCTGCTGGACATTTCTGCCTACAACGCGTTCGTGTTATGGGCATAAATAAATATCCAATGGAATACCAATAAACTGGCAAAACGGCGAATTTTTCTTGAGGAATTGGGAAAAAACTAATAAAACCACTCATCATTTCCAGAAAAAATATATCAATAACTTAAGGCTCTCACGAACTGGTAAAAAGGACACGAGCAGAAACAAGTAGACAAGATGGAAATGCTAGTGAACCGTCTATGGACAATCTAACTCCTCCTGCTAAACGATCACGCTGTAAACTTGCCCTAAAACCGATAACAAGACTAATTATTATGTTGTATATATCATAAAGATATACAGTGCTAGTCAAAAGTCCGTACCCCCCCCCTCGTATCTTTTGATCGGTTATACATATAATAGTGAAATTTGGAGTGAGGAAATAAACGGACGTACGCTTCTTAACTAGTCATGACAGGTGACGTAATAGTGACAGATGACTTTACAGCGCCACTGTGACAGATAATTTTAAATGGGACCTTATAGCAAGTGACACCTCATTTGAAAGTTATTGAAAATATCTCTTCAGTCATACTAATTTTTTTGGGTTTAATTTGATTTTGATTTTGGTGAATAAATGAAATAAATATAACTTTGTAGTTTCGCATTTAATTCTTAAAAATTAAAATGTCCGCCCATGGTTATTTTGTCAAAAAAGTTGACATTTTTCAGCTCTCTAGTAGTTTTTACGTCAACGTCAACCTTTTTGACAAGTAACCATAGGCGGAGGTTTGTATTTTTATTAATTAAATGCGAAACTACAAGTTTATATTATTTCATTTATTCATCCAAATGAGCTTAAACTCAAACAAAATTAGTATAGCTGAATAGGTATTTTCAATACCTATCAAACGAGGTGTGGCTTACCATAGGGTACCACTTAAAATTATCTGTCACAGTGGCGCTGTAAAGTCATCTGTCACTTTTACGTCACCTATCATGACTAGTTAAGAAGCCTACGTCCGTTCATTTCCTTCCTCCAAATTTCACTATTATAATTATAATCGGTCAAAAGATACGAGGGGGGTACGGACTTTTGACTAGCACTGTAGAAGATGAAGTAGCAGGCATAAAAATAAATGGCCTACCCATATGTGAAATTAGATACGCCGATGACACAATACTAATAGCAAAAACTATTACAGATCTACAAAGAATTTTAGATAAGGTTGTTGCAACGAGTGATGAATTTGGTCTGTCACTAAACATAAAGAAAACGAAATTCATGGTTATATCAAAGAAAAATATTAGAAACATCAATCTACACGTAAATAATAAAACGATAGAACGAGTTCAGAGTTATAACTATTTAGGGACAAACATTAGTGAAACAAACGATTATACCAAAGAAATCCGAATTAGAATAGAAAAGGCTAGAAGTGCATTCACTAATATGAAACAAATACATATTATATAGTAGAGACCTCAGCCTAAATCTTAGAAAGCGAGTACTAAAATATTATGTATTTTCTGTTCTTTTGTATGGTGTGGAGACATGGACTCTCAATAAACAATGCCTCAATATATTGGAAGTATTTGAGATGTGGACGTATCGAAGAATGCTGAGAATCTCCTGGACAGACAGAATAACCAATGAGGAAGTACTAAGGAAAATACAGAACAGCAGGGAGATACTGGATTTTATCAAAATAAGAAAACTTCAATACTTGGGTCATATAACACGTGGTGACAGATATGAACTCCTAAAATTAATTATGCAGGGAAGGATTCAAGGAAGGCGCAGCATAGGTAGGAGAAAAATGTCCTCGCTGAGAAATTTTAGAGAATGGTTTGGATGCAGCTCAACTGAACTCTTTCGGGTTGTAGTGTCAAAAGTGAGAATAGCAATGATGATTGCCAACCTTCGTCACGGAGATGGCACGTAAAGAAGAAGAAGAAGAAGATTTATCATAAACATATTTGGAAAATCCATTCTTTTTATTAGTGTCCCAGTTGTAAACTGAATTAAATTTTTGTAGATATTTGTTGCTAGGCTTTTTGAAAGAAAAAACTACCTTTTATTTTTGTTAATAAGGTTTAATGTACATTAACAACATAATTTTTGTTTAAGTAACCATAATTTCTTGTTAATAACGTTTTATTTATCACCATTATCTTATTTTATTTCGATTAAGGAGCGTAAACCATAGTTGGGTCATATTGACCCGAACAGTACATTTGTGTAGTTGACTCGAACGGGACAGCAGGGTTAATCACCGTTCCATCACTCCCAATCACATCAAGTTCTTCAAGGGAAATCCCTTGTTTAGCCAAATAGGCAACTATAGAAGAAGCTATGTCTTTGAATAGTCCTGAAGAGGGAGAAACATGGCCAATATATTTTGATCCAGGTTCCTGAATGAGGGAATAGTGGTCTTCTTTCTCAGTTTTTCGAAAACGCTTTGAATTAATTTCTTATATTACTATGGTTTCACCTTTTCTCCCATCAAAGTACAATCCATGTAATGCTTCCTTAATCGATTGACACTGCAAAAAATTTCTGTTTTGAGTTTTTCCTCTGCCTATTTTATTTTTGTCAATAACTTGGGAAGTGTCTGTGTCATTAATGATACCAAAATCTTGAAGGACAGATGACGCGATCGCGGCCGTGGCTCGATCAGAGACTCCGAAACGATCACTAGCTAGAGATGATGTTTTGAGATTGATCCTCATCTGCCATGGTTTTTTATTTTTGACAACTCGGTGCCGCACTGGAGGGTCGTATAAGTCAAGGTCATCATCACTATCAGAATCTTTTTTCACCTTTATAAACTGTACGTTTTCGTCAGATTCCTTAATTATTCCTCTCGACGTACTTGGCTGGGGCTCTATGTTCTTGGCTTTTCTGTCAAGCCGTTTCGCTAATTTGCGTGTTTCCTGCAAGTCCAACGATCCAATCTTTCCCAAACCATACCTTCTTTGTAGATAAATAAATCGTAATTCAATAGCTGGAATTTTGTTGGCTTTCTCACAATGACAGTTTATTGAAATCGTGCACTTGCACTCACTCAACTTAGTTTTTTTTACAAGTGCAGTTCACGACAATTGGACATTTACACGCAGCCATATCAAAAAGCAAGGCAGAATCACGTTTGAACTCGTCAATCTTTTTTTTGAAATCGGGTTTGTTTATGTCACGATGGTAAGATTTTCTGATTTTGTAGTACTTATCATGGTACTTATTAATAAGTTGCACTATTCTTTCTTTGGTCACCGAAGGAATAGAAGCTTTTGAATACAAATTCATTATCTTTGTAGCAACCGTATTAGCTACTTCACTAAAGCTCACTTTTTTGTTGTTAGTGTAGAGTGACATCTCATACCTTACTTGGAAGCAACACAATAAGACATCTTCGTAATTGGGGAGTTTATTATTTGGAAAATCTCGAGGATTACCAAGAATCGGGCATTCAAAATCCTTTCTTGTAGTGACTTTTTTACACGACATTTTTTACCAAAATTCACTAACACGATGAACAAAACAAAATGTTGAAAACGAACTTGAAACAGTTTACAAATATGAATTCGGTAATCGATAGGTAGTAGGTAACTGAGGAAGAAAGGTTAGACGAGATAGAGAAACACTCGGGTGAAGAGTGGGGAGTGTTGGGAAGAACCGGTTTCCCCCAACAGATCATATGATCTAGAGTAACCTCCGTGACAACCGCGTAAAGTAAATTCGCCCGGGCGGAAACCGGTTTTACATGATTTTTTACATTCGATGATTACTTTAGAATACGACCATATAAACTGTTCAAACCGCAGCTTCGGTGGGAGATTGAAATAAGCGGTACTTATTATTACTAGTTTTGTTCAAAATTAAGCAAAAAGTTGTAAAAATACCATGTTTTACACGATTTGCGCGGTCAGTTAATGTTGAAAAACTACTGATTTCATTTTTTTTTGGGTTTCTCATACGCTAAATTCAACGTTAGGACCTATTGAGTTTTGATAATAGTGAATTTAGTTATTAAAAAAAAAGTCAAAGACGAGCAAATTTTCGCAACCTTTCAAAAGTTTGAATGGAATGCGCGAACGGAAGATATTTTTTTATTTAGAAATTTTTTTCAGAAATTTACTCAGATAGGTAATTAACAACTTTTGTGAGCTATTGCGAATCAAATAAAAAAAGATTGTTTTTTCAGCCCACCCTAATATACATATATTATAGTATATCATATCGCTGACTATAGTAACGAGTGAGCCTGCACACACGGAAGCATTAGTTCCATGTATGCAGCCTTACTCATTACTATGAGAGCGATATGATATAATATACTATTATATTATAGTACAGCTCCCCGTGCGTAACAAGCTTTAAGGGCTGGCGGGGGGCTAAATATATCTAAAAATTAAAAATATTTTTTTATGTGATAATAAAAACCATATTGCATTATTTCATAATACAGGTAAATTAATTTGTTGACTTAATTTTTTTTGTTTTTTTGAGGGAGCTGGCTCAAAGAGTGACGAAAAAATTTTTAAAAAATTTGTACGAGATAATTTTACCAATAGCAACTTTTTCAACTACAGGAGTCTTGAAATTAAAAAAGAAAGTATAAAAACGACCCACCCTAATGTACAATCATAAGATTCGATTCAAGCAATAAAATTGCTGGTAAATAACTTTTCTCAAAAATGGCCTATCCTCTGATAATATGCCCAGACTAATATGTTTGTTATTAAGTTCGTGTAACTGTAGTGAGTTTTTAATGGCCCAATGTTCTATGCTGTCAAACGCCTTTCGGAAGTCTATGAATGCAATGAATAAATAAATTTGATATCCGTTCGACTTTTCAATCAGTATTATGTATCAGTATTATTTATATAAATAAATAATACAGAAAATAAAAAATACTGCAATCAAGGAATGGAAAAATCATTTAAAGTTCAAAAAATGATAAAACAAAAAATAAATACAACATTTTATTCACCACCAAAGCCCTTTGTCAACCTTTAATCGCTCTAGTATCAAAACAACCTCATTAAAAAGTTTGAACCGTTTTCGTGCTGACTAGCAGCGACAAAAAATGACGGAAGACATTTCTCTCGACCGTAAGTTTTATCTCTTTCCCAAGAAATGCCGATTGTGCCCTTTTTGTTCCGAGAGCATAGTTTCGAAGCATTAATATCAATTATATAAACTAGCATCTGTCGTCAAAGTCATTATTACACCGACCCAGAAAATTCAGATTAATATTCTCAGAACAATCAGAGACGGAGGCATTTCCAGTTTCTATTAGAGATTAAAATTCAAGTTTGTGGCAAATAGGTTTTAACAACCAATCTACTTTAATCATAATCTTAATGTAGGTGCTAACGTTAATATGAAATTTTGTTAAATAATTAATTTACATTTTGGTATTTGCTTTTATTACAGCTAGATGCAGCGTTCTCCCTATCTATACCAAAATCATAATAGAGATGCAACGTTTACTCTTGTTAGAGTGTATAATATGTCACTTAAATACTATGAGCTCTTCTAACGCATTTCACACGGTGGATTAATCCGCAGTTTCCTTTGGGTCGTCGTTCAGAGGTTGTGATGTTTTTCTTGCTTTCTATACTTTCCTCTTCGAGTCACTCCGGTTCTGAATATTTTCTCTCTAGTTTGCAATTTCCATCTTTGATATATCGTCTAACAGTTGACCTTCCCATCTTATTTTTGATCTACCTCTTGGACTAGTTTTTGCGGGCTTTCAGTTCATTATCATCCTGATCAGTTCTTATATTCCTCTTCTTTGTATGTCTGTATTCAAACCATATGAGCTTTTGTTCTTTAATGAGTTTCACTATATCTTCTTCAGTTATATTTTTTATTTCATGGTTCATCAGCTTTCTATATTCCCCCGTTTCTGCCTTTACTGATTCATGTGTTCTTCTCATTATTTTTCTCTCAATTATTGTTAACATTTCTTTGTCTTTTTTCGTAAGGCACATTACATCTGCTCAATAGACTATCAATGGTCTAGTTGCTGCTGTATATATTTTTGATTTTGTTTTTATTTTGTTCAGATTTTTGTCTTTACGTAGTCGGTGATATTTCCAGTACATTCTATTACCTGCTTTAGTTCTTTCGTTTATCTCTATACTCCTTCCATTTTTGCCGTCCACCATCATCCCCGGGTATTTGAAACAACCTACCGTGGAATATATTTTCACTTATCTTTATTTCTGTTATTTTGTTTAGATTGTCTCTTGTGCTTTTAGGTGTTTTTTTTTATTCTGACTGATTATTAATCCTCTCGTCTCTACTTTTCTTACCAGGGTCAAAAGTGCTTTTGCTAGTCTTTTTTTATCTCGTGCTACCAGTGCCAGGTCATCCGCATTTCCTATGATCTTTGTTGAGCTTTGATGGGTTGTCTTTTTCAGCCCTGTGTTCCTGATTACTCCTTCTAGGGCCTAGGGCGATATTAAATACTGTCGTTGACAGATTGTATCCTTTTATTACTCTAAGTTCTATTTTGAGGTCGCTTGTATATTCTTCATTTATTTTAACTTTTGCTGTTGAGTCTTTCATTGTCACTCTAGTAAGTATTGTTAATTTTGCAGGATTGTCTATTTTTTTCATTTCCTTTAATAGTTTTTGTTTATATGCTGTCGAAAGCCTGTTAAAAGTTGATGAATAATATATGTAATTCTATGTCATGTTCATAGCTTTTTTCAGTTGCTTGTGTTAGTACGTGTATTGCATCTATTGTTGATATTCCTTTTATAAAGCCCTCTTGATATGCTTCAACAAATTTTCTGTGTATTTAGTCGGTTCCTTATAATTGTGGTCGAGATCTTATACGTCGTATATTAAGAAATGTAATTGCTCTGTAGTTATAGCATTTAGCTGAATCCCCATTCTTAAAGATTGGTGTATATGCCCGTTTTCCATTCTATGGGCATGCTTTCGTCCTTCCAAATTTTATCCACTAACTTGTGCATTCGTTTTGTGAGCTCCTGTCCTCCGTTGATGATCAGATGGTTGTTGATTTCATCTGGCCGTGGCGCTTTTTTTACTTGTGGTTTTAATATCCCATGAATTTCTGTTAAGTAGATGCGCCTTCCTCTTCATCTCCGTTATCTCTTTTGTATTCATCTTCTGAATCTACTCGTACCTTTTGGTGGTTTTGTATAGGTCCATGAAATGTCTTTCCCAATCTTTTTTGTTTATTTTTGTGATAGCTTTTTTGGTACTATATTGTTGTTTTGCATATTCAAACAATTTCTTGTTATCTTTATTATTCGTTTATACTTCTTGCATTTGTTCAGAGATCTTCAGAAATTATCTTTAAAATTTAACGAATCAGTATTATCAAATCGGTATCACGAGGTTTATTATAATAACAGGTAATTATAATCTTTTCTTTACAAAGTGTTTACTAAGAAAGTTGGGAATGTCTAAAGATGGTTGCTGGCTTAAAGATTTCATGAATTACTTCATATTCACTAAAAGGGAAGTTCCCTAGTTTGGCTGTATACCATATAGTTAAAAAACTCTAACAAGAAGTAAAACCACTTCTATGTAAATTGGTATATTTTTTAAAACTTAAAAATCCCAATGGATTGAATAAAATATGTCCAATTCAGAACGTTTTCAGACCTATCGGTCCATCATCAGTGAATGTGCATACTTGCTAAATAGCCCCAGAACCAAACAATGGTTGAATTTAAAATTCGATTTACATTATTTAAAAATAATATTCAACAGGCTAAACGCCGATGTTACAGGATATTGCCTATGGGAACATGGTGAAACCCTACCAAAACCTCAATCAACCATCTTAGGCCAACTTTGACTATAAAGTTAATATAATTTGACTATAAAGTTATTATACTTTATAGTCAAAGTTGGCCTAAGATGGTTGATTGAGGTTTTGGTAGGGTTTCACCATGTTCCCATAGGCAATATCCTGTAACATCGGCGTTTAGCCTGTTGATCATTATTTTTAAATAATGTAAATCGAATTTTAAATTTAACCATTGTTTGGTTCTGGGGCTATTTAGCAAGTATGCACATTCACTGATGATGGACCGATAGGTCTGAAAACGTTCTGAATTGGACATATTTTATTCAATCCATTGGGATTTTTAAGTTTTAATAAATATACCAATTTACATAGAAGTGGTTTTACTTCTTGTTAGAGTTTTTTTTACTTTATATTCCTTTGTCTAGGTATATGCAAATATAAGGAACAATAAGAGGGATAAACTTTTAAAAATATTGTTAAAGATTTTATGTATTTAAATATTTGTTTGTGTTTACAATTTTAATATATTTTGAAATACGAAATATAAAATGTAATAAATATGTTTATCCCGGTATTGATAAACATAATTTCAATTATAACTGTCACAACAGTTGGTCTCATTAATATAGTCCAGAAAGCCACTGCGCATCCGCTAGGAAAAATATTCTGATTCGGATTTTTTGCACAATCTTACTCAAAAAGGACTCCTTTTAACAAATTTGCATGTTGCCAAGACCAAAAGGTGGTCAAAAATTTTTTAAACGTTTTTTCTGTTTTTTTTCCTAAATTTATTTTTTCTGCATGGAAAAAAGTTTTTTTATTATTTATGGATCATTCCATACAAAAGGTCTTTAGTGACTTTTCTCTAAAAATTATAGTTTTTGGTATATAAGCGATTAAAAATTAAAAAATTGCGGAATCGGCCATTTTTAACCCTCAAAAACTATGTGAAAAACTGAAAATTTGAATATTGCCAAGGTAGTTAGATATTCTTTAAACATCGATTGATGAAATCCCGAAGTGATTTTTGCAATACAATATTCAAAAGTCCTTTGTTTTTTAATTGCTACTCAAGCGTGCGCGACACTATTTTCCACCGACAGTATGGTGCAAATGAAAGGAATAAATTCGTTATTTCGTAAAACGGCGAATTTAAGGAAAAATCCCGAAAGAGGTCGATTTTTATTTTTAAGTTATGACATTGTGGCATATATGGTATACTAGTGACGTCATCCTTCTGAGCGTGATGACGTAATCGATGATTTTTTTAATGAGAATAAGGGTCGTGTGCTAGCTCATTTGAAAGATTTTTCAATTCTCTATCCAGTAATATAAACATTTACATAATTATTTATACAGGGTGTCCAAATTTTTTTATTAAATTAAATCATTTGATAAAAAAAGAAGTGGAAGGACACCCTGTATAAATAATTATGTAAATGTTTACATCACTGAATAGAGAATTGAAGAACGTTTCAAATGAGCTACCACACGAGCCCTATTCTCATTTAAAAAAAATCATCGATTACGTCATCACGCCCAGACGGATGACGTCACTAGTATACCATATATATGACACAATATCATAACTTAAAAATAAAAATCGACTTGTTTCGGGATTTTTCCTTAAAGTCGCCGGTTTACGAAATAACGAATTTATTCCTTTCATTTGCACCATCCTGTCGGTGGAAAATAGTGTCGCGCACGCTTGATTAGCAATTAAAAAACAAAGGAGTTTTGAATATTGTATTGCAAAATACTCTTCGGGATTTCATCAATCGATGTATAAAGAATATCTACCTACCTTGGCAACATTCAAATTTTCAGTTTTTCACATATTTTTTGAGGGTTAAAAATGGCCGATTCCGCAATTTTTTAATTTTTAATCGCTTATATGCCAAAAACTATAATTTTTAGAGAAAAGTCACTAAGTGCCTTTTCTGTTTGGAATGATCCAAAAAACAAAAACGTTTAAAAAAATTTTGACCACCTTTTGGTCCTGGCAACATGCAAATTTGTTAAAATTAGTCTTTTTTGAGTAAGATTGTGCAAAAAATCCGAATCAGAATATTTTTGGACTAATTAAAATAAGCAGAATAATTCAACTTTGACGTTACGAATTATTGTTCGCTACGAAGTGTCGCTGTTACGAACTGTCGATGTTACGAGTTTTCCGGTACCACTTGTCCGGTTACGAATTGTCGCGTTACGAGATGTCTGGTCATTATGAAAAGGATAGTGATTACTCATTATGGAGAGCCACGAAGAAACTTAAAAGGCCAATAAGACAAAATCCGCCCATTAGAAAATCAGATGATGCATGGGCTAAGAGTAATCAGGAAAAAGCGGACGTATTTGCTGATCTTTGGAAAATATTTTTAAATGCAATCTGAGGTTGACAACTTTCCAGAATTACTTGAAAATATTAGAGAGAAAATGCAGTAACACCTAAAGAATTTAAAACTGAAACACTAAGGGCCGGTATTTCAACAGCTACTTAAGCTTTTGCTTAGCTAAGCCTCTGTCAAAAGTTAAGGAGAAGCTTAAGCTGGGTGTCGTATTTCCATCATTTCCTTAACTAAACACGTCCTCAACTGTCGAGTTAATTGGTTTTGTACCTCTGAATACGTCAAAATGACAGATCTAACTCTTCGGAGGTAAAAACCACTACCCCTGACATTTAATTTTGTCTTGTCATCTGTGTCAGTCTTATTTTTTACTTCACTTAATTTTGTGTACATGGTAAATGTGTTGTTATCAGAGATATGTCAAGAATAGATCTGGCTAGGGATATGCTACTCAATGCATCGGGGTGTAACAGCGATATCAAGTACGGTGGTCTAGCTATCTTTGTCCGTTGTGCGAGTGTGAGCGTATCTACCAAGAGGTGGGAGTAACGGAACGACAGAAACACAGAGGCGGCGGCCATAATATGTTAGAGAGAGAGCTAAGCGGCGGTAGAGGGATATAGATAGACCACCGACTTTCCGAGTTGGCCAAATCTATGTGTATAAGATCTTTGGTTGTTATACTGAATTCGCTCTACTGAGATTCACTTTGACACATTCGGAATAGGAAACATACAACACAAAAATTCCTACCTCACAATATTAACTGCTAAAATCAACTTAATCTTTCATTAAAAAAAGAAGAATTATTAGAAATAGTGGGAGTGTCTACTAATCTCATAAAATTTTGTGGAGTTTATTTCTACAGAATATTTTTATTTTGTACAATAAATAATTTTCTCATTTGCTATTAATACATTATAAAGGTGTAAATAAGTAATTATTGATTGGCGTAAGGTTTAAGTTATATTTATGTCTGTTTACTATTAATAATATTGGCTAATATAAGCAGGTGCGTTGGTTGTGCAGTAATTTCCAGTCATTTCTAAAAACTGATCTTTCCAAAAAAGAAATTACTAACGTCAGTGTCAAAGTGAATCTCGATAGAGCGAATTCAGTATAGTAGGCATTGTGTACATATTTTCTCTTGTTATATTTTTTATTGGTATTCTGCATAAGCAATAGATCGGTCTACCGTCGGAAAAATGAAAGAATACCCATGAACCATCACATCAATCACTTATTTTGTATTTGATGTCTTTCTCTATAAATAACAAACGTTTATTATAGAAAAAGACAGCAAATACCAAATAAGTGATTGAGGTGATCGTTCATGGGTATTCTTTCATTTTTACGACTGTATGTAATTTTGTTTATTGGATTTATATTCCTTAAAATGTCAAATTGGAATGTATGTTTACTTTTGTAAAATAAATATACCAAGCATTGTAGAAATAAATAATTTTCATGTGCCTACACCTTCCAAATTAAGTAAGAATTTTATTTTCATAATCGTTAATAATAATAATAATAATAATAATCCACTAATAAAGTTATTGCGGAAAAGTTGATTTTCAAAATAACTCTAGAATTATAAATCTATAGAAATAACCTCAAAAAACAGAAAACAAATTTTAAGCAAAGGCTAGTGGTATTCTGCATAAGAAATAGATCCGTCTACCGTCGAAAAAATGAAAGAATACCCATGAACGATCACATCAATCACTTATTTTGTATTTGCTGCCTTTTTCTATACATAACAAATGTTTATTATAGAAAAAGACAGCAAATACCAAATAAGTGATTGCTGTGATCGTTCATGGATATTCTTTCATTTTTCCAACTGTATGTAATTTTGTTTATTGGATTTATATTCCTTAAAATTTCAAATTGGAATGTATGTTTACTTTTGTAAAATAAATTTACCAAGCATTGTAGAAATAAATAATTTTCATGTGCCTACACCTTCCAAATTAAGTAAGAATTTGATTTTAATAATCGTTAATAATAATCATAATAATCCACTAATAACGTTATTGCGGAAAGCTGATTTTCAAAATAACTCTAGAATTATAAATCTATAGAAATAACCTCAAAAAACAGAAAACAAATTTTAAGCAAAGGCTAGTGGTATTCTGCATAAGCAATAGATCCGTCTACCGTCGGAAAAGTGAAAGAACACCCATGAACGATCACATCAATCACTTATTTTGTATTTGCTGTCTTTTTCTATAAATAACAAACGTTTATTATAGAAAAAGACAGCAAATACCAAATAAGTGATTGCTGTGATTGTTCATGGGTATTCTTTCATTTTGCCGACTGTATGTAATTTTGTTTATTGGATTTATATTCCTTAAAATGTCAAATTGGAATGTATGTTTACTTTTGTAAAATAAATATACCAAGCATTGTAGAAATAAATAATTTTCATGTGCCTACACCTTCCAAATTAAGTAAGAATTTTATTTTAATAATCGTTAATAATAATCATAATAATCCATTAATAACGTTATTGCGCAAATGTTGATTTTCAAAATAACTCTAGAATTATAAATCTATAGAAATAAAAATAAAACGAAATCGTCGAAATAAGTCGAAACGTTAATAAAATCATTTTTAGGTAAAATTGTGGCTTATTTCCCATTTGAATATACTTGATTATAAAAATGCCACAAGAAAATAGCTTCAGAACAACATCTATAGAAATAACCTCAAAAAACAAAAACAAATTTTAAGCAAAGGCTTAAACCAACTCACGCGCGAGCTTAAAATTATTTGGTTTAATCCTGTGCTTAAGCCTCAAATTGAAGTGAAAATACATCAATTCGGGTTTAGAAATAATCACGCGACACTAGACCAGGTTCACAGAATCACTGATCAAATAGAAAAAAACATTAGAGAAGAAAAGTAGGTTCGGAAGTTTTTCTGGACGTTGCCCAGGCTTTTCGTAAAGTCTGTCATGATGGGCTAGAATACAAGGTGAAGTTAATTTTACCAAAAGAACATAGCCAATTACTAAAATCGTATATAAGTGTAAGATTGTTTAGAATAAAATATGAAGGCTGTTACTCTGATTTGAGAACAATTAATGGTGCTGGAGTACCCAAAGGTAATGTTTTAGGTCCCTTATTTTATCTGCTGTACACCTACGAGATACCAGTATTAAACACAACCACAACTGCTACGTGTGCTGATGACATGATGTCATTAAATATATGACCTGCATTTCTAATTGTTTGACTATTAGTTTATATCTGTTACGTTGCACTGATTTTCTGCAAAATTATTCATTTAATAAAATTTCCAAGTAATTTTTCCATATCTTTTTGATATCCTTTTCGTGAATTAGCATTTTATTAATTTCGTTGCCAATACATCTAATCTTATTAAAATTTTTTTCTCTCTTGGCTCTCTGTTTTTTTGCTATTTTATATTATTTGTTTCTTTTGCCTTTTTGGTTATCAAGTTTTTATATAGATCGGTATACGCTGCTGCTTTATCTTTTGGTCCTGCTACTTTCGCTTCATTTTAGGAAACCGTTTAGTTTTGAAGATCAGTTTTGTGGCAATCAGTATTCTGCTTTTTCTCGTAACTTTTTTAATCTATAATGTTGTTTTTGCTGAAATAATCCTTATCCGGAAATCCGAACGGAGGCATAGTTTGCTTTCAGAACATTTCCGAATAAATTCTAGTACAGAACTCTTTTTCTATCAGCTTCATATCATGCATGATTTAGCCATCGGTGCTACGAAAGGGCAGTATTACCCCATACTCGCTTGCATTTTTCTCTATAATCCAGGATCCCCACGGTAAGGACTGTTCTATAAGCCAACGTATTGTTCTAGTGACACACATAGTAGGGTAGTGCATATAGATTTTCACTTCGGAAAAAATCAAACAAGATAGAACTTTCTGTAATTTCATTAAGAAATGTTTAATAAACAACATATCAAAAAGTTCTACTCGAGAAGTGGGTGCTTCATTTTTTATTAAACAAATGAACTACGAAGTTTGATATTTTTTTAAATAACTCCGAAAATATAAATTTTAGAATAAAACTGACTTGACGATTGAAAGATTCAGAAATTTTTACAAAAAAAATCTTATATAAAGAATTTTCTAAAATTAAATCTGTATCTTCTATAATTTTTTATTTAAAACGCTAAAATCACCCTTCTCACAAACATTGGCGCACTGTAAACTAGCGTACGGAAAAGTGCACGGTTGAGTTATTTTAATGTAATTCTTTAACTAATGAATCAAATGAAATTTTACAAATTGAACCTAAAAGAAGAATAATTAAGCTATCTTATGGTTATAATAAAAAGAAATAACATGTGTGGGCATAAGTACGGTGGGGGCGGAAATTGAGCCTTACATGAATTTTGTTTAGAAATGAACTAAAAATGTTTAACTAATACAATTTGTTTTATAAAACCCTCAATTTTGCACAACTTACCTTTCAAGCATCGTACTAAATGATGTTTCATTCAAAAAAAATCTCAAAAATTTAATTCAAATGATATAACGTCTTAAAAAATGTATTTTTTGAAATCTTCGTAGTTTTATAGAATTACCACCACTTTCAGACGGTATTACTCAAGTTTGAACAGATCTATTACAGTTTTATAAGTACGTTTTTAAAGCTTAGGATGTAGTCTTTAAGATTCATTGAATTATTTTACTTTAGAACTGAAATAGACTATTTCACTTTGAGAAAATTAAGAAATATAACAAAAATGTAATACAACAACCGAAAATTACTAGCTAAAAAAATGTTTATACAGGGTGTTTCATTGGGAAACGGAAATACTTTAATGGTGAATAGAGGTCACCGAGACGGTTCTAGATATAGTACATTTTTTGCCCTATCGACTTTTATAACCGAGTTACAGGGTGTTATATCGATTTTGCCCATTTTTTTCTAAGCCATAACTTTAGAACCACCCTGTATATTTTTTTGATATTTGGTACACATATGTCTCACTCAAAACCCAAACGACCGACACACTAACCATAAGAAAAATCCAGGTCCGCATTAACAAAAAATTATAAAGTAATTGTGACCTTAAAACAACACCCTGTATATTGAAAATTTTGAAAATCTGTTTGCATATTTGAAAAGAGCACAAAAAAGTAAGTTTAACGGTTCGCTTCAATTTTTCGGCCAGACAATTTTATGACTTTAATTTTGAAATTATTTTGAATTTTTTAAGAACTTTGACATTAAAAAGCAGATATTATTAACTTTTAGTTATAAATTATTAGTTAAATGAGTTAAAAAATTTAATGAATAAATACTAATTTTAAAAATAATCAATACTTATTTACCACATTAAAACGACCCAATTACTAATGACAAGAAAAATCCAGGTACGGATTAAGAAAAAAATACAAAGTAATTGTGACCTTGAACCAACACCCTGTATATTGAAATTTTAAAAATTTCTCTGCGCATTTTAAAAGAACATAAAAACTGTGATTAAAGGCTTATTTTAATTTTTTCGACGTTGATTTAATTACATCAATTTTGAAATTATATTCAAATTTTGAAGAACTCTGAGATTAAAAACCAGGTATTGTTAACTTTTAATAATATTAATTCAGATTAATCAAGATTCACTGGATTTGTAGCTATATGCACATCATTAAAAATTAGAATTGCGAGAATTGGAATATTTGAATGATTTAGTAAAGAATTAAAAAACTGATATATTTAATAAAACAAAAATTCGTTACAATTCAACAATTTAACATAAATTAAAAATATTTGAACTATAACAGTTGCTCAAAATGTCCGCCATTTTGTTCGATGCATTTCCTTGCTCATTTTAAAATATTTCGAATCGATTTTCTAAGTACATTGGGATTGTTCTTCATTTTTCTGGTAGCTTCTTGTGACCTTGGCATAATTAATCAATATGACTTCAAAGTTGTTGTAATTAAATTATCTGCGCAAAAATTTGACATGCACCTTTCAACGCAGTTTTTTATGCTCTTTTAAAATACACAAAAAATTTTCAAAATTTTAATATACAGGGTGTTGATTCAAGGTCACAATTACTTTATATTTTTTTCTTAATCTCTAATGCAATCATCAAATATCAAATTTAATGAATTTTATGCAAGGTATGTCAAAAAATATGAATTTCGCACAAGAGTAAAGTATCGTTAAATTTCACAATATCGAATATTGTTATTAAGAAAAGTTGTTTGGAATTAAAAAATTTGTTTTAGTGTTCAATTACATCCTTCTAATTAAAATATTGTGAATAACAAAGGCACTTAACCCTTAAGAAGAATTCATATTTTTTACATACCTCATATAAAATTAAAAAAGTTTAATATCTGATGGTTGTGTCCTAGATTTTAGACCAGGGAGAGCATTTTATGAAGAATAGCTTTTTTTCGTAAAAGTGATAATAAAATAGTTATAATAATTGTAATAAAATGATGATGAGTATCCGTAATTTGAGAAAAAATTGAAAAACATTTTTTGATTGGAATAATGTAGTTGTAGGTATATTTAAACATAGTTTTTAATTTCAAACAACTTATCATAACAGCATTTTTTGATATTCTGATATATAAAGGCAATTTACTCTGTAACGAAATTCATATTTTTGACATAACTCGTATAAAATTGATAAAATTTGATATCTGATGGTTGAGTTTTAGATTTTTGACTATCCAGGGCATTTTATGAACAATAATTTTTTTCGTAAAATTGATAATAAAAAAGTTTTCCATGAGGTTCCTAGCTACGCAGACATACAGTATAAGAGCTTATGTACACCTGGTTCCAAAAAAAACTGATACGACTCTTGACGCGTATTTTGTAGAAAATTGAGCAGTGTATTTTGAAGGATAAATACTTAATATTTACATACTGTCAATGTCACTGCCAAATCTTAAAATTTGTCAGATGGCTTATTCTGTTCCACGGTTATTAGACTTTATTATTAATCTTTATTATTAATCCTTTCTCCGCAACTGAGAGTATCTTATCAACTGTATTGTTTTTAAACAATAGATGATAAAATAAAAATATTGACAGTTAAAAAATGTGAACATTATTGCATTGTGTGTGGCCTAAGTTTGGGCTGAAAACTGAAATGTATTACATTTTTACAAAATTTTGGAATATGTTTAATTACGTAGACCAATTTTAACAGTTGTTTTCAATACATATTTCAATCATCTACAAATAGTTTCTAATGTCTTTTGATGTCAAATAATTAGGGAAGCTGGAATTCAACAGTTTAGAATTTTACATTGAGTTAATGCAAAATTGTGACGCATGTCAAAATTCTCAATGTATTTTAATTGTATTCATTTTTTTCGAATCCTGAAAAAACTAATAAATACTTTTGAAAAATTTAAACTCAGAATGAAAGGCTACACATTATTACCGAGGGCTGAAAGTCCCTGAAAACTTCTATAATATTTATTTTAATAAGTTACATGGATGAAAATAAAAAAAGGTGTGATATTTAATTTCAAATATTTCATTCAATAGAAACTGCTTGTTTATTCTAAGGGGCTTTCCGCCCTCGGTAATAATGTAATCTTTCATCCTGCGCTGCGTTTAAATTTTTCTAAAAGACTTATTAGTTTTTTCATGAATCAGTTGTTTGTTGTTGGTTTATTTTATTATTTGTCTGTCATAATCAATATAATGTCAAATCAATCAAATACTCTGCTCAACATGATCAAATCTTACTAAGAGTCGTATCAGTTTTTTTAGGAACCGGCTGTACCTATAAGAATTTTCAAATTGCAATGCCATATTCGGATTCAGTATAATCATAAACAAAAAAAAACATATTTGATCAAAGTAAAATGATGAATTTAACGATATTTTTAAAATCATTAATACAAAACAATTGTTATTGTTTAAACAATTAATAAACAATTAGCGGCCAAATCCGCGAGTAGAACTTTTTACTTTAACATGTATATAAACTAACAAAAAAAGTTTTTTAAAATATAAGCTTGTTTGAATTTTTCCGAAACAATGCATGTTTTCGTTCTAATTGCACTCCCCTATAGTCATTATAGTCGAGGAAATGAAGCTGAAAAAATGGCGAAACCTCGCAATTTTTTCGTCCAGTATCAATTTGTACAAAAATTTGAGTTTAGGCTCATTACACCCTCTAGTTCATTTTCTATATTGAGCCGTTGTACGCTTTTGGATTTTTAAGGGTGAAAACTACCCCTAATTTTAAAAAATTATAAAATAACACTTTAAACTTAAATACTGTCAACATTTGGTTCTTATTAGTTACACAATAATTGTTTTATGCTTTAAGATATACTATCATAATATTTCAACCATTAAAACCACCCTTGTTAGAGCCATATATAAAAAATTAACTTATCCTAAAAGAATAATTTCGGCTTGCATCGATTTACATAAAAATTTGGGATTAGGATCATCTCACCCTGTACTTCATATTCTATATCATGCTTAAGGGCGCTGATTAATTTTAGGGGTGTAAACTACCCCTTATTTTCAAAAATTATATAAAATATTGTAAACTTTAATATGGGTAAAATTTGGTTTTGATTGGTTAAATAATGATTGTTTTGTACTTTAGGATATAATATCATATTTCAACCCTTAAAAACCACCCTTAATAACATTACAATTTTTATAAGTAGATATTTTAATAGATCTATACAGAAAAAAAGTAGAATTAAAGAATTAAAAAACATTTATTTACACAAAAATACGAATTTACAAATATGTACAAATACAAATAGTTTTTTAGTCATCTTCCAGTATACGAACCGGTTCTGTGGTATTATACATACATTGAAAATTATCCATAAGAGGACTATCAGAATTTTCCGAAAAAAAATTCGTTTTATAAACATAGCTCCTTCATTTTTGGCGATAAAAAGTTTTTTCAAATATCACATTGTAGGAAGAGTTATAAGACTGTGTAAATTAAATTCCGTAAGATTCCTTAGTTTTTAATTAGGGTGGGTTTAAAAGGCTCGAATAAGATGGTGTTTGCTCGTAAATATAAGTTTTGAGCAGCTATATCTCGCTAACTGTTCAATGTAATGAAAATCTACGCACAAGGTAATTTTACATAACTATTAAAAAAGCTACAATTTAGTAATCCATCATTTTTTTCGTATCTCCAGTATTTCCGGAGATATTTTGAAGTAAAAGGTGAACAATGGGAAATTCCAAAAAATTAATTTTTCTTTAAACTTTAATTTTTCTAAAATTAGGCCTTTTAAATAGGTTAAACTTCTTGGATGTATTGATAATACAATTATAAAAGGAATTACAGAAAGGTAAAGACCAGTTTTTGATTAGGAGGGTAGTTAGGGGGTTGTTTTTACTGATTTTTTCATAGAGAAAAGCAGGTACCGACCTTTTTTTGAGCATAAGTCGCTTAATTTTCAGGCTAGGAACTTTTTATTATTATTTTTTAAAGGGCTAGCTGTATGCTTGAAAAAATATTATTTAAGTTTTCCTCGAAAAATGCAAAGTTTTTCCGTTATTTTACTTTAAATATTGCAAATTACGCATTTGACGAAAAAAGCTAAATTTAACATGCCGCTGCTTTTCATGAATAATCACACATTTAAAAAAACGTAATTTTTCAGGAGAGGCCGTCAAAAATTAAACAAAATTATTTATACTCATAACTTTTTATTAAATTGAGATCCTTTCACATTAAATATAAACATTAGTAGGGTGTTAATCATTATTTCCTTGTGGTATAAACTTTTTGTTACTTGGCCATGACAAGAACTTCAAAATACTGAAAAACATACAGCACTTCGACTTATGACAAAGTAAGTACAACAAAATTATTTTGAATAACATCACAAAGCCTAATACGTTACTCGAGCTATTTTCAGGTTGTCTTGAAAAATGACACAAGTGGTAATAATACTTTAAGTGATATCAAGAATTTTCTAAAATAGTGACACAATTGCAGTAGAGACAATATTGATGAAAAATATTTTGTTATTATTATACATTTTCTGGTTTTATGTTAAGATTAGTACAGTGAATTTATCTAATGATTTTGTGTTGAGTTCCATTAACACACTATGTTAATCAATAATTCAAAGAAATAATAGTCTAATGTTTGGATAAATATTGCATTAATAATAAACAAGAGACAAAAACGTAACCTAAAGATACACAATTATTTTTTTCATTAATAACAACCTGTCAACACAATAATTATATCAGGCGCCTAATCAGAAAATCAACAAACTTTTCTGTAAGGTAAAAAAAATTCTAAAAACTTAAATTTTGATACATTCTTCTAAAAAAATTTACTAAACTTAGGTAATCACTATAGTTATAAATCAACGTCAAAAACAAAATTAGTCTAAAAAATTTAAAGTAGAATGGCAATTTTTTATTAGGTAGGTATTAAATAATTAATGGGGAGCTCATTATCAGATTTCCTTAAGTACCTACAAAAATGAAATTTTTAAAGATTTTCAAAAAATTGTTTATAAAACCTTGGAACTATGTTCTTTGTAATTAAATCAAGCAATCCCTTTTTTTTTCTTTTCACATACTGGTATCTTTTCTCTGTATGCTTGTTTCAAAACAACATTATTATTTGCAGTCTTTCTTGTTTTCCCAATGTTGTCTATTTTAACTATTTTAAATTCCGTGTCTTCGTATGATGTCTTATATAAGTAACAATAATTACTGTCCGAGTCATTCTTTTCCACTTTCAAAATTTTTATGTCTCCCATCTTTACTGTTTCTTTTTCTACGTTCCTGGAAAAAATTTTGCCTATGGAATTTGCCAGCTCTTTTATGTCATAAAAATTATCGTGTATCAACTCATTTACTTCATAGGCTTTGCCAGTTTTCTTTGAGTTTCTAATTATGTGAACATATTGGTCAGGTGTATATAGGTCCTGACTTTAGAGCTTTTTTTATTCCTCTTTCGATGAGGGAGTGAACATTGTCTCCCTCATTTTGAGTATGTCCCTTAATTAGGTATTTATGAGTGATGGAGTTGATGAAATCGAGATGGTAAACTGCATACACATAAAGCGCTATAATAAACTGATTTTTCTGCTGTCCGCAGCAGTTATCAGAGTAAAAAATAAGTCTAATTTTGAAGCGAGTTCCTCCGATTGGTTTTTTAGGCTGATCATAAATTTAAGCAGACACGTTCCAATTTCTATAGCTCCTCATTTGCCTTCACCCTCATGCCAGACAAAACAAGCAGTGTCTTTAGACTTCAAGTTATATATCGTGAAGTTGTACACATTCAATTTTGATACGTAGTAAAAGTTTGACGCATCGCCTCTAGGACAAGGCATTGCAGCTTGAAGATCATACACGGCTACAATACAATTATCGGGAGTATACTGTTTGTCGTCTTCTTTATTTTGTCTTGCTAGATTCTTTTCTTTTAAGTGCGTATCATACATTTTCCTCAACTCTTCCTTATCTTTTTCTACGGCATTACTAAAAGATGTGCAATCCTGACACTGATCCTTTTTCGGTTGGAAAAAGGCAATGTTAAATTCGCTGTTAAAAATTTTATAATACATTAAGTAATTGCCGCTTGGTAGATCTTTTGAATCGCAATCGAGTTCATAATCTCTATGCAACTCTGCTATAGTTTTACCTCCATCAATATAAAGCCTCTTTGTGTCGGACCGACAGTAGTGGCTTTCAATTTTAGGTATGGAGTCTATGTGGCGTCTAATACCCTCTTTTATAGCAGGATCAATAGTAAAATGTTGGCTATGTTTGCCTCGATTGTCCAGATCTAGTATTCCACATGCGTTATTCTTCTTCTTAAGTACGGTGCGGACTGTAATATCAGTAATATCTAACGTGGCTTTAAAAAATATTTTACATACTCTAATTCGTTCATTATTAACAGTAAAATAAAAAGCATTATTTTTTCCACGATTACTATTATGAATTTTGTAAGAATGTCTTGGTTCAACCACTGAAAGATGGCGTAGAATAAATTCACGTTGTCTCTGCAAGTCTCCCATGGTCCAATAGTTATCAAAAATTTGCTGGCGTTGTGTTTCTGTAATCTTTTGTACACAATTTTGTTTGCATTTTTCAGAACATGGTGCTTTTAAAGACTTTGCAGGGACTATGGTCATTTCTTTTTTTGAATTAGACAAGTAAGACTTACCAGAATTTCTCAAAATTTTCGCTTTGGCGCGTAACCAGTTATTGGGTGTAGCTTTTCGTTTCCGTTCTTTTCTCGAATTAACATTTTCATTACCTTCAATACATGGAGAAGCTATATCTGCAGAAATTGTAGACCGTGAAGCTACGGGATCAGAAGGGTTACTAAAATTGTTATTTGTAAACCTTCCAGCTACTGGTTCAGCAACACAATCGCGTGGAGTTTCATCTTCGTTGGTGCTAGATGACGAAAAACACCTCAGGATATTTTCTATTTTAGATGGCGCAACTGCTTTTGAACAAGCTTGATCTGCTTCAGAATCTGAACTGGACGAACTGCTTGAACTACAGGAGCAGCTGTTCGAACCACTTGAGCTGCTTGAACTTCTACGGTTATTTGCATCACCATTCGAATACTCGTAATCTGGGTCTTTGACACTATCATCGGAACAAAAATCCTCAAAACTTTCTATGTTGTTTGTAGATATTATGGGGGATAAGGTCGGGTGTTTTCTTTTGGTAACTTGCTTGTCAGTTGATGAGACAGTCGGTTTACTATTTTCATTTTTGTTGATATTCAGTTTAATGTTCATGTTTTGGAACATTTCAATAGTACGGCGATTCGACACTGCAAGAAAAAGTTTTCAATAAAAATAGTGAAATAGCGAAATAACTTTTTTATTTTAAGGATGCTCAACTTATTATTATGATCAATCAACATCAAAATCTCAAAAATCGATGAACATTATCAAGACGAGGTGATAGTTTTATTTATTGCACAATCGATGTAGTCAAACCAATAATAATTAATAAAGACTAAACTAAAAGGGAAGTTCCCTGACAATAACATTCCAAGTAATACTGATTCTTTCTTTTTCTCACCTTCATCTATTTTTATCTTTTTATCATTATTGACAGCAGCTCAACTTTCTTTCTATCTATTTGATCAATCTAATGTTATGGTATACAGTCAATATAAATAATCTTATTTTCTAAATTAATTTTGAATATCACAAGTTCTTTTCAATAACCAATAGATTTAAAATGTTAGACATTTTCAGATATTAAAATTTTTATCATTTGTTGTGGGTCATGACCTATTGGTTAATTAACTGTAAAATCGACTACCTTCTTCTCTACTGTCAATGTCACTTCAAACAGTTCCATACACACTAGTGTCACTTTATAGTCAAAGTTGGCCTAAGATGGTTGATTGAGGTTTTGGTAGGGTTTCACCGTGTTCCCATAGGCAATATCCTGTAACATCGGCGTTTAGCCTGTTGAATATTATTTTTAAATAATGTAAATCGAATTTTAAATTCAACCATTGTTTGGTTCTGGGGCTATTTAGCAAGTATGCACGTAAGTAATCTAACCACATTTTTAGCTTTTTTAAAAAATTTTCAACCATCATTCAATTCTAATGGTGGGATTACTTATTTTATTGTAGATTCACTGATGATGGACCGATAGGTCTGAAAACGTTCTGAATTGGACATATTTTATTCAATCCATTGGGATTTTTAAGTTTTAATAGATATACCAATTTACATAGAAGTGGTTTTGCTTCTTGTTAGAGTTTTTTTAAAGACTATTTTTTATTTTACAGAATAAACGCAACGAATGATTTTTAAAACCTTTACAAAACTCAGAATTCAGAATCAATTATTGAGAATAGTACTGTATTATGTTTAAGGTCATAAGTTTTTGATGCGAATTTTTAACGAATAGCATCTCATTTCATTATAATAGGTGAATATTTTATTATTGTTTTCGTGAATAAACAAGTAAGTCCGAATAAGTGAAGTCATTTTACTTACTTTTTGACGAAGAACAGAATATCACTAGATGATGCACTTTTCTTTAAAACAAATATTAAAACTAGATTAAGTTTTTTCGTGAACAAACACACAAAACGAAAAGATATACTATTGCAGAAAGTATTCATTAATTTTAAATTGATTATTTCAAGATGTGTTGTTATTCTGCAAACAAACAATGTTATTGCCTGTAAGGACTTGAAGCAACTGGTAGTCGTCGATTGTTCATGAAAGATGGTGCCGAAAATCAACCAATCACATAATGACATTTTGTGGCGCCACGTTGCCAGTTTTCGAGATACGAATGTGAGATTTATTTACAAGATAGTAGAGACCGCTTTGTATATCGCTGTGTGCTTAACTAGAAAATGAACTATTTTGGATTGTGTGGTTATTCATGAAAAGCAGCGATGCCATGTCTCGGTTTGTATTGGTTTTAAAGATATTACAGAAAAAGAATTTGGTTTGTGTTACTAAAAGATATAATTTTGATATCTACAGTTTTTTTGATTAAATGCATATTTTTCGAGGGATTCTCAATAAACCCTCTAAAAAAGTCGATTTTTTCATCGAAAAACTGTTACTTTCAAGCGCGAATAACTCGAAAAATATTAGTTTTACGAAGAAAATGTAAAAAGCATTTTTTTTTAGAATTACCTTTTACATCGATTTACATGGTTAAAATGTAATAAAAAATTCCCGCCCCCGAGATGGGGTGGCAACCACCCCCAAGGTTTTAGCGTACAGCGGCATGATATAGAAAATGATCCTTGGGCTATTCCCTACCTTCTGTGAAAATTTCAAGTAAATCCATGCTGGACGAAAAAATTGCGAGCCAAAATGCTTCATTTCCTCGACTATTAGATGTATTTATTTTTGTCAGTGTTTATTTTTGAGAATACTGTACAGGTTTAATGAGATTAAAATTCTAAACTTCGGAAAGCCAAAATGGCTGCTCTATTCTGGAGTCTCTTTCATGTGTTAGCTTACTTTAGCTTACCTATTTGCGACGATCCATCATCCAGGAAGAAGGCAGCCTGTCAAACATTAGATTTATATCACAGAAAAAGATTTTCTTTATACATATTCATGAGGCGTTCCTTTTAACGAGCCGAGATGATAAATTGTAATTTTCTCGCCTAATTACTATTATCTGTAGGAAAACAGATAAGTCTTTGACAAACAGCCAGGTGTCGGGAGATTTCACATTCATAATGAAAAGTACATACAAGCATCCTCCCTTCAATTTAAACTTTACAGCATTTTCTCTGCGGAAAGTTATTTAATGTAGCAATGTCTACGTGGTGCGGTTATTCTAGACAAACTCATATTATATGTATGTATAACAGTAAACTTGTTTTTAGAAGTTAAGCAAGAACTTGCTATAAAATTCCTACGATTATTACCAGAGAACGGCAGTTCTCGCCAGTGGCGCACAACAACACCCCCCTACACGCGACACTATATGTACACGAAATTTTCGATTTTCTAAATCTGACTGATTTGAAAAATTATCTTAAAGTTCAGGAAAAGACTCACCCATTCATATGTCAACCATCCAAGGGTGTGGATTTTACGGCCCTTTCTGCTTAGGGTCTGTTTTTCGTTCTCGTCCCCAAAACTCCCAAAAACTTCAAAAATTTAAGTCTGACTTTTACGGCTTCTAATAGCACTGATCATTACCTTTCCAACGCTTGTCTAATTTTGAAAATCGGTTATAAAATTCAAAAGTTACCGAGCTCAGAATTATGACTAAATTTTTATTTAAAAAAGGGAAAATGTTTGTGGATATGTATGTGTATTTGAAAGTTAACCGATTTGAATTTTTTTCTGTGTTTGAAGATGGAGTCAGAGACGATTCAGAACCGGTATATTTTGCGACTTTTGACCACCCATAAGCCAGCTAAAGGACTTGATAGGTACAAAACGGTATATTTTTTGGGGGTATATATATATATATCTTCGGATCAAGAGACAGGAGAACTGCAAATACACCAAATCAATAGTGTTGAGTTAAGCTTTCAAATGATGTCCAAGCCGTCAGGATCAGACATACACACGGCTAAGTATAGCTGAAAAACTGAAAAACGATACTTTGAAAATTTTGGTTTTTCGACAATTACTCAAAATTTCAACCTACGAATTGCGCCAATAACTGAGCGTTTGTAGAAGGACTGAAAATTCGAATTTTTAAGATATAGGCTTAATAAGTATGTATGTTCAAATCTATTTCCTACGGAAAAAACGGTTCCTCAAGCTCAATAATTCCTGTAATAGCTTCAGTTATCATACTTGACCTTAGATCCATCAGATACTACTGCTAAATACGTTTCAAACTCATGTTTACTGATCAAAATCGGTTAGGCCTTTTAGAAGTTATTAAGATATAAATGTATAATCCAATTAACGATTATTCCCGAAATGGTTTATGTAGTTTTAGTGATTACGACGCAAAATTTGATCTGGCAACGGGCAATCCGACTTCATTTACCGGTCATCTTAATATTTCTTTTTCAATCTATTTCGAATAGAAAAAAATCTAGTGTACATTCGATGGACACTAGATCATTTGGGAGATAATGCAACAAAGGTGACCACTTATAAAGCTTAACGAGTAATAGAGGAACGTTGCATTCAACTTCATACATTTAATTTATAAATAACTTTTAAAAACTCCTGATACAAGAATAAAAAACCGCTAAACGCCTTAAAAATGAGTGGCGCATTCAATATTCCAGCTACAAATATCTGATATGAATATTACGTGGCGCGAAAATGTATTTTCCTTTTGATGTAAAACAAAATTATAGTTTTATTTTAAAAGATTTTTTCATAAAATTTGCTAAATTTAAAGTAAACGCGCCACCAAAGGGTTTCAAAATTCAAACGGTATCAAAGTTACTCTTTTATGGCGCGTTTACTTCAAATTTAGCAAATATTATGGAAAAATCTTTTAAAATAAAACTAGAATTTTGTGTTACATCAAAATGAAAATACATTTTCGCGCCACGTAATATTCATATCAGATCTTTTGTAGCTGGAATATTGTATGCGCCACTCATTTTTAAGGCGTTTAGCGGTTTTTTATTCTTGTACAGTTTAATACAATCGCACTACAATCGGGTTGCATAAATTAAAAGGTCAGACAAATAATTTGAATATTAGGTATTTATTATAGTTCAGTTGGATAGTTTTACCTGGAAAATTTTACGGAAGTTTTGAAAATTGGTACTTTTATAGAATTGGTTATGCTCTTTTCGAATTTCAACTTTGCTACCTCGTACCTCCGCCGCTGGCGCTGCCATATTGAAAAAATAGCGCCCAATATCAGTTTCTTGGGAATATCTCCTTTCCTACTTATTTTACGAAAAAATATTTATATATAAAATTAAACTAGAAAAACCTACTTTCCTACAATTTAGGTATTTATAATTTTTAATTTTTTTCATAAAATCAATCGTTTTGCCGTATGAGCGGCGCAAAGTATATTTCAATATACGTATTGAAAAAAACACTCATTTTTACACCACCTGGAGGTAGAGTAAGCGGCTCATTTTTTACTGTGGCTTCCCCTATAGGCCTAATCCACATATGATGCATTTATTAATTTAGAAATTTAGCGCAATATCCTTCGTTTTGCTGTTCCTGCCAGATGTTACAATAACGATTCTGGAGCGTGGGGTTGGAGCATCCTAACAACAGGAATTAGTCCATTTTTGTTTCTTTCCCATCCAAATATTCTGCATTTTTTTATTTTCGTACCACTGCTGAACCTGGTCATAGATTGGGCTGTCGTACTTCTGCTTCTATTGGTGGTAGCGATGCAATATTAAATTTACTTTTATATGCTGATTTTATGAAGCATACATATCGTTGATATTCCTTATGATTTTATGTTCCTTATAACCTCGCATTCTTTTGTAGCTATCTTAACACTCGTACATTTGTAACTCGTTTGATCCATAGATCAAAATCTTTCTATAGGGCTTTTCAATCACAGTCATTTGTTTCGAGCTACTGTCATATGCCGTATAATCTGTGAATATTAATATTATACACAGATTATACAACATAATGACAGAAGCTCGAAACAAATGACAATCGATGAAAAGCCCTATAGCACCACATCTCAAATGCTTCCAACTTCTTTGTATTATCTACTTTAAGCGTTCTGCTTTCTATTCCATATAACAAAGTCCAGAACACGTGGAATCTTAAGGCTCTTATCCTACGATCCACAGGAAGATCTCGCTTATCAAACATTTTTTAAAATTTTCATAAATGCTTGTCTTGCAATTTCAATGTGTGTCCTACTTTCTCAACATTGGTCATTGTTTTCATTTAGCCAGGTTCCCAGATATTTGAAGTTATTCACGCTTTCTACTTATTTTCTCTCGACATCTAGCCTTCCTACTGTATGTTGCTTAGAAATAATCATGAGCTTGGTTTTCTTAAAGTCCACTGATAGCCCATATTTTATACTGATTTGATGCAATCTATTTACTAATCGTTGCAGTGCTTCTAGACTGCAAAAGCAGCGGTGTCGTCTGCGAATCTTATGTTGTTCAAAATTTTTCCGTTTATTGATATGCCCTGTTCTTCCTCTGATATTGATTAACACGTTGACGGATAGTGCGTCAAATGTGTAACTAATATATATGTACTAATGTGTATTTTGCAATATTGAATAGGGACTATGCTGAATTTCTTTTAATGCCTATAATTTATGGACACAATGAGTTTTTGAAAATTTTTTGTAAACAGGTGGACGACGACAATGGATATCGTGTCACATTTAATATGCATCTGTATAATATTTAAAGTGATATTTTTTGACACCGATTTTTTATCACAACTCGTTATTTTAAAAATGTCGTCTAGAGACGTTGTGTCACATAATATCGATGGAAAATAAACGTCTATAGATGTTCTGTCCGTCAACGTGGTAATTAAAAATAGCTTCGCTGCACGGATTGAATAACAATGGAGACAACACGCAACCCTGTCTAACACCTTTTTTGATTTCTATAGTTTCTATCTCATTATTAAGGTTCTGTTCTTGGAGGCGTGATACATGTCACCTGTGTTTTTTATTCCTGTCCATTCCTCAACCAGAATAGTTTTTTGCGGCCGACTCCTCTCTTGCCCTCGATCTTCGCTTGTAGGATTAACTGTGGTATTTCATATGTTGCTCCTCTTAATATATGTCCAAGGTAAATAATCTTTCGTTTCTTAATTAATCCAAAGATTTCCCTTTCCACGCGGGCTCTCTTAAGGATGTCATCGTTTCGAACTCTATCCACCGACAGTATGCGCATCATTCTTCTCAATTACCACATTTAAAATGTTTCAAGTAAGTTGATTGATGTTCTTTTCAAAGTCTACGTTTCCATGCCATAAAACAGGATAGACCATGTGTAGCACCTGACCATTCTCTAACGTATTTCGAAATTTAGGTTTTGATTACACATGGAGCGGTCTGAATTTCAGTAAAAGCTTTTCTTGCCATTTGTATTCGCGTTTTTATTTCATATTGTGGATCCCATTGGTCATTGATTGTGGTGCCTAGGTATTCAAAAGTTTTCTTTTATATAAAAGTTTTATACGATCGTCACCTATGCATATTATCGGGTCTTCTGGATGGTTTCTGTTAATTACTATATATTTAGTTTTTAAAATGTTGATCTTGAGGCCATAGTTTTCACCTATGCTATTCAACCTATCTAATAATAACTGCTGATCTTCCAAATTCTCGGTTATAATCACGGTGTCGTTCGCATAGAACAGGCTTTTAATCGGTATGTCGTTCACCTTATAAAAGAATTCTGTTGTAGTAATGTGGAGATGAACCTCGCTAGGGGTAGGAATACACTAAGTACTCATAATATGTTTATTTGATCACTGTTAAATATATCAGTAACAAGTTGGTGGACGAAAGTCTATATTCTAACTACCTTGATGGTTGAATAATGAATGCTGAATAATGAATGATCTCTTTCTCTACTTGTTACGTATCTATAATCAATCCCAATTGTTTATTATGATTGTTGACACGATTCGACCTAATGAAATAATTATATCAAAATAGCTGACTAAGGTGTTCTTGAAGCATATATTGGGAAATCTGTGTCACCTAGTTATTTACAACAACAGGCAATGTTTGTTTTAAGATATTTAAAAATTAAATGAATATGAGTTGCTTTTATTTTGGAATGATAATATAAATCCTGTACAAACTTAATACCTAATTCGATGCCTTCTAATGCTTCTGCGAATATATTTTCTACATATAAATTAAAAAGCATCGGAGAGAGTCCTCTTCCGGATTTAAAATTCATCCGTATATTGGTATTGATCAATCCTCATCTTTGCCACTTGTTTCCAGTATAGATTTTGAATAATTCTGATCTCCTTCTGGTCAACGTTGGCCTTATGTAGTAGTTCCATCAGAATACCATGCTTAACATTGTCAAATACCTTCTCGTAGTCTACGAAGGTGAGACATTTTTTCGTTGATCTAAGCAATTTGGTATTAAGGTGTTCAAACATAAAATTACCTCTCTTGTTCCTAGTTCTCTCTTGTGTTGTCCCGCTAAGTTCTTCTAATATCTTATAAATTCTTGAGCGTAATATTCTAAGGAAGAGTTTCAGCAAGTGGCTCATTAAACTGATTAAGCAGTGTTCATTGCATTTTGTAGCAATAGCTCTTTTTGGGATCATTATAAAGGATGACTGCAGCCATTCTCGTGGAATGTAACCAGTGTCATAATAAATTCTATTGAATAGCTTTACCAATATTTTGATATTCTCCTAGTAAAGCAGTTTCATAGCTTCTATATTAAATTCATCTGGTGTTGTTGTTTTATGCATCTTTGTGGTTCTAACTACATATTCTATTTCACTTCGCATTATTGATGGCCCTGATAAATTTTCGGAAGGAAGTTTGCGCGTTGGTTGTGTTAATCTTTCGTCATTAAAAAGTCTTTCTGCGTATTCTTTCCACACCATTGCAATCTCCTCTTCTGGCTTTATGTATTGGTTTCTGTCGTTGTGTATTCTTGTGCGACGCACGGTGGATTAAAAATCGAATGGGCTTTTAACAATTAAAAAACAACGGTCTAAATTAAAATAAGCCTCGATTCTTAGAATCTTGAAATTTAATGTTTAAACTTCAATTTAGGCACTTGGCAACCTCAAAAATAATAATTTGCAGATGAGATTTTAAGCCTTAAAAATCAAAAAATATGTTTTGCGGAGAAAAAAAGGTGAGAACACAAGTTCTACTTTTTTTGTAACTTCATTTAAGTTTACCTCTGAGCTTCTATCGGATGTTTTTCAAAATAAAAATAGTCAAAATATACAATTTCTCAATGAAATAGTAAAAATTTAGTTTTAAATAATTTTTATAAAAACTAATTATAAATATATATAAGGATTTTTATTACCGGGTGTCCACTTACATTTTCCCCCAATTTAACTGCCTATAACTTCTAACCGGCTTAAGATATATATATGCGGTTTTCGCTGAAATGTTTTATTTTACTAAAGTTTTGTCTGAGTGGATTGAATTTTTTTTATCGCTTTTAAATACGAAAATAAAAATGGCGGATTTGTGAAAAAAACTTTGTTGACTTTTTTTTAATGGAACACACAGTATATTTTTTTGTAAATTGAAAGAATGGTCATTCACCTATCCAGCGATATAAAGTTTTTCAAAATCGGTTTTCAAATCACTGAGTAATTAATATTTAAATTGAGAGGTGCAACGTGGATATCACATACCTAAATAACATAAGTAAGCAAAATTGATATTGTTATGTGATTTTCACATTGCATCTCTCATTTTAAAAATTAATTGCTCGGTTATTTGATAACCGAATTTAAAAAAATTTATATCGCTGAATAGGTAAATGACAGTTCTTTTAAGGTTTTAGGTAAATGACCATTTTTTTATATCGCTTTTAAATAAAAAATGGCGGAATTAGAAAAAAAACGTTGTTGATTTTTTTATTAAAACACCCAGTATATTTTTTTGTAACTTGAAAAAAACGATCATTTACCTATCCAGCGATATAAATTTTTTTAAAATCGGTTGTCAAATGACTGAGCAATTAATTTTTAAAATGAGAGATGCAATGTGGAAATTACATAACAAATATCAATTTGCTTTGTTATGGTATTTAGGTATGTGATATCCACGTTGCACCTCTCATTTTAAAAATTAATTATTCAGTGATTTGAAAACCGATTTTGAAAAACTTTATATCACTGGATAGGTGAATGACGTTTCTTTCAATTTAAAAAAAAATATACTGGGTGTTCCATTAAAAAAAGTCAACAACGTTTTTTTCAAAAATCCGCCATTTTTATTTTCGTATTTGAAAGAGATACAAAAAATTCAATCCATTCAGACTAAACCTTTACTAAAATAAAACATTTCAGCGAAAACCGCATATTGCTATCTTGAGCCGTTTAGAAGTTATAGGCAGTTAAAATGGGGGAAAATATAAGTGGACACCCGGTATATCAAAATGAAAAGTTAGATGAAAGCTCAAGCAGAGCTTTCGCTTAAGAAAACTGTAGCGCTCTCCAGGCGCTTGTCGGCATTGCAACTTGAAACTTAATACCACTCACCGCTGCACTCACTATTGTTCATTTTGAAACTTAATTTTAGCAGTTTTATTAGCCCAAGTTTATATTCAAGAAACCAGCTAACTAGAAATTTTAACGAGGAAATAAGTGAGTCGAGAATAAGTTAAACGACTTTTTGGTAATGCGAAGATTTTCACTTTGCTGACTTTAAATATGCCGGAATAATGTTGCTGTAGCAATGGAACAGCCGAAATAGTAGAAGTTGTTAACTGAAAGATAAGATATTTATCATTAAGTGTCTGTGTGTAGAAAGAAATTGGAGCATGAAATGATGTATAGAACACGAAATCTGTTAACAACAATATGAAAATTAGCATATCGTTTATATCACCAAACAATTAACACAATTTTTGCCAGAGTTATATCAAGATATTTTACTTCTTCTTCTTCTTGACTGGCTTTACAACTCGGGGTGAGTCTTCGCCGCATTCACTATGGCCCTCCATCGTCTGCGATCTTGCGCTTCGATTTGCCATTGTTGTACCCCAATCCTAGATATATCGGTTTCAACATCATCCTTCCATCTTTTTCTGGGACGGCCCACTGATCTTCTACCGTCTGGTCTCTCGAAGAACACTGTCTTTAGCACTCTGTCTTCCTCTGGTCTTACTGCATGACCTGCCCATCTTATCCGATTAGCTTTTATATGTCTGAAGATATTTTACATTTATAATTATTCTATTCAAAAGAAGTAGACATTACTGTTTTACGATACTATTCAATTTAAATATATTACTAATAGTCATTGAAATGATCCATTTTTTTAACCTTAGCGTGCATTTTTCAGAGGACCAAATTTTATTTTTTTATGTATTGCTAAGATCAAGCTTATGATTATTAGCAAAAAAAGATAACAGGAGGTCAACTCTACGTCAACCAAACCTCTGTAGTAATGCACTTTAACTCCCTCGGCACCATAATAAAATGAAGAATGGACTAAAAACTAAGAGATACGAGCGCGCATGGGAAAAGCTTCATCCACCTTCAACCGTACATGGGCCTTCAAAATCCACAACTTCTCTATGTGTATAAAAGTAACAATGCTGCGATGCCACGTCTTCGCTGTCTTTTTGATGGTGTTGAATCATGGAACTTGAACGAAGATATGTGAATAAAATTGAAAGCATTTTACATGTGGCTGTATCGCAAAATACCGTAAAATCCCGTGGACTGACCGAGTCACAAATTAGGATGAGGAGGTCCTTACAAGAATGAAGAAGAACCGAGAGGAACTGACCACCATCAAATCTCGAAAGTTACAATACTTTTGACGGACACATTACGCGAAAAGGATCCAGATATGCCCTCCTACCAGCCATCCTCCAAGGAATAATATTTGGAAAGCGGGGTCCAAAACAAGGAAGAACATCCTGGTTGAAGAACCTCAGAACCTGGTTCAGCACAACATCTATGCAGCTTTTCCGCGCTGCTGAAGATAATATAAAAATTGCCACGATGATCGTCATGGATAGGCACCTCAATAAGGGGAAGTTTAAGTTCTTGGTGTCTCGTAACGTTTGTGGCAAATTCAATTGTCTGCAACTTAATTCATATTACTTTTTAGGGTAAAATGTAAATAAAAAATATATAAACAAAAATTAGTAAACATTTTTAAACAATTTTTTTGTGCCTTATAAATTTTTTTGACGTCAGTCTATAAGAAAATGACATTAGAACGACCTGGACCCCGCATGCCAAAAAAAGTTTACTAATAGCAAGCTGAAAATTTGTTAATAGCTTAACGGTGTCTAGTCGGACAAACTTTGATGTAAGGGAACACTGGAACAGGGGAAGTTTTAGTTGTGGAACAGGTTACAGGTTTCGAACGTCAGACTACGAAAGCGTCCCGTCCAGGAACCAAAGGTTTTCACCTCTCAATTTTTACAGAATGGATCGATTTTCTTGAAAATTTGAGATTAAGTAGTGGAAGTCCATTGATCAAAATATATATCATGCCGAAAGGCGATTTTACCATGGGGGTGGTTGCCACCTCATCTCGGGGGCAGAAATTATTTATTATATTTTGACTGCAAAAATTGGTAAAGAGATTAATTCTAAGCAAAAACCTTTCTATACACTTGTTTGATAAAATAAATAGTTTTCGAAAATGAATAACCATTTTCAATTTCGTTGCAAAACGAAAATACAGCCGAACCATATTCTAGTCCAATCAGAGAGTGCCGCAAGCACCTCTACCGGTTTCGAAACTTATTAGTCTCTCATCAGGAGGCACATATGCTGCTCTCCCCGATCCAACCAAAACAAACCCCAGCGTGCAGTCCCGGATTGCAACGAACGAAATGGCATAGATGCCCTAGCGGCAACTGCTAGCAAAAAGACTAAGTTTTCACTATAATGGCATATAAAACAACATAATGCTATTCTACATCCCACCAGAATGAAAACAATGGGAACCTTCTCTGGTTACACCTCCGAGGCTTCTACAATTTGCAAGCCATACGGATGCTGAGACTAAGGAAGAAGAGGGAATTCTACAATTTACAATTCACGTCCCATCTGCTCAGCGCGGTAAAGTTCCAACGAGAATGGTTCCCTTCATACTCCACACAGAGTAAATGTAAATCAAAAATGAATAACCATTTTCAATTTCGTTGCAAAACGAAAATACAGCGAAAATAGTTTTCGATTTATTCCTTATCGAAAGTTTTAGTTGTGTATCGAAAAAATCAATGTTTTAAATCAGTTTTCTGCTAATAACTCAAAAATGATTCGTTTTATCAAAACAACTGTAATTAATAAAAATGTACCCTGTGAAAAAATAAACCGAACGGTTTATTTTAAGTTTATTTAGGGCTAATCGTAACCAGACTGTACTTTATTATAAATTAGCTGTTCTTTGTCAAATGCTAAATTTTGTAGTTTCAAAATTAAAAGATGGGAAAACTATGCATTTTTCGAGGTTAACTTATCAAAACTAATTTAAAGTATTTAAAAAGGTCTATTTTAAAAAATAAAAAAGTGCATGTGACTCAAAAATTGAGTAACTTATGATGAAAAGAAAGTCAGTCCCTATTATTTTCAGCAAGAAAGTGACCGAAAAAATCCCCCTAATTACCCCCCTAATTCAAATTAGTCATTGGCCTTGGTTAGTTTTCTTTACTTATGTATGGTTAATAGATTTTAGAAGTTTGACCGGCTTAGAATGACTAGTTTTAAAAAAATGGAGTTAAAAGATAATAACGAAATTTGTAGTTTCGTAAAAAATTATTATCTTTAGAATAGAAAAATTTGCACCAGAGATACGAAAAAATGCTTACTTATAAGTGAATTGTAGGTTTTTAATTCCCAAGAAGATGGTTTGCGAAAAAATTTTTTACGACAAAAATTAAAGGAAATATTGATAATTAAAACTTGTACTAACATACAAAAACTACTTTGAACAACCCTTTCAAAGTCACCCCTTTTTGAGACAGGGTTTTAAAAGGATCTGATACTAATAGCCTTAAAGATATTGTAAAAACCTACGAAATGATTTTTTACCAAACTTTCTAAGGTAAAAAGTTAAAAAGTTACGTGTAAAAAACTAAAATATTTTTTTGGAAAACAAAAATGGAGAACTCCAATTGGAAGCATAATAATGTAGGTTAGCGGTGTTTTTTTGTATTGTGTACGTTAGAAACTTATATACACGAATACATTGATTTATACTCGACTCATGGAACCATGGAACATTAAATATTTAAAAATTATGCTTAGAGCACCAAAAATCATTATTTAATTCATCTTAACTAAATTTCAATGTTTAAGTATAAACTTTTTTGTAGAGTTCGTATAGGGGGTAGTTTTCACCCTTCAAAAATAAATTTTTAACCCGGGAGTAGTCGTGCTCACTTCTCTAACGTGAATAGTCGCGTGTTAAATTTCATCTCACAATACGGGTTTAAATAAGAATTTACCACAAATTTTTATTTTATAGTATTTTTATTTACTTGCTATGTTAGAAATATCATTTCTAACAATTATTAAAGCTAATTGGCTCCCCCAAAGCCATAAATTCCACAAAAAGCACTAGAAGAAAAAAATACCTACGCATTACTACATTTGGAACAAAGGTAGCCATAGGTTTTTTAATTCACAGCTAATTTGTTTATAATAATTAAGGAATTTCATTAATGCCGTTCTAAAGGATGGGATTTGTATTTTTTCTTAAAAAATTTGCACAAACATGATACCTTCACAGCACCCTCTACGATTTTTCAAATATGTAGTGCAAACGATTACTAGTCGGATCCTATAAATCCAGCGAGTTAAAATACCGAAAAAGCAATTTCAAACGAATATAATTTGCTGTATCTCCGGATCAACTCAACGGATTTTGATTTTTTTTTAATTGGTATGTAATTTTTACGTACATTACAAATATGCAATGTGTTTATAAAGTTATTAATTAATAAATAGTCTAATTTGTTTAAACAAACCTTAAAGAAATATCTTTTTTTTTTACAAAAATCTATTTTTTTAATCATAGTGTCATTAATGATCACAGAAATAATTAAAATACTTTAATAAATAAATGATTTTTATTAGATAATTATTTATTGAAGATAATTTGTTTATTAAAGTATACCTTAACTTTTTCTATGATTAGTAGGGATAGTATGATTAAAATCATGGATTTTTGGAAAAAAATTATTTTTTATAAATTGTTTAAACAAATTAGACTGTTTATTAATTAATAACTGTCTAGACAAATTGCATATTTGTAATATACAGAAAAGTAGCATACAAATTAAGAAAAGAACGATCAAAATATATCCAGTAGCTCCAAGATGATAGTAGTTTTAAGTTGCTTTTTTTAGTTTTTGAACTCGTGCATTTGTCGGCTCCCAGCTCCCCCTTCACTTACCACGACTAGTCACCAATTGAACTACATTTTTAAACATTCGTGTAAAATACCAGCTTTTCTAATATGTAAAATGACTTTTTCTACGGACAATATTTATAAAGTTATTCTAAATATTTTTAAACTACAAAATTTCACAAATTTGTCATTAGGTTTTTGACTATATTAGATAATTTTTTTATCGTTTTTTAGTACATTTTGATAGTATCAGTTTTCTACTTTCATTTGGCATGCGCAGAATTGCCCTATCTTCATTATTTTCTGTCTTATGTTATTGCAAAATAAAGGTCTCTGGGATAAACAATTAGAACTCTTAAACTAATTAATGAATCTGTCTCAAATTTTAAGGGTTTGTTATGTACCCCAATACCCAACTTTGGATGAAACACTAAAGTTCTAAGTTAGTTTTAGTAAAAGTTATTAACAAATAACGATTTACATTTATTTTGCAGTTTGCGTAGCAACAAATTAACTTTTTATCTTTGAAAATCGGCATTTTGAAGGTTTTTAATGTTCTAAAAAATAAAATTTTGTAATTTTATGTCAACTATTTAGCTTTTTAATGGGGTGCAAAAATCGGAAAAATCGCGATTTTTGCACTAAATTGTTATTAATTAAAAAACGGACGCGAACTCTAGACAGGAAACAGGTAGTTTTTCATCCTACAGGTATCCAATAACTCAAAAAGTAGTCAGATATCTGAATCTTTGAGTTTCCCGAACATGGTCTATTTCTAGCTTACTACCCTGGAGTAAATGGTTCTAACACTTCTACGTATAGGACACACCAAGATTACACACTCATATTTATTTACTTTCGGCCAGTGAACGTCCCATGTGCGACCTATGTGCTACGCCTCTTACCGCCACAGATCTGTTGATTGAGTGTCCAAAATATCAAAGTGAACATTCAATAAACAATTTACCAAACACTCTGCCAGCTTTATTAGGAGAAAACTGTCCAGTAAAAAACTATTAAACTATCTAATTTCAATTAATATTTTATATCAAATCTAGTTATTTGTTCTTTGTTACAAATCATGGTTAACCTTTGTTTACCAAGTAATGCCGGTAATAACCTGTTGGTGGATGCGGTAACTTTTCTTTAATAAAAAAAATACCAAGTGGGTTGGTAGGTTTCTGCAAATTAGAATGTCAGATAAATTAATTTAATATGTGGCTTGGCATTTTTCTAGTTTTATAGGTTATATATTAATCTAGGGGTGGTAGGTTTTTACAGAATGCAGAACGCGTATTTTTTTGTCCAAATATGTGTCTAACCCAATCTCTGCTATATTGAGGGTTAGTAGCTTGTAGCTTCCTGCATAACGCCGTCCATTTAATACTCAGTGCAGGTTTGAAGAAGGCCCACGGGCAGCTATCTGGAAATAATAAATAAATATAGTTGATAGATGTGACAAATGGGATGATTTCTCAGTACATTCACACACAATAAAATATACGGAGATATGATGTAAGTATATTCATCCTCGCACCAAATAATTGGTACGAGGATGAAGATGGGAGAAGCGGCTCAATATGCGGTCGGAAAATAACGGGTCAGCGATTAATCAATTCTAAATCGCTGGACGGTTTGACTTTTAAATCAATACGGAATATCCCCGTTGGCCTGTTTTAGCGATCGCTCCTTTTATATTTCGGCGACCCATCTCCCCGCTTTCGTTGGTAGTAATGAAAAATATTGACAGCACTTGTGTAAGCATTGTTGGTGCGTTGCTGACGTAGTGGAACCTTTTGATCCATCCGCTCTATGTGTCCCAACCAGTTCAATTGTTTTTTTTTCGATCCTTCTCGTTATCGGTCCTTGCTCCAGCTCTCTCTTTATATCTTTATTTCTAAATCTTTCTTCTTCTTCTTCAGGTGTCATCTCCTCTACGGAGGTTGGCAATCATCATAGCTATTTTAATTTTTAAGGCAGTAGCTCTAAGTAGTTGGTTTGAGCTGCATCCAAACCATTCTCTCAGGTTCTTCAGCCGTGAAATTCGTCTTCTTCCGATGCTTCTTCTGCCTTCTATCTTTCCTTGCATTATGAGTCGCGCCATACTTCTCGCCCCGCATCACATGTCTGAAATACTGTAGTTTTCTTTCTTTAATTGTAAGTTCAACTTCCTTCTCTTTACCTATTCTTCTCAGTACTTCGTTGTTCGTAACTCTATCTACCCAGGAAACCCTCATAATTCTCTATAGGTCCACATTTCAAATGCGTTAAGTCGTCTCATTGTCTCTACATTTAACGTCCATGATTCCACTCCATAGTATAGTACACTGTATACGTAACAATTTGTTAGGCGTACTTTAAGAGCTAACGTTAAATCTTTGCTGCATAGGACCTTTTTCATTTTCATAAAATTAGAATGTGCTTTTTCGATTCCGACTTTGATTTCTGTTCTGCAGTGTAGTCATTATTTTCTGTTATAAGTGTTCATATTTAGGTAAGTGTACTTTTTTACTATTTCCATCTGCTGGCCCTCTACTATCAAGATTTCGTTAGTATTATGGCTGTTTTTACTAATTTTCATAAACTTCGTCTTTTTGATATTGAGAGAGAGTCCGTACTCCCTACTACACCTAACTATTTACTCATATGAGTCTTTACAGGTCTTGTAAACTATCGGCTATTATTACTGTATCATCTGCATATCTGATGTTGTTAACTAAGGCTCCATTTACTCTTATGCCGACTGTTTTATCTTCCCGAGTTTCTCGCATTACCTCTTCAGAATAAGCGTTAAATAATAAAGGTGATAGTATGCAGCCTTGCCTGACTCTTCTCTTTATTTCCATTTCTTCAGACGTTTCTTTTTCAATTCTTACTATTGCTCGCTGATTGTAATAGAGGTGTGTTATTAGTCTTAAATCTCTTTAATCTAGGTTTTTAATTTTCAGAATTTCCATGAGTTGATCATATTTTACTTTATCAAACGCTTTATTGTAGTCTATAAAACAGACGTAAAGGAGGACGGGTAACATTCAAACATCTCTGTGTCAGCACGTTGAAAGAGAATAATGCGTCTCTGATACCCATACCCTTGCGGAACCCATATCTAAATCTTTAAAACTTTGCAACTCCAGCCATTCTTCTCATGTATTTTGATTTCAAAATGAATGAATGAAACATAAATATCAAAATAGCATTTAATTCTCAGCGACGGTTTGAATAGAGCCCACGGGAGGCTCTCCGCAAATAAAAATAAATATAGTAAATGAATGTGATAGACACGACGCTTTTTCAGTACATTCACACACATTAACGTAGGACCAAAAAATGGCGGAGAATGAAGATGGGAGCGGCCGCTCAATACGCGGTCAGAAAATAAAGGGTCAGCAATTCATCAATTCTAATCCACTGGACGGTCTCTCTTTTCACTCAATACGTTAATAGCCCGGTTGGCCACCAGTGGAGTCTTCAAATCAGTTATCCGTAGACTGCATTCTCTTACAGCGATTGCTCCTTTCTCCCTTTATATTATTACGGCGGCCCAGCTTCGTTGGTACTACTAGAAAATACTGGGAGCGCGTGTATACGTATAGCTGATGCGTTGGTGACGCGAATGGGATGCCCTACAGTTATATTGTTTTTAAAACTCATTGGCTGCGTTACGAGACAAACAAACCTTGGACTACAAACACTAACGGTTGGCTGCGTCGACTTTGTCGTAACGCAAGGTGGCAAATGGGATATACGGGGCATTGACTTTATGTGCAAAGGTAATATGCATAGGTAACGATTATTATATCTTATAAAACATCACCACGAATATCAAGTCAGTACAGCCAGTTCTTTCTCCGAATCCACTAAATAATGAGAAAAGCCTAATTTTTTAAAGTTATGTGTATTTCTCTGGAATATTCTTGCCATCTCTACAGCGTGTTTAAATTATGTTCTAAAAATTACCCAACAGAGAATAATACAAAAACCATTACGTTCGGCGTGTGTGCTAAACTAGACAGTCCTATGCATAATTGATTATACCTCCTTCGTAACAATATTAAAACAGAGTTTGTAGGTAAGCAAGCAGCAGTAGCAGTAGCGAGTACATAGTTTGTACCTGTTTGTTTATTCAGAGCCGAACGGCGGCTTTGATCTCGTTCTGTTCAACCACGCGCCAACAAATGGAGTGTTTGAATGTGGAATCCGAGTAAATGATTATGTCGATTGTCTACCGCTCATACTTATTTAATTCGGAATTGGATTTTTTGCCGTTTGTGTAATTACGGTAACTATTAGAGGTTCGGTGTACAGTGGGGAGCTGAGTGGAGTTTTTGATTGAATTATTTTTGTTTTAAAAGCTTGGCACATTAAATTTGCTACATTGTAAAAAGTTTTCCAAAGCTCTATACAAACTCAATTACACTCAGTATAACATAAAGTAATTATTTTAGAGACGTAATTGGAAAATAATATAAAAGAATATTGCACCGTTACGGTGTCCAAAAAAAATCCTTGGTTCGATGTTTAGCAAGCGACCGAGTAACAAGTATTTTGGTACTCAATTATCGTGCTAGTTAAATAGTAATTACTGAAACAAGTTTAAAAGTAATTAAGGGGGGAAATAGGTTTAGGAGCCCGATTTTTCATGTTCTTTAAGAATTTGTTTTAGGTAGAAATTTTTTTTTGCAACTTTGGGATCATTTTCTACATATTCTAAAGTATATGTCCAAATTTTTTTAAGTTATTATATTTAAAAATAGAGCAGTTTTAGTCCGCCACCCATGGACGTTCGCTGCACGAACATGTCGCTTGCGTGACATGTAGAGGTCGTAATTTACGCCTAAAATCAAAAATCCAAAAAAGTTTACGTTTATTACAAGTTTCAAAAGATTTACAATAGACTTAAAACCCATATTTTATTCCGATTGGAGGTGCATATCGAAGACAATTTAATAACGAACAATAATCACTTTGTTTTTTTTAAATTGATGTATTATTTTTTGAGCTAGACGTCACGCAAGCCGAAAAAAACTACGCGAGTGCGCTCCGTAATTCTCATAACGTGGGAAGGACTTCGAATTTTGCTTTGAAATTTTCAGAACACTTTTGAAACTTCTAAACCTATTTCCCCCCTTAAAGTAAAAACGAAGTGAAAGTGATTTGTATATGGTATATTGGAATTGTGAGTAGATAAAATTTATTACTTTCATTTATTTGGATATAAATATTTCAATAAATCACGACAATTATTTTTATATTATCCAATTTCCATGAAAGGGGAATTGCAGCAAAAGCTGTAAAACAGCACCGATTTTAGTCTGAGTTTAAATTAATTTAAAAGATGTCATCTTCCAGTCAACCACCACAAACTGCATCATACTCAAAAGCAGTAAGTCAACCACGTAGTATATCAATCCCAGACAGATCTCAAGCTATCTTATTTAACACTTTAGAGAATTGTACAATTAATGACTATCTTGAAGGATTGAGTCAGCATATAGAACCAAGAAAAATAATATTCTTATCCCATATATCAAACGGTAGAATATGCATATATCTACCATCTAAAAACTTAGTAGATAAATTCATAGTGGAAACAAAGAAGATAAAAGTAAATGGAAATATTATACTAGAAGCGAGAAGATTAATAAGTCACATCAGTCCGCCTAATTTTGTCCAATGTATGTCCAAGTATACCTTTCAACTTAATAAAAGACGTATTAATAAAACTAGGTCTATATCCTCTCTAAGATATATCATACCTACGGATAGGAGCAACCAATCCTGCTTTCAGTCATATTCTAAGCTTCCGACGACAAATTTTCATTTCCCCTTTACCAGACAACTTTGTATTACTTGAATCTTTTATCATTGAGTTAGAACAAACATCATACCTCATATTTATAGCCCAAAACGAAACATGTTTCAAATGCAAATTAACTGGACACAAGGCATCTAATTGTCCAAATATTTCACCTCATAACCATCCTTACAATGATAATGCAGTGAAAACAGGGATAAGACAAAATTCATCAATAAATCATACTCAACAAGATAAAAAAATACTCCCACAATTTCAAATACAACTCCCTCCACACTTACTACGTCTTCTCAAAGCACATCACAAACAGTAGCCATCCCACATTTATCAATAAACACATCCCAACAACTTTCATTACAAAATACACCCACACATTTGACCACTTCTTCAGTTAACACTACAATCGCAACACCTACATCGTCTGAGTCATCCTCTAATACACAAACACAAAGATCAACCTCACCTGAAACAAGCCAACACTTAATCTTACAACTTCGTCATTCACTGCAGAGTTGTATGCAATATTGCAGGTACTTATCCACATAAAAGAGTCGAAACAGTTCCCGTCTCTCATAATAACCGACTCACTAAACTTCCTTAACACTATCAAACGTCTATACACCAATAATCCAATTGCCACAAATATCCAATCAGAAATAACGATCTCAAACAAAAAGATCACTGTCGACTTTATGTTTATCCCATCGCACTCAGATATACAAGGAAATGAAGAAGCAGATCTACTAGCCCCCTTAATATCCTTCAGCCAGGACTCCATTCTTATTAACAAGGTTTCTTCCGATGACCTGAAGTCAGAAATAAAAGACAAAATGTTAAGTGCGTGGAAAAATAAGTGGAGTGCATCGCAAAATAAACTCAAGGAAATCAAACAATTAGTGAAACCGTGTGCTCCAACCAACAACAAACAGACCCGATCAAGTGAGAATAACACGTTTGCGGCTGGGACACAGCAACCTAACACATAAACACCTCTTTACGCGAACTGTGACGCCTATATGTGAAAACTTTGAAACAACACTCTCCGTGAAGCACAAATATATTAACTGAGGGCAAAACATATGAAGCAACAAGAAAGAAGAATGCTATACCAAAGAATATAAAAGAAGCCTTAGGAGTAAACATGAACGTTAAAAACACAATAAGTTTTCTCAAAGACTCTGGGCTGTATCAATAATTATTGTAATCTTTACTAACTTTACCTTTGTTATATTTTTTAGATCGCTAATAACCCTTTTGGTTTCAGCGTAAATAAAAAAAAAGAAAAATCCTTTTTATTCAACTGAAACCGGACAGAGCAACATTCTATTTTTTCCAAAACGCATTAAAATCATAAACAACGTTTCTTTTAAACTTTGTAGTTTAGATATGTCTCAAAAGGCACTTTTAGTGGAACTCAAAATAATTAATTAGTCTACTGTACTACTAAATATTGTAGAGTTCTCTTGAAAAATTTGTCAGATCAATCATCAGACAGTAATTATCTCAAGGCTTTTCTCAAGATGACTCATAGTCAAAGGGTTGAACTTACTGAAGAATAACAAAATAGAAACCTTGTACCTGTTTTTTTATACAGAGCTGAACGGTAGCTTTGATCTCGACACAAGTAGTGTTTAAGTGTAGAATCAAAGTGAATGATTATTAGGGTGGAACGAAAAGGGTCAAAAAAATAAAATAAAAGAAAAATTCTTGTGGCTATCGTTTAAAAGTTGTGTCAGGTGATGGAAACATTTGGTGCGAGAGCATTTTAAAATAAAAAAATATCTTGAGGTTCCATATTGGATCTGAAAAATGAAAAAACAAAAAAAATATTTTTGTCGAAAAAATCAATATGGCTCTGATCAAATTTCAATGATCGTGTTTTACCAACTAAGTGTAACATAAAACTGTATCCTAGCTGTTCCGATGGTTCAAAACATTTATGGCGAATGATCCATTATTCACGATTTCTACCAATTGACCAAAGAAACATTGTCGATGCCGTTATCCAAAGGAATGCTTATTTTGCCCATCCCGAAAATGTATTACTCGGTATGATGAAAGATGAACGAAAACATATACGGGAGCTAGGACTACGCAGAGTGTCGAAAGCTAGAGAAAGTCAGAAAGAAAAAAATTACAGAAAGATATTATTAAAGTTTAGTGCTGCAGATTATAATTACTTAATTTCTGGATTTAAAGTTACGGCTCCTCCTTTGATAAAAAATATTTCCAATGAAGATGTAAGGGATATGATTGATTCTGAGAATTACAACAACATAGAGGTCTTAAACTGCCCTTGTCATATAAAATCCGTGGAAAGAACTGTTAAGTTAGTAACAGCTGCTGTTTGTGGACCAGAATCAAGGGATGGCTTTATTCCTTCAAGGTTGCAGTCTAGAAATATTATGCCGTTTTTTTACACAAAATCAGACTACCAGTTTTAAAATGTATATTGTATCATAAAACAATTATTTAGATTCAAAGAACTGATAAAAAATTTTTTTTTGTTATTCCCAAAAATTTTAATTTAATATGGAACCTGAAGATAGGGTCCAATACAAAAAAGATTTCTTACAGTTTTAATATACATCAAAACACAACTTTTTCGTACTAGCCCCATAAAAAATAACGACTTCGAATTTTTCGTTCCACCCTAATGATTATGTCTATTGTCTACCACTCATACTTATTTAATTCGAAATTGGATTCTTTACCGTTTGTGTAATTGCGGGAACTATTAGAGACTGGTTCGGTGTACACTGAGGAGATGAGTGGAGTTTTTTAATTGAATAATTTTTGTTTTGAAAGTTTAACACATATTTGCTACATTGTAAAAAGTTTGTCAAAGCTCTATATAAACTCAATTACAGTCAGTACACTAATTACTTTAGAGATGTAATTAGAAAATAATAAAAAAGAATATTACTCGGGAGGACAAAGAGGCATAAACGTACTATGTAGTAGTTTAAAATGCGTTGAAAAGATAAACAACATTTCCGGTAATAAAACTGCATATTTGAGATATGTCGCAAAAGTCATTTTCAGTGAAACTTAAAATAATTAATTAGCCTAAGGTATTTAACATCAGTTAATGGATTTATTAAGGAAAACAGAAAAGAGCGTGGCCATATTGTTCAACTATAAAGTTATGTCAAATAAACATCTACTAAAATCATAATAAAGATGCACTAGAAATAAATAAACCAAGACACGTTAAATGTTGGGAGGAGCACTCATGCATTGTAAATCCCAAATCAGGGTTTGCAATGTTTATAAATTGTAAATCATGATTTAGGAGTGCTCTTCCTAACATTTAACGTGTCTTGGTTTCTTTATTTCTAGTGCATATTTTATCTTTATTGTGATTTTAGTATTAGTCTGGGTTGATTATCGGAGAATAGGCCATTTTTGGGAAAAGTTATTTACCAGCAATTTTATTATTGAAATCGAATCTTATGATTGTATATATTAATAATATAGGTATGCGATGTCCGCAGATAGTGTGCTACTTTTTTTATAAACAAAATGGCGTCCGAAAATCGTGTTTTCTTCAATTTTTGCTCTATAACTCCAAAGATTTTAACTTTACACCAAAAACACTCAAATAAAAATTCACCGGAATTAAATTCTGCATAGAGACGTGTTTTTTCCGATTTACTTCGACGAAAACTTTCCCCGAAAAAAGCGGGTATTTCCAACAATATCTTTAATTTTCAACTAAACTTTTATGTAAGTAATTGTTAATCAATAATTAAATAACCTCGTAGTGTAAAAGCCCTTTTTGTATAGATTATAATTCCAGAAGTCGATGGAAAATCAATGTACAGTTCAGCAGCAATTGAATTGTTAATTAAAAATTTACGGTCGCTATAATAACGACAATAATTATGATGTATAAGAACAATTATGATTTTTTCATAAAAAGACATTATACTTATCTAATGTACTTTACAGAATTGAAATTGGACTATTTAAGCGGCCTCAGGAATATTTTAAAATTATAAACAATTTTTTGGCTTATAAACAAATAGAATATCTCGGTAAATATTAAACTAAATTAAATTGTGAAAACGGTATTAGAGAAAAAATGGCAGGACGCTTCCTTTAAAAGAAAAAACGTTTAACTACGATGAGTGGTTCCTGAGATACAACCGGTGAAATTTGTCCGGAATTTACGGCAAAGATATAAGCAATAGGATCCTAATTTTCAAACTATCACCTTTTTATTTTTGTCCTCTTTCTCGATATCAATTTTAATATCCTTAAAATACTCATAACATATTTTATTATAATAAAAACTATCGATAATACGTGTGAAAATTGCCAAAAATAGCAAAATTCCAATCAAAAATTAGGTTGGAGAAAATGTAACCCTCAAAGTTCAAAATCGGTATACGTTAAAAAAATGCATTTTCTCGGCTTCTCATGGAGCAATTTCCTTCATTCTTTTTGTGTTCCCAAGTAACTCGAGGAGAGCCATCGAACTAATGCATTACTAAATATCAGACTTGCTTTTGTTTTGTTATAATAAATTAATTTATTTATTATATCACAAAATTTTAATTTGTTTAAATAAAAATTGTTTAAACAATTATACAGCTTTCAAATGAGAATATTTATGTTTTTAACTTTAAAAGGTACACTTGTAGTAAGTTTATCTAAAAAAAGCCTACAACTGGAAAAATATGTAGTTTTTTGTTCTTATAAATAAGTTAATCTATTATAACAAAACAGAAGCAAGTTTGACATTTAATAATGAGTTAGTTCGATGACTCTACTCGAGTTATTAGGGAACAAAAAAAGAATGAAGGAAATTGCTCCATGGGAAGCCGAGAAATGCATTTTTTTAACATATACCGATTTTGAACTTTGAGGGTTACATTTTCTCCAACCTAAATTTTGATTGGAATTTTGCTATTTTTGGCAATTTTCACACGTATTATCGATAGTTTTTATTATAATAATATATGTTATGAGTACTTTAAAGATATGAAAATTTTTGTGGAGAAAGAGAACAAAAATAAAAAGGTGATGGTTTAAAAATTATGATCCTACTGTTTATATCTTCGCCGTAAATTCCGGTCAACTTTCACCGGTTGTATCTCAGGAATCACTCGTCATAATTAAACGTCTTTTTTTTTTTAAAGAAGCGTCCTGCCGCTGTTTCTCGAATACTGCTTTCACAATTTAATTTAGTTTAATATTTCCCGAGATATTCTATTTGTTTATAAGCCATAAAATTGTTTATAATTTTAAAATATTCCTGAGGCCGCTTTAATAGTCCAATTTCAATTCTGTAAAGTACATTAGATAGGTATAATTTCTTTTTCTGAAAAAATCATAGTTATTCTTATGCATCATAATTATTGTCGTTATTATAGCGACCGTAAATTTTTAAATAACAATTCAATTGTTGCTAAACTGTTCATTCAATTTTCATCGGCTTCTGGAATTATAATTTATAAGAAAAGGGCTTTTATATTACTAAGTTATTTAATTATTGATTAACAATTACTTATCTAAAATTTTAGTTGAAAATTAAAGATTTTGTTGGAAAATCCCGCTTATTCTGGGGAAAGTTTTCGTCGAAGTGAATCGGGAAAAACACGTCTCTATATAGAATTTAATTGCGGTGAATTTTTATTTGGGTGTTTTTGGTGTAACGTTAAAATCTTTGGAGTTATAGAGCAAGAATTAAAAAAAAAACACGATTTTCGGGCGCCATTTTGTTTATAAAAAAATTAGCTATCTGACAGTTCATTCTCCTCTGTAATTTAAAAACTACGTCTTTTTTTTAATGGCATGGACGTTATGTCATTCAGCCAGTCACAACATGAGGTATCTAGTGTCCTATGTAGTGTGTGTGTTGAGTAAGTGTCTTGTTACTTTGAAAAGTCGACGTCATTGTCTTTGCAAAGAGACGCTAATTTTATCCGAACATCTGCGGTCCCTCCGGTGAGTACCGATCTTACAAGGACAGAAATTATTTTTTAATTAATAAATGAAAAATAGTTTCTGTCCTTGTGAGATCGGTACTCACCGGAGGGACCGCAGACGTTCGGATACAATTAGCGTCTCTTTGCAAAGACAATGACGTCGACTTTGCAAAGTAACAAGACACTTACTCAACACACACACTACACACGACACTAGATACCTCATGTTTTGACTGGCTGAATGACATAAAGTCCATGCCATTAAAAAAAAACAGAGACGTAGTTTTTAAATTACAGAGGAGAATGAACTGTCAGATAACTGAGCACTTACTGGGTAATATACATTGGTAACATTTCATTCTATGTGGAATCCTGTATTTTTAAAGCTTTTTTGGTTATCCTACATATCAAACCGTTCACAACTATTAATTTAATTCATGAGTTATTTGGCTTATATATAATGTCAGAATAGTTATCTCTCATAAAATATACAGCCCCCTTATTTTAAGGGGAGAGCAGGGAACAATTTAATTTGGGAATTTCTGTGAACCGTTTATAACAAAATAAAAAGCATATTCTATATATTTTACTTTCTCGATAGCCAGCTTTTTTCTGGATATCCAATATAGCAGTAGAATAAAACTAGTTGTTTAGTGTCAGCGATTGTAGGTAGTATTTTTTGAGCTAAGAGTAATTTGGTTTTATATGCCTAGCATTGTAGGTCTAAAATAAAAAATATATAAAAAGCATAAGGATCTTTAAAAAGTGAGAATGTAAAAACATAAACAATGGAAGATATCAGATGAAATTGGAGGGTGCCAGAAAAAAATTAGGGAAACAGAAAAAAATCGAGGTTAAAAAAATTTGAAGGAGATACGAGAAAATAGAAGGATGTTACAAAAAATTGAGTGTAGTGACTGTGGAAGGTGACGCAATTAAGTCCATTTCCCCGTCACATGGCGACGGGCAAAATCACTAGTGTAAAAATAAAAGAGGAGGTGCACGATTTCGTAAAAACACTATAAGTATTATAGATCTAGTTACAAAGGTGTCGTCTATTTTAAATATTATTTTTATATGGGATTAGCCATAGATGATTGTAATGACAATTACATTTTTCCTGAAAATATGACGTTTCGATTTCCAGTCCGGAAATCGTTTTCAAAAAGATTTTAGGTTATGTTTTATATGGATTATTTTATTCTATCATGTAGCCGAGTTGTCAGGTCCCATGATCGCTCTATAATATGTAATTTGTTACTTCAGCCATCCTGGTCCTGTCTCAATCTTTCTAGCGTACCTTTTTTCTTTATTATGTGCTTAATTAGGTAGGCAGTAACATCGTATAATTCTTTGTTCTGCATCGTTTTTGTATCAAGTCGTTGGGCGCTATTGTTCCTAGTCTTGATATTAGGTTTTCCGTTCTCTTTGGAAAATAGTGCAAGCAAAATGCAGTGTTTGCGTCGTCTATGATGCCACAATCTATACCTACACAAATCATTTATGGTCTTCCTTATTCTAAAAGTGTACGACCTAAAGGAGCCATGGCCAGTCATAAATTGTTTAAAATAATAATTTAACGATAAACATTATGGTAGGGGAGCCCAAGTGGGGATTTTTGCAGTTACTCGAGCGCGTCAGATTATCATATATATGGAGAAACCTGGTACCCTGCAGATGTACCTCTACCATATATTGGCTCTTAACACAGGGAAGTACGTTAAGGGGGGCCCGAAAAAATAATCTATCCAAAAACTAGAAATTGTCAGATTAGATAAGGTAAGTTAAGTAGATGCAAGAGAGTGTATATTTAAAAAATCTGACGATTTGGACCGGGAGTAAGGAAATGGGTGAGTCCCAAAGTTTCACAAGAAAAAAGCGAATATTTCGCGAAATGAATGACAGATCGAAAAACTAAAAAATATGTGCTCAATATTTTTTTAAAATCCATCGAATGATACCAAACACGACTTCCCACGGAGAGGGGTGGGGGGTAAATTTATTATTTTAAATACAAATCCCGCGATATTTCGCGAAATAAACATCAAATCGAAAAACTGTAAAATACACTTATTCAATATTTTTAAAATATCTATCGAATCAAACAGGACCCCCCACGCAGGTGGGGTGGGGGTTACTTTAGAATCGTAAATAGGAGCCCCAATTTTTTTATTGCAGGTTTGGATTCCTTACGTAAAAATAAGTAACTTTTATTCGAAACTTTTTTTCGAATTATGGATAGATGGCGCTATCCCCACTAAAACGGAAAACTTTACTTAACTTTTTTTGATTTTAGGACCTACTCTTCACAACCCAATAGGTCCCCATAACGCTAGAGTGACTGTACATTTAGCATACTTTGCTCCCCTACTATTAGTACCATGTTACCTCATCAGGGATTAACATTTTGGTCCATTGAACCTTCGCAGTTTCTGCTTCCCATTAATTTTGCCAGATTTAGCGCATATGTGATATTACTCCACATTTATAATCGTATCCTGAAACATCATACCCTCAGTGCCCCTCCAACATCATTTTAAACCTAATTTCTGGGAAATAGTATTGTTGTTATTTGTTTCTTAGTTTGTAAACGTTTCTGACGGCTTTTATTGCAGTCATAGCTTCATAATTGTCAGCATCATCTAGCCGTTATCGTCCACTGCTGAACATAGGCCTCCACTCCAGCACGTTGGTGGTCGACCTCTGATTCGTTTGTCCGTATTCATAGTCATAGCTTAGATAAACGTATTCCCCCCGAGACCAGGTATCAACCATTTAAAATTCTCGACTAGAAATTATTACTATTAGAGGGATTATAATATATACGGAGAATATACTTACCGAATTATCTACGGTATACAGTTCTTGCGTGTGATAAAGCATTTCTGATAATGAAAATTAATAATATTTGAAGAGTTCCAAGGAAAACTAAGAAATATGAAATAACTATATCTAACAGAACAAAGTAGCTTTTTGAAAACTTAAGGAATATTTTTTTATAAAAGTGAACACATAATATTCTCTGAAAATAAGTTCGACCTTGTTAACCAGAGTTTGTATTCTCGTTAATTTTTTTACCAAAAAAGAAAATTGTCTTATTGCTATACAAACAACAGTTTATTTAAATATAAAATTAGTTGAAATGGACGAAAAAATTGACGAAAGAGGAAATTCCATTATTTTGGAATAATTTCGTATTTCTTCAGAAATGTACTTTAATTTCTTACTCCATCCACCATTCTTTTAACTTCTTCTTCTTATTCTTCTTCTTTTGTATATACATGACTCTGTTCCTTCAATGTGCCTTTAGTAAGTTGTCGTTCCATCGTTTTCGTGGTCTTCCCACTAATCGTCTTCTTATTGGGGAACCGTCTCTCACCGTGTTTACTACTCTTTTTGTTGGCATTCAGCTTATGTGGTCATTCCATTTTATTCTTCTGTTTCTTACCCAGTTATTGATGTTGTCCACCTTGCATCTCCGTCGTATATCTGTACTTCTAGCTCTGTCCCATAGATTCTTACCATTGATTTTTCGGAGGGTTTTCATCTCCGCTGTTTCGAGAAAACTTTTTGTCCTCTCTGTGTCGGGTCGTGTTTCTGCCGCGTATGTCGTTATTGGTCTGTGACTGTTTTGTAAATTCTGCCTTTAATTTCTTTTCCGATATTTTTATTTCTCCATATTGTGTCATTCAGGAAACCTGCGGCTCTGTTTGCTCTATTCACTTAATCTTTAACTTTTGTTTCGAGCCTTCCGTAGCTAAAAAATATGATGCCTAGATATTTAAACTCCATCACTTGTTCTATTATCTGACCATCCAGCTCCAATTTACATCTTATTGGATTTGCTGTTATAACCATGCATTTTGTCTTTTTTTGGGGAAATTAACATGTTAAATTTTCTGGCGGTTATGTTCAATTGGTGCAGCATACGTTGTAAATCATCTTCACTTTGAGAGATTAGTATTGCATCGTCTCCATAGCAGATTATTTTAAGTTGTTTTTCTCCCATTTATTTTCCATTTTTAGTTCTTATTTTTTTATTATTTCATCCATGATCAGGTTATAACAATAAAGGACTCAAGGAATCTCCCTGTCTTTTCCCATTGCCGGTTTCAATTGAGTCAGTTAGTTCATCTTCTACTTTTACTTTTATTGTGTTTTTCTGGAAGATGTTTTCGATCGTTTTATTTATTTCTAGAGGTATTTCTCTTGAGTATAACAAACGGATAGCGTCCTTTAATTTGACCCTGTCAAATGCTTTTTTAAGGTCCATAAAACATACATATGCAGGTTTTTTGTATTCTAACGATTTCTCTTGAACTTGACTCATTATAAATATAGCGTCAGTGCATGATCTTTCCGAACTAAAACTAGTGATGAGCAAGACTGGTCTTGGTCTTGCGGTCTTGGTCTTGGTCTTGCAGCAAGACCAAGACCAAGACCAAGACCAAGACCGCCTTTTGGTTGCAAGACCAAGACCAAGACCAAGCTTGCAAGAACAAGACAAAGACCAAGACCGAACCTTGCAAGACCACGCAAGACCAAGACCAACCTGCAAGACTCTTGCACTTTTTGAGAAAAATTGGTTTTTATTAAAGACAAAAAATATATTTATAGATAGGGTAATCCATTTAAAAAAAATGCAATTAAAAACGGTTTTTATGTACCAGTAATTTTCGCTTTTTTGTCTAATAAAAATACTGACACTAATTTAAATTCTTTTCGCATAATCGAGGAAAAAAAAATGTAGGTCGTTAAATTTAAAATGAATACAAAAAATATCATAATAGATTTTAAAAAGGGATTCACAATGCTGTGAAAGCATTGTGGCCTGAATAAAAAATAACTGGTTGTCGATTTTAATGTGTCAAGCTTGGTATCGCAAACTCCAAAGCTTAGGTTCAGTTTCTGAATATAATGACAAAAATTCCGATACTGGGAAATTTTTAAAATTATTTTTTGGATTAATTTTTTACAATCAACGAAAGTTGGAAGTTGAATTATTTGTGAAAATCCTGGATGACAAGCCCGTAAAGAATTTTACTTATTTCATATTTGAAAACTATTTGGAAGAATCTAGGTTTTCCCCAGAAAGAGCCAGTACTACAAATAGTATTTGCCGCACTTGAAATGCATGCGCATCATTTCAGTGTGTTTTAAATTCTAGTTTTTACTACCCACATCCGAATATTTTCAACTTTTTAAATGTCATAATGGGTATTCAGTCCAAAAATATGTGAAAATAAAAAGTGCGAATAACTCGTGTTACGAGAGCAATGTAGTTTAAATAAAATTAAAGAACTGCAAGATAACAAATTACAGAATTATATTCGGTTTAGTTATTATGTTATAGTGCAGTCGAACCCCCTTATTGGAATAGCCTTCGTGCCAAGCAAAAGTATTCCTTTAACCGGGTTATTATAATAACCGATCACCAATGGCTAGTAGAAACGTTTCATGACCTCAAATTTATATTCCTTAAACCGGGATATTCTTTAACCGGTATTCTAATAAGCGGGTTTGACTGTATTAGGTCTATAAATAGGTATGGTAAATATGTACGTATTTACTAAAAAGTATGTTTTAGTTAGTTTATAAAAAAGTTAATTATATTAAATAATGATCAAATAGAATAAAAAATATTTCATTTTTGTGTTCTCTTAAAAAAATTTAATTTATGTTCTTAAATTTTACCCTCGTAGGATAAATACTACAGTGTTCGAGTGAAAGGAGCATATCATTATCTGTTAAGAACTATAAACCTTTTATCCCTTTTCGTAAAATCCGTGAATTGAAGGTCAACGACCATTTGTGGCACCTTTAAGAAGCTCTTTTTCTTTAACATTTTATTAAAATAAAGGGGCAATAAACAATAATCCAGACTCAAGACGTGGTCTGAAGGCAGGCGGCAGGTATCGATAGCATGCAAAACACAATGTGACACAACCGAAGGCCGGCAATTGCAACAAGGGTTGTAAATGCTGGTTTTTCCTAGTGATAAACATTACCATTATAAAAATATACTCTAATCCTAATCTCTTTATATAGAAAGAAATAATTATGTCATTAGGTGAATGTATAATGTTAAAATTGGTATCCGTTTGAAACTACATTCTACATTCTGTTAAAATCCTAAAGCAAAAAATATAGTTTCTGTAATGTATTGGCCATGTAATTATAAACCCCACTCGCGACGCTCATGTATTGCTAATTATCGCATTATATTTTAGCTATTTTCAGGTAAAAGAATTAACAAGTTGTATTTGATATGTAGTCAAATAAAGATTTGTTTTGGGTTCATCCAAGTGTTTTTGTGCCGAATGTTTCATGGCGACGAGGATAAAAACGTTTTTAAAGTGTGTATAAGTGAATACAAAATGTCAAAAAACAGAAAATTAGATTTATCGTTAAATTTGGAATTTAATCCCAGAATTTGTGAATGGAATGTGTTTATAAAAAGACTAGAACAATATTTCATCGCTAGAGAAATTACAGATGTTAATATTAAAAGAGCTATTTTGTAATATAGCCTTTCAGAAGAAGCTTATATCTTGTTATCCGACTTGTCCGTGCCTAAAAAACCTGAAGAATGTGAATTTAATGTCATGGTAAAAAGCCTAAATAGCTACTATAACAAAACTTGTTTAGTGTGGGTAGAAAGGGCAAAGTTTTATGGTGCTTCGAAAACAAAAAGTGAAACTGTACAAGATTGGAGTGTACGTTTAAAAACAGCCGGTACTTGTGAATTTGGAAATAATTTGGAAACAAAATTAACAGATATGTCTATTTCAAAATATAATGATGGAAAAGTAAAGAATACGCTATTTGCACTGAAGTCAGATGTCACATTTAATAAAGCTATGGAAACAGCACAAATTGAAGAAGCAGCAATAACTGGCATTAACGAAGTAGATAGCAGAAGTGTGGTGAAAGTGGAACCAGTAGAAGAAAGAGAGGTGTGTCAAATAACGAGTGGGAGTTGCAGTAAGGAAATATTGCAAGTATCACAGCGTGGGGATGGCAGAGCACATCAACAAGAACGGCGATTTAAGGAGACTAGACCTTCAACTTCAGGGATGCAGAGACATAGTTCGGATTTTAATCGTGATGAGTTTAGTGGTAGTGTTCAAAAGTGTTTCAGGTGTGCTAAAAGACATCCGCCTTCAGTATGTCCCTATAAGGATTATATCTGCAATTTATGTAACGTTCGAGGACACTTAAAACGGGTATGTAGAAATAGATTTTTAAGTTTATTGGAAGAAGGAACTGAATCATCTGTATTATGTATATCAGCAAATAATGATCCGCCAATTTATATTGATATCAGTATTAGAGGTAAAATGTTTAAATTTGAATTAGATTCGGGCGCCGCGGTCTCTGTCCTACCTTTTAGTATATATAACAAATATTTTAATACACAACCGTTATCTCAAGTTAATGTATCGTTAGTTAATTTTTCGGGAGACAAGGTTCATCCTAAGGGCAAAATTAACTTACCAGTAACTTTTTCAAAACAAACAAATAATTTGGATTTTTATGTTATGCATCGAGAAACTCCAGCCTTGTTAGGTAGAAATTTTATTAGGTGTTATAATATGGGTTTCAGGGAACTAAATTTTATTGAAGCAGATAAAAATAATGGGGTGGTTAATGAAAGATTTTCCCACTGTAGTTTCTGACAAATTGGGCACATTTAATAAATTTCAGTTAAAATTTAATATTAAACCAGATGCCAGACCTAAATTTTTTAAACCCAGAGTGGTTCCTTTTTCTTTAGGAAACAAGGTAGAGATGGAATTAGATAAAATGATCCAGGAGGGCATTATATCTGCAGTTGAATTTTCGGAATGGAGAACACCCATAGTACCGATTTTAAAAAATGATGGTGTTAGGATTTGTGGTGATTTCAAAATAACTATCAATCCTTTTATCGAAGCGGATAAATATCCGTTACCACGGATCGATGATTTATTTGCTAATTTATAGGGTGGTCAAGAGTTTTCTAAAATTGACCTGAGTCAAGCTTATCAGCAAGTTGTGATTCATCCAGATTTTCGGAAATATACGGTTATTAGTACTCATAAGGGATTATTTGCATTTAATCGTCTACCGTTCGGAGTTGTATCAGGTTCATCCCAGTTCCAACGTATTATGAAACAAATATTTCTCAATATGCCAAGTATATCTATTTTTTTAGATGATATTCTAATTACAGGAAGGAATAGGGAAGAACACACTAAGAATTTGTGTAAAGTTTTAGCGATTTTACAAGAATGTGGTCTTACAGTAAAAAAGAAAAATGTACGTTTTTCGCGGAATCAGTATCTTATCTTGGATTTATAATTGATAAAAGGGCTTGCATAAAAGTCAAGATAAAATTCGGGCTATTGAGGAAATCCCAGAACCTACGAATGTGACACAACTAAAATCGTTTTTGGGAAGTATAAATTATTATAATCGATTAATTCCAAATCTCCCAAACATTGTTCATTGTTTATATAAGCTTTTAAAACAAAATGTTGTTTGGCACTGGGACGAAGAATGTCAATTAGCTTTTGACACTATTAAACAAATTATGTTACCTTCAGATCTAGTATTAGTTCATTACGACCCAACCTTAGAATTAAATTTAACGGTTGATAGTTCAGATTATGGGATCGGAGCTGTTCTCTCGCATAGTTTGAAAGATGGTAGCGAGAAACCAATCTATTTTGCTAGTAGAACGCTCAGCGATACCGAAAAGGCTTATTCGACTCTAGATAAAGAAGCAACTGCTATAGTGTGGGGAATCAAACGTTTCTACCAATTTTTATATGGGAAGGAGTTCAATTTAATCACAGATAACAAGTATCGACACAAAAAAATGTAGCTGACTTTTTAAGTAGTTTGCCTTCAAATAAGTCGATACGGCTAGATTCTTCTAAGTTTAATATAGAGGAAACTGTTAATTTAAATTATTTAGCAGAAAGCGAAGAAATTCCTATTAATGTGAGTGATATAAGGAAAGAAACAGAATTAGATCCCATTTTGTCTCGTGTAACTAAATATGTTTTGGCCAAATGGCCCACAAATGTTGAATTAGGAGTTAAACCCTATTTCCTTAAACGAAATAAAATATCTATTGAAGATGGCATCTTATTGTGGGGACAAAGAGTAATTGTTCCTAGTAAACTACGAAATAAATTACTGAATGAATTGCATTCAGCTCAGTTTGGTATAGTTAAGATGAAATTATTAGCTAGGTCTTATATTTGGTGGCCATCATTAAATACAAAAATTGAAGTTCTCATCAAGAACTGCATTCCTTGTCAGCACATGCAGGCAGTTCCTCCTAAGGTTCCCTTACAAGGCTGTAGCATGCCTCAAAATGATTGGTCATGCGTGCATATAGATTTTGCCGAAACACGAAAAACTCATTTTCTTATAATTTTTGATGCTTTTTCTAAATGGGTAGAAGTCTGTCCAATGTCTTCAATCACCTCAATGGCTACGATTGCTAAACTTAGGGAGTGTTTTGCTCGTTATGGTTTACCGGAAGTACTTGTCAGCGATAACGGCCCGCAGCTAACATCGCAAGAATTTAAACATTTTACTTTAATGAATGGTATTAAACATATAACAATACCTCCTTTTTCAGCACATTGCAACGGTGCTGCTGAAAATAGCGTTAAAACCGTCAAGCATTTTTTGTTAAAAGATATTGATCAAAGGAATATTAATTTATCATTGTCTAAATTTTTATTGACATATAGGAACACAGTGCACCTGTCGACAGGTACTTCTCCCGCTAAGATATTTTTTGGAAGGGCTTTGTGAAGGCGTCTAGATTTAATTAAACCTGATGATTTACAAAACCAACAATCAAACCCAGTTGATTTAACACAAATTAGACGTAACTTGATGCAAGCGCAAGAAAATAATAAGAAATATTATAGGGGGAGGAGACAGGTAGAGTTTGTAGTGGGGATATTCTTTTAGTTAAAGATTATAGAAACACCAAGGTGTCGTGTTGCAAAGCAAAGATTTTACGAATTTTAGGTAGAAGAGCATATTTGGTAAATCCGTTAGGTAGTAAACTTACATGGAAAAGACATTCTAATCAAATTAAAATAGTTTTTAATAATAATTTAGAAGGCAGTACATTTGCGGAGACGATGCACGATAGTTCAGAGGAAAATAATATTCAAAATAACGAGGAAAATGTTATCCAAGCCGCTACAAACTCAACAGGAAATCTATGTGGGGAGCCTCAGCTAGACTCTCAAAATGATAGTGATGTTATCCAGGCGTCAGACATCCCACATAGACGTCCAATAAGATCTAGAAAAGAACCAAAACATTTTGGATTCGAAATATAGTATTTAGGAGTTTAGTTTTTTTGTGTTTCTAAATTTAGTTATAAGTAGGATTTTAGGGTGGGGTGATGTAATAACTCGCGACGCTCATGTATTGCTAATTATCGCATTATATTTTAGTTAGTTACGGGTAAAAGAATTAACCAGTTGTATTTGATATGTAGTCAAATAAAAATTTGTTTTGGGTCCATCCAAGTGTTTTTTTGCCGAATATTTCAGTTTCATTCTTCACATCTTTATTTATTTCAATGTACATTTTATTCGAAATTGTTTGGCTCAAATTATTACTACCAAAAAAGCAAGGCCAGCATGACTCTTGCAGAAGACCAAGACCAAGAAGAAGACCGGCTAGTGCAAGACCAAGACCAAGACCAAGACTGCCTTTTAGCTGCAAGACCAAGACCAAGACTAGCCTGGTCTTGGTCTTGTTCTTGTTTTGCTCATCACTAACTAAAACCTTGTTGTTCTTCTGCTAATGTAATAATTTAATTCAGTTTGTTTGTTATCACTTTGGTTGTTAATTTTATTGTTGTGTTTAATAAGTTATTTCCTCTGTAATTCTCTGAGCCCAATTTGTCTCCTTTTTTAAAAAGAGGTATTGGTATTAGGATGCTTGATCTCCATTTTTGTGGTATTCTGTTTTGTTCTATTATTATTTTTTTGTATTAATTTTATTAGTTGTTTAGTCAGATCTTCTCCTCCGTATTTTAAGGGTTCGTTCGATATTATGTCCTTTCCTATAGATTTTCTATTTTTGAAGTTATACTTCTTTACCGGCGATAGAGGGTGATTTTTTTATATGTTAAAACCTATCAGCCCGGCGCATGCGCATTATAACTTTGTTCTGATTGGATGTTCAAATGACATGTCAAAAATTATCCGATATGGCAGCTGTGGTTTGGAGGTAAAGGTAAAGGTAAACAAATGTATAACATATTAGTTTTATTTTTGTGAGGACAGAAACAAAAAAGTTTATAATATTGTAGTGACTTTTAAATAGTTTTTAAAAGCAACAGGTACGTAATAATTGTTAATGTATCATGGATATAAACCTACCTATTTGATCTGCCAAAATACATAGTATGTAATACTTTTATTTATATAATTTGATTACCATCAAAATTTCTATCAATATTCACCTAATATATTGTTTTTTTACTCTATATTTTGTTGTATTTTTTCAATTCTAAATCATTTCAATTCAAAATTAAAATAATTTGATCAATTTTCAAAATATCACAAGTTTGATCCGTTTAGTTAGTCGATCTTCGTAAATAATGACACATAGTGTCCGTGGCTAAGCGGAGAAGGAGAATGAATTCCAATACCAACCGCTCTTATCAGCGCTGGTTCTAGTCCCAATAGAAACTTTCTTTTTTGTTTTTTTAATACATTTTATGATTGTAAGTATATTTATTATATAATTGTATTTTAAGAAAATACGTATTTAGTTAAAAAATTTTTCGACAATTGTTCAGACATAATTTGTGGCTTGTTTAATGTGTTTGTGTGTGTTTTATTATTTTATTATTTTAATTTTTGGCACTGTTCTAATAAAAATGTTTGAGAAGTAGTAAGTATAAATTAGTTTAATATTTAAACAAAATATAAATAAAAAGTATATTAATTTCGTTTAAATCATATAATAGAAGTATAACTTCTTACGTGCGTACAAAGTACACACACATTCTTTTTAATTTTCTTAATTCTTCCTTTACCTCTCCTTCTTCGATATTTATTTCTTCGTTTGTCGTAACTTTAGGTGTTGGTGGTTCACTTTTGGTTGGATTTAGCAAATATAGATTGGAAGTAGTCTGTCCATGTTTCATTCTGAATATGTTATGTTTTTATTATTTCGTTCATCTCCCTTCTTTGTCCTCTGATCATTCCTTATACTACTTTTTGTGTTTGAGAAACTCTGCCAATGTTCCCCTTTTATTTGTTTCACTAACGTATTCGTTTCGTTTCTGATTCATTTGTAGTGGTTGTATGCCTGTTGTGTTTGTTTTTTTCTGTATTGTAAAAATGCCTTCTTCTTTTCTTCACATTGTATCTTCACTTCCTCTCTAAACTACGGGATTTTCTTGTTTAATATGTTAGTATTCGTTACTTTCCTCTCTCCAAGTGATTATTGCAGCGTTGATTATGTTATCTTTGAGTTTTTGCCAGCTTTCTTCGATGTTATCGTTTTCTAATATTCCATTCTCAGCAATCTTCTCTGATATTTTTTTTCTGTATAAGTATTCCGTGGATTCCTTACTTAGTCTTTCGACTCTGATTTTTGTTTGTGTTGGTGCTGCCCTCTTGGGTGTGAAGTATTTTATAATGATTCCTATTTTACGTAATACTAGGCTATGGTCGCTACCTACATCTGCCGAGTTGCGGCATCTTACTTCGATTATTTTTGATGGATGTATATCTCTGTTTGTTACGACATAATCTATCATAGATCTTTGTCCACGGGTGTTATTTAAATGTATATTTGTGTTGGTCTTTGTGGTCAAAAAGTGTTGTTTATTCTAAGTTCGTTATTCGTGCAGAAGTTTATCATAAGAAGATACCTTCATTTAACGATAATCCCAATTGCTTTCGTTAGTCAGTTGAGTTTACAGACTTATATATAAAGACGGTGTACGTTGTTGCTTATATAATTTCCACAAACAAGGAAACTTGGCACAAACTTCCCCGTTTAGTGTACAATACACTCCAGACCCGCCCCCAACACTTTCCGCTCAAGCCCACCTCTTCGCCGAGCTTTATTTCGTTGAAAATTCATATCGTTCAACTAACTACATATATGCCGTAATAAATAGCTCAGTAAGTGTTTACTTTAATTCTGCTCAGAAAATATTTGTTCGGTTTTGCCTTCTGTTTCCGGCTCTCCAGAAATTTCTCCACAGTGACGAACTGCGCCAAGGGGAAATCTACGAAATCCTCCGAGGATGGTTTATACGATGTCCCGATGTACTTAGTCCTGAGAAAATTAGTTTTTCTTCGGACACAGAATATACACTACAACTGGGATTGAGCGCAGGGCAGGCAAATGTGATTTTCATTAAATCAGTAGTAGCAAGAAATAATAATACTTATTTGTCCATTTGGGTAATATAAAGTACTTCAATAAATTATATACATTTATAAAAGTCTAACATCTAACTAAAAAACTTCTTAATGGTAGGTATAAATTAATAAAAAATCTTAAAAATCCAAATGGATTACATAAATTTGTTCATAACGAACGCTTTCGGATTTATCAGTCCATCATCAGGGAACCTAAAATAAAATAAGTAATCCTACTAACTAAAATGAAAAAGTTGGTTGAAATTGTAAATATTAATAAAAATGTGGTTATGATTACGTACTCATATACTTGAAAATAGCCCCAAAACCAAACAGTGGTCGGTCCGAAATAAGAATGACGTAATTTCAAAAAGCCAAACTTCTCAAGAGCGCTTAAAATGATTTTTAAATATTTTAAATAGGAAAATCGTCCAGGAGCATCGATGTGGCGGCATCGATATGGCGTTTATTCTTACAATGATGGCTTTTATTTTAATCCCTATTGGTTAGAATTTCATTATCTTAATTTAATCTCCCCATTTTCAACCCTTTTTACAGCTGCGTCATTCTTCACCTAAAAATTATTAATTATTTAAAATATTGATTAAATAAAGATTAACCTTCCGGAGCAGCGGTATGGCGTTTATCCTTACAATTATGGCTTTTAGTTTTATACATATTAGTTCGAATTTCATTATTTTAATTAATTCCCCCCATTTCAACCCTATCTACAGTTTCGTCATTCTTGATCATAAATTTTTTCTGTAAGTACAAAAAAACTATTTGAAATATTTAGTATACCGTTTATTATTACAGCGATAGCTTTTATCTTCATCCTTATTGGTCCGAATTGCATTATTTTATTAATTTAGTCCCCCCATTTTCAACCTTATTTACAGTTGCGTCATTACTCATCTGAAACAAGGTCTATGGTGCGTATATCGTATATCAATAACGAAGTATTTAGAAATTGTAGCATTAGAAACAAAATTGTAGCATGAATATTAACGCTATTAACTTGATCGGGGGTTCATTTGATAGATATTTCTAAGTACTTTGACAAATGTCTAATAAATTATGTTATAAAATGCATAATTTTCCCGTTATTTAACCTTGAACACTTAGATTTGGGTATAACCCACTTTTAGTTAACATTAAAATGATTTTCTAGTAAGGAGTTTCTTACATTTTTTATTGGCTCCAATTTTGGCAATAACAACTTTTTTGTAAAAACTTACAGTTTTTCAGTTACTGATGAAAAATCGGTTAAAAACATGCAGTTTTCTCACGAAAAAAATTAAACTTTTTTATCTTTAATAACTCAAAATAACTTTATATGTTTATATAATAAATTTTGCTTAGAATTTGTCCCGATATAAAATTATGGGGTTATTTTAAATAAAATAATTTTCACCCCCGAGAAGGGGTAGCATCCACCCCCAGGGTAAAAACGCAAATTGGCACCATGTCACCTTCGTTCCTTGAGATATCCTCTAACGACTCACCAATTTTCATGCAAATCGATGGAGGTTCAACGAAATCGGAGGTAATACAGTCGAACCCGCTTATTGGAATAGCCTTCGTGCCAAGCAAAAATATTCTTATAACCGGGATATTCTAATAACCGATATACGTAATGATAGTACATACTATGTTTAACATGCATAATATGTATATGGTTTTAGGCCTTTTTATGTCAATAATACAGTAGTGTAACTATTAGGTACTTATTTATTAAAAACCAAATTGCATTATAATGTGGATGCATAGAGGAATAATATGAAATGTATACAATATATTAGATGTGTAAATATTTTCTTATTAAAATACATATTAAAGAGTTACTTATTTTGTCTTGAAAAATAATAGGTGATTGTACTTGTTTTTTTTTGTTACATAAACTACTAATCAGTTGTTGCTCTAAATTATAAAATTAGAAAAATTTCCATTGGATTGACCCTCCAGAGAACTTCTTACCTACGAGCGGTTAGGATAGCCGATAAGCTTGTTTCTAAAAATGTTTTTATAACAGGCTAATGGGTGGCAATATGTAAAGAAATTTGCAGACAAACGAAATTATTTTATGACCTGTGTCGGCGAACGATTGAATTCGTACTCATAACAAAGTAATAAAGTAATAAAGTGTATTACTTGACAAACCCTAAAAATTTAAACAGCACTATATTATGCCTTCGAGGCCTTTGTTGACAATCCATAATACCAGACATAATTTAAATTTTTGGGAAATTGTAGGTAAAAATTAATTCGTTGACATGAAGAATATTCTATAAAGCGGTACTATCTTACTAAATCATATTCCAATAAACGGATAAATTTATTAATGAGTAAATGGAAAGGTTTCGGGACTTCGAATTTTTATTCCATAAACCGGGATATTCCTATAAGCGGTACTCTAATAAGCGGGTTTGACTGTAGTTCATATCCACCTGTATTGGGATACACTGCATCTGAGTAATCATCTTATTAAGACAAATTCTGTTCATAATTAAATGTCTTTGGTAAAACAAATACGTTTGTTAATAATAAATACGATTGACCTATAAATATTACCACATCAATGTATCGGTTTTCGATACAAGATCAGTGTGAAATAACAATTAGTATTCGTTATTTATAATCTAGTCGATTCAGCACTTTTAATAAAAACACTCTCACTTTTACTTATACCAAACAGTAAACAGGGGAATCCACTTTTAGTTCTACTTTCATGGCGAAAAGATTAGTCGTTGGTATTTGAGATCCCAACGGGTAAACATCACAGCTACTAAATAATATACCACCAGCTCTTTACCGTAGTTACTTCAACATACCAATAAATGAATTTACAGTGAGTATTGTTACTTCATCAACCCTTATGGTAGGGGGTAACCACCCCTCAATTATCTGGGATGCTTCAGATAAACAGGAACCACCATACACCATCAGTGGCTACACTATAACTAATATGCATAAATTTATTAAAATTGAAATACAATATTCCATTACTTAGAGTTTTATCCACTATCTGGAGATTTTTCAGTGTCAAAAGTCAATACGTGCATTGTCACTACAGTGACTAAACCTGCCAATGAGAGATTAACATTTGAAAAACGATGCCACTTTAACACACATGATAACAAAATTGTTATAGGTTACATTAATAGTCATAGTATAACGTGCAGTAGTATATCGATAGTAGTATCGGTATCGATATCGACAGTATCGACGCAGTAGTATAAGCTATACTCGACTGCATTAAGGAGAAAAAATTGGCATGGTTCGGACATCTAACCCGGATGGACAATAAAAGACAATTGAAAAGAGTGTGGGAAGCAAAACCAATAGGGAAGAGCAGAAGACATTAACCCATTAAGGAATAGTGACATCTCACAGATACTACAGAGTAAGGGTAAGGCTTGGGAGGAAACAGCACAGATGGCAACCAATAGGAAGGAATGGAGAGAGTTCATTAAGGGCTAGACATAACTCTCGACACCTCAGAGGATCGTAAATTATTGTAATTGTAACAAATTGTATTATAAATGATCCAACACCGAAAGGTATCAATGGGTATAGTGGTTAAGTAAGTAAGTATATCGTGACAGATAAGAACGGTTAAAAATTAGAGCCTGGAATAGAAAAAAAGTTTAACACTCATGAGTGACAAGTTAAGACCATCGCTCAACAGCGGTAAATGGATAAAAGCAGATAATCCTAACAGTATTTTTGTTAGTCAGACGATTGCCCAAAAGGTGAATGGTAAATACGGATGGACGATTTTAAGAACACAACTTATGCTGAATTTATAGTTACTTTCCAACGTTGATATAACTTGAATATAGGCGAATTTAAACTCTTTTACTAAATATATGAATAAGACTAGCTACGAATAATTTCTGCTAAATTTTTGGAAAATGAGATTATTTTTTTGATATATTTTATTTAGAAACATTTATTTATATTGAAAGAGTTTGGTATGACTATGATGAAAGTGAAACCCAAATGAGAATGACAATTATATGATATTATGTCCGATGTGGTACTTATTAGGTAGGACAGAACTTAATATGTAACTTGATCTCAGGTGCGGATACAGGGGGGTCAACGGGTCCATGGACCCCCCGATTGTATTTAGTCTATAAGTATTTTTTTCAATTGGATATAGTAATTGAGTCAATACTCGCAATCTTTAGTTTGTATTATTATTAGTTATTAAATAATCATGGGGCAACCGGTTTCGAGTCTTACAATATATGACTCATCATCAGGCCCAGTACAAAAAGTCTTCTCAATACAAACTACAAGATAACAGCCATTGAAACTGTTCCACAGCTAAAGATGTACCTTGACTGATTGAGAAGACTTTTTGTACTGGGCCTGATGATTAGTCATGTATTGTAAGACTTGAAACCGGTTGTCCCATGATTATTTAACAACTAATAAAAATACAAACTAAAGATTGCTAGTATTGACTCAATTACTATATCCAATTGTATAATGGACTCGCATTGGAAACGCTTTCAAGTATTTTTTTATTATTTATTATTTTTTTCTGTTAACTCTAAACTTTAAGCCATCAATACAACACTAAGTTACAAGACAAGCGCTTTCAAAGAATTGAAAGAAGCCATAAAATCTAATATAACACCCTTCTCTGAAAAATAATCTGCAGGCGCATTTGTTTGGGTACCGGTGGAACCATAAACAACGGAAATGTTTTTCTCAATTCAAAGAATAACAAAAATGATATTTTAAAATGCAAATACATTAAACTGGGTATAAATCTTATCTCATGAAAAGTCACGTTTCAAATTTGCGATACAATAAAGATATAAAAATTTGTATTTTACTAGAGAATCCATGCGTACCTACCCATTGATGGTAGAAAGGTTAATCTTTATGGTAAAGAACGACCAGTGAGATTAATATTAGTGAATTGTCTATCAATCCTTTTGACACCGTTCGTAGGTATCTGGGATTATATAGTGTATTTCATCCTCAGAGTAAGTGTGAGTCGTACGGCTAAATCTGGAAAATATAATATTTAGTAACAAGCTAGTAAAATCAATTCAAATTTTTTTAAAAATTGACTAAACTTTGTTGCCAAATCTATCGGCTAAAAAAAATTTCTAATAATTTTGATTTTTCGGTAGAAAAAAATCGGCAGATTAATTTGAAAATTAAGAATTTTTATATTTCGGTAGAAAAAAAGGAGAATTAGGTAGATCGGTAGATTTGACAGGTATTTGGTAGATCTACCGAAAAATCGGTAGCTCTGGCATCACTCTGTTGAGGTAAGTCTGCCCCCCCCCTATTATGACTTCCTAGATCCACGACTGCTTGATCTCTTATGTTGAAATGTGAAATACATCATCTCAAAAATATGACTTACACCACTTTGATTTTAAACACTCATTTGAAAAACTCTTTCACCCTATTTATACGTGGCAGACTTAGCTCAGTGGCTAGGTACTGGCCTACCAAACATACCGGACTCGATTCCCGCAAACCCCAGAAATTTGTCAAGTCCAAACTTATTGAACTCTCAATGTGCTTCGGAGAGCACGCAAAGCCGTTGGTAGTAGGTACATAAGTAGTCTCTAACAGTGAATATATGAAAAAAAAAAAGAATGTGTGTATACTTTGTACGCACGTAAGAAGTTATACTTCTATTATTATGATTTTAACGAAATTGATATACTTAACAGCTTATTTGTATTTTATTTAAATATTAAACTAACTTTCTTTACCTACCACTTTTAAAAATTTTTTATTAAAACGATACCAAAAATTAAAAAAAAAAGAATATGAATCGTCCGGGATTTGAGCCCGGGATCTCTTGATCTCCGGTCATACGCTCTACCACTGAGCTATATTCCTTTTGCTTTGACAGGTTACAAGATTTCTCATACATACTGACAAATTTAATAGACCAAGTGAAGTATACAAAAATACTTTAAATATATTTACTAATATTACAAAATATCTTATTCCCGAGGAAGACAAATCCAGAGACACAAAAATTATAATAAATAATACATTTACTAAGAACACTAATATATCCTTTTATATGATATAATATAACTTATTTGCGCTGACAGCGCTGATACATACATATCTTGAAAGATTAGCAACGAAATACATACTGTCTGTGACCATACGAAATACATACCTTGACTGATTGAGAAGACTTTTTGTACTGGGCCTGATGATTAGTCATGTATTGTAAGACTTGAAACCGGTTGTCCCATGATTATTTAACAACTAATAAAAATACAAACTAAAGATTGCTAGTATTGACTCAATTACTATATCCAATTGTATAATGGACTCGCATTGGAAACGCTTTCAAGTATTTTTTTATTATTTATTATTTTTTTCTGTTAACTCTAAACTTTAAGCCATCAATACAACACTAAGTTACAAGACAAGCGCTTTCAAAGAATTGAAAGAAGCCATAAAATCTAATATAACACCCTTCTCTGAAAAATAATCTGCAGGCGCATTTGTTTGGGTACCGGTGGAACCATAAACAACGGAAATGTTTTTCTCAATTCAAAGAATAACAAAAATGATATTTTAAAATGCAAATACATTAAACTGGGTATAAATCTTATCTCATGAAAAGTCACGTTTCAAATTTGCGATACAATAAAGATATAAAAATTTGTATTTTACTAGAGAATCCATGCGTACCTACCCATTGATGGTAGAAAGGTTAATCTTTATGGTAAAGAACGACCAGTGAGATTAATATTAGTGAATTGTCTATCAATCCTTTTGACACCGTTCGTAGGTATCTGGGATTATATAGTGTATTTCATCCTCAGAGTAAGTGTGAGTCGTACGGCTAAATCTGGAAAATATAATATTTAGTAACAAGCTAGTAAAATCAATTCAAATTTTTTTAAAAATTGACTAAACTTTGTTGCCAAATCTATCGGCTAAAAAAAATTTCTAATAATTTTGATTTTTCGGTAGAAAAAAATCGGCAGATTAATTTGAAAATTAAGAATTTTTATATTTCGGTAGAAAAAAAGGAGAATTAGGTAGATCGGTAGATTTGACAGGTATTTGGTAGATCTACCGAAAAATCGGTAGCTCTGGCATCACTCTGTTGAGGTAAGTCTGCCCCCCCCTATTATGACTTCCTAGATCCACGACTGCTTGATCTCTTATGTTGAAATGTGAAATACATCATCTCAAAAATATGACTTACACCACTTTGATTTTAAACACTCATTTGAAAAACTCTTTCACCCTATTTATACGTGGCAGACTTAGCTCAGTGGCTAGGTACTGGCCTACCAAACATACCGGACTCGATTCCCGCAAACCCCAGAAATTTGTCAAGTCCAAACTTATTGAACTCTCAATGTGCTTCGGAGAGCACGCAAAGCCGTTGGTAGTAGGTACATAAGTAGTCTCTAACAGTGAATATATGAAAAAAAAAAGAATGTGTGTATACTTTGTACGCACGTAAGAAGTTATACTTCTATTATTATGATTTTAACGAAATTGATATACTTAACAGCTTATTTGTATTTTATTTAAATATTAAACTAACTTTCTTTACCTACCACTTTTAAAAATTTTTTATTAAAACGATACCAAAAATTAAAAAAAAAAGAATATGAATCGTCCGGGATTTGAGCCCGGGATCTCTTGATCTCCGGTCATACGCTCTACCACTGAGCTATATTCCTTTTGCTTTGACAGGTTACAAGATTTCTCATACATACTGACAAATTTAATAGACCAAGTGAAGTATACAAAAATACTTTAAATATATTTACTAATATTACAAAATATCTTATTCCCGAGGAAGACAAATCCAGAGACACAAAAATTATAATAAATAATACATTTACTAAGAACACTAATATATCCTTTTATATGATATAATATAACTTATTTGCGCTGACAGCGCTGATACATACATATCTTGAAAGATTAGCAACGAAATACATACTGTCTGTGACCATACGAAATACATACCTTGACTGATTGAGAAGACTTTTTGTACTGGGCCTGATGATTAGTCATGTATTGTAAGACTTGAAACCGGTTGTCCCATGATTATTTAACAACTAATAAAAATACAAACTAAAGATTGCTAGTATTGACTCAATTACTATATCCAATTGTATAATGGACTCGCATTGGAAACGCTTTCAAGTATTTTTTTATTATTTATTATTTTTTTCTGTTAACTCTAAACTTTAAGCCATCAATACAACACTAAGTTACAAGACAAGCGCTTTCAAAGAATTGAAAGAAGCCATAAAATCTAATATAACACCCTTCTCTGAAAAATAATCTGCAGGCGCATTTGTTTGGGTACCGGTGGAACCATAAACAACGGAAATGTTTTTCTCAATTCAAAGAATAACAAAAATGATATTTTAAAATGCAAATACATTAAACTGGGTATAAATCTTATCTCATGAAAAGTCACGTTTCAAATTTGCGATACAATAAAGATATAAAAATTTGTATTTTACTAGAGAATCCATGCGTACCTACCCATTGATGGTAGAAAGGTTAATCTTTATGGTAAAGAACGACCAGTGAGATTAATATTAGTGAATTGTCTATCAATCCTTTTGACACCGTTCGTAGGTATCTGGGATTATATAGTGTATTTCATCCTCAGAGTAAGTGTGAGTCGTACGGCTAAATCTGGAAAATATAATATTTAGTAACAAGCTAGTAAAATCAATTCAAATTTTTTTAAAAATTGACTAAACTTTGTTGCCAAATCTATCGGCTAAAAAAAATTTCTAATAATTTTGATTTTTCGGTAGAAAAAAATCGGCAGATTAATTTGAAAATTAAGAATTTTTATATTTCGGTAGAAAAAAAGGAGAATTAGGTAGATCGGTAGATTTGACAGGTATTTGGTAGATCTACCGAAAAATCGGTAGCTCTGGCATCACTCTGTTGAGGTAAGTCTGCCCCCCCCCTATTATGACTTCCTAGATCCACGACTGCTTGATCTCTTATGTTGAAATGTGAAATACATCATCTCAAAAATATGACTTACACCACTTTGATTTTAAACACTCATTTGAAAAACTCTTTCACCCTATTTATACGTGGCAGACTTAGCTCAGTGGCTAGGTACTGGCCTACCAAACATACCGGACTCGATTCCCGCAAACCCCAGAAATTTGTCAAGTCCAAACTTATTGAACTCTCAATGTGCTTCGGAGAGCACGCAAAGCCGTTGGTAGTAGGTACATAAGTAGTCTCTAACAGTGAATATATGAAAAAAAAAAAGAATGTGTGTATACTTTGTACGCACGTAAGAAGTTATACTTCTATTATTATGATTTTAACGAAATTGATATACTTAACAGCTTATTTGTATTTTATTTAAATATTAAACTAACTTTCTTTACCTACCACTTTTAAAAATTTTTTATTAAAACGATACCAAAAATTAAAAAAAAAAGAATATGAATCGTCCGGGATTTGAGCCCGGGATCTCTTGATCTCCGGTCATACGCTCTACCACTGAGCTATATTCCTTTTGCTTTGACAGGTTACAAGATTTCTCATACATACTGACAAATTTAATAGACCAAGTGAAGTATACAAAAATACTTTAAATATATTTACTAATATTACAAAATATCTTATTCCCGAGGAAGACAAATCCAGAGACACAAAAATTATAATAAATAATACATTTACTAAGAACACTAATATATCCTTTTATATGATATAATATAACTTATTTGCGCTGACAGCGCTGATACATACATATCTTGAAAGATTAGCAACGAAATACATACTGTCTGTGTGCGCATGCGCCCGGCATTATAAAATTTCACTCTTGATCGTAAAGAAGTATAACTTCAAAAAATTTACCTACACCAAAAGGCAGACGTATAAAATCAGCTAATTTGGTTGAAGTACGATTGCTTAAATTATTAAACGGCTTCCGAATATAGCAACCTCGTCAAAAAAAAGAAAGTAAAATAAACAAAAAAATCATCTTTATCATTCTGGCTATACCTATAACCTAGGCTAGAAGGGGGGTTCTAGCCTCCTTACGAATTTCTCTCCAATCCTCTCTATTCATTACCTTCCTCGGCCAAGCACTTTTCCCATATTTATCATGTTTCTGACAATGTAATCAAGGCATCTATTTCTGGATCTTTCTTTTCTACATTAACGGGTATGTCAATTAATGTTTTTCTAGATGGGTCAGTGTGTTCCACCCTAATTACAAGCCTTAACCACGTTTTCTTTGGTACACCCTGTTTCAAAACATGTTTCCATTACTTTTTGTTAGAGTCCAGGTCATTAAACCCTATATTAGGAATGTAGAATATTGTATAAATATTATGTACTTTTGAAAGAAATTAAGCGATAACGTTTCAGTAAATGGAATGCATATCGAAGAAACCACAAGAAACCACCTCTTATAAGTACTTGGGGCATGAGATATGCATAGAAAGAGATAATCAATGTGCGAACTAAGGCACCGCATAGCACTCACTTGAGTGGCATTCAGCAAGCTGAGCTATGTCCTTAAGTCAGAACTGCCTATGTGTCTCAAAAGAGAAGTTTTTAATCAGTGAGTGTTGCCAGTACTTACATATGCTGCAGAAACTCTACCATTAACCAAGAAAATAAAACATAAAATTTGTATTACACAAAGAGCCATGGAACGCTCGATGTTAGGCATTTCCTGTAGGGATCGGATTACGAACAAGGAAATAAGACGAAGAACAGGAGTGACAGATGCCATAGAAGGAATTGTGACCCTTAAGTGGAATTGGCGGGGCATGTAGCTAGAATCACGCCATGGAGTTAAAGTATCTACATTGTAAAAATGTCGTGTACCCCATCCTCCATGCTATGGCATGCTGGACGAGCCATACAGTCTATAGTCAACACTCCGAGGTATGAGCGGGAACACAAAGTGTATCAATACCCTTACGCTTATGAAGCGCACCTGGCGCATCATAAGGGCCTTCACATTTTACTCTTTTTCAACTTGTCTGGAGTAAAAGTCTTTAATCTTTCCTATCAGCCTCTCTTGGGTAACTCTTTTTTCTTCTGACCCCGAATGGCGATTAGTTTTCCGAAAGCAGACGGGTCACTATATTTCCTTCTACTACACTCTCTAGTAACCTAGCGATTACCGGTATAAGTAATCCCCCATCTACCGCCCAACGGCTTCGTTCGGATGAGCTGGTAAATGGCAGGGCACTCTGTTGTCCTGAGACTGAGAAATTGGTCTCGAAGGCGGAGGAACCAAGACAGTGGTCAACGACATCAGAATGCAGAAGACAACGGGAAACCAAGATATTTAAGTATCCAAATGGATTCCCTTGTAAAAAACTATCAATGGCAATGTTCAAAACGAAATATTCCGGAGTAAAATGTTCCCCAATCGAATCTCAGGGGGAACAGTGGCTAGCGAAGTCGTAAAACTTAAAAATAAAGTTATGAGGATAGCTACTTGGAATGCAAGAAGCTTGTATGCAGCCGGGAAATTAATAAACGTAAAACCAGAAATGGAAAGACTACATGTGAAAATACTTGGTATCAGCGACGTACAGTGGGAAGAATCCGGCAAATGTCCAACTAGAAACGGCATGTTCTACTATTCGGGAACTGATGATACAAACCACCGTTATGGCGTCGGAATAATAGTCAAAAGGGAAGTCAACAAATCGGTACTAATTTTTATCCCATATTCAGAACGAATCATAGCAATCCAACTAAAGTCAAACAAAGGGAAAATTAACATTATTCAAGTCTATGCACCGACAGCAGAGAAAGAGGAAATAGAAGAATTCTACAAGCAACTAGAATACATCCTGGAATCGACCAAAAAAGAAGAAGAGGTCACCGTAATCATGGGCGATTTCAACGCTAAAGTTGGTAAGGTGAAAACTGATGGATGCACTGGTGAATTTGGACTTGGACAACGAAACGACCGAGGTGAACGTCTCGTACAATTTTGCCAAGAAAAAGAATTTGTAGTAATGAACACAATGTTCAGATTGCCAAACCGTAGATTTTACACGTGGACATCACCAAGGGATAATGCAGACAACATCGTCAGGAATCAAATCGATTAAATACTAATCAGAAGCCGGTTTAAAAACTCCATCACGTCTAAAAAACCTATCCAGGCACTGATATAGAATCGGATCACAATCCGGTGGTGGTTGTAGTAAATATAAGATTCAAGAAACTACAGAAAAATGCAGCTAAACAAAAGATAGACGTTAAGCCACTGAAAGACGCAACTATACTGGAAAAGACAAGAGAACAGGTGTACAACAATCTTAGAAACCTCGCTGCAAAAAATAGGAACACAGGCAATGAAAAGGACAAATAGATGGAGATAGAAAAGGCCCTTATGACAGCTGGTAAAGGCTCCTTAGCTAAAAGCCAAATTAAGAAAAAGGAATGGATGACCAACCTCCGACAGGAGACGGTACTGCAAGAAGAAGAAGAAGTAGCTAGAATGTCGGATAACAGATGGATACAGCGAATAATACACTGGAGACCAAGACAAGAAGCATATCGGAGTAGAGTTCGGCCGCCAACAAGATGGTCTGATGACATAAAACGGATCGACAAAAATTGGATGCAAATATCAAACAATATGTATGCATGGAGAAGACTGAGGAGACCTATATCCAGCAGTGGATAGATCCGGGTTGAATGATAAAAAAAGAACCACAACGTTCAAGGGGTTTTATTGTTTTATATGGTCAATTGATCCATAAATATGAAAAAACCGCGGAGTCCTACCATTTAAAGCGGTGTGTTTTTGAGAAAGGGGTGAATTAACCCATCTGCACGCTAGGGTGCATAGGGTGAGTTATATGCATTTTTCGTACATATGTATACATCTACAGAAAATTGTTCCAAATTAATTTTGACAATATCAAAACGAACTAAAGAATTTTTCCATTTCTGGTCTACTTTACATTTAATTTTCTTCTTGTAATTTTCAAAGTTCTAACAGGCTCTAAACTATTTTCACACATTCTGCCTGTTCTCCCAAAGTCCAGCTCTGCTTCTGCGGAACATTTCTCCCCTGAGATCTAACTGTTTATTTAAGTTATCTGCAATCTGCACCCTTGCGAAACTGCTCCTGATAGTTACTGAAAGGGCGGGTATATTACATAGAGCAAAATTTTTCCGTTTCTCTGTACAACTATTAACCGGTATTTAGCTAAAGTTATAACACAACTTTCAGCTTGGTTGGTCTGAGCGGGAATGGGAATAGGCCAGTCCAATATTAAACAAAGAGATAAAGGAAAATATTTTTTGCTTACGGTGAAGGCGACTTAAAAAATATAGTGCGGTCAAGAAAACGAACGAATGGCCGGATGCCGGTATAAAACGGGCTCGTTGATTTATTTGCATCCAATAATCTTCTTTTTATACCAAAACTGAAGTTTAAAACGCTACTTAACGCTACTAAAAACAAAGGGTTGACGATACTAAATGCAATTGATGATATTGGGGAACAATGTGATTTAACAATAAACATAAAGAAAACAAAAATCATGGCTATCAGTAAGAGGGACAATGTCATTACAAGGATTCAGAAAAAAATGAAGATGTTGAGTAAGGGGACAAAATGAAATACCTACTTAGGAGTCTGGACTCCGTAAGATCTTAATCCGAAATCAGAAATTCGATCAAGAATAGAGCAGTCAAGAGCAGCCTTCTTGAAATGAGGAACTTTCTGAGTAACCAAAGACTCAATCTGCAAATCCGATATCGGATAGTAAAATGTTATATCCACTCTATTCTTCTTTATGCTGTCGGAGCCAGAACTGTTAATGTTAATGAAAAAGCTAGCAGGTTTTGAGATGTGGCTGTTTAGGAGAATTCTGAAAATACCATGGACCGATCATATTACGAACGAAATGGTGTTGCACATAATGGGAAGAGACCGATAACTTTTGACCAACATTAAAAGTCGAAAGACAGAATATTTGGTGCACATACTTAGAAATGATAAGTACGAGTTGTTGCAGCTGATTGTGAAGGCTAAAATCGAAGGAAAAGGGGGCCTGGTAGACGACAAATAGCTTGGCTGCAAAACATTCGTGACTGTACCGGGTTAAACGAGCAGACGCTTTTAAGAGAAGCAGAAGATAGATACGAACAGAGGCGTAGCTACCGCCGTACCAGCCCTATCAATTATACGGGGTCCCCAACATTCAGGGGCCCCAGCGAGGCATGTCGAAACAAAATTCCATTTAAAAAAATTGAACAAAATATTCTACAATTATATCACTATTAAAACGCTTTGAAACAGTGTATATTGTTTGTATATCGACACTTTCGTGTAATGGATTCTTTATCTATATAAACTATATTTATGTACAGGCACTTATCTATTTTTTGCGGCTGCCGTTCCATAACAACAGAGCTTTTTTGTTTTCAAAGCTACTTTTTATTGCCTATTCACCGTTGGCTCTGTGCGAGACATTGTATAATTTATAATGAGAATTTGCAATATTTGTAATCGCTTTACCTTTGAATATTTGAAACAATGTATTGTTTGCGTATATTTTCTTGTAATATGTTCTTTATTTATAAATTATTGTGTTTAGGTATGTGTTATTGTCGGTCGCTCGCCGTTAAGGAAAAGCTTTTTTGTTTACGCTTATTTTGAATGTCGATTCATCCTTAGCTTGAAAAAACTGAATCTGTTTTCAAACAATGAGTCTCAACAATTCAAATCTATTTTTCGATTTTGGTTTATTATTGTGTTTTTTAATTTGAGAAAAATTTTCAAAAAAAATACTATGAAAAAAATAACGAAAACTGGTACGTTTATTCCAGAGATGAATCGATTTCATCAATTGCGATTTTATAGTACCGGTCATATGCGTACGTTTTGGGTAGGTCAACGGTTATTTTATCGCATTATTTTTGTGTCTTTAATTTTGAAGCATTTTTGACACTAGATTATTAAGTTATAAGGTATTCTAGTATTGAAAGTTACTGTTGCTTTAAGTCTGTAAAACACACCGTTTTTTTTAAATTTATTCAAATTTTGTTCAAATTCAAAAAAAGAAATTTTCAAATCGATTTCTCTAGAAAACGGTGTATCCTACCGTCCTAAATTAACAGTAACTTTTAGTACTAGAATACCTCACAATTTAATAATCCACTATCAAAAATGCTTAAAAATTATAGACAAAAAGTTATCGACAAAAAGACACATAGGAACGGTACAAGAAATTCGCAAGCTATGAATTCGACTTGTCTCTGGAAGATAAATAGACGTACCAGTTTTCGTTTTTCTAAATAGTGTTCTAGAGGTATTTAAAAAAAACTAATTAAAAGACACCAACTTCAAAGAACTCCATATTTTCGGAGTAGGTGATTTGGGTTAAAAATTAATGATTTTAGCCCAGGTATCTACAGTTAAAATATTTTTAAAAATCAATGAAACACCCTGTATTGTTTTGTTTTATTTCAAAACCGTATTTGTTGGTGGTTTTTTCCTACTCCTCGTAAGCTTTGTCCATAAAATTATAAAATTTTCAGTGACAATAAAGCGTATTTATACAGAATGTTTCATTAATAATTGTCCATATAGTCACTGGAGAAACCTTAGCACAAATTACGAAGATTTAACCTAAAACACTTAATTAAAATGTGGTTCCTTACTGAGTTACAGGGTGTTTTATTTAAAAATTTAAAAATTATTTTTGCTCAGCATTTCAAAACTATTCGACGTATCCTTTTTGTACTTGACAGTAAGTGCGATTACTAGACACCCTACTAAATTATGATAAACAAACGTTTCTAGCTACTACCAGAGGCGTACGACAGGGGATGGTGAATGGTTGACCCTTCTCAAATTCTACACCACTGGAGGAATTACTATTTTAGTGCCATTTTTAGATTCTACAATACTTTCTACATAAATAATATACTCTTCATTGGTATTTATTAAGTCATTAGTTTTCCAGATATTAAAAGTTAAATATGAAACGGCACAGTTATTTTGACTAATTTATGATATGATTCATATGATTAAAATTTAAAAAAATTTTGTACCCAGTACTTTAAAACTATTTGGCGTATCCTAATCATACTTGGCAGAAAGTGTAGGTACTGTACACCCTACTAAATTAAGATAGATAAACGTTTCTAGCTACTACATCGCTAGATACATCGATATTATGTTTTAGTCTCACATATTGTAAACATTTTATTTTTTTTTTAATTTCGCTTATATCTTTAATAACAAAGAAACAAACGGTTTTACCCTTTAATATGTGTGTTTTAACTGATTATATTCGATTAGTGAGGTGGCCATGTCTTATCATATCACTAGCTTGAAATTATTTTCTATATGTAATGCGAAAGAAACAGAGTGTTCAAATAAAAAATGTATATAATGTACTCGCTATTTAAAGAGCATCCACCTAGACACCAAATCCGTACTAATACTGCGAAGTAAATTCTTCCCCAAAACATCACACAGCCTCCATTAAACAATCTCGTCTCTCTTATATTGCGCTGTGGATACCGCCTACCTGGTCGACAAATAACTCTTATATGTGTCGAGAAGAACTGTTTACGTTATGTGCCTTTCTGTTTTTAAACTTTTGTTAACTGTTATTTTTTATTGTTAATTTAGATTTGTTTCAGTTAAAATTCATGTTAAAGAGTAAAACCACCTATTTTCTTTGTTTCTAAAGATATCAGGGGAATTAAAAAACAAAATGTTCACAAAACATAAGACTACAATACGATTTCGATGTATACTCACATTTGTACCTCGTCCTCTGTGTCTCAAACTTCACATAACAAAAATATTTTATTTCTTCCACGCGGTATAAGTAAAAAAACGAAAGTACAAAACGGTATAAGTACAGAAACGAAGTTTGAGTAAACCTTTGCACAACTGCTTAAATATTAAAGAAAAATCTAAAATAAAAAAATAGCGGTATCCGTTAATTTCTTCACGAAAAAATCAACTTTGAAAATGAGCATAATTTTGTATATCCCTAACATATGGCCTGGCAGTGTATTTTATACAAGCGTTTTTGCTTCTTTTGTTAAACATTTTATTAGCACTATGCCAAATCAGTGGTGAAAGAGGACCCCACGACAAACTTGGATACGAGACCTACGCCACTGGATACGAATTTGCAATGGTTATAGCCAACGTTCATTAGTGCAGACGGCCCTACAAGATGAAAAACAAAGTTTAAAAATATAGATAGCAAAAATAATATATCCAGAGTTCTTTAGTTTTATTTTGATAGAGATCCTTAAAATGGAAGTTGAATCGTCAAATAAAATTTTCTCAAACTCAAATTGTGGCTAATTCCCAAATAAAATAGCAAATTACTTTAATTCACTTTAATAATGATAATAATACATATTCACACTGTTTAAATTTGAAAGAGATTAGGAACCACTATACATAGATTGTTTCACTATCTTCAAGATACCTTTTAACGGGGCACTAAAAAACAGACTTAAAGTGGAAAACAGAACTCAAAGTGTATCAGGAAATACATTAGAGTATTGAACTACATTTTTTTTTACTTAACTTTAATATTAAAGCTACCCACCTGCCTCATGGTAGTTTGAACATATCCGTTTAAACGAAAATCAATGTTTATTTTTCAAATAAACATTTTTTCCAATTTTCTGAGAACAGGAAAACGTATTCTGAATTAAATAAATTACATATTGTATTCTTCTTTTTGTCTCAAATAGTTTAATTAAAAAAATTTTTTGAACACCCTGTATAATTAATTATGTTAATGTTTATATTTTTGAATAGAGAATTGAATACCCTTTAAAATGAGCTATCACATAACCCTTATTCTCATTTAAAGAAAATCATCGATTACGTCATCACGCCAAGATTGATGACGTCACTAGTACGTTATACAGGGTGTGCCGAAAAGATTGGTCATAAATTATAACACAGATTCTGGGGTCAAAAATAGGTTGATTTAACCTCACTTACCTATATACAATAGTGCACACAAAAAAAGTTACAGCCCTTTGAATTTACAAAATAAAAATCGATTTCTTTTTCATATATCGAAAACTCTTACAGATTTTTTATTGAAAATAGACATGTGGCATTCTTATGACAGCAACATCTTAAATAAAAATTAAAGTGAAATTTTTGCACTCCATAAAAATTTTATGGGGGTTTTGTTCCCTTAAACCCCCCTAAACTTTTGTGTACGTTCCAATTAATTTATTATTGTGGCACCATTAGTGAAACACAATGTTTTTAAAACTTTTTTGCATCCTAGTACTTTTTCGATAAGCCACTGTTTATCAAGATATTTTGAATATTTGTCGAATCCACCACATATTTGTATATGGTTAAGTACGATTATATGTAGAGACCTGTTACTGTTAATAATCTGAAAATTTATTTATAATTTACATTTTTAGGTATATTTTGAAAAAGAAGCCACATCCCGATAAAAAGTGACTTATCCAAAAAAGACTAAGGGGTAAAAAAGTTTTCAAAACACTGTGGTTAACTAATGGTACCAAAATAATAGTTTAATTGGAACGTACACAAACATTTGGGGGCAGGCCAGGCCCCAGGGGTGGGCGAACTGGGCGGCTGCCCAGGGCGGCAAAGTTAGAGGCGGCAAATTTTAGAGGACTGCCAATTTTTAAATTGAAGAAATAATAATCATAGATTAACAGATAACAGATCATAACAGATAACATCATAGATTTACAACTAATTACTACAGTTACAAAATGTGCAATGGTGAAAATGTTTAGAGAAAGTCGTTAATTTATTCTGACAAACAATTCTGTGTATTGTTTTTTTCTGTAAAATATTTTCTAATGTCAAAATTAAATTTCCTGGAAATGGATAATTATTTTAAAACATATGTCTGAAGCTTTGTCCAGCCACGCTAAGGATTTGCTCACTACGGAGGGCAATGGATTGTATCCTCGCTCCGACCCTTGCTCCCTGTTATTTGTATTTGTGAATTCTCGCATTTAAAATAATGTATTTATTTTACACAGCGATCGAAACTATATTATCGATCGCCATGTAAAATAAATACATTATTTTAAGTGCGAGAATTCACGAATAAAACGAATATAAATACCAGGGAGCAAAGGTCGGAGCGAGGATACAATCCATTGCTCTCCGTAGTGGGCACAACTTTAGTCTCCAGCTCATCTACAGTCACAGCGACAGTGGGTAGAACAAACAATTAGACTAGAATCGGGCAAAACCATAGACGAAGAAACACAAAAGTTCTAAATTCAGATACTCGCCATTGGAAAAATGTAATAAAACGACTTATATCAAAAATACAGTTCTTAGCACAACAATGTCTTCCATTGAGGGACGATTCTGATAAACTGTTTCATCAAAACAATGGTAAATTGTTAAAGCTTGTTCAGCTCTTTGGAAAAACTGATTATGTTTTACAAGAGCACGTTAGGAGAACAACGAAAGGTAGTAACAAGCAGCATTACTACTGGGGAAAACGTATTCAAAACGAAATTATTCAGCTCCTTCATAACCAAATCAAAAATAAAATTTTAAACTTTTTTAAATCAGAACAGTATTATAGCATAATTTTAGATTGTACACCTGATATTTCTGGGGCGGAACAGATGACTATTGTTGAACGTTTTATCAATTTAGGTTCCTGTTCACAAAGTGTTAAAATTGTAAACACTTTCTTGCATTTGTGCCTGTACTGGAAACTACTGGCTTGGGATTACAGAAGTTATTTTACAAAAACTAAATGAACTGGGAATGCGTTTGGAAGATATGAGAAAACAAGGGTATGATAATGGGACAAACATGAAAGGGAAGAACTTACGAGTTCAAAACAGAATTTTGAAAAAGAATCCTAGAGCATTTTTTATCCCGTGTTCTAGCCATTCACTCAACTTAGTCGTGAACGATGCTGCTAAATCCTCACAGTTTGCAGTTTCTTTCTTTTCCTTAGTGACAAAAATTGACAACTTTTTGTAGCATCTATTCATCGTTGAAATCATATTTCTAGCCTGACATTGAAACCATTGCGGTTTCAATGAAACTACAAACTACGAAACTAGATGGAAAAGTAGAATTGATGCCACCCCCAATTGAATTGATACCCCCATCAGAACCCAAATTGAAGAAACCTACGAAAGCACCGTCAATAAAACAACGATAAAACAGTTGCTCATGAGGCAAGCTGTTTGGCAAATAAAATCCGCAATTTTATTTTTCTTTGCTCTGTGGTAATATGGCTTCTCATGAGTCTACCAAGGGGGGGGGGGCGGTGTTATCTATCTTGCCCAGGACGGCAAAATCCCTAGGGCCGGGCCTGTTTGGGGGGTTTTAAGGAACAAAACCCCCATAAAATTTTTATATAAATATATTAAAGAATAAGCCGCATCTCGATAAAAACTGGCTTATCTAAAAAATACTAAGAGGAAAAAAGTTTTAAAAACATTCTAATACACTAATGGTACCACAATAATAAATTAATTGGATCGTACACAAAAGTTTGGGGGGGATTAACGGAACAAAACCCTATAAATTTTTTATGGGGTGGAAAAATTTCACTATAACTTTTTTTAAGATGTTCCTGTCATAAAAATGATACATGTTCATTTTCAATAAAAAATCTCTAATAGTTTTCGCTATATTGAAAAAAATCAATTTTCATTTTGTAACTTCAAAGGGCTGTAACTTTTTTTATGAGCACATTTGTACAAAGGTAAGTTAGGTTCAATCGAACTATTTTTGACCTCAGAATCTGTGGTATAATTTATGACCAATCTTTTCGAGACACCCTGTAGATATATGCCAAAAAATCGTAATTTAAAAATAAAAATCGACCTCTTTCGGGATTTTTTCTCAAGCTCGCCTGTTTACGAAATAATAAATTTATGCGTTACTTTATGGACGCACTGTATAAATTCGTAAGTGTAAATGTATATTCATGAAATAACTTCTTATATTTTAATTAAGTTTTGAATCATAAATATAACCTAGCTACTAGCAGATGCTACTAAACACAATTTGTAATACGGGGGAACAGTTTGGTATAGGGATGGGAAAAACCTACCGGTTTAAACCTAAAACCGGTTTTTTACTTCGCAGTAACCGGTTTTACCGGTTGTTTTTTGTCCCGGTTATAACCGGTTCTTTCTTTTTAAAGTAAAAACCGGTTATTAGGTTTTTACGGTGATTAGGATTAGGTTAGGTATTATTTTGGATCCCAATCATAACTATTATTCTCAAGTAATTATTCCAAACAAAACCATAATTCAAATTTTATTTTATTTTATAAAATACAGAAGCAAACTGAAAGTGCAATCTCACATCAGCCAGAAACCATTACTAAGTTTTAATATAACGTTTCCTTGAAGAGCTATTTGTAATCATAATATTTACATAAGAAGTGAACTGGTTGAATTAGACGCAAACATCATCTATTTTTTACACTTAACTCTTGACATTGAAAGTGGGTGAATGACTTTTTATGATTACCAAAAATAATGCTCTGACTATGAATATCGAATTACTGATTACGAATACGAATCTACAAGAATTTCCCTACGTTTTCAAAACGATACACTCATACAGGAAGTATTTAATGAGTTAAAATGAGTTCTACCTATTCTACAAACATACAAACGTGTTAAAAGTAATACATGTTCTTTCGATAGTACTAATTTTGATCATATTGATATCGAGTCGAATGGAGTATCGCAAACTAAAGTGTATAGTAAATGTAACTTTGTAACCTATTGGATTAAAAAAACCAAAAACCGGTTTTTCCAGAAACCGGTTTTTTGGCCGGTTATAACCACCAGGTTAAACCGTAAGCAAAAAAAACGGTATAACCGAAAACCGGTGTTTTGTCAAAAACCGCCATCCCTAGTTTGGTATAACAATAAACAAAAAAAAACAAACACCATGGTGATAAGTAAGAGGGGTAAATTCGTAACAAGGATCCATATAAAAAATGAAGATATCGAACAGGTGGACAAAATAAAATATTTGGGAGTCTGGATCCCGGAAGATCTAAATGCGAAATCAGAGATTCGATCAAAAATATAGAGCAAACAGGGGCAGCCTTTTTGGAGATGGGGAAATTTCTGAGTAACCAAAGACTCAATCTGTAAATCCGATATAGCATGTTAAAACGTTATATCCACTAGAATATTCTTTATTGTGTTGAAGCTTGGACTGTTGACTTAACGATAAAGCTAAGCTTTTGAGATGTGGCTTTTATAAAACCTTAAAAATACCGTGGACCTATCATATCACAAATGAAATGGTGTTACACAGAATGGGAAGAGGCACAGAACTTTTGAACACCAATAAAAAGAGAAAAACAGAATACTTGGGGCCAATACTTCGAAATCATAAGTACGAGTTATCATAGCTGATTATAAAGGAAAATATTGAAGGGAAAAGGGGTACTTATATGAAAAATATCCTGGCTGAAAAACATTCGCGACTGGACTGGGTTAAACACACAGACGCTTTTCAGAAAAGAAGAAGATAGAGAAGAATTTGCAATGGCTATAGCCAACCTTCATTAGTGGAGTTGGTACTAGAAGAAGAAGAAGGCAACCTAGATATTTCATTTTTTAATGCATTATGGTGCGACGGTACAGTTCGGAGGTATACAAACGGAGTATGCTCATTAGTTTTGGACCAGATAACAGCGAAATTACAGTTACTAGGTGACAAAGGATTACATATCATCCATTCTATCTGTGTCGCTGTTTGGAAATCAGGAGAATGGCCATCTGATTGGTGTACCTTAATTTATATCCCACTACACAAAAAAGGAACTACTACCAGATGTGACAACTACCGCACACTGTCACTAATAACACATGCTAGTAAAATCTTGTTGCATATCATCAAAAACAGATTAAAAACCTATTTACATTACCAAATACCTCAGGAACAAGTGGGGTATGTAAAAAGTAAAGGTACAAGGGAACAAATCCTGAACCTGAGGCAACTCATTGAAAAGTCTAGAGAATTTCAAGTACCTATGATTATATGCTTCGTTGACTACCAAAGGGCATTTGATTGTGTAAGCTGGATAAATCTGTGGTCAATTTTAATAGAAATGGGCGCACCAATGCACCTGGTGACACTTATTAAAAATCTGTACCAGTCTAATATAGCGACAGTACGACTAGATCAGAAGTTCTCAAACCAATTCAAGACCGAGAGAGGTGTTAGACAAGGATGCGTGTTGTCACCTGACTTATTTAACATTTATGGTGAATATGTCACGAGGGTGGTTTTAGAAGGATGGACCGGTGGAGTAACAGTAGCTGGTAGGAAAATCTCCAATTTAAGATTTGCTGATGACATTACACTTATAGCAGCAAATGAGCAAGAAATGTTTGATCTTCTGCGAAGAGTTGATTACGAAAGCAATAAAGTTGGTCTGAAAATCAATAAAGCTAAGACAAAAATAATGGTGGTCGACAGATTTGACACTATTGAACTGACTAACATATTACAGGAATACCAGATAGTAAACACCTTTGTCTATCTCGGGTCTAGTATAACTAACGATGGTAACTGTGAAACAGAAGTTCGGAGACGTATTGGTATGGCAAAAAATGCGATGAGTCACCTAACTAAAGTTTGGAAAGACAGATCTATCTCTCAAAATATCAAGATGAGACTGGTGAATGCCCTTGTATTCTCAATATTTCTATACGCAGCAGAGACTTGGACTCTTCGCGCATGCGAGCGCCAAAAAATTTATGCCTTTGAGATGTGGTGCTGGAGAAGAATGCTGCGCATACCTTGGACAGCTCATAGGACAAACGTTTCCATTCTAAACCAATGCAATATTAAAAAAAGGCGGTCCACAATATGTCTGCAACGAATTCTGCAAAGTTTGGAGAGATTAATTGTTTCTGGAAACGTTCCGGGGAGAAGATCAAGAGGACGATCACCAACTAGATGGTCTGACCAAATAAAGCATTCAGCTGGAAACTCATTCTGCGAAGCTCTTAGAGCAGCTGAAGATAGAGACCAATGGAGAAACATTGTTAGGGCTATTGGAAGAAATCACGATCCTCAGTAATGGGGAAACGATAAGAGAGAGGGAGATTCCATGGTGCTTAATGTATGCTGATGATGTAGTGTTAATGGGAAATAGTGAAAGAGACTTAGAGCAATAACTGAAACAGTGGAGACAAGCTCTGGAGGAAAAAGGTTTAAAACTTGGTAGGACAAAAACGGATGACATAATCCTAATAGCTACTGACCTACAAGAACTGGAAACCATGCTTTCAGAACTACACACAGAATCTTCTAAAATAGGACTGAAAATGAATTTAAACAAAACAAAAGTCATGCACTCCGAAGAAACCGTGACAATAATAAACGACAAAGTTATAGAAAAAGTGAAGAATATAATATTATATACGTAGGACAAAAAATAATACTAAATAGGGAAATTCAAACAGAAGAAATAAAAAGAAGAAGAAAGTTAGCATGGTCAGCATTCGGCAAACTCAATTATATACTCAGAACTCAGCAAATTCAACTATATCTTAGATCTAAAATTTTTGATGCATGCATTATTCCGATATTAACATATGGGGCACAAACATGGACAATTACAAAAAAAAATATGAACATACTCAGAGTCACTCAACACGTGACGGAAAGAGCAATGCTTGGCATATCACTTAAGGACAGGAAAACAAACACATGGATAAGGCAGAAAATCAAAGTCATCCATGTGGTACAAAAATCAATAAAATTGAAATGGGAATACGCTGGACATGTAGCTAGGAGCGATCTAAACAAATGGCACAGAACAATTCTAACCTGGAGACCATACCAACACAAAAGACCCAGAGACAGACCTCCTATGAGATGGACAGATGATCTGAAACGAACTGCCGGGGAAAATTGGCTACAAGTAGCGTACAACAAAACACAATGGAAAGGAAGACTTGAAGAGGCTTATGTTCAGATGTGGACGTGAATGGCTAGACGAAGAAGAAGAAGGACAAAAACAGAGTATTTGAAATGTTAATTTAAAGATGGAGTTACTACAAATAAAATTGTATTTTTGGATGGTGAAATGCAGTAGAATTAAGGCTGGATGAAGTGGAAAGAACCGAGTGCTGTTTTGTGTGACAGAAAAAATCCAATATAGCTGAAGGGAAAATTCTATAAAACAGCCATAATACCGGCTATGATGTACGGAACTGAATATTGGGCAGTGAAAAAGAAAGAGGAACAACAAATGCATGTGGTGGAAATGAGAATGCTTAGATGGATAAGTGGAGTGACAAAGAAGGATAAAATTAGAAATGAGTGTATTAGGGGAAGTCTAGGTGTGCCACTAATTGATGCCAAAATGAGAGAGCATAGGCTTAGATGGTTTGGTCATGTTCAACGTCGAGACGTTAATCACCCAACATGAAGAATAGCTGAAGTGCAGATTCCTGGAAGGAGTAGGAGAGAAAGACCAAAGAAGATCTGGGGGGAGACGATAAGGCAGGATATGCTGGTAAAGGGGATTAACATTGATATGACCCAAGATAGAATTGTGTGGAGAAATGCAATTGGGGAAGCCGACCCCGCATAGGGATAAGGCAAAGAGAATGATGATGGAGCGTCGGTACAGTCGTACAAGGAAGACATTGACATACACGTCAGCATGCAAGACGGCGCAACAATATCCAGATATTGGGGATCATCTGAGTTAGTTCAGCGCAATCGTGCACCCAGATAAACTCACCTCAGGTAAAATCGGTTCAATCGTGCCATATCAGTCAGATTTATGGGCAGAGTAGTTACCAACAAATACTAGAAAATTTCTATTCTTTTCTGCCATTTTCTTATAGCCAATAATCCAGTCCTTAAGAGCCAACATTACCGCGCGTTTCAAGCTTACGGCTTTAATTTTGAATATTTTGTCGAGATATTTGTCACACAAATTCGTAACATTGTAAAGAATGGCGGTACACAGCCCAATTTGAGAAATATGTTAATGTGTGGAAATTACTCTGTAATAGAGAAAATATTGCAAAAACGAGCCTGTACCGCCATTATGAAGAAGAAAAAATACACTTTCTTCAAATAAAATTTTTTATCCCATGCCTAGATTTTGTGTCACATTGGAACTACTAAAAATCGATTATCTATAACAAGAAATCGAACTTGACTGACTTGGCAACATTTAGCGCGCCTATAAGTATAATAATTATTGTTTTTGATAGTATAATGTTACTGTCACTGTCGTACTGCCGACGCCCTGTTGCCGCACTGTTAAAAGTTCGCAATACTTACGAAAAACAAAAATATTGATTACGCGCTAATGTTGCCTCTTAAATTTCTATTGAAATTGTATTTTTCGGGCAATTCAACACCTTGGACTTTGATCTTTTAATAAAAAAGTGGTAATCTCTGGATTCTAGCGGAATTAAAACAACAAATCGTCATTCAATTGAAACCTTTCTTCTAACAGCTTTGTCCCCTGTGAAACAAATGGTGCCATCAACGTGTGGTAAGTTTTTCTAAAGAAAGTAATAATATATGGTTTTATTGTGTTATAAATTAATCAATTTATTACAAAAATAACTAAAGCGTATTTGGGATTTGATAATGCGTTATTTAGGTCGCTCTACTCGAGGTACTGCGGATAAAAAAAATGAAGAAAATTGCCTGATTGGAGGCCAATAAAATGCATTTTTACGTAGGTATACCGATTTCGAACTTTGAAATTCAACTTTTTTCAACCTACTTTTTTGTATTTTTGGTATTTTTATATTCAAAGTCGGACAGATAGTCTAGCTGTCTGAGGCATCTTATTTGTTTATAACTTCGTCGCAAAAGATATAACCGGTCAACTTTGACCGGTTCTCATGAACTGCTTCTCGCAATTAAACTTTTTTTTATTTTAGACGAAACCTCTTGCTGAGTCTTTTCAAGTACCTACCGTTTTCTGAATGTAATAAAATAGTTACCGAGATAGTCTATTTTAAATCTAAACCAAGAAATTGTTTGTAAAATTTAAACTTTGCCGAGACTAAATAAATAAATCCATTTTAATTCTTTTAATTGCATTAGATAGGTGGAGTGCCCCTTTATGTAGAAAAAAATTGGCAAACTTTTATAGGGCAACTAGTTTTTCTTAAAAATTAACTTTTTTTTTAGAAAAATTTAGGTTGCAAAATTATTATTAGATATGTAAGACGTCGATTTTAATGAAAATTACTGGACGGTTATAGTATATTATGCAACGAGCAAACATAATGATGGTGATTATGAAGCGAGTATGAGATGCGTATAGAGTACGAGCTTCATAATGATAATTAAATGCAAGTTGTATACACGATTTTTTCGATGATCATTTACAACCAAAAATATATTCAAATATTTTAATTTTGTAATGCAAACAAATTAAGTAATTTGTCAGTTTGACAGTTTGTTTACATATTGGGAACTGTCAAAGCGTATGTATTTGACTCGCCTTTGGTCACTGCGCGTGCGCCACCTTTATCGCGAATGCCATATCGCGATTTTATTGGTTAAAAATCTGTACCTTAATGAAAATCTGTATCATATATTCCAGAAAGCCACTGCGCATCCGCTAGGAAAAATATTCCGATTCGGATTTTTTGCACAATCTTACTCAAAAAGGACTTCTTCTAACAAATTTGAATGTTGCCAGGTCCAAAAGTAAGTCAAAATTTTTTTAAACGTTTTTTTTTTTGTTTTTTTCCTAAAATTATACTTTTGCATCGAACAATTTTTTTTTAGGTTTTTTGGATCATTTGAAACAGAAAATCTCTTTAGTGACTTTTCTCTAAAGTTGATAGTTTTTTACATATAAGCGATAAAATATTTAAAAATTGCGAAATCGGCCATTTTTAACCCTCAGAAACTATGTGAAAAACTGAAAATTTCGATGTTGCCAAGGTAAGAAGACATTCTTTGAACATCAATTGATGAAATTCCGAAGAGTTTTTTGCAATGCAATATCGAAAACTCCTTTGTATTTTAATTGCCAATCAAGCGGGCGCTTGATTGGCAACCGCTGCATGTACAGTGGGTGCTCATATTATTAGAGCCACCTCAGAAAATTTTAATTTTGTTTAATAATGGTCTTATGGTTTAATCAAAAAAATTTTAAACAATTTTTTTAAACTTAAAATGTTCTCCGATCACATGCAACGGTTGACAATAATGTCGCTTCCGCTTGATTAGCAATTAACAAACAAAGGGATTTTCGATATTGTATTGCAAAAAGCTCTTCGGGATTTTATTAATCGATATTTTTAGAATATCTACGTACCTTGATATCATTGGAATTTTTGAAGTTTCACATAGTTTTTGAGAGTTAAAAATGACCGATTTTGCAATTTTTAAAATTTCAATCGCTTATATCTCGAAAACTATCACATTTACAGAAAAGTCACTTAAGCCTTTTCTATTTGGAATGATCCAAAAAACCTAAAAATAATTACCCAATGCAAAAAAACTAGTTTTAGAAAAAATAAAAAAAAACGTTAAAAATTTTTTTTGACTTTTTGATCCTGGCAACATAATTTGTTAAGAGGGGATATTCTCAAGCAAGATGGTGAAACAAATTGAATCGAAATACTTTTCCGCACATAAATTTATGCATGTTACAACGGTTGACAATCAAGCGCCCGCTTGATCGGCAATTATTAAAAAACAAAGGGGTTTTCGATATTGTATTGCAAAAAACTCTTCGGAACTTTACCAATCGATGTTCAAACAATATTTTCTTACCTTGGCAACATCGAAATTTCCAGTTTTTCACATAGTTTCTAAGGGTTAAAAATAGCCGATTTCGCAATTTTTTAATTTTTAATCGCTTATATATCAAAAACTATCAACTTTAGGAAAAAGCCACTAAAGACCTTTTCTGTTTCAAATGATCCAAAAAACCTAAAACAACTTTGTTCGATGCAAAAAAAATAATTTTAGAAAAAAACCAAAAAAAACGTTTCAAAAAATTTTGACCCACTTTTGGACCTGGCAACATGCAAATTTGTTAAAAGGGGTCCTTTTTGAGTAAGATTGTGCAAAAAATCCGAATAAAAATATTTTTCCTATCGGATGCGCAGTGGCTTTCTGGACTAATAATGAGGTTCATTATGATACAGGTAGTATGAGAATAGAAAAAATATTTTATAATAATTTCCTAAATGATTTACGAAATTCCTAAGTATAACTTAAGTGGTTAAAAAACATTTAATAAGAACAAGTTGTTTTCCCCCATTGTTTGTATTTATTGCTATTTTGCATCAAGAGTAATAAATTAAGACATTTTTAACCAAACCAGCCGTTCTCATAGAAAATAAAATCATCTTTATTTTATTTCTTCACGACTTTTCTTCCAACTGAATCATTTAAAACTTATAAGCAAAGAAAGTAGAAAAAACAGAAATGTTTTTGCAATTTTTAAATATTTTAATTTTTTATTCATTTTCCGGGCATATTTGAGAGGTAGTATAAGTCAATTAGTATTATTACACTTTTTTTTGCAAAAATCCGAATGATACCTCTCACATCTACCTCAAAAACAGATCCACCCGATTAGACCAAAAATGTTAAAAAAAATTTACGATTTCCTGACAGAACTTAGATTTTGCATTAATTTTTTATTTTTGGTCAAACATAGTATCAATGGATATTATTAAGAAGTCAATGTTTTAAGAAATGGCAGACCTGTAGCAATAGAGTTGTTAAATGTTCATAAAAAATATAAAGAGCGCTAAAAAAGCTTATTAACTTATATTCTGGAAGTCGATCATACATTTTTAAACTTTGCTAAAAGACAATAATTAATATTGATATTAATAACGAAGAAGAGGCAATTCAATATTATATAATATTATTATTTTTTTAATACTGATTTTTTAAATTTAAAAAGATGTTAAACCACATTTTTTAAAATAAAGCCCATTTTTAAAATTATGTGTTCTTCACAGTTTTACACATATAAATAAAATAATAAATGCTCATACATTGTAATGAATAACACAATGTTTATAACAAGTGTTCTTGTTTGTTAGTTTAGTTTTTTAACTTTATACCTTAATCTCTCAGCTTTCTTATATTGCAGCCCTTATCTTACAATATACGTCGATGTTTTGGTATATTCAGTCCGGCGTGTTACTACAGTGCATATGGACCAGTACTCAATTTACACCAGTAATCAAATATTTAACTGAATCAAAATGTTCAGACATGTCAAACATATGTCTATGATATATCACATTAATTCGGAACTAGAATGTTAATTGTTAGTAACCATAGTATTCTTGTTCTCAATATTAGCATATAAATATATACTTACTCCTCGTAATAGGAGGGGCTCCAAAGATGGATGTTCTCGGCTGATTAGGTAGATAGAGGCACCACGAAATTAAACAAAAGTAATTTTTTACGTAATAATTAAATACGTATTACAGTACATTAGGACAAAATTATTGACAAAAAATAACCATTTGTAATGATACATCGTAATGATACATATCCGACATCTTATCATGTACACTTCGCGTCATATAAAACTGGTACACTTTTTTTTCCCAATGTAAACCTGTGTTCAGACTGACAATTATTGTTCGTGAATCACTTCGTTGTTGCCATCACAGATAACGGAATTGCGCTAAATCTAAATACAAAAAATAACGTTTAAAATGTATATTTAGAATTGTAATACATAATATGTATATTTAAATTCCACACTTGTTCACTGTAAAAGTTATTCATTTTGTATTAATTTCAAATTAAATTTTTAATTTTTCCAGTGTGTTTTATTTATTCTACACAACTTAATGCAGTTTTGTCCTACAATTTACGAGAAACCAATCACACCTCTCGATTTGACATTAAACATAATAATTTAAAGTCATGTCAAGATTTATCATCTATCATTATTTTTGAATTGAAATATTTTCATAAATTATAATAAAATACGAATCAATGTATGGATACTTGATTAAGATAACGGAAAATTACAATTGTTTTAGTTTTTAGTATATTAAAAAATGCGGTCTGTCGCACAGCCCCGTTTTTACCTAGTTTGATATAATATTTTCGTTGAACTGGCAACGTTACCCTAGAAATTAGAATCACACTTGTGACAAGATCAACTTACACAACTTGAAAAACACGATTTTCGGTTATAAGAGTTATACCAGTTTTTTTTTTTTGACGCGAAGTGTACCTACCTCAGCCACAAAGTGTAAATAAAAATAATATACCTACCAAAAAACAGACCCAAATATCTTTGTGCGACTCAATTCTTATTGTGTGAAAAGGATAGGTGCGTCAAAACTATCGCACGAGAAAACCCTCGCACGTTCAAAATTCTTATAATTTGAAACAGCGCGTGTAAACATGATGACGGCCAACGTCTGAATACGGACACGGCACCTGAAGAAGAACACCTAGAAGCTTCTAGTACAGCGATACTCAACCTTTTTTTCCCTGGGCCACATAGTAGCTATTGCCACAGCTTACGGGCCGCAATATAGGTGAAGTAATATACAGTATGATACAAATGAAAGGAATAAATTCGTTATTTCGTAAATTGGCGACTATAAGGAAAATTCCTGAAAAAGGTCGATTTTTTATTTTTAAATTATGATTTTTTGACATATGTTATACTAGTGACGTCATCCATCTGACTGTGATGACGTTATCGATGATTTTTTAAATAAGAATAAAGTTCGTGAAAAAAGCTCATTTGAAAGGTCAGCAATCTAAACATTTTTTGCATATTTCATTTTTGAATAAGAAGATTCGCACAGGCATGATCAAGCAAACAACGTAAAGAGCAAGTAAGCGCAACTTTTGAGAGTTTAAGGCCCGGTTATTCAAACTCTAATCAAGAAGTTGATTATAATTAAGTCCCCTCCTTCTTCTTCTTTAAGTACCGTGCCCAAATTCTTAGGCGTGGGTAGCTTCCATAACAATTTGCCGATATCGTTCTCGATCTTGTGCGGCATGTAACAATTGATCTGCTGATAAGCCAGTCCATTGACGAAGGTTTCGGAGCCATGAATATTTCTTTCGACCAATTCCTCTTTTTCCGTCGATCTTTCCATTGAGTATTAACTGCAGCATCCTGTATCTGCTACCTCTCATTATATGCCCCAGATATTCAAGTTTTCTCTTTTTTATCATCATATTTATTCATTAAGTCACCTTCGCCTTGACCTACTCTGTTTAAGACTTCTCTGTTTGAAATGCGTTGAACCCAAGATATTCTGAGCATTCTACGATACGACCACATCTCAAAGGCTTCTAATTTGTTCATCATGTTAACCTTCATGATCCAGGTTTCACATCCATATAGTAATACAGGATACACATAACATTTCAGGAACTTGATTCTTAGTTGTAAGTTCAGCTGAGAGTTGCTCAGAATAGATCTAAGTTTCATAAATGCTCCTCTTGCAATTTCTATACGAGTTTTAATTTCTTCATCCGGATTTAGTGTCTCGTTTATCCAACATCCTAGGTATTTAAAATGGTTAACTTTTGTTATTGATTCATCACTGACAATTAGTTGCATAGGGCCGACGTCTTGTTTACTAACCACAAGTAACTTTGTCTTTGTTGCATTTATGTTAAGTCCGTTATTGCAGCATTCTCTAGTGACTCGATCAATAGGGAATTGAAGATCTTCGATATTTTCAGCCACGATCGCGGTGTCGTCTGCATATCTGATGTTGTTAATAGTTTCTCCCCCGATTCGAACTCCACATTGTCCTTCTAAGGCTTCATTAAAAATTATTTCTGAGTATACGTTAAACAAAGTTGGGGATAACACACAACCCTGTCTGACACCTCTTTGAATGCAAATTTTGTCTGTTTCTTTGCCGTCTACCAGAATAGAAGCTTCTTGATTCCAATATAGATATTGTAAAAGTCTCAGATCTTTATCATCTATTCCAATCATTTCTAGATATTCAAACAACCTATCATGTTGAACTCTATCAAACGCCTTCTCAAAATCTATAAAGCAGACGTAAATTGGTTTCTGTACTTCCCATGATCATTGAAGTAATGTTAACATTGAGAACAAAGCTTCCCTTGTTCCCAATCCTTCTCTGAAACCGAATTGTTTGTTTCCCATTGTATCTTCACATTTCTGCTTGATTCTATTAAGAATTATCTTAAGAAGTAGCTTGAGAGAGTGGCTCATGAGACTAATTAGTCCAAAGTCTTTACATGATGATGTATTAGGTTTTTTTGGGAGTGGAATAAATGTCGACTCCAACCATATCTGTGGCATCATTCCAGTCTCATATATATGGTTATAAATAGGGAGCGGATTTATATGCGATCAATTTTGCTGATATATGCGCATATATATGCAGTAAAAAATTACGAAATATGCGCAAGATATGCACAAAAATGCTCATTTCGAGAAACCACAAATTTTCTGTTCTATTCTATTCTACGGGGAGGGGGTTCTTTTATAGGGGGCGGCAATATTATTTATTATCTTTTAAATAAAATCATTATTTTTTATATGTATATGCAATTTATTCACATTTTTTACAAAAACTGATACCAATAGTTACCTATTTAAAATAAAATAACAATATCATTATATATCTTTGATTATAACTCACTACAATGTGTTTTTCCAAATTTTTTACGAGGAAACATTTTCTTTGATCAGATAAAATATTTTTATAACTTGAAAAACTCCTTTCAACATCAACATAAGTAATTGGGGCGTATTTAAAATAACTTATTAAAGCCGAAAATTCTGCACCAAAATCAATTTCAAAATTTCCATTAAAAATTTCGCATATGTCCTCCAAAGTTTTAAAGCCGTTTAAGGACGAAATCGTAAAACTATGGTTAAAGGTGTAAATTCTGTTAACAATAGGGGATTTAAAAGAATCAGCAGAATTACAGGTACCTACTAAATTGGGATACAAATTGTACTAAATATAATAAAAGTAAATAGAATTCGGATTTCCCGGTAAACCATCCTTCATCATTTTAACATCCTACGATCATTTTATAACGGCGTACTATAAGCACTATAAGTACTTTGTGTGAAGATCGGGTATTTTCTAAGAAAAAATGAAAAGGCAGTGAATGAGCCGTCTCTCTTCAGGTAGTTCTCGAGTTGATAGAACAGCCTGTGCGGGGAAATATTTTGTGTCGAATTAAAAAATTTAATTTTTTTTGACCTAAATGTTTTTAAATAGGCACAAAATATGCATGTTTCTTTAAAAATATGCAAAATTTAGTAAAGTTCTCAAATATGCGAAATATGCATGCAATATGCATTTAGCATAAAATCAGCTCCCTAGTTATAAATGTTTGTTAATTGTGAGACATTGTCGTCATCCAGAAGTTTGAGCCAGTCTGATGGTATTTGGTCAGGGCCTGGAGATTTCCCATTTTTGCTCTGTTTGGTGGCTTTCTCTACTTCGGCTTTTAAAATACTAGGACCAGTATTCGTACACTTTGTGGTGTTAAGTGGTGGCCTCGTATCCAGGAAGAGCTCTTTTATATAGTTAGTCCTTTTTTTCATCCAAGTCGAGAATTATGTTACCTTTGGAGTTTCTCATAAAGTGAGGAGTTCTTTTTCTTTGAGGGTAGGTAATTTCTTCAAGCTTTTTATGTATATTAAACTCGTCATGTTTTCTTTGTAGTTCTTCCATTTCACGATATCTTTGTTCCATCCAGTCCTCTTTTGCTCGCTTAACCTCGTATCTTATTTGTCGATATATCTCTCTATACCGAATCTCGTCTTTGTTTTTCCAATTTCTTCTTTGTTGAATAAGGTCTAGTATTTCATCGGTCATCCAATCCTTTTTCTTTATTAGGTCTTTTTCTGGTTTCAAAACTTCGTTTGCTATGGTGACCATGGCGGAATTCATGATATCTAGATTTTGACCGATATTTTCTTGTTCAGATCTTTCTAACTGTTTTTTAATCTCACGATTTATCTTATTTCCGAACTCATCTGCTATTACGGCATTTCTTAGGAGTCGAGTATTAGGTTTCTTCTGCGTTGTGGGGGCTTTTATTCTTTTTAGTTTTAGTTTGAATCCAGCACAGAGCAGATTATGGTTAGTTGCTGCGTCTGCACTTGGGTATGTTTTTGCAGATGTAATACTGTTTCTAAACCTTCTATTAATGATAATGTAGTCAATTTGATTTCTGACTATCTTTCCCTCTTGATCAGCTGGAGATTTCCAGGTACATATATAGTCGTCTTTTAGGTTGCTGAAACAAAGTATTTGCTATAATGCATTTCTCTTCTTGGCGGAACTGTATTAGTCTTTGCCCTCTTTCGTTCCTTTCCCCTTAACAACCATCAAATAACAACACCCCTCATTCGAACGTCAATCAGTTGATTGTAATCAATTATGTTAATTATCGTTATTATAATTAACATAATTGATTAATTAATTATTAATTAGTAATTAACATAACGATTATTAACATAATTGATTAATAAATCTCATAATTCTAATCAATTATGTTTTCAGCAACCCAAACAAAGTTGACATTGACAGTTGGTGACAGTAATTAAATATTTGATAATGATCAGTTGATTCCATTTTTGACTAGCGTTCGAACAACCGGCCCTTATAGTTATTCGGTGTTAATTTCCAGAATTCTCAATATTGATTTGCGTCTCTTTTTTCTTTAAAAATTGCCTCCAGATTTGTATCATCTTGAAAATCAAATATTTCATCTGACAACTTTGCGCTATTAAATCCCAATGCCGCAAATTGCGTAGTAGCGGCTACTTCTAAGTGTCAGGGATTTTCCACTAATAGAAGGTATTTCCTAATTTTTCGAAAATCATTCAATCTTTCCTGAAATTCATCGCTCAAGAAAACTAAGTATTTAGAAATAGTAGCAAAGTTTTCTGGAGGTACATCAATTCCATCTTGTTGATCTTTTACCAATGTCGAAAAGTCATACAGATTTTTTATATTAATTCCCTCGATGTACCTACATCTTTAGCTTGTCCTCGAAAGCAAATAATTTATTCTCTAACTGCAAAATAATTTTATGTTTACTAGGTCTGGATCCCGCGTATGAAAAAAAAGTTGATTAATAGCAAGCTGAAAATTTGTTAATAGCTTAAGGGTGTCTAGTAGGATAAACTTTGATATATGGAAATACTGGAACAGGGGCAGTTTTAATTGTGGAACAGGTGAAAAATTTGGAACGGTCAGACCACGAAAACGGCACATTTATTTTGTCCGACAGAATAGACTTAAACTCTCCGAACAGAGATTAAACTCTCATGCAAAAATCAGACTGCTATTTATCACCTGTCATAATTCCTGCCATTTGACATATTCTACATGTTCCACTCATTAAAACGCCCATTTGGTGATAAATAGCAGTCTGATTTTTGCATGGGAGTTTAATCTCTGTTCGGAGAATTTAAGTCTGTTCTGTCGGACAAAGTACATGTGCCGTTTTCGTGGTCTGACCGTTCCCAATTTTTAACCTGTTCCGCAATTAAAACTTCCCCTGTTCCAGTGTTCCCATATATCAAAGTTTGTCCGACTAGGCACCCTTAAGCTATTAACAAATTTTCAGCTTGCTATTAATCAACTTTTTTTTCATACGCGGGATCCAGACCTATACCTTTTAATTTGTAAACGACGCGACGATTAAGTTCGTCAAGTTTTCCTGGTATGGCGTAAGTAAATGCTAAAAGCGACCACCAACTATCTTTGAACTAAAGTTCAAAATAATTCGATCGTTTACAGAGCCCTTAAGTTAGCCTTCGGGCCACATAAAAAACGCAAGAGGGCCGCATGCGCCCCGCGTGCCGCAGGTTGAGTATCACTGTTCTAGTACATTTCATCCAATATATCAAAGAAACTATTTTATATTTTTCTCATCAATGTCTTTAGTGGAATCATTACTTTTGTAGATTAATGTTTTCTTATGAAGCAGTAAGTAAAAAGAAGTAACGGTACACGGTACACCCAAAAATAAAAAATATTCTTAAAATTATTCAACCTCATAATTTAGTAAAAAATTATATTTAACAAATTCTCCTGGTAAAAAACTCCTGGATATAATTTCGTCGAAATGAACATCCGGGATTCACCCAAATAACCCGTTTTTCAGTAGGACTAATAAAACAGGCACGAGCGGGACTATAATCCTTGCGGAAAGGTAAACTTTAAGGGGATATTTTGATAAGCAGATTTACCTGCTAAAAGGGAATCAAGAAATAATGTAAAGCATTATTAACTGCTGAAATTCCGGATTCCACTTCATGAATCACTACGAGATTGCTGAGGAAATATGAGAAGATAAAGGTCAAACGAAGGCGCGTTTTCGGTATGGTATTACGACTTGCGATCTAAAAAGGTGTTGGGAGCTGGTCTAAATAAAAATTTACAAATATCTGAATAGCCTCAAATATATTTATCTTATATCTAGGGAGCGGATTTTATGCTAAATGCATATTGCATGCATATTTCGCATATTTAAGAACTTTACTAAATTTTGCATATTTTTAAAAAAACATGCATATGTTGTGCCTATTAAAAACATTTAGGGTCCAAAAAAAAATTTAATTCGACACAAAATATTTCCCTGCACAGTGAGAACTACCTGAAGAGAGACGGCTCATTCACTGCCTTTTCATTTTTTCTTAGAAAATACCCGATCTTTACACAAAGTACTTATTTATAGTACGCCGTTATAAAATGATTGTAGGATGTTAAAATGATGAAGGATGGTTTACCGGGAAATCCGAATTTTATTTACTTTGATTATATTTAGCAGGTACCTACAATTCTGGTGATTCTTTTAAATCCCCTATTGTTAAGAGAATTACACATTTATTTAAACCATAGTCCCTCTTTATTATACTGTGACCATAGTTTTACGATTTTCTAACGGGAATTGAAATATTCATCCCGTCTTTAAACGGCTTTAAAACTTTGGAGGACATATTTATGCGAAATCTTTAATGGAAATTTTGAAATTGATTTTGGTGCAGAATATTCGGCTTTAACAAGTTATTTTAAATACGCCCCAATTACTTCTATTGATGTTGAAAGGAGTTTTTCAAGTTATAAAAATATCAAATAAAATGTTTCCTCGTAAAAAATTTGGAAAAACACATTGTAGTGAATTATAATCGAAGATATATTATAGTGATATTGTTGTTTTGTTTTAAATAGGTAACTATTGGTATCAGTTTTTGTAAAAAATGTGAATAAATTGCAGATATTTAAAATAATGATTTTATTTGAAAGATAATAAATAAGATTGCCGGCCCCCCTATAAAAGAACCCGCTAGAATAGAATAGAACAGAAAATTTGTGGTTTCTCGAAATGCGCATATTTTGAATTTTTGTGCATATCTTGCGCATATTTCGTAATTTTTTTACTGCATATATATGCGCATATTTCATCAAAATTGATCGCATATAAATCCGCTCCCTACTTATATCTTTTCGAAAATATAATATATTGGAGTAAAAATAGAATAACAAAATTCTAGTATTGAAAATGTAAAATCTACTGCAAAAATAATTATTGTATGCCAAATCTTGTACTGGCTTTCACTTTTCCGAGAAATATCTCATTTTGCTCGTTTTAATTCCAGATCTCGTTTAAATTTTCTTCTCTTTCCTTCAGTACTATAGGCCTATTACAGGCTAGCGTCGTATTTATGAATCACTAAAAATTTATTTATTTTTGTAAATCCACAAGGAAAAGAAAATTTCCATTTTTTCCTGTAGTTGGCTGTATACCACCAATCACAAAAATTGGAAAAATTATTTGTAAAAGGTATAAAATTTTATTAAACTTCGTAAGGCGGTGCGGGGTGCAGCTGCACCCCAGACCTAGTTTTTCTCACCTATCTTTTTTAATATTTTTTTTTTATTTTTGTCCATTTTTTATTCGCATTAAATTCAATTCCAAACGCACTACACCCATTACAGCATTTATAACTCTTTGCGTTTAAGTGTTTTTTTGGAAAAATGACTGTATGGTGCATATGATGAAAATTTCATATCCTGAATTGGACATTTCTGATGTTACACCTGGAGCTAACAGAGCTACAGAACAAGGTCGGTGTTACTTATGTCACAGAAAAAGACAGAAAGTCCCGACATAACTGTATTGTGTGTAAAAACTTTGTGTTGCTCACTCTGTGAAAAATTTCATGTGTTTGTGATGCAATGATAATATTTTTTTTTAAGAAGAAATGAGTACTTTGTTTGTAAAATTATGTTTCATAGTTTAATAAGCAAATCCTATTTATCTTTCAAATCAATTTTCCCGACGTTCACATATGAAAACGGATGGGGTGCAAATACACTCCGCACCATCGTTTACGTAAGAATCTAAGCACCGCCTTACGAGGGTTAAAATCCCTTTAGGCGCGCGGTCTACGATTGTAGACCAATAGTTTTTTGTCGTATAATATCGGATTTTGACAAAATTAACAAATTAATGGTTAGTAACATGTTTACTTATGTCCGTCCTTTGATATTAGATATGTTTTGTTCCTTGGATTTTCTCATTTTGACAGTGGTAAAATTATAAACGAGGTCATGATTTTTTGGGTCTTTATTGGCAAGTAAATGAAAATGGTCACAAAAATAAGCTCAATTTAGTAAAAAACACAAATATTTTTTACCTTTGAACTTCTAGAATTACCAATAGGGATGAATAATAAAGAATATAACTAAAAATTAAAAAAGAACAAAACTATTAAATGGTAAAAGTGACACAATTTTAGTCCGTCAAACATTCAGTGCAAATATCCCTGAGATGATCCTTGCATGCAAATTTGTCACATCTTTGGCATGCCGTTCTTGTTGACATATTGCAAATTCGTACACAAATACAACATCGTCCCACATAATTTGTTGGAATATTAGGGGAGGGGGTACGACTTCTTGAACTCCGAGCAGTACGCGAGCTCGTCGTCTAAGTTCTCTTAGCAGGGAAGGTATAGTTGATCCATATTCAATTTGCGGTTTGATTAGATCCCATGCCAAGTTTTCAATGAAGTCGCTTCTTGAAACTTTTTCATTTATGTTTTAGCTTTATATACACAGCAGCTACATATTAGCTTTATATATACAATGAAAAACTGGAACGCGCTTAGTCGCGTGGTCTACGGTTGTAGACCAGTGCTCTTTGAATAATGGTAAAAAAATAATGCAAATAGATCGGCGGCGTTTAGCAAACTGAAGAGTAAGTTGGAAGTATTAGTGACAGCTACTAAGCGGGATGGGGCGTTTGTACAGTTTTCTGCAATTAGCGACCACTTAACCCTTAAACGCCCAACCTTTTTTAGGTTCCATGTACGCCCAAGGGTGGGTAAAAAATGTCCACCTCGAAAATAGCTAATATATTTATTGAGAGTTGTTGAAAATTGATTAAACTTAAGAATCTTATGCTTAATAAACACAGCATTTTCTAAAATACTAATATAAACAATTTACAAACCTTACAACAAAATTACAATGTACATCAAAATTAACATACCAGTAATTCAGATTTGTCGATTTTCTCCATATTCTTTCTTTCAGCTTTCTCATTGGCGGATAATTATGTAGATTATGTAATTATACATCGATAATTATATGGATTGTCTTCCTACCAACGAGAAATTATATAGAAACCTTTAGTAACAAGTTTTGCCAAGGGTGTACTTTTTATGCCCATCCATATTTAACTCAAGATGCTGCTTTTATTTTCGAAAATATTGGTAGAACCAAATTAACATTCGATAATGGGCTGTCTTTTAACAGTAAATAATTTTTAAAAAAAATTTAAACACGTAATAAATATGTTAAAAGGGAATACGCATTAGGTGGACATTTTTTACCCACCCTTGGGCGTTTAAGGGTTAAAGGAGAGTAGTCGACGATTGTAGACCGCGCGACTAACGGAGGGTTAAAGGGCTACATCACAACAAAACGTTTATGATTTTTTTAATTTGTATTAAATAAATTAGATATATAATTTTTATTTTGTACATTAATTTAATTCAAAAATTCTTTTGCCTGCCTTAAAATATGTTAGAATCTATATAACTGAGTATATAGCCCATTCCACGAATATACGTCTGTTTTGGATTATCGCGGCAACGAATATTTTACTGTGCAAAATACAAAGAATGAAAGTAAATTGCGAATTATACTGTTGTTTATTGGAGTAATTTTTAGATTAAAATACTTTCGTACTTCTTATGTTGCACACTAAAATATTCGTTGTCGCGATAATCCAAAACAGACGTATATTAGAATATTCGTGGAATACACCATAGAACAGAATTAAATATCCTTTCAAATAAAGTATGTAGTACAGGACACCTATATATTTATATATTTAAAAAAGTCATCGCTCAGACGGATTACGTTACTACAGATACCTCGTTTTTAAACTCGTAGGAGTAATTCAAATTTTCCGCGCCGTAATGCTTATTTGTAATTGGTCCAACCACAGGCAAGTTTAGGTACTACAAGAATTTATAAAATTTTGACACTATTGACGTTTATCAAATTTTGACACAAATGGCATTTAAGATGGATAGGTTAATTAAGTCATATTTGCGATTTTTTGTGTTTTGTGCGTTATTCCTGTAATTGTATAATAGGCTAGCTGACCCGGTGAACTTCCTTACACCTTAGTTTGTCATAATTAAATAATCTGTCATAATTGTGATTCTAGATTAGTTCTTGAACGCAATTGCTAGAAATAAATTACTCAAAATCAACTGCTCGAAAATGAATTGCTAGACATGAAAATTGATCGAAATGCAATTTGCTCGAATCAAAAAGAAAACTATATGTCCAAATATTCTTTCACAATAATGCAAAATTTGTAGGTATGGTCGAATGAAATTCGATAGTTTTAAGGCATTCCAGAAGCCGCTACAGATAAAATGTTTTAACAACTCATTAATCATTCAGAATTAGTCGACGGTTATTAAAAGTTAAAATAATTAAGACGATAACTGGACGATAACGATTTAATGAGTGAAATTTAAATTTTTTTCCACTTTAATGACAAAAAAGCAAACTCATTAGCAGAACCCAATTAAAAATTATTTTGCACATCATATTTGAAACAGTATTTGGTTGAAAAATCTCATTTTTGCTAGCAAAAAATATACTAATTTGTCTGGACTAAATTACAGTTCTGTTTATCTTAAAAGGGATATGCTGGTATCAACATTCACACAGTGTTGCCAAACTGGATTTTGTTATTTTGAGTGTAAATTTTCCCAGCGATCTTCGAGGGTACAATACATAAAAAAGATACATAATATGACAAATTATATGATATTACACGTATACAGTACGTAAATCGTTCAGCTGGACATAGGGAACATACAATATATAGATTTAGATAGATACATAAATAAATACATTGTATTATATTGAGATAATTGAGGCAACTGAGCTTTCTCGATGACAATATGGTTGTTAGGATTAAGGGGCATTAACCTCAAAATTGACAAACCATTTCGACTGACACAAATAAACGTCAAAATATGAGAATGTAGTAGGTAGCTAAATATTTTGGCCTAATAGAATGGAAAAACTGTTTAGTTTTTAAAGTAAAATAAATTTTATTATTCTAATTCATACCTTAACCTTTAACTACACGCGCTGGCGTATTTTTGTATGCCACATATAAGAATTCTATTACAAATGTATTTAAAAATTTAATTTGTGTCTTTGTTTATATCTAACCTATCACTGGAATGCGCTTTACACTGGATTTAGTTTCGTTATAATGGGCGTTCTAGGAAGATCGTAATTTACAGTTAATTATTTGTTGTTTCCGGTGGTGGATAACATACGCCACAATTATAGTAATACAATTAGTAATATAAGTACAAATTTCAAATGTTTTTTAGTCATTATGGCACAAAATATATATTTTTTTTATAAACAATACTTTTTCTCAGGTAAAAAATATTTCAAAAAAATTTTTATTAGCAATTTTATTTATCATGGAATCAGATTCCAGTTATATACAGGGTGATTGATTAGTGTGAGGAAGCTCAGTAGATCTGTTATAGTAAAAATTACAAAAAAAAGTTATTGACAAAAATTGTAGGCAGCTTTAAACTCCACATTTCAAAAATTAGTTACAATCTTACAGGGTGTTCCATAAGATGGTGGCAGACCAAACTTAGGTTTTTTTAAATGGAACACCCTGTATTTTATTTTAAATTTGAAATCAGCTTTACTTCCACATCACAATAATGTAAAGTTGTATTATGTTATACCGTTAATGTTAATGTTAATGTTATAACCAATATTACCTGAAAATCGTATCAAGTTTAACTCCCTGTATAATTAAAAAGGAGTATAGGAACATTGATCTATTGCAACCATAGTTTTATAATAATTGTTAAAAATTATAAAAAAAATCGTTTTCATATTATTCGTTAAATCAAATACAGGGTAAGTCAAAATGCAAGTACATTATTTTCTTGGTAATTTTAAATAGAACACCCTGTATTTGATATCACTATCGAAAAGTACTAATATCGTACTTCAAATTTTATGAAGTACTCCCTATACCTAAAGTTATCAGTTTTCTAGATATTTTTATTTTTCCATCAAAGTATTAATTTGGTAGATATTTTATCGTTTACCAATAATTATTGTGAGTTGGCCATGATTCATTTGTCAGAAACTGACAATTTGACATTATTGTTTATTAATTCAGTAACGAAATAACGACACAGAAAAGAAAACAATTTATTTCAAATAAAATTTATAAAAAATAACCGACGGAAAATTAAAAAAAAAATAACACAGAAAAATAAAAAACAACAGTAATTTTCACTTATCTTACTTAAGTAAGGTGTTCAAAATGACCTCCCAAAACATCTATGCATACTTGAAAGCGGTCATTGAAAGAGTTGCTTACATTACTAAGCATTTGTAAAGAAATATTTTGAAATGCAATTGCAATCCCTTGTTGTTGGAGGTATTTTATATACTTCGTTCTTAACGTAACCCCAAAAAAATGAGTCCATGTTATTAAAATCTGGTGACCTTGGGGGCTACCTTACCGGTCCATCCCTTCCGATCCATCTTTCACCAACTAATTCGTTATGGTGAGCAGGAGCACCGTCATGTAGAAACCACATTGGTTCACGTATATTAAGTGGAACCTCTTGTAATAATATCGCTAACTGATTTACGCTAAAATCTAAACAAATCTCACCATTTAAGTTATTTTCAAAAAAATATGGTCCTGCTACATGGTTACCGACGATACCTCCCCACACATTTAGAGACCATCTTGTTTGACTATGTGTTATGTGGTATGGATTACTTGTTGAAGAGTAGTGAAAGTTATGCCTATTAACAGAACCGTTTCGATGGAATGTAGCTTCATCACCAAATAGAACATAATCAAAAAAATCTCTCTGCTCATTAATTTTTTCTAAGGCCCATTTACAAAATACTATTCGTTTCTGAAAATCATCATTATTTAATTCTTGGTGCTTTTGAATATGATAAGGACGCATCTTGTTTGTAGATAGAATGTTTTGAACAGAGTAGTAACTAAGTTCTTGTTCATTGGAAATACTCCTTCTTGTGTGTGGGTTTTCTGTAACTGCCATCAACACTCATTTCGTTTTCCTCTGTCACACTAGTTTTTGTTCGTTCATGTTTTTCATAATTCACTGAACCAGTGCGGTTAAATTGATCTTTAAATTTTTCAAATGTATCTTGTCTAGGTTGCCGCCTATCTGGAAACCGTTCTTGATAAATTCTAGTTGAGAGTAATTAATTTTTATACCACTTATCATATCTACCATTTCATCAGGAGTAAAATTCATTATTGCTAATTTAAATTGAATTAATTACTGAATTACTAAATAATAATTGTTGCTAATTTACGGTGTACCCCAATACTGAATTAATAAACAATAATGTCAAACTGTCAGTTTCTGACAAATCACTCATGGCCAACTCACAATAATTATTGGTAAACGTTAAAATATCTACCAAATTAATACTTTGATGGAAAAATAAAAATATCTAGAAAAATGATAACTTTAGGTATAGTAGGGGAGTGCATTTAGATTTTCACTTCGGAAAAAATCAAACAAGATAAAACTTTTTGTAATTTCGTTAAGAAATGTTTAATAAACAACATATCAAAAAGTTCTACTCGAGAAGTGGGTGCTTCATTTTTTATTAAACAAATGAACAGCGAAGTTAGATGTTTTTTTAAATAACTCCGAAAATATAATTTTTAGAAAAAATCTGACTTGACCATTGAAAAATTCAGAAAATTTTACAAAAAAAACCTTATATAAAGATTTTTCTAAAATTAAATCTCTAGCTTCTGTAATTTTTTATTTATAACGCTAAAGTCACCCTTCTCACACACATTGGCGCACTGTAAACTAGCGTTGGAAGAAGTGCACGGTTGAGTTTTTTTAATGTAATTCTTTAACTAATGGATCAAAAGAAATTTTACAGATTGGACATGAAAGAAGATGAAATAAGCTATCTTACGGTTGTAATAAAAAGAAATAGAATGTATGGACGTAAGTACGGTGTGGGCGGAAAGTGAGCCTTACATGAATTTTGTTTAAAAATGATTTAAAAATGTGCAACTAATAAAATTTTACTTATAAAACTCTCAAATATGCACAAATTACCTCTCAATCATCTTACTAGACGATGTTTCATTCAAAAAAATCTCAAAAATTTAATTCAAATAATACGCTGTCTCAAAAAATGTAATTTTTGATAACTTCGTAGTTTTACAGAATTCCCACCACTTTAAAACGGTATTACTCAAGCTTAAATAAATCTAATAAAATTTTTTTGATATTTTTTTAAAGCTTAGGATGTAGTACTTAAAAAATACTAAATTATTTTAGTTTAAAAATGAAATAAACAATTTCTTTTTGAGAAAACTAAGAAAGATAACAAAAATGTAATACAAAAACCGAAAATTACCAGCTGAAAAAATGTATATACAGAGTGATCAACTTTTTTCTGTAAAACTTACCTAAAATATATTTAATAATAAGCTTCAACAATAATAAATGTTCAACAAAAAAAATTTTTTTGGCTCTTATACAGTATGTCTGCGTAACTTGGAACCTATTGATAACTTTTTTAATATCAGTTTTACGAAAAAAAGTTATTCTTTATAAAACACTCTGCATCTTATATAACATAAGATGCAACCATCAAATATCAAATTTTGTTAATTTTGTACGAGGTATGTCAAAAAATATGAATTTCACTCAAGAGTAAAGTACCTTTATATTTCACAATATCGAAAATTTTTATGAAGGAAAGTTATTTGGAATTAAAAACTATGTTCCAATATGTAATTAGATCCTTCTAATCGAAAATTTGTTTTTTTTAATATTGTTTCAAATTAATTATACCCAACATCATTAAATTTTCACTTATTATTTATGATAACTGATTTATTATTAATTTTATGAAGAAAGTTATTCGTCATAAATAGCTGTGCATGGTCTAACACTTAATATGCAAATATAAAATATTATATTTTATCAATATAATACGAGGTAATACCTATGCATACTATGTAAAAAAATTATATTTCGCTCAATAAATATATACCTTTATAGTTCACAATATTTCGATTGGAAGAGTGTAATTGCATATTGACACATCGTTTTTAATTCTGAACAACTTTCCATAATAACAATTTACAGTATTATGAAAAATATAGGTATTTTATTCCTAACTGAAATTTTTATTTATTGACATATCTTGTACAAAATTGATAAAAATTGATATTTTATGATTGTATTTAAAGTTTTAGAATATGCAGAGCTTTTTACTAAGAATAACTTTTTTATTTATGATCCCATTGCAACAATTTTTTGAATATTGAAGAGATAGATTTTGAATAATTTGTTCTTTCTTTCTAATACATTTTAATTTTTAATATAATTGTGAAAATTATTTGTTTATCTTTTTTTAAGAATGAAATTTCATATTTGTTTGATTGGATTCTACTTGTTTTTCATTTAAATATTCGCCATTTTGGATCCTCCATTTTGAAATTTAAATTTTTAATCTTTAATTCAGATTCAACAACCTGTTAAAAATAAACACAATAAATGTTTTAGAAAAATGTTCTTTTTATGTTCTTTTTAGAAAATCCGCATTTTGGATTCGCCATTTTAAAGTTTATAATATTAACATTTAAGTTAGGTTTATCAAAGCTCTCAAAAATAAATATATGTAGAAATAAATACATTTTGTAAAGAAATTATGATTTTACAACTATTTTTTAAGTTATCCGCCATTTTGGATGTGCCATTTTATAATTTGGAATTATCAAAATTTGATTCATGTTCAATAACTCCTCAAAAATATCCACATATATGTAAACAAACACGTTTTATAAAAAAAATTCGTATTTTACAACTGCTTTTTATGGCTTTTTAGGAAAAAATCCGCCATTTTGAATCCGCCATTTTGAATTTGCAAATTGTAATGTCAGATTCGGGTTCAGCATAATGAAAACTAAAATAAAAATATTTTTTATCAAAATAAAATGTCGAATTCACCCATATTCTTAACATTATTTATACAAAAAAAATTGTTATTGTTTAAACAATTAATAAACAATTAGCGGCGAAATTTGTGAGTAGAACTTTTTACTTTAACATATTTATAAACTAACAAAAAAAGTTTTAGGAAAATATATCCTTGTTTGATTTTTTCCGAAACATTGTATCTTTTCGTTCTAATTGCACTCCCCTATAGGGAGTACTTCATAAAATTTGAAGTACGATAGTAGTACTTTCCGATAGAGATATAAAATACAGGGTGTTATATTTAAAATTACCAAGAAAATAATGTACTTGCATTTTGACTTACCCTGTATTTGATTTAACGAATAATATGAAAACGAATATTTTTTATAATTTTTAACAATTATTAAAAAACTATGGTCGCAATAGATCAATGTTCCTGTACTCCTTTTTAATTATACAGGGAGTTAAACTTGATACGATTTTCAGGTAATATTGGTTATAACTTTTTAAATACCCGGTATAACATAATAAAACTTTACATTGTTGTGATGTGAAAGTAAAGCAGATTTCAAATTTAAAATAAAATACAGGGTGTTCCATTTAAAAAGACATAAGTTTTACTACACCATCTTATGGAACACCCTGTAAGATTGTAACTAACTTTAAAATGTGGAGTTTAAAGCTGCCTACAATTTTTGACAATAAATTTTTTTTGTAATTTTTACTATAACAGATCTACTGAGCTTCCTCACACTAATCAATCACCCTGTATATCCCAATTTGCTTACTGAGAAGATATTCCAAGTATTCGCTGACGCCGAGTAAGGTTTATAAAAAACAAATAAGTGTAATTTTTCAAAAAAACAAACAAATCCGCTGTTTTTAAGTGTATTTTCTTGTGGCGTATAAAGTACGCCACGCGTGTAGTTAAGTTATATTTTGATGTGCGGGTAGTTAAAGCTTAAAGTTCTAAATATTAATTAATTATGACAATAACAAAAAATATTATCAATCATTTAATACATGCAATAGTGTACATGATATATTTCGTTAGTTCATCTAATAAACATAAATAAACTGGATGGTTTGCCCAGGCGAAAGCAAGATTTTTTGAAAATTTCGTAAAATTAAAAAATTCATATTTTATCCAATTTGAGTCCAAAAGTTAATCTGTTGCATTGTTCTTTTATGAAATTTCTTGTTCGTTCTTCTTCTGTGCTCAGAATTTTTCTACGGCTTACGGTTCGCTATTTCGGAAACGAACTGCGCTAGAGAATAAAAAATAGCAGCGTTTTGTTCGAAATCCAGCAAAGAGTTCTACCTGCCAAATTTCATAAAAATCGGTCAATTAGTTTCGGAGGAGTACGGCAACAAAAATGTAAAATATTTAAATGGCTATTAAAAAATAACGGTTGAAGATAAAAAAGTGAAAATTTAGGATTGTATGTATCTTTTGCTTCTACATCATACAAAATTAAGAAAAAACGGTTTGTCAAAAAATTTAAAAAATATATCAGGGGGCAAGCCCCCTTTTGACGTAGGGGCATGAAATCAGAGTTATGCCTATTTCCAGTTCGGTAGAATACACGTGTAAAATTTCATAAAAATCTGTTGAGCCGTTTTCGAGTTATAAATGGTGTAACTAACAAAACTCGACTTTCTTTTATATATTATATAGATGTAAAATATTTAAATGGCTATCAAAAAATAACGGTTGAAGATAAAAAAGTGAAAATTTAGGTTTGTATGTATCTTTTGCTTCTACATTATACGAAATTAAGAAAAAACGGTTTGTCAAAAAATTAAAAAAATATATCAGAAGGAGCAAGCCTCCTTATGACGTACGGGCATGAAATCAGAGTTATCCCTATTCCCAGTCCGGTAGAATACACGTGTAAAATTTCATAAAAATCTGTGGAGCCGTTTTCGAGTTATAAATGGTGTAACTAACATAACTCGACTTTCTTTTATATATTATAAATTAAAATGTATTTAGTTGTGTAATAACAAAAAACAGTTGTTTTTAGCACTCTTCAGAGACGTGTTAGTGTAATAGGTATAATATTTATGGATTACCGTCGATGGCCGACATCATCAACCAAAGAAGATTAATCTGGTGATTTTTCTAGTGACATTATTAGGTATGAATCTGTCTTTTGAGGTTATTCCTCCTGTTTTAAAAACAGGGTATAGTATGATAATATATTATGTGTCAAAAAATCATAATTCAAAAATAAAAATCGATCTCTCTCGGGACTTGTCTTCAAAATTGCATATTCTGAAAAAAAAATGAAATTATACCATAATTTGACTCCTCACTGTGTATTTATGAGACCGTTTCTTTAGATGTTCTTGTAGTTCTGTTAACCCATGACATGGGTAAACACAGTGTGGTTTATTAGTGTATTCTAAACATCTACACATTTTTTATCGCCTGCTTTATGTAACCTAAATATCGGAACCTGGAGCTAGATATTATCATTAAATTTCAACAACAATTCCGATATTTGCTCCTATATAGCTATCATAATCTCGCAACAAAGGATTAATATACGACCAATTAAAAGCAATATAGTAACCACATCTAAGGCTGTTGCGAATTATCCTTCAGTTTCGCCAAAGATCAAAGGTAATAAATATCTTCGCTTCCTTACGTAGCTAATTAATCATATATAGCCTTATTATTGTCAAATATGTTTGTTGTTTGTTACATTTTATGTTTATGCTCTAATGGTATTAGGGGAAGATAATACGGTAAACAGGGTGAATCTCTAAGCCGAGTTTTTCTGTGGGTAAATATACTACTCCATAATTAGTTATCTGTTTAATATTCCCTGTTAAGTAGCATATCTGGCATTTTTTGCATAAATTTCATATTTTTACAATAAATTGCATATATCTGCTAATATCTTCCTAATATTATATAGCTAATATGTTATATATCTTCCAATATTATCTAAATGTTGGCATTATACCTTTTCTTAAAATTTATCATTAAATTCCGCGACTAATAAAAGCTGTTTCTCTTAATCACTTTGGGCGTACCTGCTATTAAAATAGAAGGTTTTAGGTAACTGATAAACAATTAAAAACATACAACAATGTACAAACAAAAATGAAACATACGTAAACACTTTTAGTCGTGCGGGTTCTTCCTAAATCCAAAAGAGATTAAAATAGAGAATAAAATTCCGATAATCGAAAATTTGCTATAACTTTTGCGACAAAAACTTAAGACTTTGATATTGCATGAAAAGTTGAGTCAAACAGTCCATATAATACACAAAAAATTTTAAGATGATTCGTCAATTGGTGTAAATATTATTCAATTTGTTTGTCCCTGAAAGTCAATGTTCTGCAATGGTATTGTTCAGAAAATAATAAAGAAAATAATAACGATACAGCGATTTTGCGAGTACCACATGAAAAAAGAAGACCAATGTTTTTATTATTTTTAATAAAAAATCAACCAATTATTAATTGCCATTGCAAAAATATTTTAATACAGTAAAGTCATTTTTAGGTAATAAATAATTTGAATAACTTTGTTAGTATTAACTGTACACTAAATCCACTTTGTTATTTGTAAAGCTGATATTTTTAAAAAACATATCACAAAAAAATTTCGCCTAGGTCAATTAAGGTCAAAGTTAGCCGCTTTTTTTATTTAATTGACTGTTACTTTGTTTATAACAATTAAGCAACATAACCAGCACCATTTTTAAGTTCAAGGTATATAGTTTTTGTGTAAAAGTTTGAGTAATCTTTGAACTTCAACAGAACGGTTAATAAAGCTTTAAAAATAACGAAATCGGCTCGGGGTTAGTGGAGGAGACCTATCAAAATCGGTGCACTCAAAAAATGACTTTGATTCTTTCAACATAATATGCTGCAATTAACATCTCCGGAGCTTTTTGATTGATGTTGATCATTATTTTTTAAATTTTTATGTACTCGAAGTCTTGTAGAGTACCTTATGTACACATACTATCCCCAAATTACATTACAAAGTGTTAGGGGGAAGCCCCTGATCACTCAGGGATGTGAAAAATAGATTACTACCGATTCGCAGACCTACCGAATATACTTACATATATTTATAATTTCGTACAAATCGGTTAAGCCGTCTCGAAGGAGTATGACAAGTAACACTGTGACAGGAAAATTTTATAAATGTAAATATATAGATGGCCATTAAAAAATAGGGGATGGTGATAGAAGAGTGAAAATTAGGAATTATATATGTATTCTTGAATGCTACATCATATAAAATTAAGGTAGACAATTTTGTCAAAAAAAATTAAATAAAAATGTCAGGGGGCAACCCACCTTAATAACTTTTGGGTATGAAAAAAGATTACAACCTATTCTCAGTCCTACAGGATGATGGTAACTAACTTTCGGAGGAGTATGGTAACTAACTCTGTTACAGCAAAATTTTATGTATATAGAAGTAACTGTGAATTAAATAAAAAAAGTAGCTGACTTTGACCGTAATTAACCTATGCGAAAAGTTTTGTTTTGAAAATTTATGTAAAAATACCAGATTTTCAAATCCCAAAGTAAATTTCTATTCCTGGATCCCGCGTTCAAAAAAAAAGTTGACTAATATCAAGGTGAACATTTGTTAATAACTTAACGGTGTCTAGCTGGACAAACTTTGATGGGAACACTGGAACAGGGGAAGTTTTAATTGTGTAACATGATTTTAATAGTGGAACGTGTCCTCCCGACAATTTAGTGATTGAGAAAACTAGCAGGTTGTTTTTAAATTTATTCAATAGCAAACTTTATACAGGGTGAGTCACCACTAACGGGACGGAAGATTACAGCGAAATGGTAAAAGATTTGAAAAAATTTTTAAATTAGTAGTTTGTAAGTTGATAAAATCTACATTTTAAAATTATTTTGAAATATACAGGGTGTCCCAATAAATGGCGGCGTATCAAAGTTATATTTTTTCTTATGGAACACCCTGTATTTTATTGCATTTTTAATTGTTTGCAAAAAATAAGGTATAGTTTCATAAGATTTCCTATACCTATGTACAGAGTGTTCTGAGTTATGGTGACTTTTCTTAAAATGTAAAGTTTTAAAAGAAGGCTTATTTTCAAGTTATTGAAGAAATTATGAAAAAATCACTTTTACATCTAAATAGTTGGATATTGGTTGAATGTATTCCATGATTATTATTACACAATTATTTACAGGGTGTTCAACATTTACAGTTTAATTATTGGATAATTCAATGTGTCATATGATGCTTATTTTAAATAAAACACCATGTATATTAATAAATAATTATACTAAACAATTTTATCTCTTTCGAATGGTATATGGATGTCCTATACCTAGGTCTCATAGTTTTTGCGTAATTTACAATTATTTAAATTCTTAATCTGTAAATCGATTTTAAAACAAAATATGTAGTTAATTAATGTATCACATTGTCACGTTATGACAGTACGGTCTGGTAATTATTTTATAATTAATGTATTCCATGATTGATTATTACACATTTATTTACAGGGTCTTCAAAATTTACAGTTTCATTATTGGATTATTTAATGTGTCATATGATACTTATTTTAAATAGAATACCATTTACAGTCGAACCCGCTTATTAGAATACCGGTTAAAGGAATATCCCGGTTTAAGGAATAAATATTTGAGGTCCCAAAACGTTTTTGCTATGCACATATGATCGTTTATTAGAATATCCCTGCTATAGGAATACTTTTGCTTGGCACGAAAGCTATTTAAATAAGCGAGTTCGACTTGAGTTCGACTGTATATTAATAAATTATTATACTAAACAGGTTCCTCTTTCGAATGGTATAGGGATGTTCTATAACTAGGAGTCATAGTTTTTGCGTAATTTACAATTTTCTTAAACGGTAAATTGATTTTAAAAATAATATTTATAGTCACTCTCGATTTTTAAACAGTACGAAATAAATGTTTGTTTACTGTATCATAATGAAATGAAAATTATGTCTATTTACTAGACCATTATTATGAAAAGTAGGTATATTGGTCTGTATACAATACATTCAAAAAAAATCAGGATCTTGCATAAAGTCCAAAGTCCATAAACGATAAGTTAAATATTTATCATAATCCTGTTTGGTCTAATATTGGTGTAGTTGAGTATTATAATGATAATAGTGGTTTCTCTTAAGTATTCTAACAGTCGTTTGACTGATTTACAATTTACTCGAAATTTTTACTTTACTAGTATTTGGGTTTTCCGTAACAGAAAACAGGACATCAAGCTCCTTGACGCCGTCACAAATAACTGGTTTATTTTTATTTAACTTTCCGCATGCAACATTACCAGTAGCACGGAATCTATTGAAATCTCTCAAAAACGCCTTTTTTGGATGTCTTCTATCAGGATACTTTTGAGCGTAAACTTAAGAAGGTAAGATACAATTTTGCAAACACTCCCCAGTGCAAAGTACCATGTCTACTCTTTCGTAGATAACGTGATTATTCATTTTTAGGAAGAATTAAATTTGAATATCATACACAGGTGTTTATATTTCTGATAATTACCAGACCGTACTGTCATAAAATGACGATGTCATACAATGAGATACATCTTTTGTTTTAAACTCGATTTACAGATTAAGAATTTAAATAATAATTGTAAATTACGCAAAAACTATTAGACCTAGGTATACATACATAGACATCCATATAACATTCGAAAGAGGTAACTCCGTTTAGTATAATGGTGTATTAATATATATGGTGTTCTATTTAAAATAAGCATCATATGACACATTAAATAATCCAATAATTAAACTGTAAATTTGAACGCCCTATAAATAATTGTGTAATAATTAATCATGGAATATATTCAACCAATATCCAACTATTTAGATGTAAAATTATTTTTTTCATAATTTCTTAAATACCTTGAGAATAAGCCTTCTTTTAAAACTTTACATTTTAAGAAAAGTCACCATAACTCAGAACACTCTGTACATAGGTATAGGGAAGTCTTATGAAACTATACCTTATTTTTTGCGAACAATTAAAAAATGCAATAAAATGCAGGGTGTTCCAGAAGAAAAAATAAAACTTTGATACACCGCCATTTATTGGGACACCCTGTATATTTAAAAATAATTTTAAAATGTAGATTTTATCAACTTACAAACTACTAATTTAAAATTGTTTTCAAATCTTTAACCATTTCGCTGTAATCTTCCGTCCCGTTAGAGGTGACTCACCCTGTATAATATATAAAAAAATGTTTATCCGACAAATATGTTTGGCATTTTAATAAGTCCAACACGTAGAACATGTCAAATGACAGCAATTATATTGGTGGTAAATAGCAGTCTGATTTTTGCATGAGAGTTTAATGAAAGGGTAACAAATCAATTAAAAGTTCTGTCCGATAAAGCACATTGGGACGTTTTTGTAGTCTGACGTTCGAAACCTGTAATCTGTTTTACAATTAAAATTTCCCCTGTTCCAGTATTCCCGTACATCAAAGATTGTCCGACTAGATACCGTTAAGCTATTAACAAATTTTCAGCTTGCTATTAATAATTTTTTTGGTACGCCGGATCCAGTCCATGAGGCCACAGTCAATATTAACAATATTATTCAAATTATTTATAAGCCAAAATGACACTACTTTGGTAAAATGTTTTCAGAATATCAAAAATTACTTGTTATTGATTTTTTTAAATATGTTGAAAACGTAAGTATTCTTCTTTAATGCGGTTTCCACAGAATTGCTCTCATTATTTTCTGAGCAATAACATTGCAAAAAATAGCCATGTTTGATAACCAAATTAAATAAAATTTAAATTAATTGACGAATCGTTTTGAAATTTTTTGTTTATTATAAGAACAATTTGGCTCTACTTTTCATGCAATATCAAAGTCTCAAGTTTATTTTCCCAAAAGTTAAAGCAAATTTTTAATTTTCGAAATTTTAGTCTTACTTTTCAATTTCCGAAGCAACAAAAATGACGGTGTTAAAATTCAAAAACTGTCATTTTAAACATGTGTTCATCTGCTTAATAGGGGAGTGCAATTATAACGAAAATATGCATTGTTTCGGAAAAATTTAAACAAGCTTATATTTTTCTAAAACTATTTTTGTTGGTTTATATATATGTTAAAATAAAAAATTCTACTCGCAGATTTGGCCCCTAAATATTTATTAATTGTTTAAACAATAACAATTGTTTTGTATAAATAATTTTAAAAATATCGATAAATTCATTATTTTACTTTGATCAAAATATGTTTCTATTTTGTTTTTGTTTATGCTGAATCCGAATATGGCATTGCAATTTGAAAATTCTTATACAGAAGCTCTTATACAGTGTGTCTGCATAGCTAGGAACCACATAGAAAACTTTATTATCAATTTTACGAAAAAAAGTTATTCTTAATAAAATGCTCTGGATAGTCAAAAACATAAAACTCAACCATCAGATATCAAATTTTATCAATTTTATACGAATTATGCCAAAATATGAATTTCGTTAAAGAGTAAAGTACCTTTATATTCCAGAATATCAAGAAACGTTATTATGAAAAGTTGTTTGAAATTAGAAACTACGTCTAAATATATAATTACATTACTCTAATTGAAAAAAAAAATCAATTTTTTCTCAAATTACGGATACTCATCATCATTTTATTACAATTATGATAACTATTTTATTATCACTTTTACGAAAAAAAAAAAGTTATTCATCATAAAATGCTCTCCCTGGTCTAAAATCTAAGATACAATTATCAGATATCAAACTTTTTTAATTCTATACGAAGTATGTAAAAAATATGAATTTTTCTTAAGTGTTAAGTGCCTTTACTATTCACAATATTTTAATTAGAAGGATGTAATTAAAAACTAAAACAATTTTTTTTAATTCCAAACAACTTTTCTTAATAAAAATTTTCGATATTGTGAAATGTAAAGGTACTTTACTCTTGAGTGAAATTCATATTTTTTGACATACCTCGTATAACATTAATTAAATTTGATATTTGATGATTGAATTTTATATTATATACGATGCAGGGTATTTTATAAAGAATAACTTTTTTTCGTAAAACTGATAATAAAAAAGTTATCAATAGGTTCCAAGTTACGCAGACATACTGTATAAGAGCTAAAAAAATTTTGTTTGCTGAACATTTACTATTGTTGAAGCTTATTATTAAATGTACGTTGATTAAGTTTTACATAAAAAGTTTTGATGACTTTGTATACACATTTTTTTACTGGTAATTTTCGGTATTTGTATTACATGTTTGTCATCTTTCTTAATTTTCTCAAAAAGAAATAATATATTTAATTTCTAAAGTCAAATAATTCAGTGCATTTTAAAGATTACATCCTAAGCTTTAAAAAAACACTTTTTTTTTTTTTATTAATCGCTTTGACAGAGCCAATTAGCCTTACTATTTGTGTTTTTTTGTATGGTATTACAATAACAATTTTAAGTTAATATCTAAGCCTACTTATTATCTAAATTTACAGAGTGTTATATTATCTTAATGGATCCATTTTTCAATTTTGTGTGATATTTTTACAATTTTATAATTTTATTATCTAAGCCTATTTAAAATTTAAATTTACAGGACGTTACATATTCGTAAAGACATTGTAACGTCTGCTTATTTTTTGGAAAAAGAATTTCGTTTAAATTGACAGGTAAAGGACAATTTAGATCAATTAACTTTTCATACATTACTTTAATATTTTGTCTCTACAGTCCACACTCCAATATGAGGTGCTGTAGATCTCCCATTCCACCACAAGCGCAATATGGGTTATCACTGATACCTATGCTGTGTTTGTATGCTGGGGTTAGTGCGTGATTTGACCTCATTCTGTTTATTGTTTTTATAAATAGCCTATTTGATTCTTGTTTAAACCATCTCTCATTGGGAATTAGTGGCTGGCAATTTCTAAAATTTATTCCCGTTGTACTTTGGTTATATACACGTTGCCAATTTTGTTTGCAATGGTTTTTACCGATATTATCTATATCGGTTACTGGTAGAAGCATGTTGCTTATGTTTTGTTTGGTTAAAGCTGCAGATTTAGCTAATTTGTCGACTTCTTCATTTCCTAATATTCCAGAATGTCCTTTCACCCAACAAATAATAATTGAACTGCCCGAGGAAGTAAAATCATAATATAGACTCTTAATTTCTATCTCAATGTGGTTTAGATTTTTTGTCGATTGGATAGAAGTGAGTTTGTCCACAATACTTCTACAATCGGTGAAAATGATATAATTGTCCATACCAACAGAGGCTATATATTTTAACGCAAGTAATAAAGCTGATAATTCGGCAGTATATATTGAAGCTTCATTAGGCAATCGGCATGATTCTTTGTATTCAGAATTCCAGTGATATATTGCACATCCGGTTTTATTTTGAATTTTGGAGCCGTCAGTAAAAATATATTGAAACATAGGCCACCTGTCTTTAATTATTTTGTTGATAATATTGCCTGGAAGGTTTGAATCCATGTAGTTTGTTTGTATTACCTTGGAAAAGAGAGTTTCAGGAGGTTTAGTGTAAATTAAAGGTATTTTATTTTTGTACATTTGGTTTTCATTCATTGTCAACTTCCTGTAGCTTTCAACGTATATGGGGGTTTTTTTAGTACACCAATATTTATGGCTTAAATCTAATATATTCAAGTTACGAATAGTTCTTAAGTAGCTGACGTTTTTGGAGATAGCTCTAGCTACAAACTTATCTGTACAAAACTGTCTACGTAGAGTAAGTGGTGGTTCCTTAGCTTCAATCTCAATAATAGTAATAGGAGTAGATTTTCAGTAACCGAGACAGAGTCTCAAACATTTATTCCTTTGGATTTCAACTTTATTAAGATATCCTGTTGACGCAGACCCATATAAATGACAACTATAGTCGAAAATTGGTCGAATCATTGAGCGATAGAATAGCAATGCAATATTCGGGTCAGCTCCCCAACCGGTTCTACAGAAAGCTCTAAGGATATTCATAGAATTTTCTGATTTCTTTATAATAGAATGAATTTGATCCTTCCATAACAATTTACGATCCAAATACGTCCCAAGATATTTAACACAATTTTTTATCGGAAATTCTATTCTACCTAATTTGAAGGTGCCTTGAGGAATTTGGCGTTTTTTGGAGAAAAAACAAATTTCAGTTTTTGTGGTTGATATGGATAAGCCTAGAGAATGGTAATCATTTTTTACACAATCTAATGTAAATTCAAGTTGACGTCTACAAATGTCTAGGGAAGAATGGGAGGTGTACAACACAACATCATCTGCAAATTGTAAAATATTAGAGTGTGGAGGTACTATATGTTCTAAATCTATATTGTACAATGAAAAGAGAAGTGGACTTAAAATACTACCCTGTGGTATACCTATACTCGTTAACCTTGGTGGTAAACGGTTCTTGTTTATTTTTAAGTAAGTCCATCTATTCTTGTACAAGGATACAATGAAATTTGAAATTTTAAGTGGCATTCCAAGATCTACTAATTTTTTATAAAGAATATCTAAATTTATGTTATCAAACGCTGAAGTTACATCTATAAATGCTGCAGCTGTCGACGCCTGATTTGTAAAATTGACCTGTAAAGAAGAGACTAGGGAAGTGAGAGCTTCTTGTGTAGACCTGGATTTTCGGAAGCCGTACTGAGATTTGGGAAGGATATCTTCGGACTCAAGCCAGTATTCAAGCCGATTTTTGATTAATCTCTCTAGAGTTTTTAGTATACAGGAACTTAAAGATATAGGTCTGTAAGATTCAACTTTGTTATCTGGCTTTCCTGGCTTTTTTATAGGTAATACAATATAGTCCTTCCATGCTTTGGGAATTAAATTTTTGTTTTGCCATATAGTGTTAAAAATTTGTAGTAATAATAGTTTATATTCTGTAGGTAGAAAATATAGCATAGAATATGATATACAGTCCATCCCTGGAGATGAACTATTATTTTGCTTGAGTCCATGATTTAATTCCCATAATTCAAATGGTTTCTCTAGATTGAAGTTTTCTCTGGGCACGGTAACTGTAGCTTCATTTATCTGACTTGGAACCCAAGGAGGTGAAATATTGAAATGGAACTCTTCTATCCATGCAGCTTCGGTGTTTATCGGAAGTTGATTGGACTGCTTTCGGTTTTTGTAGCGATTTACTTTCTTCCAGACGTCGCTGATTGGAGTGTTGGAGTTTAAGCTTTCGCAGTAATTTATCCAAGTTTGTTTTTTCTAATTTTAAAAGTTTTCTTTGCTAAGGCATCTAATTTTTTGTATTCAATTAGATTGTGAAGATTAGGATTTGTTTTAAAATGACTATATGCTGTTTTGCGGTTATTTGCAGCTGATTCGCAGTTATTATCCCACCATGGTTTTGGTATCTTGTTTGTAGGATATTTGTTATTGTTGTATGATTTTGGAATTGAAATGGTTGCGCATCGGTTTATTTCGGTAACTAATTCTTCATAAGTTTGTGGTTGTTTTCCCGAATAAAATTTCGATGAATACAAATTCCAATCTGCTTTATGTAAATTCAATCTTTTGTGTGTATTGTCACCAGGTTGTATTGCTTGTTCCGAGTTTTCCAAGGCTATGATCAAGGGTAGATGATCAGAACCATGTGAATCTTGAATAACAGACCAAGTTAATTTAGATACAATGTCCTGGGTACATATTGTTATATCGATTGCTGATGGGCTGGAAGTTAGTGCAAGAGTTGGAGAACCATCATTTAAGTATAATAGATTACATTGTTCTGTCGCCTCTAATAAAACTTTAGCGTGAGTATCATTATTTTCGCAACCCCATGCCATGTTGTGAGCGTTGAAGTCCCCTCCAATGATGAATGGAGAAGGAATGTTTTGAAAAAAATTGACCCATTCCATTCTTCAACCGTTACTCTAATACCTGGTTCTTTATATACGGATATTATATGTATTGGTTTCTTGATACACGAAATTTTAACAGCCATGCAAGTATAAGTAAAATTATAATTATCCAATAAATTTATCTCTTCTGTAATTATTTTATTTTTAATTAAAATTGCTGTGCCTCCGTACCCATCAGGACGATCAGACCTAAAGCAATTATATCCTGAGAAGTTATAAAATTTGTCTGGTTTAAACCATGTTTCTGATAACATGGCCACATATACATTTTTTTTAATAAGTAAGGCTTCTAAATTTGGTTTATTAGAAACTGCTGAGCGACAGTTCCATTGTAAAAAGTTTAAAGGGTTAGTTGTGTCTGACATGATGTTTGAGATAGTTAGTCTTCTTGTGAGATCGCTGCCGTACTTAAGTATCTATTAATTTGTTGTATAATCTCTGTTTTTGATTTGTCTAAATTTTCAGTGAGTTTTAATGAACTAATTATATTAAGAACCAATTCTAAAATTACATTATTTAATTGTGATGGTACTCCTTGTGTTTTCAAGTTTGTTGTATGTGTATGCTCTTTATATTTAGACGTATTATAAATACCACCTTTTTGTCTAGGAATATTTTCTTGAGAAAGTATTTCTTTTCTAGCTGATTCCAAAGTATTGGGAGAACTTGGCCGGTGTCGCTTAAAATTTATTTTTTCTGGGTTATTACTGCTGAAGAACATTTGTGAGGAGAATTTCTTTGCGGATGAAGCTGATTGATTTGGAGTTACTTGATAAGATTGCTCATTCTGATTAGAATTGGTTGGCAAGGAAGAACTACTATTTCTGGCAGCAATATTGGCATATGAAACTTTCGGAATTTGTTTACATGCATCAAAGAAATTTAGATTTAATGATGACATCGTATTCTTAATTTGTTTCTGTCTAGAAAATTCAGGACATGAACTTAGGTGTGTAGTCAAATGATTACCTTGACAGCTGAAACAAGTTGGAGTATATTCATTTACTGTTCAATCTTTTGTATTATGGAAATCATGACATTTGTTGCACCTGGGACGTGCTTTACAATTAAATCCAAGGTGTCCAAAACGAAGACAAGAGAAACATAATAGAACTTTTTGAACATAGGGTTCAATTGATCACTTTATTAATTGTGATATATTTAGGAAGAGTTTGTGCTTTAAAATTAATAATACATGATTTTGTTGGAACTTTGTCTATTATTGTTTTATCTTCGATATGTTTCTCTACCTTTCTATTTATTCTTCTAACCGAAACTACTTCGAACTTACAGTGCATATCGTATTGTTTAATTTTATTTTTGATATATTCTTCTGAAAATTCTATATCTATGTCCCTAATTATACGCTGTCTATGGAGTATAAACTTCGGAACGTAAACATCTAAATTGTTGTTTGTAAACAATGAGCAAGTTTTTTGATTGATTAAAAAATTGGCTGATTGATAATCTTTAAATTTAATTCTAATTCTATTCTTGCCTATTGAATCAATACTAGTAATTTTGTTATCTAAATTCGAAAAATTAGAGAGTATAATGTCGCCAATTTTGATAGCATTAATCTGACCTTTAAAGTTCGGAGTATTATTTTCTATATATATATATATATATATATATATATATATATATGGAAAGGTCCTACGTCACTGCTCTGATATAGGAAATGTTCTCTTATATTGTCTGTAGAAATATCAGAGCTACTACTTACAGTTTCTCCTTTATTTTTTTATTTACCGTCCCATGTGTTATTTATATTGATGTTACTTTTCTCTATATTATCATCTTGATCCATCCTGTTAATATCTGGAGGTTTATCTGGAGGTCTCCCTGCATAGTCCATATTAAATTTTAAAGTTTTTAATAACTGAACACTTTGTCACTTCCAACTATTGACGTCTCCAAACGGAAACCCCAAATGGGGTAAAATAAATTCAAATACAATTAACTTCTAGGTTTTTCTTGGTCATGGGGAATAAAAAACTATTAAGGATGTAATAGATCGAGTTTTACAAGCCCAAAGTATATTATTTCACTATTTAAATAGTAATTTTCAGGAGCTGTTTTTTATATGACTGTAATTGACGTCTATAAAAGTCAAAGTCTGAAAAAAAACACTTAAAAAGCTGTAATAGATCTGTTCAAACTTGAGTAATACGGTCTTAAAGTGGTGGTAATTCTATAAACCTACGAAGATTTCAAAAATTACAATATTTGAGACGTCATATCATTTGAATTAAGTTTTTGAAATTTTTTTTAATAAAATATCATTTAGTAAGATGCTTGAAAGGTAAGTTGCGCAAAATTGAGAGTTTCATAAGAAAAATTGTAGTAGTTACACATTTTTAAACAAAATTCATGTAAGGCACATTTTCCGCCCACACCGTACTTATGCCCATACATTTTCTTTCTTTGTATTATAACAATGACATAGCTTAATTATTCTTTTTTTATGTTCAATTTGTAAAATTTTATTTGATTTTTTTGATCAAATTTTTTAATTCTAAACAACTTTCCTTAATAACAATTTTCGATATTGTGAAATTTAACGATATTTTACTCTTGAGTGAAATACATATTTTTTTACATACCTCGTATAAAAATCATTAAATTTGATATTTGATGATTGCATCTTAGATTATATATGATGCAGAGTATTTTATAAAGAATAACTTTTTTCCTAAAACTGATAATAAAAAAGTTATCAATAAGTTCCAAGTTACGCAGACATACTGTGTAAGAGCTAAAAAATTTTTTTTTGCTGAACATTTATTATTGCTGAAGTTTATTATTAAATGTATTTTAGGTAAGTTATACAGAAAAAAGTTTTGATCACTTTATATAAACATTTTTTTAGCTGGTAATTTTCGGTTTTTGTATTACATTTTTGTTATCTTTATTAATTTTCTCAAAAAGAAATAGTATAGTTAATTTCTAAAGTAAAATAATTTAGTGAATTTTAAATATTACATCTCAACCTTTAAAAAGCACTTATAAAAATGTAATAGATCTGTTCAAACTTGAGTAATACTGTCTTAAAATGGTGGTAATTCTATAAAACTGCGAACATTTCAATAATTACATTTTTTAAGACGTCATATCATTTGAATTAAATTTTTGAGTTTTTTTTTTGAATGAAACATCATCTAGTACGATTCTTGAAAGGTAAGTTATGCAAAATTGAGGGTTTTATAAGAAAAAATGTATTAGCTACACATTTTTAAATAATTTTTAAACAAAATTCATGTAAGGCTATTCCCATACATTTTATTTCTTTTAATTATAACCATAAGATAGCTAAATTATTCTTCTTTTAGGTTCAATTTGTAAAATTTTATTTGATCTGTTAGTTAAAGAATTACATTAAAAAAACTCAACCGTGCACTTCGCCGTACGCTAGTTTACACTGCGCCAATGTTTGTGAGAAGGGTGACTTTAGCGTTATAAATAAAAAATTATAGAAGATACAGATTTAATTTTAGAAAATTCTTTATCTAAGGTTTTTTTTTGTAAAATTTTCTGAATTTTTCATTGGTTAAGTCAGTTTTGTTCTAAAATTTATATTTTCGGAGTTGTTTAACAAACATCAAACTTCGTATTTCATTTATTTTAAAAAAAATGAAGCACCCACTTCTCGAGTAGAACTTTTTGATATATTGTTTATTAAACATTTCTTAATGAAATTACAAAAAGTTCTATCTTGTTTGATTTTTTCGGAAGTGAAAATCTATATGCACTCCCCTAATATGTAATAAAATTAATAATAGTCAAAATTGATTTTAGTCGTATTGTTGATTTACAACTCATATTCCTGCTAGAGTTGTATTTTTATTTCATTATGTTGGCAATATCTTTCCTATGATTTTGCAGGGATCCTGGGTGAGAGTAGTAGTTCTTGGCCTTTCCTATCTACCCTTTCCGCAACATTTCCGGTTTGGTTGTAACGATTAACTCAGAGATTATACTTTACCTATAACAACTAGACTAACCCCTGCATGAATAATACGAACAACCAGATTGTTCTCTAAAGAAGTTCATTTCCTTCTTGTGATTATTGTGCATTATTATACACATAGTTTCAAAAGTTTTGCATCGTCTAAAATTATGCTCATTTTCATAGTTGATTTTTTATCAACAGATTAACTTCTTCTTTAAGTACCGTGCCCAAATTTTTGGGCGTGGGTAGCTTCCATAACAATTTGCCGATATCGTTCTCGATCTTGTGCGGCATGTAACAACTGATCTGCTGATAATCCAGTCCATTGACGCAGGTTTCGGAGCAATGAATATTTCTTCCGACCAATTTTCCTTTTTCCGTCGACCTTTCTATTGAGTATTAACTGCAGCATCCTGTATCGGCTACCTCTCATTATATTCCCCAGATATTCAAGTTTTTCTCTTTTTTATCATGTTGGTTAAATCACATTTGCCTTGACCTACTCTGTTTAAGAGTTCTCTGTTTAAAGTGCGTTGAATTCAAGATATTCTGAGCATTCTACGATACGACCACATCTCAAAGGCTTCTAATTTGTTCATCATGTTAACCTTCATGATCCAGGTTTCACATCCATATAGTAATACAGGATACACATATAACATTTTAGGAACTTAATTCTTAGTTGTAAGTTCAGCTGAGAGTTGCTCAGAATAGATCTAAGTTTCATAAATGCTCGTCTTGCAATTTCTACATGAGTTTTAATTTCTTCATCCGGATTTAGTGTCTCGTTTATCCAACATTCTAGATATTTAAAATGGTTAACTTTTCTTATTGGTTCATCACTGACAATTAGTTGCATAGGCCCGACGTCTTGTTTACTTACCACAAATAACTTTGTCTTTGTTGCATTTATATTAAGTCCGTTATTGGAGTAAGTGTTGCCCAAAATCGGTCTTGGTCTTGCAGTCTTGGTCTTGTTCTTGCGTTTTAGCAAGACCAGGACCAAGACCAAGACCGCCTTATTTTAGCAAGACCAAGACCAAGACTGACCGTGCAAGACTTGAGCAAGAACAAGACCAAGCCTGCGAGACTCTTGCGTCTTGCAGTTTGAGTGTCGTTTTATGGAATAATACAGGGTGTAACAAAAATACAGGTCATAAATTTAATCACATATTTTGGGATCAAAAATAGTTCGATTGAACCTAACTTATCTTAGTACAAATGTGCACATAAAAAAAGTTACAGCCCTTTGAAGAGTCAAAATGAAAATCGATTTTTTCCAATATATCGAAAACTATTGGAGATTTTTTATTGAAAATGAACATGTGGCATTCTTAAGGCAGTAGTATCTTAAGAAAAAATTATAGTGAAATTTAGACACCCGATAAAAATTTTATGGGGGTTTGGTTCCTTTAAACCCCCCCAAACTTTTCTGTACGTTTCAATTTGATTATAATTGTAGTACCATTAGTTAAACACAATGCTTTAAAAACTTCTTTGCCTGTTGGTACTTTTTCGAAAAGTCAGTATTTGTCGAAATATTTTGCATATTATTTGTCAAATCCACCACACATTTGTATATGGCCACATATATGTTATGTTCATCTGTGATATGGCTAAGTACGATTATGGAGACTTGATAATAATAGGAAAATTTATTTATGATTTACATATATAGGTACATTTTAAACCATATTAAAAAAGAAGTCACATCTCGATAAAATGTGCCTTATCGAAAAAATACACAGAAGCAAAAAAGTTTTTTAAAACACTGTGTTTAACTAATGGTATCGCAGTAATAGTTTAATTGGAACGTACACAATCATTTGGGAGGTTTAAAGGAACAAAACCCCCATAAAATCTCTACGTAAACATATTAGAAAAGAAGCCGCAACTCGATAAAAACTGCCTTGTCGAAAAAATACTAAGAACCAAAAAATTTTAAAAATATTGAATTTAACTAATAGTATCACAATAATAATTTAATTGGAACGTACACAAAAGTTTGGGTGGGTTTACGGCAATAAAACCCCCATAACATTTTTATGGGATGCACAAATTTCACTATAATTTTTGACACTCTAATAGTTTTCGATATATTGGAAAAAATCGATTTTCATTTTGTAACTTCAAAGGGCTGTAACTTTTTTATATGCATATTTGTACTAAGGTAAGTTAGGTTCATTAGAACTATTTTTGGTCCTAGAATAGGTGATTTAATTTATGACCTGTATTTTTGTTACACCCTGTATATTAGTTCGGGTATATGCTTAGAGACTATGCGATACAAAAAAATATGTAACAAAAATTTGGAAAAATGGATTTATCCGCATTATGAACAATACGATGAACATACATACCGAAATAAAAATATGAACACTTATTTATTGGATACGTACTCAGAGGTCATAATAAATTATTATACAATGTAGAAATAAAATATTTCATTCTTTCCTAATATTAGACAGACGACGCCTTCGCTCCAAAATTAATTACCATTGAGCAGTTGTCTAGATTTTGAGAATAGCAACCTTTCATAAAATAATCTTCTTGTGTTGTGTGTATAACAATATCGCATTGAAACTTTTAAAGAAGTATGTCGCCTATAAGGTGATAAATATTCGCCATATTCACTGTTACGGACAACCACTCAATTGTTTTTCCTTATCCATATCGTAAAGACTAAACTTCCTACTTTTTGCAGGGTGTGCAATTAGATATTAGATCAATCGGCCAAACAAAATTTTTTGCTGAAAAAGCACTAGATAAGATAATGCCTGGCTACCATGTATAGCCCATTCGCGCACGGTAAAATGTTAAAAAACCTTCAAATTTCAAACAAAGAGATATTTATTATTATATAAAAAGAGATATTGGCCGATGTGTGATTTGGCCATTGTTTTTTTATTGTTAATGAAGAACTTATGAGAGGATGGGTGATCGGGCTGCATTAAAAACTAAAAAACAATGTTTTTTAAAATGAAATAAACAAATTACTTATCGACAACTGATAAATAAAGTTTAAACTTCAGTTTAGGCACTTCGAGATTTCGATAATAATATTTTTTTCCACCTACCTCTACCGAAAGTATACTTTTCCGGACCTGATTGTAGGGAGCAAAGTTGTACTTTTCCTCCCTAGGGAGGAAAAGTAAAAGTAACGTCATATGTCATTCATGAAATATAACTTATTGACGCCCGGTATAATATCTATTTTCTATTACGTAAGTATCTATACATTTTAACATTTATTTATAAAACACTCTGTATTTTGCAGAATGGTAAAAAACAGTAAATTGTTATTTTGGTTTAACAATGTTTACATTAATAATTTGACTTATATTTGACAGTTGACAGTTATATTGTACCTACTTGTTCGATTTAGTTCTAATAAATTTTGTTGGTTAGTTACATAAAATAAATTAAGTAAAAATGAAAAAATGACTTGTTATTTGAGGAAGGTGGAAAAACCATATGTATAACATGGGAGTAAAGTGCCTTTTCCTCCCTTGGATGACTACTGCCCTCCGCTACGCGTCGGGCAGTAAACTTCATTCTCGGGAGGAAAAGTAGCACTTTCCTCCCTTGTTATGCAAATAGCTATTACTTGTGTTTTTGAGCCTTGAACATCGTCATTTTTCGATTTTTTTCAGTTTTAAATTGTTTATAACTCGGGAACGAATAATTTTAGACAAAAACTACAAAAGACCTTTTTTGTTCCATATGATTCAAAGAACCTAAAATAAGTCTGCCAGGGCTGAAACAATTGATTTTTATAATTTGTTTAATTTTTTTTAATAAATATAGAAATAACTCAGAAATTACGGCATTTCGGTATAGGAAATATTACATGAAAATTAATTAGTAGTTATTATGGTTCAAAATGCAAAAATATACTGGGTGTTCTATTCGAAATACTAAAGTTCATTATATTTTCAAAAAAACGCAAGATCTGGTAACAATCTGTAATTACCACTATAATATCGGCCGCATTAGAAGACCTTTACTCACGAAATTCTATAAAAATCGTTCAAGTCGTTTCCGAGATATTTGAGGCGTTCCATACATAAAACTCACTCTGTATAAATGTTATATAATTAAACTGCGTGTATTACTTTGTATTAATTCTTGTTAAAAAAAAGTCAATCTTAAAATTTTCAACTAATAGCAAACAAAAATTTTCAACTAATAATAGTGTCAAATCTATTGCGTACTGTGCTGTAATTTAATTTGTATTTTTTTTTATTTTTTATTTGAATAAATGGCAAATTGTAGAACTCATTTATTCCATTTCATTTCATATACCTAATGTGAGAGTCCATCAATCCCTTTCTAGACAGATAATGTTCTTTAAAATACAGTCTAGATAAGTTTATGTCATTTGTTTGATTTTTTGTGTTTTCACCATGTTTTAGCACATGTCAGGTTATTAAATGCAAACGTTTATTAAGAAACAGACTGACTCCCGTGGGACATGGTAGATAGCTCAGTTAGTTAGAGTATAGGCAGGGATAGTTTAGATCGTGAGTTCAAACCCACCTAATGTGAGTTTTTTATTAATAAATAGCAATATGCTAGTGGGTAACTGCGAGACTTGCAAGACTCTTGCTGCAAGACCAAGACCAAGACTGGGAGTGCAATACCAAGACCAAGACCAAGGCCAGGTGTACTGGTGCAAGACCAAGACCAAGACTGTCTAAGTCTCGTCTTGGTCTTGCATTTGGGCAACACTAATTGGAGTATTCTCTAGTGACTCGATCTATAAGGAATTGAAGATCTTCGATATTTTTATACATGATCGCGGTGTCGTCTGTATATCTGATCTTGTTAATAGTTTCTCCCCGATTCGAACTCCACATTGTCCTTCCAAGGCTTCATTAAAAATTATTTCTGAGTATACGTTAAACAAAGTTGGGGATAACACACAACCCTGTCTGACACCCATTTGAATGAAAATTTTGTCTGTTTCTTTGCCGTCTACCAGAATAGAAGCTTCTTGATTCCAATATAGATGTTTTAAAAGTCTCAGATCTTTATCATATATTCCAATCATTTCTAGATATTCAAACAACCTATCATGTTGAACTCTATCAAACGCCTTCTCAAAATCTATAAAGCAGACGTAAATTGGTTTCTGTACTTCCCATGATTGTTGAAGTAATGTTAACATTGAGAACAAAGCTTCCCTTGTTCCCAATCCTTCTCTTAAACCGAATTGTTTGTTTCCCATTGTCTCTTCACCTGTCTGCTTGATTCTAGTAAGAATTATCTTAAGAAGTAGCTTAAGAGAGTGGCTCATGAGACTAATTAGTCTAAAGTATTTACATCATAATGTATTAGGCTTATTTGGGAGTGGAATAAATGTAGACTCTAACCATATCTGTGGCATAATTCCAGTCTCGTATATATGGTTATATATGTTTGTTAGTTGTGAGACATAGATATGCAATCTGTAAGGCCAGCTATTTTCGATGTTTCCTAAACCAATTTTTTTAAGGGAATGGGAACCTATCTTTGACTGCAATGCTATTGAAATGGGTATTAATTTTTTTCAAATCCTGAGAAAACTGATAAGTATTTTTGAAAAATTTAAACTCAGAATGAAAGATTATCTTCTTACCGAGGACTGAAAGTTCCTGAAAACTTAAATAAATCACAGGAGTGAAAAACTAAAAGAAAATGTAGCGTGATTTTTAATTTCAAATATTTCATTCAAACAAAAATTTTAATTTATTCCAAGGGACTTTCAGCCCTCGATAATAATTAAGTCTTTAATTCTGCGTTTAAATTTTTTAAAAATATTTATTAGATTTTTCAGGATTCGAAAAAATTGATACCACGTCAGTGGTGATATTTTCCAAATTGAACATTTGCTATTTTTGTCATACAACGCACTGAGTCAAATAGAATATGATGACAAGACAGTGGCAGTTTTAAATATTTGACATGGCATCGGGAATGTTTTCAGTTGTGGATTAAATATATTGATAGTGTATTTGATAAATAATTAATTTAAGACGTGAACTTAATAAAAAGTTATTTATAGTTAATGTTATTATTTATGGAATATCCAAGCAGAGAATACATCAGGATATAATATATTCTGTGATACAAGTATCTTTTGTTAAAGATGTTCAAAATTGTAAGCGTTCCATAGTAAGAATATATTATTAAAAAATCACTTTAACACTTTTCCCCTTTTCTCGATTGCGTATTAGTTTGTGTTCTACATATAAATTACTACAATCACTGAATACATAGTTAGTGAAAAAATTATCACATTTATTAGCTGAATTAGGAGTAATATCAAATAACAGTTATCCAAGAACATTCAAAAGCCATCTCTTTAAAGTTAATGACGACATTGTCACATTGTCAAGTAGAATGACATTCTTTAAGTATCCACACCAGTGTGAATTTTACTACACATAATTTGCTGTGTAAAGACAGAAAAAGTAGGGATAACCGTAAAGTATTTGCGAAAGTTCAAGATGGCGCTGTAAGTGTAGGTTGTGCTAGGTTGGCTCCTGTATATAATTGTGAAAAGTAGTGGTTAATATTTGTTAATAGTTAAAATTTATGATATTTGGTCTTCATCAAGTAATTATGACCGAAAATATAAGAAAAACCCGTCAACAACAGAAGGAGCAACAGCAACTTGAAAGTCAGGTTAAACGACTAGAATCTGACGTGAAAGGTGGCATTGAGGAACTAAAATCGCTTATAGGAGAACAAAATATGGATGAGAGTTCCAAACCCAATTCCAGTAGTAAGAATATCTTAGAAAGAATTAAAATGCTTGAAGATAATTTTAATAGATCCCTTAACAGTATCAAAAGCGAGATAGAAAAACTAAGAGACACGTCTAATTCCTCTAAAAAAAGGATGGAATATCAACATCAGAACTACTTGCTAAACGGTATTGTGTTTAACAATATTCCAGAGAGTGAAGAACAACTACATCAACAGGTAGCAAAAATCATTAGTAATAAATAAAACATACAAATATCCGAAAACGATATTAATTTTTGCTATCGAATTGGCAAAAAACAAGAACGAGCTGTCAGTCAAAGGAAACCTCGACCAACGGCAGTTATGTTTATAAACAAGTGGAAGCGTGATCTAGTGTTCACAAACAAAACAAAATTGAAAGGCAGTGGACTTGTTATGATGGAACTCCTCACAAGAGAAAATCAAGCTCTTTATAAATACGCGTGTGACAAGTTTGGCTATAAGTGCTGTTGGTCGTGGAAAGGCCAAATTTTTGCAAGTGTCGGTGGTGAAAAGAAACAAATCACGAGTTTGGATATGGGAGACTAAATCATAATTTAACCAGTGAGTAAAAAAATTTATTTGTTGATTTCTTGCTATTAACAAAAAGTTGAGCTGTGGGGCCAACTATGTGCCATTTTTGACAATCAAAAACACAAACTTTACGTAGAGTCCTAGTTTATTTTTTGTTGGTTTTCCCATTAATTACTTGTTTCTGTTTATTTATTATTGTAAAAATAAATGTACAGTTCTACAAATTTAAATATTATGCCTCTACCTATTAGTGCGATATAATTATTATTCTCATATTAAATTAGATATAAATAAATTCTTAACAAATTTAGAAGGTTCGTTATTGAAAAATTAGGAAATATTGCATAGGTAGAGTTGGCTGACATGGTATGAGTAGAGCTTACATTCAAAGCGCATATTGGTAAACTAAAGTTAATTAATGTTACATTTTGATTTATTTTTATTTAAATGTTAGTAGGTAACCTATTATACATAATCCTAGATATTTTTTTTTATTATTTGTTTTGCCCAGGTTAGCTGAACAGACAGGACATGTATTCTGCCCCGCATTATACATCTCCTGAACTGAAACTCGCCTGGAGCTTTTTTTTTAAACTAATATTCATTATGTGAATAATATTATAGAATGAATAAAGGCCTTTATTATTATTATTATCCAGATTTAGCCATACGGCTCACACTCCCTCTAAGGGGAAAATTGACTCATCCCAGATACCTACGGTATCAAAAGGATTGAGCTCTGGTGGGACTCTTTCCGTGTTATCGAGCCCTAGGTGACTTGGAATGCAGGTGTATCTCCCAGAAATTTTCGTACGCATCTGGCCGTCGCGAGTAGTACAGCTTTCTGCATGGTCTTATAAAGATGTTCATTCAGACCCAGCTTTTTTATGCTTTCGAGGAGGGTCTTCGGAATGACTCCAGTAGTAGACATAATAATCGGTATCGTCTGGGTACTTTGCATTCTCCATTGCCTTCGTATTTGAATTTCTAGATCTCTGTACTTGGCGATCTTTTCAGTAAATTTACTACGTAGATTATTGTTGTTAGGTATCGCCACATCAATTAGTGTTGTTTGTCTTGTTAATTTATTAACTAGTACGAGATCTGGTCTATTATGTGCCACTGTTTGGTCTGTGAGCACAGTGCGGTCCCAGTATAGCTTGTAGTTGCCATCCTCAAGCATACTCTCGGGGACGTATTGATAATACGGGAGATGGTCTGTTTGGAGAAGTCCCAGCTTGATAGCTATCTCTTGATGAAGGATTTTTCCCACTGTGTCATGCCGTTCCTTGTATTCAGTTGCAGCAAATGCCTGGCAGCCCCCTGTAAGATGTTGGATGGTTTCTTGGGCTTGACATCCATATCGGCATCTGTCGTTTTGAATCTGAGGGTCTTTGACGATATATTTCAGGTAATTTCTGGTTGGTATAATCTGATCCTGAATGGCCAGTAATGAACCCTCCGTCTCAGGGAACATCTTTCCTGATGTCAACCAGTAGTTCGACGCTATATTGTCGACATAATCTTGGCTGACCTCATTGGGATGTCGCCCGTGCAGAGGTTTACCCATCCAGGCGCGCACTTTTTCGTCCTTAGTAAGGTGGTTTATGCGTATTTCTGGTTCCCTCAGTTTGATCGGTGTTGTGTCATCTACTGCGCAGATAGCGCGATGTAGAGTAGATGTCTCAGCCTGCATCTGAAAATAAGTTCTTAAATTAGCAATTTGTTTATCTAATTGCTCACCTATATCCATAAGTCCTCTTCCTCCTAGATTCCGTGGTAATGTTGTTCTTTCTACTGCACTTTTAGGATGGTGTTTTTGTGCCTTTGTGAGGTGTGTTCGTACTTTTCGCTGAAGAGCCTCTATATCTGTTTTTGTCCACTTAATAATACCAAATGAGTAGCTAAGCGCGGAACATGCGTAGGTGTTTAGTGCCTTAAACAAATTTCTACTGTTAAGGTGTGAGCGAAGCAGCTGTTTTACCCTTCGTATAAACTCAGTAGTTATCTCTGTTTTCATTTGTTTATGTTCAATTTTCCTCGCTTGCTTTACTCCAAGATATTTATACATATCGTTTTCACCCATGGCCTCGATGTTCTGGCCATTTTGCATATCGAATCCTCCGGGCTGTACTTTTCCTCTGACTATATTTAAAATACGACACTTATCTAGTCCGAGGTGCATATTAATATCATTAGAAAAAGTTTCTACAGTTTTTAGCATCTCGTCGAGTTGGTTTCGAGTGGAAGCCATTAATTTCAAATCATCCATGTACAATAAATGATTAAGCTTCGCCACCACATTGTTGTTATTTTTGATGCTAAAACCTGCATCTGAGGAGTTCAATAGCTGAGATAGTGGGTTCATAGCTAGACAGAACCACAGAGGACTCAACGAATCTCCTTGAAACAGGCCCCGGCTGATTACGATATTTTCAGTTTCGATGTTACTTTCACCAGGTATTTGAAGGTGAATTCTAGTTTTCCACTCTGTCATTATATGTTGTAAAAAGGTCACTATATTATCATCGACTTTATATATTCTCAAAATATCTATAAGCCATTCGTGCGGCACTGAATCAAAGGCCTTCTTGTAATCAATAAAAGCAGTAAATAGATTCCTCTTTTTGGAATATGCTTGATTAGAAATGACTGAGTCGATGATAAGTTGTTCTTTGCAACCCATGGAACCCTTAGCGCATCCTTTCTGTTGAGGCTCTATGATATTGTTCAGAGCACAGTGTTGGTAGATACGCCGGGCTACACAGGATGTGACCAATTTATACAAAGTTGGAAGGCAAGTAATTGGGCGGTATTTTGCTGGATCTTGGGTGCTATTTTGATCCTTCGGTATTAAATAAGTGGTTCCCTGAGTTAAGAATGATGGAATATCCTGCGGATTAGAAATAACATGATTAATTAGTGTTGATAAGCATTCATGAGCACTCGAGAACTTCTTGAGCCAAAAGTTTTGAACTCCGTCTGGTCCAGGAGATTTCCAGTTATGAAGCTCTTTGATGATATTTGAGACTTCTTCAGTGGTGAAGGGTTCGTAGAGAGTAGTAGTGTAGTGTTGGCAGTTCTGTGCCGTATCTTCTATCCATCCAGCATTGTTGTTAAGAGCAGCTGGTGTGGAAAGTTGATTTCCCCAAAACTCATGAATTTCTTCTTGGCTTGGGTAAGACTTATCGAGATTTTCTACGGTGGAATTGAGTTTCCGATAGAACGCCTTCTCAGCAGTCTCAAAAAGGGCATTGTCGGATTTTCGGTTGTTACTCACTTTGTACCTTCTTAGTCGTCCTGAATAAACTGAGAGTCTTTGTTTTAATGTATCCAGGCACTGTTGGGCTGTGTTGTTTTCTGGATCGTATCTTGAGTGTCTTGCAGTATTCCGTATTATTTCTTCAGCTCTCCTGATGACTCTTGTACTTCTTACACCTCGTATATATTCTGTGACTTGACCAATATCCCTACGTAGCAATTCAATCTTTCCGAGCAGTCTTTTTTCCCAGGGTGCAATTCTGTTACCAGTCCTTCCGTTGTTAGTACCCCGTCGTGTTCTGATCTTAACGCCCATTACATTAGCAATTGCTGTTGCTGCACAGTAGATTAGCATGTGCAAATATTCTAATGTGTGGGCTTCTACGACATAATTGGGTAGGACTTCAGTGTTCACAATTTGTAACAGCGCCCCTAGTTTCTTACAAGAGTTTATTCGTGGTAGCGGTGGTCTGCTAAGTGGGTTTGTTCCATTAAACTCATGTACAGCACGTGCCATTTCGCTTACTAGGTTATCATGTAGCTCGTTGTTTTCCTTCTCTGTATTGTCAGGTTGAGTTTCTTGTATGGCAAGCTCAGGAATCTGCTCATGAACTTCATTGGGGACTTGATCTTCAATTACAACATCGTTATGAATCTCCCGTTCGACTTCGTTTCTGATGATATTGCGTCTAGTCTCTGGGATAAGGTTGTTTCTTATAATTACCCGGTATTGGTCTGATACTCGTTGCTCCGATACTTGAATATCTGGGTACGTCCTGCAAAATTCGGCATACAGCTGTTGTCGGTAGCCGATTGTTTCTTGACCGAGGTTTGTCACCTTGTAGTAGAAGCGCAAAATGTTTTCATTAATGGACACAGTCCATTTCATGCGCTGCCTCGGCCGTCCCGCTTGAGTGAGCGCCGGCTGATGATCCAGCGCAGCACCTTCGGCGGGTGGAGCTCTTGTTGTTGTTTGGCTCGCTTGTGGTTGTAGTTGTGGTTGGGCTGTAGCTAATTGTATGACAGGGGCCCGCCTCCTCAACACCCTGCCACCGACGTCCCGCATGCTGTCACGTCCAGCGCCGGCTCCAGACGTGCCCTGGCGATCCCCAGGCAGCGATCCTAAACATAAATTATTATTCTCCATTCTCATGGGTGTGCATTTTATACCTACTGCCAGGTGTCAGTTTTTGTTCCACGGCAAGTATCCCTGCTACTCTCTGGGTACTGGCGCTACGAATACCCAGAAAGCATCCCCCATTCGCAGGGGGCCGCGCCTGATAGAAGAACTGACTAAAACTCCCACAGGATTATTATTATTATTATTATTATTATTATTATTAATTATGTACCGATAGCCTTAATAATCTGTTGAAAATAGAAACTCCCTAAAACACAATATTTTTCATGAAAATTGCATGATGCTGTAAAATAAATCAATATACCGCCAGAGCAACCTCTACATGCTTCTAAATCCCAGCCAAAACTAATTATACTCCGGAAATATTGTTTAAAGTAGTTTCTCGTTTTTGCGTAAAGTTTTCAACACAATATAAATCAAAGGCGATGTTTTTTCCAGCATATTATGCTGGAAATGAAGTACAAACTTTTCAGCTGGCGGCGGATGAACGAGCTGCCAAAAAAGAATTTGACCAGAAGTGAAAAGCCCTATGCAGTTTTCCCGATGAAACCGATTCATTCTGGCAATTGTCGAGCTTAGGAAAATAGATTAGGAAAACTGGAACACAAAATAAAAATTGTATTGTATTATACTATCTGTCACTATTGCGGCACCTGTCATGATTAGTTAAGAAGCTTACGTCCGTTTATCTCCTCCTTCCAAATTTCACTTTTATATGTATAACCGTTCAAAAGATACGGGGGGGCTACAGACTTTTGACAAGCACTGTAGATTTCTTTGATGGTACCTTGTTATAGATACTAAGTCAGAAAATGATGAAGTTACATGTCGATTTTTTGCTTATAAACAATTAGAATAACTTCTTAACCATTACCCGTAGAAAAATTATTTTTTCATATTTAGAAAGACTGAATTTTTATGAAAATTAAAAAAAAATAAAAAATTATTCTAGGACAATTAGGGACGAAGTTGCCCCCAAACCATTTTTTAATTCACAGCAGCTTTCTTAATAACAATTACGAAATCAAATCAGTCACATTTGAAAGAACATACTTCAAAGTTTTAATGTACCAAATATAAAAAATATATACTTTCAAAAAAATCATCCACAAAGCATCAAATTGTGACCCTTAAATCGGCCGGCCTTGAAACTTGGGAGATTGGTGAGAAGGGGGAAGGAACTGTTAGTTGTATCTCTGGTTATCGCCTATGGATTTCGACGTTTCTTTTTTTAATTTGTATGTACTTTTTGCGTACAGTACGAATATGCGTTATTTAAATAAATTAATTGTTATATACACCATCAAATTTGTTTAAACATTTTTTTTTTCAATTTTGTTTTAATATCATTTGAAGTAATTTTAATCACAAAACATAAATATTTATGAATAATATAATAATACATAGTTTTTAATTAAACTTAGTAATAATTTAAAGTATTAAAAAGCAAATTACCTATTCCATTCAATTGTTTCTAAAAATAGTATTGTTATGTGGAAATGTAACTATGGTAGTTATAGATGCTAAGTCTTAGCGTCATATTGTAGCACAACTAATCCTATGATGTTCTGTATGCTTAAACAATGTGTTACACAAATTTTGGGGCATGCTCCGGTAGCTCTAGTATCAGAGACCAAGGGGTGGATTCTTAAATGATAGAAATTTAACTGCTCGTTGGGGGCGCCCTAATTAAATATAGAATATAGTAAATGCTTAAATGTAAAAGTATAAAATTAAGAATGCCGGCTTTTTGAAATATTTGTACTTACCATATCTACTCTTATACCTGGTTACTTTCTCGTTGATACGAAGGATAGAGATTGATAAAGAAAATCGAATATTTAGTTAAACATAATCCTTACTATATTGATACAACAGGAAAACAAATAAAAATTTAGCAAAAGCCCCTCTGTGCCTCAGTGGTAAGAGCGTCTACCCTTGGATCGAAAGGTCCGAAACGTCGTAAGATCGAATCTCACCAAGTTCAGAAATTTTTCGTTTATTATAAATTAATAAATGAGAAGAGTTTCTGTCCTTGTGGGATCGGTACTCACCGGGCGGAGGGACCGCACACGTTGGATACAATTAGCGTTTCTTTGCAAAGACAGTGACGTCGACTTTGCAAAGTAACAAAACACTTACTCAACACACACACCACATTATGACACTAGGTACATAACTGCAAAAATTCACCGTGCCAATAGCCATAAGTTGTCGAAACATTAGCTAAATAATAAAAAAATAATATAATTTAGCAAAGTTATTATTGAAAAAAGTCCTGTAATCATTTAGAAAATTTGCTAGTAAACGTCAAATTTAAAAAAAAAAAATAATATAGCGCAAGTGCCTTGTCGTTTTCCTATTTGTGGATGATCCATGCTGCAGTTAGTGTATTAGCAGGTGTTAAGCAATAATTGTCCTTGTTGTCATTGTTGGTTCTAAATTTTGAAAAAATTGGGTGGAGTGACTGTAGATTGGATCCCCTGACGTATGGCGACGGCTAAATTTACATTTACTAGTTAAGAGGATGGGTACGTATTTTCGGCTCCAATGGTATTCAAATGGGAATTCATTTTTATCGAATCCTGAGAAAACTAATAAGTATTTTTGAAAAATTTAAACGCAGAATGGAAGATTGCGTCATTGGCGACGGCCGAAAATCCCTGAGAACTTCTATAATGTTTATTTTAATAAGTTACAGGGGTGAAAAACTAAGAGAAAATTTAGTGTGATATTTAATTTCAAATATCTCATTCAAAATAAACTTTTAATTTATTCTAAGGGACTTTCGGCCCTCGGTAATAATATAGTCTTTTATTCTGCGTTTACATTTTCCAAAAATATTTATTGGTTTTTTCAGGATTCGAAAAAAATGAACACAATGTCCGTGGTAATATTTCCAAATCTATCTTTGTCATACAACGCACTCAGTCGAATAGAATATTGTCAGCATGCTGTCAGTCAGACAGTGACAATCAGTGACAATTTTAAATATTTGACACGGCAGCGGGAATATTTTGAGTTGTTGATTAAATAATATTGATATATAGTGTATTTGATAAATAATTGAGTTAAGACGTGACCTTAATAAAAAGTTATTTATTGTGTATTATTTGTGGAAGATCCAAGCAGAGAATACATCAGGATAATATATTCTGTGATCCAAGTATTTTGTTGTTAAAGATGTTCAAAATTGTAAGCGCTGCATAGTAACAATATGCTATTAAAAAATCACTTAAACACTTTTCCTCTTTTCTCGATTGAGTATTAGTTTTTTTGTACATATAAATTATTACAAACACTGAATACATATAGTCCAGGAACCGAAGCTTTTCACCTCGCAATTTTTACAGAATGAATCGATTTGCTTGAAAATTTGAGAATAAGTAGTGGATAGTCCAAGGATCAAAATCTATATGATGCCGAAAGGCGCTTTTACAATGGGGGTGGTTGCCACCCCATCTCGCGGGTGGAAATTTTTTATTATATTTTTGCCGCAAACCTTGATAAAAACGTTTATTATAAGCAAAAAATGTTCTATACATTTTTTTGATAAAATTAATAGTTTTCGATTTATTCGCTATCGAAAGTCTTAGTTTTATATCGAAAAAATCAATGTTTTACCAATTGTACTCATTTACGATTCACTCAATTTTTGCCGTAGAAAAAATTTTTTCAAACCAAGTTCTTGGGAATTACCTAACCTACAATTTCATCTTAAAACATGTTTTCGTATCTCTGACGCTAATCTTTCTATTCAGAAGAAAATGGCATTTTTACCAAACTACAAAAATTCGTTTTTCGCTTTTAACTATAGTTTTTTAAAAACTAATCATTTTAAGCCACTCAAACTTCTAGAATCTATTAATAATACATAAATAAAGAAGAATGGATAAGGCCAATGCCTAAAAACACTGCTAACTTAAATTATTATGCTTCCAATTGGATTTCTCCTTTTTTTTTTTTCAAAAAAATATATTGATTTTTTAACTTTAACTTTTCTATTTTTTATCTTAGAAAGTTTGGTAAAAAAGAATTTTGTAGGTTTTTACAAGATCTATAAGTATATTATTATTAAATCTTTTAAAAATCCTCGGTCTCAAAAAGAGATGACTTTGAAAGGGTCGGTAAAGATGGTTTTTGCATGTTATTACAAGTTTTAATTGTCAATAGTTCACTGAATTGTTGCCGTAGAAAAAATTTTTGCAAACCAGGCTCTTGGAAATTAACTAAGCTACAATTTCGTTATTAAACATTTTTTTGTATCTCTGATGCTAATCTTTCTATTCTGAAGAAAATTCCATTTTTTCCAAACTACAAAAATTCGTTATTCGCTTTAACTCCATTTTTTTAAAAACCAATGATTCTAGGTCAGTCAAACTTCTAGAACCTATTAATAATAATAATACATAAATAAAGAAGACCAAATAAGGTCAATGACTAATTTTAATAAGGATCGTGATTAGGGCGGTTGCTTCCGATCACTTTTTCGCTGAAAAAAATAGGGACTGACATTCCTTTCATTATAAGTCACTTAATTTTTGAGCTAGTGACATTTTTTCTATTTCTAAAGATAGATATTTTTAAATACTTTAAATTTGTGTTAACAAGTTATCCTCTAAAAATGCATAGTTTTCCCGTCTTTTGACTTTGAAACTACAATATTTAGCATTTGACGAAGAAGAGCTAACATATAATAAATTATAGCCCGATTACTATTGGTCTTAAAGAAAATTTAAGAAAACGGTTTTGTTTATATTTTCAAAAGGTACATTTTTGTTAAGTAAAGTTGTTTTGATAAAACGAAAACTTTTTGAGTTATTAGCAGAAAACTGATTAAAAACATTGATTTTTTCGATATGTAACTAACACTTTCGATAGCGAATAAATCTAAAACTATTAATTTTATCACAAAAATATATAAAACATTTTTTGCTTAGAATAAATGTTCTTACCAACTTTTGTGGTCAAAATATATAAAAAAATTTCCACCCCCCAGATGGGGTGGCAACCACCCCCATGGTAAAAGCGCCTTTCGGCATCATATAGATTTTGATCCTTGGACCATCCACTACTTATTGTCAAATTTTCAAGCAAATCGATCCATTCTGTAAAAATTGCGAGGTTTTGTCCTATTTTAAGCTTCATTACCTCCATCTGTTCAACTGTCAATTAGTACAGACGTTTGAAAGTAGCTCAGTGTTATATTTCAATTTTAGTTTTGTATAAGCTGCCTTTTGAACTTAAAGTGTGATATTAGTGTAAATTATAGTATAAAGTGAAAATAAGAATCAAAAATTACAAGCGGAAGAGGCTGTAAGTTAAAAATTTTGAAAATTAAATTATTTTAAAACTGACAACATATAATATTTAACAACTGTCAAATAAAAATATTTGGCTAGAGATAGGAGTAAACATTTTGGAACTGTAGAGGTGGGCGTTACTCCTTACGGTATAATAATAAAATAATAGCTGATAAAACTAAAATGGAAGTCACTATTCCGCCAGAACCACCTGACAGGGGAAAAAATTCTAAGATGTCAACAAATGCAAATGATAAGGTCATAAAAAATCTGTACACAAATAATGATAACGGACCTTTTTACGTATATATCGAAAACAAAAACGGTAATTTTGGAAAATTGCACCGAATCGAGACAGCCAGAATAATATTAAAGACAGTGCCGGAGGTACAAAATAATATTACATTAATAACAGTAATTGGTAGGAATAAAGTAAAAGTCGAACTTAATTCTTTTGAAAGTGCAAATAAATTAATAATTTCCGAAAAGTTAGCAGCAAAGGAGTATAATGTTTACTTACCAACATTCCTTATACAAAAAAGGGGAGTAATTAAGTTAGTTGATAAAGACCTGGATGAGGAAGAATTAATTATAATAATTCAACCTAGATATGGATATAAATTTGAGGTAGTTAATGTAAAAAGAATTAACAGAAGAGTTAGGAATTCAGATGGAAATATAGAGTATATCCCTACATCTACCATAATAGTATCTTTTAAGGGTCAAACGATACCTCAGCAGGTAATTATAGAAAAAATGATATATGAAGTCGAAGCATATATCCCCAGATTAGTTCAGTGTTTGAAATGTTTGAGATTTGGACACGTAAGTTCCCAGTGTAGAGGAAAAGATAGATGCAAATATTGTAGTGAAGAACATGAAAGTAATAATTGTACCGACAAAAAAGATATAAAATGTGCACTTTGTAGCGGTAATCATATGGCAACAGATATGACGGCACGTTGTCCAGAAAGGGAAAAGCAAAAAGAAATTAAAAATATAATGAACTCAGAAAAACTATCTTACTATGAAGCCAACGTCAAATACAAAAAAAAAACTTTTCTACAGTGGTTAAAAGCAATCCAGCAACTACCTCGAGTTATTATACAATAGCAAAACGGAAGAGGACTGGAAGTATTAGTTCAAATACGAAAAATACGGCAACAATGGAGTAACATAAACAAATATTACGTAATCCCAATGTACAGTCACAACCGGTTTTTTCAAACTACCATAATATACCTGATTATCACAACAATAGTGATAATTTACAAATGGACAGTAAAAATGTTTGTGAAAATATATTAGATTTTATAAAAACTAAATTATATCAATTAAGTTATATTATGGACATAGAAACATTAGCAGCTTTAAAAAATAATATAGAGAAAGTAATAAATAACACTAATGGCTAATATTAATATGTTGCAATGGAACGGTAGGTCTGTTTTAGCAAACAAATGTACTTTAGAAATGTATATTTTTGATAAAAATATTTCTATTTGTTTTTTATCGGAAACTTGGTTTAAAAGAAATATGAATATTCATTTTTCAGGATATAATATATATAGAGAAGACAGACATGATGGATATGGAGGAGTGGCCTTGCTGCTTAAAAGCGGTTTGGCTGTTTCTCCAACTCCATTATATCATAAAATAAATAATGTAATGACTATTAGCATAGCTGTCCGATTACCTTCAGGAAAAACAATAAACTTATACTCAATATATGTTAAACCTGGATTAAGTATTTCACAGAATGATTGGAAAAAATTTTTTGGTAGTTTGAAAAAACCATTTTTGGTAGGTGGTGATTTTAATTGTCATAACGTTGCTTGGGGTTGTAGTACTACGGATCGTTTGGGGAAAAATTTATTAGAGGCCATTGATGAATGCAATTTAATATATTTAAATAATGGTAAAGAAACTATTTTGTCTAGACCGGGAAGTATTAATAAGTCGGCAATAGATATTACTATTTCTACAGCCGATGTTGCTCATTTATTTGACTGGGACGTGGATGATATGACATTAGGTTCAAATCATTATGTAATTTTAATGAAGATAAATTTGAATTATAACGTTAATAATATTAATTATACTAGAAAAAAATGGAATATAGAGAATGCAGATTGGACGCTTTTTTCTTCTTTTATGGAACAATATGCTGAAATTAATAAAAATAATAATGACTACCATACCTTTATTGAAGAATTTAAAAAATGTATTAAAATTACTGTTCCAGAGAAGAAAAAATCGTTTCACGCAAAATTTAATAAGAATTGGTGGAATCCAGAGTGTAGTAGAGCAATAAAGCAACAACAATTAGCACTTAAACAGTATAAAAAACAAGGAACAATTGAAAATTACATTAACTACAACAAATGCACAGCTATTACTAAAAAAATAATAAAACAAAGTAAAAGAAAAGCGTGGAGAGAATTTTGTGTCTCTTTAAATAGAAACACAAATATTAAAACCATTTGGAGTCAAATACGAATGTTAAATAATGCCTATAAACCACCCATAAGTTCAGTTATGGAAGGAGATTGGATAATAAATTTTTTAATAAAATTTGTCAACCGGGTCCTGCTCAAATTATCATATACTCGACTAATGTAGAAGAACATTATTTAGTAAAATCATTTACTATGAATGAATTAGAAGCGAGTATAAAAATAAACAAAAACACAGCTCCAGGACTTGATGATGTTCAATATATCATGATAAGTAAATTGGGAGAAGGGGCTAAGAATATGCTACTGGCAATTTACAATAAAATATGGAATACCGAATGTTATCCATCAAGTTGGAGAGAGTTTATAGTTTTACCCTTTCTAAAACCATACAAAAATCCAGAATTGCAAGAATCATATCGAGGAATCTCGTTAGGATCTTGTATTAGTAAAACATTTGAAAGAATGGTAAAGTGGAGATTGGAGAAATGGTTAGAATCTAATGAAAAGATACCGGCTTCACAATTCGGATTTAGAAGAGGATATTCTACCACAGAAAACATAGGTCATCTAGTAACAGATATTAATCTTAGTTTTACTGAAAATAAGTCTGTTACAGCTTTATTTATGGACATAGAAGGAGCATACGATAATGTCAATCTTAGTATTCTATATAACAAAATGTCACTAATTGGTCTTCCGGAAAGTTTTAATAAAAAAATAATTAAGACGTATTCCAACAGAAAAATATTCCTAAACATCAACAATAACCTGTTAGGACCTCAAATTGCTAGAGATGGATTACCACAAGGAGACATATTAAGTCCAGTATTGTACCTTATATATACACATGATTTAGAAAAAACAGCAAAATTTTCAAAAATTATACAATTTGCAGACGATGTGGTAATTTATCAAGATCAAACTGAAATTAATCAAGGAATCAAAAATATCAATGATAACTACATAACAATTAGTAACTGGGCATTTAAAAATGGACTTACATTATCTAAAGATAAAACTCAAGCCTGTCTATTTACTAGACAAAGGAAAAATGTCCCAGTAGAAATAAAATTAAATAATATAAATTTTCCGGTACAAAAATCTGTAAAACACCTCGGTGTCATTTTGGATCAAAAACTTCTATGGAAAGAACAAATAGAAAATATAATTAGGAAAACAGAAAAAGGAGTAAATATCTTACGAGCAGTTTCACATTCCACATGGGGAGCAGATCCCAATCTCTCTCTTTTGGTCTATAGAGCTTATATAAGAGCAATAATAGATTATGGATCAGTATTTTATGCGGACGCAGCCAACTGTTATCTACAAAAAATTGAAGTCGTTGTGAACAAATGTTTAAGACTGTGTTTAGGCGCTCTAAAGTCTACTCCAATAAATAATTTATTTATAGAGTGTTCTGAAATGCCTATGACAATAAGAAGATGCAAACTAGGCAGTCAATTTTTAATTAAATTACTACATAAAGAATCCAATATAATTGAAAAAATTCATCGATTGTCAATACAAGATTTAATGAATAAATACTGGCAAAAAAAAGAAATCACCTTGTATTGCAGAATGCTATAGACAATTGGCTAAGTACAAGGAAAATATTCACACTACATCAATAAACCTAAGCTATACCTATAAATTCGAATAAACGATGAAAATACATATAAATTTCCTTCGAGATTATTCGAAATATCCAAATCAAATAAGAAATCTAATGTTTGAAACAGATGTAAAAGAATTAGTACCAAATTCATATCAAATTTATACAGACGCATCAAAAAACAAGGAGGGAACAGCCTGTGCAATATATGATCCACAAGTTAAGTATAAAAAAATGGTAAAATTAAATATAAACACAAACATATATTCGGCGGAGTTAATAGGTATACTAGAAGCCTTGAAGTATTGTCAACATATTGTCACAAATTCAGAAATTGTTATAATAAGTGACAGTAAAAGCGCTTTGTCAAAAATAAAGCACCTGAAGATAACTTCCAAAGTAAATTATATTATTTTGGAAATAATCAAAAATATTAACAAATTAAATACAGATTTAAAAAAAATACGGTTAGTGTGGGTCAAAGGACACAGCGGAATTATGGGTAATGAACTGGTGGATTCCTTAGCTAAGCAGGCTCTAAAAGAAGGGATATATATTGACTACAAATGTACACCTGAAGAAATTAAAAATATTAGCACTAATATATATAAAACCATCTGGAGCAAAGAATTTGAGGAAATTAAAAAAGGTATGTACTATAAAGAAATCCAATGTACAATACCATCAAGACCATGGTTTGCAATGACAACTCTTCCAAAATACGCAGTGAGACAAATATGCCGGTTAAGATTTAACCATGCATTGATTCCAACATATCTACATAAAATTCATTTAAGAGACAATCCATATTGTCAATGTGGAGAAATAGGTGATGCTGAACAAATGATTTTAAATTGCCCTCTAATACAAATAAAAATAAATATGTTTATAAGTAAATTATACAGTTGTAAAGATATAACACACCCAATAAATTTAACATATATATTATCACAAATTAATAATACAGAATTAATGCAATTATTTATAGAACATATTAAAAATATAAAAATCAAATTATAAACTAACTAACGTAAAGACCGAAATTAAAATCTATTACAATATATAAGTAAAACTGTGTTTTTGCCTGATGTGGTATTCCCACTGATCAGTGGTCATTCCTTATAAAGTATGTAGAGTAAGTAGGATAGAAAATGTTGAGTAGATAAGTATAGGAAAATATTATTGTAAAATAAATGAGCAAAATTGGTGAATCGGCGAATGAGCTTTGAAGGGCCCGTAGTCATACAACTCCAAAGAAAAAAAAAAGCTTCATTACTTGGACTAATAGTTGGTGAAAAAATTATCACATTTATTAACAGAATTAATAATTTTCAATTATAAAAATAACATTTATCCAAGAACATTCAAAAGCCATCTCTTTAAATTAATGATGGCATTGTCAAGTAGAATGACATTCTAGTAATGTTTACATATCCATACCAATGTGAATTTTACTACACGTAATTCGCCGTGTAAAGACAGAAAAAGTAGGGATATCCCTAAAATATTTGCGAATTATGTACCGATGGCCTTAATTAATAATAATCTGCAGTCTCTATTTCAAACATAATCAAACCGAAATTGATGAACTAAACTTTTTCATTTTTCTCTATTTAAGTTTCTCATTTAATTGCATATACTGCATTTTCCTGTCACCGTGTCACAAAGAAAATTGTCCAGTGCAAGTACATGTAACAATAATTATTACATGTACTTGCGCTGGCCAATTTTTTGTGTAACACGGTGACAGGAAAATACAGCGTGTTTTATATGTTCGGTTATGGGTATTCTTTAATTCTTCCTACTGTATTTTGTTTTATTTGCAAATCAGTTAATCCATTTTAAGGAGGATTTAAGTTAGTTATGACAGTTCTCATGTTTCTTGTATAAACTTTAAAATGATATTTATTGTATTTGATTACTTTATTTGATTTCTCTATTTGATTATTATGTGATAATAATTATGATATTTGAACTTAAAATATATATTTGAACTTAATAAATAAATAAAATATTTGAACTTAATATAGTGATTTGGTTTAGTTTTGTCATAATTACACTTTTCTTTTTGGTTTTACCAAACATTTAAAAACAGTAGTGTTCTATTTTTAAATAGATATTCTCCCCCTGCCCTTTTTTGTGTTTTGTATCTACGATATGCTATTTCGTATCGATACTTATGTCGCTGTTTCACTATTTTATTGGCCTGTCCTTTTTATTTTCCTTATTGGTCTAGCTTCTTACACAATTTTCACTTGCCTGTTACTTTCCGTCCGTATTCTATGATTGAACCATTTTAATTTTTTCTCCTTCATTGGGTTCAGCAACGGTTTTTATTTCTGAGTTTGTCTGTCCTTTTTTAGACACGGCGGGTTCGTTGGTAAAAATATTCCCATGAGATTTTTTTGCATAATCTTATTCGTGAGATACCCCAGAATAAGGTTCAAGAAGTCGCTCACGCGAAAAGTGGTCCAAATTTTTTTAACTTTTTTTTAATCAAATTGCAAAAATCAATATTTTTGGCTTGAACAGATTTTTTTTAGGTTTTTTGGACCATTCTGGACAAAAACAGGTCTATTATATTTTTTCTCTAAAGTAGATCGTTTTCGAGTTATAAGCAATTTAAAATTTGAAAAACGCGAAAATGGCCATTTTCAAGGCTTAATAACTCGGTTAAAAGTTACTATCATGAAAGTCAGAAAGTGACTAAATCAAAGTTTAAAGCTCCCCCTACAAGTTCCTGAAGAAATTTTTGTCATTATTTTATTACTAAGCTGTTATTTTTAAGAAATAATAATGAGCGCCAGCACGTGTTAGGCGGCCGTAAATGCTGAGTGCGAGAGAGATGCCATTGCGACAGTCCACTTGTGCATCTTACTCGCACTCACATTTAGAGCCGCGTCAATACGATCTAACCGCTTATTGTTATTAATGAAAAATAACAGCTAAGTAATGAATTATTGACACAGATTTCTTCAGGATCATGTAGCGGGCGGACTGGGACGTTTTGCCGTCGCCGTTTCGCCGTCGCCATTTCGCCGTCGCCGTTTCGCCGTCGAGCCACTTCGCCGTCGGCCGTTTCGCCGTCGAGCCAGTTCGCCGTCGTCCGTTTCGCCGTCGCCATCCCGGCATTGGTTAAGTTTACAAGAACGTGATAACATACTAACTTTTTTATACTAAATGTCGCAAGAACGTGATAACATACTAACTTTTTTTATACTAAATGTCAGTGTAAATAAAATGCTGATGTTGCTAGTAAAACCAAAAACAAATCATTAAATAGATAAATATGACTATTATCAGATTCCCGGAAATAAACAATATTGAGAAAAGGGATTTCAATTTCAATTGTTTTTACTGTATCAAAAATAAAAAACTTCATTATGCAAAAGTGATAGTATATAATCGTTCGAAAACCATTCAAAACTTATATACAAGTAATGATCATCCTGAAATTATAAGTACGAATGCTAACAACGAAATGGCGACGGCGAAATGGCTCGACGGCGAAATGGCTCGACGGCGAAACGGCGACGGCGAAATGGCTCGACGACGAAACGGCGACGGCGAAATGGCGACGGCGAAACGGCAACGGCGAAATGGCGACGGCGAAACGGCGACGGCGACGGCTTTAAAATTTGATTTAGTCACTTCCTGACTTTCATAATAATAACTTTTAACCGAGTTATTCAGCCCTAAAAGTGGCCATTTTCGCGTTTTTCAAATTTTAAATTGCTTATAACTCGAAAACGATCAACTTAGAGAAAAAATATAAGACCTTCTTTGTCCAGAATGGTCCAAAAAACCTAAAAAAATTTGTCCGGGTCAAAAATATTGATTTTTGCAAATTGATTAAAAAAATTGTTAAAAAAAAATTTGGACCATTTTTTGCGTGGGCGACTTCTTGAACCTTATTCTGGGGTGTCTCACGAATGTGATTATGCAAAAAAACCTCATGGGAACATTTTTCCCAACGAACCTGCCATTTTCGCCTTGTCTATTTTTGGCCTTATCGTTTTTCTGAGGTATTCTTCCTCCGGTCTAGGACATTTCGCCGTCGCCGTTTCGCCGTCGCCGTTTCGCCGTCGCCATTTCGCCGTCGCCGTTTCGCCGTCGAGCCATTTCGCCGTCGCCGTTTCGCCGTCGAGCCATTTCGCCGTCGCCGTTTCGCCGTCGAGCCATTTCGCCGTCGCCATTTCGTTGTTAGCATTCGTACTTATAATTTCCGGATGATCATTACTTGTATATAAGTTTTGAATGGTTTCCGAACGATTATATACTATCACTTTTGCATAATGAAGTTTTTTATTTTTGATACAGTAAAAACAATTGAAATTGAAATCCCTTTTCTCAATATTAAGATTAGTCCGAAACTTCAATGCCGATGCAGATATTTTAGAATATCTGAGAGGACTTGCCCATAATTATGAAATGTAACTTTTGAAATATTTTTAATACTGTAAATATTTTACTTTTTAGACGAAAACAATGTATAGTTGAATACGAAAATATAACTTGGTTTTACGCGGTTTTACTAGCAACATCAGCATTTTATTTACACTGACATTTAGTATAAAAAAAGTTAGTATGTTATCACGTTATTGTAAACCTAACCAATGCCGGGATGGCGATGACGAAACGGCCGACGGCGAACTGGCTCGACGGCGAAACGGCCGACGGCGAAATGGCTCGACGGCGAAACGGCGACGGCGAAATGGCGACGGCGAAACGGCGACGGCGAAACGTCCCAGTCCGTTCTTCCTCTGCTACTTGTCTCTAACTCTGCTGTCCTCTGCCTAAAATCCAGTTTTCTGCTCCGTATGTCTTCGGTTTTCTTGATATTTTTGTTGATGAATAAAACTTAGTCTTAGTTTTACTGTACTCTAGTATGTGGTTGAGGTCTTCCTGGATGCTTCCTAGGTTATATTTATTACTGTTGCTATGTGTTTGTATATCTTTATTTACTTTATTTTTATCTATCATATTGTATATACTTTTTTTTATAAAAAACTGTAAATTATGCTAAATTGTGATTTGCGCTAGTGAATAGTTTTATATTAAAAACATTTAAAGGCAATGTCTCAAAACAATTTTTTTTTCTATATACATACTGTTAAACTTTATATTTATCGAAAATCGTTATCTCGTTAACCGGACGGTTGTATATTTCACAATAAGTTGTGAAAAACATTTACACCTTGTCTTTGTCGGCTCGGGATGACTCTCTGGAGATTAGAAACAGCTTGGAAATAAGTTTTATTCCTGAAATTTCCACCATTACGGTCGGTGCGTTTGTAAAAACGGACGTTATGTTATAACAAATGGGACAAGGGAATCGGTAGGAGCGCATATAAAAAAAGGACAAGGAATAAAGGACAATTGTTTCTAAGTTCGATTGGAAAAATAAATTATAAACAAGGTTATGATACCTTACAAATGGCGGACAAGCACTACTTTTATAAGATAAATTTAAGTGAGGTCGTATTGCAAGTAATACATTATTTAAAAGCTCTTTAGACCGGTCTAGTAAGACTCAAAAATAGGAGTAAGGTTACAATAATTACCATCAAGCTGAAAATTGGCAGGATTTTTCAAAATACCATCATAAATGAGATCTAAAAAGCCCTCATACATCCGACTCGAGCTAAAAAATTTACGCGGGGTCAAAGTCAAAGGTCACCAAATAGGGTTTTTAGCGATTTTCAGCGAAACGGTAAGGTATATCGTAAAATTAGTTCTAACAAAAAATGTAGATTAGATAATTATCTATAGAAAATATCATAATACTTTTTTTCGTAAGAGCCACCGTTTTTGAGATACAACGATTCAAAGAGTTGAGACAATCGTGATAATATGTATTAGTACACCACGTATATACATCACTGAAGCTGTAATACAAGTAAATATAAAAATATTCTATCGGTCAACTTAACTTATATTACACATAATAATACAAGATATTATAAATATGATAATGTTTCTACTATACAGCTAGCTGTCTACCGAGGGATGCAATTTAAACCTGTATTATATTACAGTGGCAACAAAAAAATCTTTACAAACTGAATGTAACGCGAAAATAATAAGAATTATTATTTCAATTGTACGGTTTATACCCAAAAAAATTGATATGAAAAAGTATTAACTTAAAATAATTATTCTTGCTTATGCATCTTATTCAATTTGTATAGATGTTTTGTCGGAATAAACACGTTCTATCGGTACGTCGGCTAATCTAATCACCCTACCTATTCTTTCCTCAGAAGGGTTTGAACATAATAATGATAACCAACTTTCTAGGCAAAATGTTTATTGCTAAGTACTAATAAACATTTCTTACTATTATGCAAATTACACCGTTATCTTCCTGGGTCGCTAAATCCTTCAGGTAGATGACACCCTCGAGGTATTAATTAGTCTTGAGTACTACTCCGAAGTGAAGATACGTGTTAAACCTAATTTTAATTGAATGTGCTGAAGTTTAAAAAAACTAAAATTCAACTCCACAAGAAGTTATTTCCAACGGAATTAGCTTCCTTCTCTCTATATTTGCAGCGCCTAAAAAAACTGCGTGCTTAGATAAGTTTTGATATGCATGTTTCTTTAAAAATACTAGAAATAAAAAACAAGTGAAATTATCTTGTCTTCCTCCAATCTCAGCGGCTGCTCATCAACATCTTTTCGGGTATACTACCAAGTTCAAGTGTGGCTTGGTTATTAGCTAGATCCAAAAGACTGGGAATGGAAATTAGTCGACAGTTTATTAGAACTAATTCAAACTTTACTCCCACCGGTGCCGGAAAAACTCCTGAACACAATTTTTTGGGACTGTAAAAAGGGATGTACCGCTAAATTTGGATGCAAAAAAGTTGGTCTGTTTTGTTCGGTAGCATGCACTAATTGTCAAAACAGGTCGTACTCCAATGTTGAATCATCAACAATTGAGGATTCATTTGATTCTATCGAGGAGCCATGCGATGTGTCATTATTGGGGCAATTTACTTGCACCTAGGATGAACAAGAGGAAGAAGAACAACAAGAAGACAAGAAGAAGAAGAAGAACAAGAAGGTGAAGAAGAAGAAGAATAACAAGTAGAAGAGGAAGCAGAAGTACCTATTAGAAAATTATAAACCAATTGGATAAATTTCCCTTTTTCTTTTAATTTATAATGCTTTTTATAACTTTTATCATTTTTAAACCTTGCCAATATCAATTATTCAATAGCTTCAAAATTAAACAGAATCTTAACAGATCCGTGAAATATGGCTTCTTAGGCCAGGGTAATAAGACAAAAATATACCCTGTTCGTGACACTTCAGCAGGCAGGGTACTGAAGCGTTTTTCGACAGGTAATACCTATAGGAACAAATTATAACTATTTCCTGCGTAGGATCTGGCGGCCATTTTTATTTATAAACAATTAACTGTCAAAAAATGGCATTTTCCCCATTTTATTCAAATCAACGGAAAACAGTGAAGCTCATGATTTTTTTTGTACAAATATCTTCGAGATTATGGAAAAAGCTTTAAAATGACGTATTGCAACGTTTGATATACGCATTTATTGTTAATATAATTGCGAAAAATTGTTAGAATTGCAAAAAAAATATTTTCTCAATAACTTGTAAAAATTAGTGTGCAGCTTTGAAATTTTTGTCAAATGAGGGTTCTTTGGTGCTTAATATGTGATAAAAATTTCAAAGCGATTCATTCAATTGTTTAAATTTTATTTAAATTGTTTATCCCAGAGAGCATTTTTTTGCAATAACATAAGTCAGAAAAAAATGACCTTAGAGCCATTCCACAGGTGTCAAATGAAAGAGCATGAGCTACATTTTCAACATGGTTTAAAAAAGTGAATAAAAAATGCATTTGTTAGTAATAAATAATTATGCAAAAGTATCGTCAATTTTTCTTTATAAAATTTTTGAATAACTTTTTCCAAAAAAATTAAGTTTTTTACCCTGATTTAAGTGCACAACTACCAAGTAATGATATCTATATCATAATTGATAAAAAATTGTAATAAATATGTATAATTTCTTATATAACAAAATAAAAAATTTATAAGGAAAGGTTTACGATACATTTGCATAATTATTTATTACTAATAAATGCATTTATTATTCACTTTTTTAAACCAAGTTGAAAATATAGCTCATACTCTTTAATTTGACACCTGTGGAATGGTGCTAACGTTATTTTCTTCTGACTTATGTTATTGCAAAAAAATTCTGTCTGGGATAAACAATTTGAATAAAATTTAAACAATTGAATGAAACGCTTTGAAATTTTTATCACATATTAAGCACCAAAGGACCCTTATTTGACAAAAATTTCAAAGCTGTACACTAATGTTTACTACAGTTATTGCGAAAATAATTTTTTTGTAGTTCCGATCTTTTTTCGCCATTATATTAACAATAAATGAGTATATCAAACGTTGTAAAACGTCATTTTAAAGTTTTTTCCATAATATGGAAGATATTTGTACTAAAAAACACATAAGTTTTCCTGTTTTCCATTGATTTGAAAAAAAAGTGAAAAATGCTATTTTTTGACACTTAATTGTTTATAAATAAAAATGGCCGCCAGATCCTACTCAGGAAATAGTTACAATTTGCTCTTATTGGTATTACCTGTCGAAAAAACGCTTCAGTACCCTGGCTGTTCAAGTGTCATGGAAAAAACCTTATTACCCTGGACTATCTGGGGAAACCACGTTAAAAGATGCGCTAAGTGCACTACCTCAAAGGTGATGTGGAAACGTGAGCGCATATTATGACGATTACAACTTTTTGAATCGTTGTATCTCAAAAACGGTGGATCTTAGGAAAAAAAGTAATAAGACATTTTTTATAGATAAGTATCTAATCTACATTTTTTGTTGGAACTAATTTTATGATAAAACTTACCGTTTTCCTAAAAATCGTTAGAAATTATATTTGGTGACCTTTGACCCCTCGTAAATTTTTTAGCTTGGGTCGGATTTATGAGGACTTTTTAGATTTCATTTATGATGGTATTTTGAGCAATCCTGCCAATTTTCAGCTTGATGGTAATTTTTGTATCCGCAGATGTGTAAGTTGACCAGAGTACTTGTATTCCTTATAGGTCAGCAGATGGACGCGAAATACGACGATACCGTGTAATTATCCGTGTCACCACCGAATTCAATGAAATTTTGGTTTAGGTTTCTCTTACCCTTCAATTCACTTTTTCAGTTATGCCGTTGCTTTCACTTAATGGCGAGGAAATTCACCCGTTCTCGGGGGTGAAAAACATAACTTTCAAATAAGTCTGGGAATGGACAAACTGACTGATTGTAAGCAACTTTTATTATGTAGAGTTTTTTTTTTCGCTAAGCCAATATTTTTGGTTTTTTTTGCGATTGAAAACGTTCATTTTTCAACAAAATAAAAACACATTTACAGACAGATTTTCGCAAGTAACTCAAAAACTAAGTTTGTCATCGAAAAAGATGTTCTTATCAAAAATGTAGCATTAAAATAAAACAAAACAATCGTGTATGTATGAAGTCTGTAGACTGTAGACCCAGTAGAATCAGCCTTGTAGCTTATGTAAAATAGGTTCGTATTCGTCAAAAAGTACTAAAAAAACAATACTTACGTATTGTTTACACGATCTGTAAGTTTCACTGGCTTAAGGCGCTTATTTTTGAAAGGGTTGTAGTTAAAAGGTCTTAATATATTTTACTAATAGGGGAGTGCAATTAGAACGAAAAGATACAATGTTTCGGAAAAAATCAAACAAGGTTATATTTTTCTAAAACTTTTTTTGTTAGTTTATAAATATGTTAAAGTAAAAAGTTCTACTCACAAATTTCTCCGCTAATTGTTTATTAATTGTTTAAACAATAACAATTATTTTGTATAAATAATGTTAAGAATATGGGTGAAATCAACATTTTATTTTGATAAAAAATGTTTTTATTTTAGTTTTGATTATGCTGAACCCGAATCTGACATTACAATTTGCAAATTCAAAATGGCGGATTCAAAATGGCGGATTTTTTCCTAAAAATCCTTAAAAAGTAGTTGTAAAATCCGATTTTTTTTTATAAAACGTGTTTGTTTACATATATGTGGATATTTTTGAGAAGTTGCTAAACCTGAATCAAATTTTGATAATTTAAATTATATAATGGCAGATCCAAAATGGCGGATAACCTAAAAAATAGTTGTAAAATCATAATTTCTTTACAAAATGTATTTATTTCTACATATATTTATTTTTGAGAGCTTTGGTAAACCTAACTTAAATGTTAACATTATAAACTATAAAATGGCGGATCCAAAATGCGGATTTTCGAAAAAGAACATAAAAAAGAACATTTTTCTAAAACATTTATTGTTTTTATTTTTAACAGGTTGTTGAATCTGAATTAAAGATTAAAAATTTAAATTTCAAAATGGCGGATCCAAAATGGCGGATATTTAAATGAAAAACAAGTAGAATCCAATCAAACAAATATGGAATTTCATTCTTAAAAAAAAAGATAAATAATTTTCACAATAATATTAAAGGGAAATAAGCCACAATATTATTAAAAAATGATTTTTATTAACGTTTCGACGCCCAAATCGGGTGCCGTTGTCAAAATACAAAATAATATTATTTTGTACTTTGACAACGGCACCCGATTTGGGCGTCGAAACGTTAATAAAAATCATTTTTTAATAATATTGTGGCTTATTTCCCATTATAAATAGTTAAAATTGTAAAAAATGCCACAAGAATAATATTAAAAATTAAAATGTATTAGAAAGACTATTAAAAAAAAACAAATTTTTGATTAGAGGGATATAATTACATATTGAAACATAGTTTTTAATTCCAAACAACTTTTCTTTATAAAAATTTTCGATATTGTGAAATATAAAGGTACTTTACTCTTGAGTGAAATTCATATTTTTTGACATACCTCGTACAAAATTAAAAAAAATTGATATTTGATGGTTGCGTCTTATGTTATATACGATGCAGAGTATTTTATAAAGAATAACTTTTTTTCGTAAAACTGATATTAAAAAAGTTATCAATAGGTCCCAAGTTACGCAGACATACTGTATAAGAATAAGCCACAATTTTACTAAAAAATGAATTTATTAACGTTTCGAAGCCCAAATCGGGTTTCGTTGTCAAAATACAAAATACTATTAAAATAAAACAAACATGTTGTTGTTAAGTAAAAAAATTCTTCTAATAATTTATTTAATCTGACTCATTTATATTGGCAATTCAGACGTATATTATACATATTATATATTAGTAAAATTGTGGCTTATTTCCCATAAAAAATACGTAATTATAAAAATGCCACAAGGAAATAGCTTCAGAACAACATACTGTATAAGAGCTAAAAAAAATTTTTTTGTTGAACATTTATTATTTTTGAAGCTTATTATTAAATGTATTTTAGGTAAGTTTTACAGAAAAAAGTTTTGATCACTCTGTATATACATTTTTTCAGCTGGTAATTTTCGGTTTTTGTATTACATTTTTGTTATCTTTCTAAGTTTTCTCAAAAATAAATTGTTTATTTCATTTTTAAACTAAAATAATTCAGTGTTTTTTAAAGATTACATCCCAAGATTTAAAAAAATAGCACAAAAATTGTATTAGATTTATTCAAACTTGAGTAATACCGTCTTAAAATGGTGGGAATTCTGTAAAACTACGAAGTTTTCAAAAAATACATTTTTTGAGACATCGTATTATTTGAATTAAATTTTTGAGATTTTTTTTGAATAAAACATCTTTTAGTAAGATGATTGAGAGTTAAGTTGTGCAAATTTTAGAGTTTTATAAGTAAAATTGTAGTAGTTACACATTTTTAAATCATTTTTAAACAAAATTCATGTAAGGCTCACTTTCCGCCCACACCGTACTTATGTCCATACGTTTTATTTCTTTTTATTACAACCATAGGATAGCTAATTTCATCTTCTTTCATGTCCAATTTGTAAAATATCTTTTGATCAATTAGTTAAAGAATTACATTAAAAAAACTCAACCGTGCACTTCTTCCAACGCTAGTTTACAGTGCGCCAATATGTGTGAGAAGGGTGACTTTAGCGTTATAAATAAAAAATTACAGAAGCTAGAGATTTAATTTTAGAAACATCTTTATATAAGGTTTTTTTTGTAAAATTTTCTGAATTTTTCAGTGGTCAAGTCAGTTTTTTTCTAAAAATTATATTTTCGGAGTTATTTAAAAAAACATCTAACTTCGTTGTTCATTTGTTTAATAAAAAATGAAGCACCCACTTCTCGAGTAGAACTTTTTGGTATGTTGTTTATTAAACATTTCTTAATGAAATTACAAAAAGTTTTATCTTGTTTGATTTTTTCCGAAGTGAAAATCTAAATGCACTCCCCTATAATGGTAGGGGAGCCCAAGCGGGGATTTTGCAGTTACTCGAACGCGTCAGATTATCCGCCAGAAAATGGGGAGAAACCTGTTGCCCTTCAGATGTACCTCTACCATATATTGGCTCTTAACACAGGGGAGTTCGTTAAAGGGGGGCAGAAAAAAATATATCGCACACCTAGTTCAATAGTGCCACAAGTGCAAAACACAATATTCTCGAGAAATGAGCAAAACGTTCTGTAGCAAACGCGTTATGCCCTGTAAATAATTTATTTTGAGAATGACTGGCTTCGAAATTACAATTTAGGTAGCATATTATACAGTTATTCGCTGGATCTTATTACAATTTATTAAAAATAAAACGTTATTATGATTTTAATAGTTATGGCGATATTGCATTTTGAAGAAAGTTATTTATAAAACGATACCTAGGAGATACGGCGGCAATATAATGAAAAAAGCAATTGATTTTTGCAGTTGTGGCTATATTGAATTACATCGGTTGTATTGTGGCAGTGTATATTATCGCCACATCTCTCTTGATTTTTGCAGTTGTGGCCATATTGAACGTATTGAATTACATCGGTTGTATTGTGGCAGTGTATATTATCGCCACATCTCCCAGTTAAAGCCATATTGCATTTTCAAAACCTTCAAAAACCCTACAGTGAAATACCCAAGTAACTTACTTTATACTTATCCAAAACAATGTTTTAGTTCAGGCTGTATTGAATTAGATGGGCCATTATATAGGCAATATTTTACAGCCTTAACCCAAAATTCGAATTTTTGCAGTTGTGGCACAATTGAACTAGGTGTGCGATATACTTAAAAATATTCGAAATTGTCAGATTAAGATAAGGTAAGTTGAGTACATGCAAAAGAGTGTATATTTCAAGAATCTGACGATTTGAGCGGTGCGTAAGAAAATGGACGATTTAAAAATTTCACAAAGAAAAAGCGAATAATTCGTGAAATAAATGTTAGATCGAAAAACTTAAGAATACCTGTTCAATATTTTTCAAAAATCTATCCAGTGATACCAAACAGGACCACCACGGAGAGGGGTGGGGGATAAATTTAAACATTAAACCAATTAAAATAAACATTAGATCAAAAAATTTCAAAATATACTAGACTTAATCAATATTTTTGAAAAGTCTATCGAATGGTACCAAACACGACCCCCCACGGAGGTGCGGTGGGGTGTTGCTTTAAAATCTTAAATAGGAGCCCCAAATTTTTATTCCAGATTTGGATTCTTTACGTAAAAATAAGTAAATTTTATTCAAAACCTTTTTTCGAATTATGGATAGATGGCGCTATAATCTGAAAAAACGATTGTTGGAAATGGAAAATTAAATTAAACATGGAAAGCCCCCACTAAAATGGAAAACTTCACTTAACTTTTTTTGGTTTTAGGATCTACTCTTCACAACCCAATAGAACCCCAAAGCGCTCGAGTGACTGCACATTTAGCATACTTTGCTCCCTACATGTACTAACTTTTTGAGTTATTTGCGAAAACCCGTCTAAAAATGTTTCTTTGTTGAATAATGAACATTTTTTCTTGCAAATAACCCGAAAATTCCCGATTTAGGAAAAACTCTATCACCTATAGGACAAACCAAATTATTAGAGGTATTCCATAATTTTCCAAGTCTGCATCGTCGCAGTTGATCAATGAACGCTATTTAAAATTCAGTGCTCGAATTTATAGGCAACAAAAATTAAAGAAAAGATGCCTACGATAATAATATCCAATATTGTATAGATAAACGAGTTATTATTACCTCCATCTAAAAGTTAATATATTATAATCCACACTTCCTTTTTGGTCAGAAGTCAAAGAGAGCAGTAATAAATAACACTTCTGTCCAATTTATTTCTTATTCTCGGCCAATCAATCGAATATTTGGCAACAATCGCTTCATCATGCCCTTTTATATGAAAACACCGTTACTTGTATTTTTTTCTCGGCCTTCGCAAACTTTTGCTAAAACACACCTTCACAAACAAACTTGGCGGAAACTTTCTCAGATTAATCCGCTAAATGTTTTGTTATTTGTTCGAATGAAGGACTGGAAAGAGGAATCCATCAATTATCGCCAGGAGAAGTCCCAATAGGTGCGCCGCTGATGAATTGGCTATATTTTCAGACAACCATTATAGCTCCTGAGACTTGAGGCTTATTTCTTTTCACGTTTAATCTTCCAACTTTATATTGTTTTGTTTACTTCGAACTTTCGTCATAGCCACCTCATATTTTTAGTTTTTGCTTCATGACTTTGTGTTATTGTTAGGAAAGGAAATGCCCGTGGAGACTGAGGAAAAAGTTTTGATGTATGGCATGGATCTTACTTCTTTGGAAACAAATCAAACCGTTAAAGAATGGCTGTATTATTGCAAAACTTTTACACAATATTTACAAATCAGATATATGTACTTCAAATCAATCTTTATACGGACTTAAAAGAAAGGGAAAGAAGTGTAACATAAGTAAAAAACATAATAAGTATTGGTATTACTGACAGATTCAAATGATAATTTTATTTTGATATTACTATCATAATAGAATAATAGTGTCCAGTTTTATACCTCTGACGCGGCTTTGGGATTATAGCAGGGTAGTCTGCTATATCTAGGGCCTACGGTATACAAGGAAGGTAACAGGGCCACGGCGGACACGCACCAACTCGTAACTCTTAACGAAAAATTTTTTCAAATCAAAATGTACACCGGCCAATTCGTAACTTTTCTACTACCTGGCCCTCCCAACTCGCAACTTTATACAGGTGAATTCGAAACCATTTTTTACTTCTAATACCCCAGGTAGATAGTTTAAAAGGTAAGAAATAAATTTGAACAGAAACGGATTAAGCCAATACGGGGCATATAGCATATTATGTAAGCGAATGGTTCTTGGTTTGCTCAAAAACATGTTGTGTATTATATGTACCTATACAAAAATAATAAAAATTGAAATCTCTTAATAAAATAATTGAAACAATATGATATATATAGACCAGGGCGGATCTGTGAAAAAACGTCTATTTGTGGATGTGCGAGGTGGCATTCATATTTTTGCAGATAAAGTTAGGTGACAACTTCAATAATAATAATTGACTTATGCTCCTTCTCAAATATGCCCGGAACATTAATAAAAAAATTAAAATATTTAAAAATTTCGAAAAACATTGATTTTTTTCTACTTCCTTTGCTTATAACTTTAAAACGATTCATTTTGGAGCAAAGTCGTTGAAAATAAAATAAAGATAATTGAATTTTGTATGATATACGACTAGTTAAAAATGTCTGAAATAATATCCTTTATGAAAAATAGCAATAAATACAAAATAAAGGGGCAAAATAAGCCTCTTCAGTGTTTTTCAATAACTTTGGTTGTACTTAGAACCTTCGTAATTAGCATAGAAAATCCTTATCATATGTACTTAAATCGTCTACCATATTTCATTAAAATCGACCTGATAGATTTTGCATAATTATTTTGAAATCTAAATTTTTTAAAAAAAGTTCAAATTTTTAAAAGACTTTCTGAACCAAAAGTAGACCATTTAGAAGTTTGCAAATTTTTTTACATATAAAGAGGCACTCTATCTATCCAATACACTTTACATAATTAAAATCGGATTATCTAAGCGGTCTCAGCACTGTTTCAAAGTTATAAAGAAATCTTTGGCATCCACGTTCACTCATTACGATATCTGTTACAATTATTTCAGCCATTTTAACAAAATTTATTTCGACTTTCTCATGTAGCTCGTCCAAGAGGCAATACATAAATGATGAATAACTTTTACACAACCTTCAAAGAGGATAATTTATACAAGTACATACCTGGAATACCGGTATTAGATTATCAACATCGTTAGTAATTACTTAGAAAAGAAAGTTACAAATTCACCGGTACTTGGTGGGTTACCGAATAATTATCTGCGCGCCAGAGTTACCAGTTGGGCTGCAATTAGGATGGGGGATTAAAATATTTACGAATTCACCGGGACCCGCCAGGGACACGCTTCAACCGCCTATTATTACCCCTGGTTTTACCCAAGGTACTCATTTTATTCAGGATGAGTCGACCTGGGGCCTATAGACATTTTTAAAAATGTCTAGTTGCTCTTGTCGGCGCTGGGATTTGAACCCCGACGTACCTGCATGCGAGTCAAGCATACTACCGCCTGAGCTACGCCGGCCTAGTACAATCATAATTTAAATAATATTTTAATATGTCATCTGGACCTTGTAAAGTACACTATAAAGGGTATTTTACGTATACCATATTATATACTAATTCCCTGAAAATTTTCGAAAACCTAATATAAAGGATGAGTGGGGCGGAACGCACCAAACATTAGGACTGTATAATAGGGTGGGCCGAAAAAAACTTTTTTTTATTTCGTGTTGCTATACCGCGGAAAAGTTGCTGCTAGGATAGAGTTTAAAATTACAAAAATAATTTTTCAAATTGGTTGATATCTTCCGGTCGCGCATTGGTCGTAAATTTTAAAAAAATTGGTTGTTTTTGAAATTTTTTTAAAAACACACAAATATTTTTCCCGTTTTGATATACCGCGTATATCTTTCCTTGAGGGGTCAGGATTGAAATAGAGCAAAAAAAAATATAATGACATATTCCGATTGCGCATCGTCCATGAAATATTAAAAAATGTCGTTTAATCGTTTAAGTGTACACCTGCCAATGCAGTGACTCTATTTTGATGACAGGAAAGATAAAACACTTGTTGTTGATTAGGTACAGTCTAAACAATATCAAAGAATCAAGAAAGAAGAGCACTACTCACTAATTCAAGAACCGGATTCAATATATATTGGACATTCACCCTATTCAGGTTCAGCTCGTGAAATCGCTAACTGTATTATTTCTCGTTTGTCTACACTTGACATTTCCTTGGATGAATTGGATGTTATTGGCTATGATGGCACAGTAACAAACACAGGCTGAAGAACGGGTATTATTTGCCTTATTGAAGAGCATTTGAATAGACCATTGCAATGGGGAGTGTGTCTTTTTCACTTTAATGAACTGCCATTTCGTCACTTATTTCAAGTTTTTGATGGTGAAACATCCGGTCCCATGTCTTTTAGTGGTCCACTAGGAGTTCAGCTAGGAGTGCGTGAAAATCTTCTACTAGTCAGGTTTGAGAGTATTGAATGTGAAATTCCAGATGAAAACCGGAAGCTGTTGAGCAAGAATCAACAATATTTGCTTGACATTTGTACTGCAGTGAAGTCGGGGTACTTGTCCAGACAGTGTACGTCGTCGCGATCCTGGACCTCTTTCACACTCAAGATGGCTAACCACAGCAAACCGTATTATATGACTTTACGTGAGAACAGCAGAACCTACTCATGAATATAAAATTTTAGTTTCTCTCATTATGAAGTCTTAATGCCTGTCTGGTTAAGTGTAAAGAAAAGTAAATATTTCACAGATGGCCCGAAACACGTGTTCCAGGCAATACAATCTTCAAGATTTTTACCTGAAAATCTCCTGCAAGTTGTTGATCCTGTCATAGAGAGGAACTCATTTTTTGCTCATCCTGAAAATTTGCTTCAAAGCATGCTTGTAGATGATAGGAAGCATATCCGAGAACTATCTCTAAAAGCGGCAATAAAAGCGAGAAACACAACAACAACAAGACTGTTACCTAAGAACTTTGTTACTAGAAAACTTATTTTCAGTGCAACTGACTACACAGAGATGATAGACTGGGGCACATGTCAGCTATCGTCTCCACCACTACTGGAGGATTTGGAGTCCAACTAATAGACCCACTGCGACCAATCTAACGCCTTGGAAATTTTGTCTTGCCTAACTTGACAAGCAAAATGTGTAGGAGGTCCATCGTGATGATAATACATTTGCATTTTTATGTGTAGTGGAACGTTCTGTAGTAGTAATGACAAGTAATTCTGTAAAAAATTTATGTAGTGCTTTCCTGTAAGGCTGTTCTTAAATATGAAAGATGATCGATCACACCACACCCGACGTTTACTGAAAATGTGTGATAAAAGTAAGCTTCAGTTGATGCATTTGGATTTTCGTCTGATCATACATGTGAGTTACGGCTACGGCTATTATTGGCTTAGCCAAATAGATAGTTAAGAGAAGAATACATATTGCTAATAAAACATATAATGGACTCATTAAACATCTAAGATCTAACAACATTACGAGAAAAACCAAATGCAAAATATACGAAACCCTGATAAAACCGGTCCTTATATATGGATCAGAGACATGGACACTGTCGAAAAGCGATGAGAACTTATTAGGTACGTTTGAACGAAAAATCCTTAGACACATATAAGGGGGTGAAAAAAAATGACGTATGGCGCAGAAGATATAATTTTGAACTATACGCAGCATACAACGAACCCGACGTCATAACATCCATAAAGATCGGACGTCTGCGCTGGATGGGCCATGTTGAACGAATGTTGGAGACGGAAACACCAAAACATATAATAAAGCAAACACCAGTAGGGAGAAGGTCAAAGGGAAGACCCAAACTTAGATACATGGAACAAGTGGAACAAGATCTGAAAACACTTGATATTACCCACTGGAAGAACAACGCAAGGAACAGAACAGAATGGCGGAAAATCCTAGAACAAGCCAGGACCCAAAAAGGGTTGTCGAGCTACTGATGATGATGATGGAATAGCTAGATTATTTGTGTTTTTTACGACATATTTAATCGTATACGACATTAATTGCTTAAGCCGACTTATAATAACGAATTATTAAACGAATCGCAGATACCTGGTACAGTAGTGTGATAAGTAGCAGTAAATAACTTTTCTTAGAACATAATTGCAATAATTGCAAACACTACGAAAATGAATAACAATTAGAGCCATTTATTACAACAACGCAAAATTTTTCAATGAAATATGTTACAAGAACATTATTTATTGAGTTAATGAAAAATTATAACTTTGTGGTCATCTAGAAAACAAATGAAAATCGAATAACAACATACCAGTTATGTTTCGTTTCAACATACTATTATTAAAATAACGTAGACCCAAAAAATAAAAAAAAAATACATATAAATGGAAGTAAGTAAAACAGATGAAGAAGAAATGAAGATCTAAATTAAGAAAAGCAAAACAATTAAAGAAAAAATAGTAGAGTTCATATAATGGCGAAAAAATAAAAATAATATGGAACCAGCAATTATTGTTGGACCAGAATTAGAACCGGGAGTCGATATTTGAACTCTTCGTGTAACTTTGCTTCGATTGATATACGATTTCACTAATTTTGAGTCATTTTTGCCCAACTTTTTAACCGGAATTGTAAAAAACCGGAAATATATTTATTCTCGTCTTTCTAAGGCGCCTCGAATAATATATCGCTTGTACTATTTCGTCAGATTTATTTAAAACTCTACTTACTTAGTATCATAATTGACAAACTTTAGTATCATCATTGGGTTATACGCTCTCATTCGACACCTCCTTTGTCATTCTATTATGTTATAATAGCGGAGGAGTTATATTTGTGTTAATATATTTATTCTCGCATGGCAAAGACGAGTCGAATAATATATCGCTAATACTATTTTGCGGACTTTAAAACAGTACTTCCGGCTGCAACTCTAAAACCGGAAGGCCGAGGACACATTTCTCACCTCTAATACCATATTTGAGTTATTAGCTCCCATTCTACATCTCATTTGTCATTCTATCTGGTCTAAGGATGGAAGAGTTGTGTTTTCAGACGGCCACGCAGACATGGATAATTCAATGTTTTCACATTTTTTTCAAATAGATAGCAGTAACTGAAGGTTTTCACCTCCGATTTCGTTGAACCTTCATCGATTTTCATGAAAATTGGTGAGTAGTTAGAGGATACCTCAAGGAACAAAGGTGACATGATGCTAACTTCCGCCTTTACCCTGGGGGTGGATGCCACCCCCTCCCGAGGGTTAAAATTATTTTGTTAAAAATAATACCAATAACCGATAGAGGGACAAATTATAAGCAAAATTTGTTATAAAAAGTTATTAATATAAATCAATACTTTTTGAGTTATTAAAGATCAAAGATTTTATTTTTTCGTGAAAATGCATGTTTTAAAGCGGTTTTTCACGGATAACTCAAAAACTATAAGCTTTTACAAAAAAGTTATTATTACCAAAATTTAATATAATAAAAAATTTAATACACTCCTCACTTGAAGAACTAAACTAATGTTAATTCAAAGTGAGTTATGGGTAATTTAATGTATATTTTTTTTCGACGAGTACTCAAATCTTAATCAAAGTATTTAATTTTAAATAACGGGAAAACTATGCATTTTATAAAATATACCTGCTAATCACTTGTCAAAGTACTTCGGGATACCTATCAAATCAGCTCCAGAAGTTAATAGCATTAATATTATGCAAGGTATGATCAAAATAAGAGAACCGTTTTGAATTTTTTAGGAAAAAGTGAAAAATAACACATACCTACGCCATTTCCACAAAAATTAAAATTTATAGTAATTCTTACTAAAATTTCTTTACATTAGCATAAGTAATGATTCCAACAATTTTGACCGGTTTAGAATGCAAATTTATGAATAAAGGTATGATTAAAAAAAATTAGAATTTTTAAAATCATCGTAATTTTAATTTTCTTTTGGTAATAACTCCAAAAATACTCAATAAACGTAAAAAAAATGATATATAACCAAATTTTAGTTTTGTCTGTTTTGAATGTATTACCAGTTTTACTATTTCTGTAGAATAAAAAATAACTGAGGTAGAAACTTTTAAATTTTAAATTTTGCTGCGAGAACCATGTAACAGGGGCCATATAACCTTTTATTTTTAAAAAAGAAAAGGGTTTTTAAGATTAAATTTAACGCGGTTTAATAGCCTTGGAATTAAGTTTCCAATGGTTTTCAGGTGAACCTGATGTCGTTAAAATTAACGGAGGTATTTAAAGAAATACAATAATATTCTTTGGAAAATTTTTTAAAAGATAAATTTTGAAATATTTTTGGAGCATATATTTTAATGCAATCAACTTGTTCGGAGGCTCAGTTAATATGTAGATATTTCTAAGTACTTTGAATGTTTAATAAGTTTATGTTATAAAATGTATCATTTTCCCGTTATTTAAGCTTAAATTGTTAGATTTGGTTACTCGCCGAAAAAATATACATTCAATTACCTATAACTCACTTTTATTTAATACTAACAGGTTTTTCTAGTAAGAAGTTTATTTTATTTTTTATTAGCTTTAGTTTTGGTAATAATAACTTTTTGTGAAAACTTACAGTTTTTGAGCTATTTATCAAAAATCGATTAAAAAATATGCATTTTCTCACGAAAAATTAAAAATTTTTGTCTTTAGTATTAATAACTCAAAAAGTTTTCATTTATTTTAATAACTTTATGTAACAAAATTTGCTTAGAATTTGTCCATCTATCGAAGTATGCAGTTATTTTTAATAAAATAATTTTCACCCCCGAGAAGGGGTGGCGTTCAACCACCGGCGTTGCCAAGATGGCACCATGTCACCTTTGTTCCTTAAGATATCCTCTAACCACTCACCAATTTTAATGAAAATCGATGGCGGTTCAACGAAATCGGAGGTAACAGCTCATATCCACCTTCAGTGACTGCACTAAAAATGGGTAAAAAAAATTCGAAAAATAGAACACAAACAAAACGTAGAAGTGGAATTAGTTTGATTATTTTTTTTGTAATTACGTTTTTTTAGCTTATATAACTCAAAATTATTTACAAACTCGTAATAGATTCACATTAAAACTCATCAAAATAAGTAAACCGACATCTAACGACATTCTGTCCATTGAAACCACTTATTCAAAGAACTGCTGGATGGTCGGTAAGTCAAGCAAAAAACGGAAACGAAAACACATTTAAAACTTGGACCACTTGATCTTTTATGTAAAAGTTACCCAAAACTTTTATTTAGCGACTTAATGTAAGGAGGAAGGAGGACAAATTTTGCATCGTTTTATTAAATTAAAGTTTGGAAAGACTTCGCTTACTCATCCAGGACAGGATTGGAAAAATTGATTTACTACATGATTTAGAAGCTCTATGTTGCCCATCAAAATTTAACCCATTAACGCCCAAATTATTTTTTTTTGAATTTTTGGGTAATTCTTGTATATCTTAAAGATGTTGGTTAAAACTGACTAAAAATAATTTTTTTTTTGTATAATTTATGTACAGGGGTTAAAAAAAATGCTGACACCATATGGTATCAGTGGGCGTTTAGGTTCATTTTATTGCAAAAATTAAAACGATTATTTCATTCATAGGAGATTCTGACCAATAGAAAGCTACAGAAATGCAGATTAAGGTGATAATTTTTGATAATATCCCGTCGTCAAGTATATTACGTCAGATTCCCTTCGTTGCTACAAAAAAATACATGCCAGTGATATTAATGACAATTAAATGTTTTAAAAGTTATAAAAGTGATGACTTTCAACCGTAAAATATTTTATATCAACTGTGTAACAGTGTTAATTTGTACTTACATAAATAAATTACAATAAAATTTTGGTTTTGAACAGTTTTATTCATAAAATAATCGCAACAAATTGCACTCGATCTCTAAAATTAATATAGAAGTTTAGAGCTTTTTTGCAATTACTACTGATAATTACGTGTTTTTTTTGGCACAGGCTTTGGCCATTCAGTCAGTTACAACTATAATTACGTGTTGGAAAATAAAAATTACAATATGTTCTATTATTCATTTTGTATGAAATGCTGCAAAACAATTAAACATGATCCCACGTTACATTTTTTGCACATTGTTCGGCGAAAAGGTTTACAATCTGTAACTGCACATTGTCTTCTTCGGCAAGAAACTCTTATATGCATATAGCATCAAACCGTACATCTGGAAAAATATTCTTGTAAGGAGCAGTTCCTCTAGTTCTTTTTGGAGCGGTACCATACTTGTTCAAATAAACTTGTACGATTTCCCGTCTAAAATCTAGATTTGATGCATTACGATTTTTTTTTTTCTGTATTAGTACCATGCGTTCTGTATAGCTACGTCTATAAGCCATCTATAATTCGGTAAGAAGCTACTCCTTGGTCCATAAGTTCAGTTCCCCCATCTTATTACTATAGGCTTGCAATATGTTTCTTTTTTTTTGAGAATATCTCCGAACCTGTTGTAATGGTTGGACATCAGCATTTGTAGAACACATTGTCACTACTGAGTTGGCCATCCAACAAACTTGTAGAATACTATTATTTTTTTCGATCCGTTGTTCATACTTCCCTCGATCCTTTTTTTTTAACAAATTTTTGCTAGTCAAAGTACATGATCGGGATATACGATTTTCTCGTATCGTGCCTACTGCTCCATATCCTAGATTACGAAGGAAGGAAAAACAAGTTTAGGCCGGTAAACGAGTTATTTGTATGTAAAAAATGGAAAATTTGGTTCTTTTAGTTCTTGTAGCATAAGCATCAATGGTGTCGACGCTTTGGCAAACAATTTCTCCTAAACGCCCACGGATACCATATGGTATCACGCTAATTTAGGGCTTCATATCAAAAGCAAATTAAAATTATTCAAAATATTTATGCTCAAAATAAATATTTGATCTATTTACATTAGCGTTTATATCAAACTTGTACTAAAATATGCAATACTACTGCGAAAATATACTTGCGCCCTTCGAACATCCATAATTTCGACTGAAAATAAAATCTGTTCAGGAAAAAAATTGCACACCAATAAAACATACAGCAATCGGATTACAAATGAGATAGAATGAAAGTCTGTCATGTCTGCTAACCTCGAAACTGAAAATATTCGAATTCCGACTAAAACAATTCCAGTGGAGCCTCAATAATATTGAGAGGAATTTTGATACCATATGGTATCCGTGGGCGCTAATGGGTTAATATGAAACTTATGTAAAAATATTTTGAGTTTCTACTCCATTTTTCTTGGTTTGACTATATTATATTATCTATTATATGACTATAAGGTAAGGGACTCACCAACGTGGCAACCAAATGGCGTGACAATGGCGTCGATGTGGTGTGGTGACCCAGTGGCAAGTAGACTTTCTACACCTTTATAAACATATGTGCGACCTTTCGATAAATGCGACTACATAATATGTTTATACAGGTTTAGCAACTCTACCTGCCACTGGGTCATCACCAGGGCCGTAACTACCATTGGGGCAACCGGAGCAGTGCCCCGGGGCCCCCGGCCAAGGGCCCGCAGAGGCGCCCTTTGGTTGGCCGTGCACAAATTTTAACGAGGAAAATTAAAATATGTATTTTAACTGCCGATCTCAACGAAATATTTTCAAATGCCACAATTATAATATAATGCCTATAGGCAATATAACATGATAACAAACCTACATTGAAGACGAACAATGTAATTAACGTTATAGTATATACAAGAATAAAAAACCGCTAAACGCCGTAAAAATGAGTGGCGCATACAATATTCCAGCTACAAAAGATCTAATATGAAAATTACGTGGCGCGAAAATATATTTTTATTTTGATGCAAAACAAAATTCTAGTCTTATTTTAAAAGATTTTTCCATAATATTTGCTAAATTTGAAGTAAACGCGCCACAAAGAGTAAATTTGATACAGTTTGAATTTTGAAACTCTTTTGTGGCGCGTTTACTTCAAATTTAGCAAATATTATAGAAAATCTTTTAAAATAAAACTAGAATTTTGTTTTGCATCAAAATAAAAATACATTTTCGCGCCACGTAATTTTCATATCAGATCTTTTGTAGCCTGAATATTTTATGCGCCACTAATTTTTACGGCGTTTAGCGGTTTTTTATTCTTGTATTAGGAGTTTTTCAAGTTATATGCAAATTAAATGTATGAAATTGAATGCAATTTTTCTCGATTACACGTTAAGATTTATAAATGGTCACCTTTGTCGCATTATCTCCCAAATGATCTAGTGTCCATCGAATGTACACTAGATTTTTTTTCTAGTCGAAATAGATTGAATAAAAATATTGTGATGGCCGGAAAATGAACTCGGATTGCCCGTTGCAGATCAAATTTAGCGTCGTAACCACTACAACTACATAAACTATTTCGGGAATAATCGTTATTTGGATTATAATTTTATAGCTTAATAACTTCTAAACGGTTTAACCGATTTTGATCACTAAACATGTGTTTGAAACGTATTGACATGTAGTATCTGATGCATCTGAGGTCAAGTATGAAAACTAAAGCTGTTACAGAAATTATTGAGCTTGAAAAACCGTTTTTCCCCATAGGAAATAGATTTGATCATACTTATTAAGCGTATAACTTAAAATTTCGAATTTTCCGGGATATGGGGTAAACAACGTTAGATTCGCCTAGAGTCCTTCTACAAACGCTCAGTTATTAACGCAATTCGTAGGTTGAAATTTTGAGTAATTGTCGAAAAACCAAAATGTTCAAAGTTTAGTTTTTCAATTTTTCGGCTATACTGAGCCGTGTGTATGTCTGAGCTTGATCGCTTAGGCACCATTTGAAAGCTTAACTCAACCTGTCTCTCCTTGAACCTAAGATATATGTATACGCCCAAAAAATTTGCCATTTTGTATCTACCTAGCCCTATAACTGGCATACGGGTAGTCAGAAGTCAAAAATTACACCGGTTCTGAATCGGCCCTCACACCCTCTTGAAACACAGAAAAAAAATTAAGATCGGTGTAACTTTTCCACATACATACATACCTACATACATACATACATACATACATACATACATACATACATACATACATACATACATACATACATACATACATACATATCCACAAACATTTTTCCCCTTTTTAAATAAAATTTCTAATTCTAAAAGTTCTAATTCTGAGCTCGGTAATTTTTGAACGGTATAACCGATTTTCAAAATTAAACATGCGTTGGAAAGCTAATGATCTGTGCTATCAGAAGCCGCAAAGGTCGAACTTAAGTTTTTGAAATTTTTGGGAGTTTTGGGGACGAGAACGAAAAACAGATCCTAAATGGGAAGTGCCGTAAAATCCACAGCCTTGGACAAAAATGGAGAAGTAATATATGGATGGACGAGTCTTTTCCTAAAATAAGATGGGATTTGGCTCAATTTTCAATTCAGTCAGGTTAGAAAATCGAAAATTTCGTGTATATAATAATATAGTGTCGCATGTAGGGATGCTGTGTGCCACTGGCGAGAACTTCCGTTCTCTGGTAATTTTCAAAATTAGATGTGCGTTGGAAAGGTAATGATCAGTACTATCAGAAGCCGCAAAGGTCGAACTTATATTTTTGAAATTTTTGGTAGTTTTGAGAACGAGAAAGAAAAACAGACCCTAAATAGGAATAGACGTAAAATCCACAGCCGATGACCAAAATGAAATGTTCACATATGGATGGGCGAGTCTTTTCCTAAACTTTAATTTTTTAATTCAGTCAGATTTAGAAAATCGAAAATTTCGTGTATTAGTGTATATATAGTGTCGCATGTAGAGGGGTTGTGCGCCACTAGCGAGAATTGCCGTTTTCTGGGGTCGCCTTGGTCGCATTCTCTCCCAAATGATCTAGTACTTATAGTCCAGGGCGCATCTGTTTTGAGATGGACGTTGAGAGGTGACTCAAATTTTTTTGCAGAAATTGCTTGAAAATGACTCAAATAATAATATTTGAGTTATAGGTCTGGATCCCGCGTATGAAAAAAAAGTTGATTAATAGCAAGCTGAAAATTTGTTAATAGATTAAGGATATCTAGTCGGACAAACTTTGATACATAAGAACACTGGAATAGGGGAAGTTTTAATTGTGGAACAGTTTAAAAATTTGGAACGATCAGACCACGAAAACGGCACATGTATTTTGTCCGACAGAAAAGACTTAAACTCTTCGAACAGAGATCAAACTCTCATGCAAAAATCAGACTGCTATTTATCACCAAATGGGCGTCTTAATGAGTGGAACATGTAAAATATGTCAAATGCCAGGAATTATGACAGGTGATAAATAGCAGTCTAATTTTTGCATGAGATTTTAATCTCTGTTCGGAGAGTTTAAGTCTGTACTGTCGGAGAAAATAAATGTGCCGTTTTCGTGGTGTGACCGTTCCAAATTTTTAACCTGTTTCACAATTAAAACTGCCCCTGTTCCAGTGTTCCCATATATCAAAGTTTATCCGACTAGACACCCTTAAGCTCTTAACAAATTTTCAGCTTGCTATTAATCAACTTTTTTTCATACGCGGGATCCAGACCTATTATCCTCCCACTCAAAATGGCCCGGAACATTGTTTAAATAATCAAAATATCAAAATATGAAGGAAAAATTCGATTTTTTTATTGGTTTTTTGATTATAACTCTAAAACTGTTCATTTCTGAGAAAAGTTGTACTAACATAGAAGTTGCGTAATTAAATTTTCTACAATATAGAATTGGTTAAAAATTTAAAAAATAGTCACCCTTGTTGCAAAATAGCAATAATTGCGAAAAAAAACCATACAAAAACAAGTATTGGCATTTTACGTTTGTCAACCATTTACGATACACTTAGGACCTTCATGTTTTACCTAGAAAAACCTTATGATATAATAAAACAACACTGCAAATTTCATTAAGATCGGTTTAACAGATTTTGCAAAATAAATTTTGCAATCTAGCTTTGATAAAAAAAAATCATTTTTTTAATATTGCAGGACTGAAAATAAAGCAGATAGCAAGTTGAATTTTTTTCTGCTTATAGAAGTGTACTGTACCTTTAAATTGCAATTTGCAAAATTAAAATCGATTAATTACCACGGCGTCAGGAAATTTTTTAAATAAACATTAATTTTTGGTGCTACGCGCAGGACAGCGGTGTTCGATTCACAGAAGTTGATTTCCACCAAAATTTCTTTCAATATTATTTATCTAATATATTATTTTCTTACTCTATATTTTGTTGTATTTTAATATTTTAATTCCACAAAAATCAAACTAATTGTATTATTGTTTGTGAAATATTATTTAAACAATTGCATAATATGTTTAAAAATAATAAACTTTTATACTCTAAGTTAAAATATATGAACAAAGAAAGTTTTTGCTAAAAAAAGTGTTATTTCAAAGGATAGAGTATGTGTTTTTATTTTGCAATAAACAAAATTTATTTATTTATATCGAAATGTAATAAAAATTAAAATGTATCAATCATTATCAAAGGTCATTGGAATACCCAATCAGAGCAAACTTTCCGCTGTCCTGCGCGTAGCACCAATAATTATTGTTTATTTAAAAAAAATCCTGACGAAGTGGTAGTTAATCGATTTAAATTTTGCAAATTGAAAATTAAAGGTACAGTACACTTCTATACGTAAAAAAAATTCAACTTGCTCTCTGCTTTATTTTCAGTCCTGTAACATTTTGAAAAAATGAATTTTTTGTTTGCGAAAAGCTGGATTGCAAAATTTATTTTGCAAAATCTGTTAAACCGAACCTAATGAAATTTACAGTATTGTTTTACTGTATCATATATTTTTGTTGTGTGAAATATGAAGGTCCTAAGTGTAGCATAAATGATTGAAAAACGTAAAATGCGAAAACTTTTTTTGTATGGTTTTTTTGCAATTATTGAGTAACTATTATAAAGAGTGACTATTTTTTAAATTTTTAACCAATTCTATATTGTAGGAAATTTAGTTACGCAACTTTTATGTTAGTACAACTTTTCTCAGAAATGAACAGTTTTAAAGTTATAATCAAAAAACCGATAAAAAAAATCGAATTATTCCTTTATATTTTGATATTTTGATTATTTAAACAATGCTCCGGACAATTTTGTGTGGGAGGATAACTTAAATATTGTTATACGAGTTATTTTTAAGCAATTTCTGCAAAAAAAATTTGAGTCACGTCGCAACGTCCAAATGTACTAACATTTTTACAGATTCGTCCTGGTCTATTACGACACCAGTGATAAGACAATCCGAGTTCATATCCCAGCCATCCTAATAATTATGTAATTAGGTATGGCCGGCAAAGGAACTCAGATTGCCCAATCAAAATTAGCATTGTAACCACTACAAGTACATAAACCATGATTGATTAATGACATTGATTTTTTCGATATAAACTAACTTTCGATAACCAATAAATCGAAAACTATTAATTTTATCAAAAAAATATAAAACATTTTTTGCTTACAATTAATCTTTTTACCAACATTTGCGGTCAAAATATAATAAAAAATTTCCACCCTCGAGATGGGGTGGCAACCACGCCACCCCATGGTAAAAGCGTCTTTCGGCATCATATAGATTTTGATCCTTGGACTATCCACTACTTATTGTCAAATTTTCAAGCAAATCGAGCCATTCTGTAAAAATTGCGAAGTGAAAAGTTTCAGTTCATATACTAATTATACATTTGGAGCTCTATAACTTCTGAACGGCTGAACTGATGTTGATCACTAAACATGAGTTTAAAACGTATTGACAAGTAGTATTTGATGCATCCAAGATCAAGTATGATAACTGAACGTATTACAGGAATAATTATTGCTTGAAAAACGGTTTTTCCCATAAGAAATAGATTTGATCATAATTATGAAGCCTATAACTAAAAAATTCGAATTTTTCCAGATATGAGATATACACCGTTAGACGCGTCCTGAGTCATCCTACAAACGCTCAGTTATTGGCGCAATTCGTAGGTTGAAATTTTGAGTAGTTGTCGAAAAACCAAAATTTTCAAAGTTTAATTTTTCAGTTTTTCGGCTATGGTGAGCAGTGTGTATGTCTCAGGTTGATCGCTTAAGCACCATTTGAAAGCTAACTCAGCCCTATTGATTTGGTGTATTTGTGGTTTTCCTGTCTCTCCTTTGACCCAATAGATATATACGCCCAAAAATATGCTATTTTGTATTTACCTAGTCCTCTAGCTGGCTTACGGGTAGTCAGAAGTCAAAAATTAGACCGGTTCTAAATCAGCCCTCACACCCTCTTAAAACACAGAAAAAAAAATTCAGATCGGTGTAACTTTTTTTCCCATTTTCAAATAAAAATTGAGTTCTAATTCTGATCTCGGTTGAATGGTATAACCGATTTTCAAAATTAAACATGCGTTGGAAAGGTAATGATCTGTGATATGAGAAGCCGTAAAGGTCGGGCTTAAGTTTTTAAAATTTTTGGGAGTTTTGGGGACGAGAACGAAAAACAGACTCTAAATGGAAAGGGCCGTAAAATCCACACCCTTGAACCAAAATGGAGATGTAACATATGGATGGACGAGTCTTTTCCTATATTTTAAGATGGGATTTGACCCAATTTTCAATTCAGTCAGGTTTAGAAAATCGAAAATTTCGTATATATATAGTGTCGCTTATAGGAGTGTTGTGCGTCACTGGTGAGAACTACCGTTCTCTGTGGATGTTTCTATGAAAACAGAAAATATGCTATATTGGTAGTGTGTACTTGCAAAATTATTTAGTTTAAAATAAGGTGATTTAAAATTTTTTTGTGTTGGTCAAATAAAATAGCAATATGTAGGTACAAGAAAGTTCTTCATGGAGTGCATTAAAATGTGTTTCAAGGGGTTAAATATCAAACATTTTCCCGGACCCATCTCCTTCCGCTGGAGGGTAAACCACCCAGACACTAGAGCTCCCGGTAGAGGGCCCCCAGATTACGTTTGCCGCGAGGTCCCCAACATCGTACTTACTTCCCTGTCATCACACCCCTTAGACGACATTACTACGCCATTTGGTTGCCACGTTGGTGAGCGCCTTACTTTGACTATTATGGTGGTAGCTGGTTATTTACTATACTGGAATGGGGTTTGTTTAACAGGAAGGCACTATGTACTCATAACTTCTTTATTTGGTTAAACTAATACCGTATAAATGTATTCAGTTGATAGGTGACATTATTCTGCTCTAACGGCAGCAACCTCTCAAACCTAACTAACTAATTCGACTGACCCACTAATCACTCAAATCTGATCGTGTTCCCATATTTATCAAATACTTCGTTATGTAAATATGTTTGTATGTATTCTCGTTAGTGTGTCAAATGAATAGTCACAACCTTGTTGAGTAAGCAAAACGTGCAATTCAGCTAAGGTGTTCTACTTTGCAATTATTATAACAAATATGCGTAATGTTCACTGTTTCATAAATAAATATCTGACGAATACTTTAGTTAATTTAAGGATTTCTAAAATATCTAAATAATGAGATAAATCCCATTATATCATCCCCCTTAGAAAAGAAAATTTTCTGAGCCATGTACCGTGCTTCCTTTTTCCTCCCCGAAGAGAAAAAAATTTTCTTACTATCATCATCAACTGTCTACGTTATATGTATAGATTTATACAAATTTTTACAAAAAAATATATAAACAAAATTTACAAATATATACAATTTATTTCACTAATTATCAAACATCGTCTATTCTTAGTTAATTCTTTTCTTGTGACTCGCGAAAATCTATACTTAGAAATTGTATTTTATACTTTACTTTAATTTCAGAGGTTTAAAAAAAAATACAACTCCTTCATTTGAACTTACTTGTTAATTCTACTTCTTTACTAGACCCTTAAGACAAATCTTTTGATGTTCTCCAATTTTTAATATTCTTCTATTAGAAATTATCTCTTTTTTTCTTCTTCTTCTTGTCTGGTACTTCACAATAACTACATATTTCTTCATTTTCTTTATACTTAGTACTTTCTTCATCGTGTACTATTAAACAAAAATCTTCTTCTTCTTCATGTTTCCTCATTATTTCTTTATCATTTACTTTATATTTCATATATCTTCCTTCCTATATTTGTATTATTTTCATAGTTCTTCATTTATATATCATTTGCTTCATAAATTCTTCATTTTCTAACCCTTACCTACTTGGTGGGTAGTTTTTCGCAACTTTATATCCTTGCATTTGCTTCCGGTCCTTTTGCACGTCCTTAGTCGTGAGAAGGTTTGTTCCAAAAAGACAAAATGGATAGTTGTGCGCTTAAAAAAAAATCTTCTACATCTTGCATCCCTAAATTCCTGTCTGAACCTAGTGCTCCCCCTTAGTTGAGAATAGGATTACTTCAAAACAAAAACTGGGTATGCTAAAATCTTCGAACTTAAATTTGTACTTTTCCCTTGACAAGAGTCTGTTTTTTTATTGTTTAGCGCCTAGATAGTCTCAAATCAATTATGCTTTTACTATATAAAAATCAGTTACCTCATTAATTCATCATCATAAAACACCAAATCATATTTATACCAAAATTTGACCGATATTTACAAAAAAATTGAAATAAAAAAGTCGGTATCAAAAAAAATTTTAGCATTCAATTATGAAAAAAATCGAAAGAAAATGTAAATAAAAATAGACCATATTCTGTTAAAAAAATATCATGAAAATTTCCTAATAATGAAAATCTCCTAATAATGAAAATCTCCTGAAATATCATGAAAATCTCCTATTACGTAAAGAAAATTTCAGCTTGCAATTGCTGAGTAATTAATATTAAGTCTGGACGTCCATTAAAATATTTACATAAAAACGACTAATGAGAAAAACCTACAATAGCTAAATAGTTTATCTAAATTTTTGTTACCAGTTAAATAGAAGTTTAGTTTCTTCACGCGAATAATCACTTTTACGACACAAAAATAATCTCTATTTCTTTAATTGAAATACAGTCTTACATGACCTCATTCGAATAAAATAAGTATATCTATATTATAGAAATTTAAAGTTATTTTATATATTATACTAATAATTATGTTACTTGAAGCAATACAAAGTATTCTTCTTAAATAGTACTTTTTACTGTAGGTACTGTAACTTTTTGTACTGTAGGTACAAAATTATCTTCAACTCTATTTTTCCATATCTTTTAACATTAATCTTCTTCAAATTATCCTTAATACTTGTCTTTCTTCTAAGATAACTTTTTAAGTCTTAATTTTCCATATTCTTTTGTCTTTTTCCTCAAATGGGATTTTCTTTTCCTTTAATATAACTCCGTTACTTCCGTGTATTTATATAACTTGTTTTGTTTTTATTTTTCTTCTTATATCAGTTCATCATCATTTCTTAACTGACTTTCTTTTCGTCACAAAATCATTGTATATAAATAATTCACTCTCTCACGAGGAAATTCGTTTACTCAATAAAAACTCCATATTATGCCATTATGGCAGTAGTTGTGAGCTCTCTCACGAGGACGAATTTTATTAGTCCTATGTACGTGGTATAATCACCTTGTATAAAAAATTATTTCTTTTCCGTAGTCATTTTTAATTTTTCCTTTTCAGGGTATGTTCCTTTGTCTTGTCATATTTATCATAAGTAAAAATCTTTGCATTTACTTGCATTTCTCAACAAAAATTTCCATTGATTGAGACATTTCCGTCTCTAATATAAGTCCTTTATGCTGGATTTTCCAATTTCTGTCCAACATCTTAAAATATTTTCTTTTATCTTTCCTTATAAACATATTGTTCGAACACTAATATCTTATATTTTCAGGTTAATTTTATTTATCATAATAACTTTCTTCGTAAAAATTTGTCGTTTAGCGAATTCCTATGTAGTTCATTCGTTTCAATTTTCAATGTCAAACACGTCATATCATCATAATATTATACTCGAAGTACTTAGTTTAAAAATAGTAAATACTGCTATAAACAAAATAACTTCCTTATGCAAAAAGTGCATTTTCATCAAGTATAAATTACATCAAAATCAAAATAAACTTATTTGTGTACTCGTATAGTTAAAAATATTTATATTATTTCTTACGATATAATAATATATAAGAATTGTTATATTTCTATTAAAATAAAATTATCGATTAAGATTATTTATATATGATATGTAATTCTCAAAAAAAAAAGAAAATCTTCTAAATTAGTGAAATACTTCTAAAACTTAATAATATACGAAAAAAAAAATTACCTAATTTAATTATATTTAAGTGAAAATTAATAATTCTAGTTCTTCTAAAAGGATTATATTTATATTATATTAATAAAAAAATTCATATCTGTGAGACTGTATATGCAATTTAAAAAATAGCTAAAAGTTACTCACGATTAGGTACACATTTGTCCACTAGGCATTGTCCATTTCTTTCCATTTGTCCTCTTGACGTTTGGGCGTGGTCCCAAGTCTCCAAACCTTCGTCCATGTCGACGTCTACCATTTGGACTCCCTTATCGTTGGTCTCTCCAGCTCCATATAGTCCGTCCCATTCCATCTAACGATACCAATTAATATGGGGATTGGTACTTTACCCCAAATTTTCTTCGTTTCCTCCAGTTTTTTGCCATCTTTCCTGTTTTCTACTGCTTCAGAAGTCCTAGTTCGTCTCTCAGGTCGCCATATGGTGGTGGCTGGATATTTGCTATACTGGAATGGGGTTTGTTTAACAGGAAGGCACTATGTACTCATAACTTCTTTATTTGGTTAAACTAATACCGTATAAATGTATTCAGTTGATAGGTGACATTATTCTGCTCTAACGGCAGCAACCTCTCAAACCTAACTAACTAATTCGACTGACCCACTAATCACTCAAATCTGATCGTGTTCCCATATTTATCAAATACTTCGTTATGTAAATATGTTTGTATGTATTCTCGTTAGTGTGTCAAATGAATAGTCACAACCTTGTTGAGTAAGCAAAACGTGCACTTCAGCTAAGGTGTTCTACTTTGCAATTATTATAACAAATATGCGTAATGTTCACTGTTTCATAAATAAATATCTGACGAATACTTTAGTTAATTTAAGGATTTCTAAAATATCTAAATAATGAGATAAATCCCATTATACTATAGCTATTTTTGAATTAGCCGATGAAGACGTTCTGGTTCTCTTTCGTAATCTGCCAGATTACCTAAATCATTTTAGGTTAAAATTTAGACTATAGAACTCGTATAATCTAAATAGAATGTTCTCAAACTTATAATGCCAATCAAATCAAGGTAAGACATGTTATAAAACCTTGTTTACGCTTTCTTCTCTTAAAGGTAGGTACGCTCCCTTTTTTGAGTGAGAGCGTTGAATGGGGACGAGTAAGAGTAAATGAAAAATGGAGTATCAAAACTGCCAGCAGAACGGCAAGCTTGAAGTTGGATTAGCTAAGAAGATAAGTGAAGGATGTTAGCTGTAAAAATAGCCGTGATACAACCCACCGCAAGCGAAAGGTACCTCTGATGTTCATTGCCGGATTTACCACTAGGCCGACTAGGCCTTGGCCTAGGGCCGCAAGCAAAAGGGGGCCGCAGCGTTTTGTAAAAAAACTTTTTTGGTAAAAAAATTGAATTTTTATTTTCTAAAATTAATTAAGAATTACCGCTACTGTAAATCGAGTACAATTGTACATTACTTTTGTATATAAACAATACAATCTAATTAAAATAACGAACGTAAATATAAATAGTAACTCTTGCTAGGGTGTAGGAGGCTACAGGATATATAGAGATACAGGGTATAGTATTGCAGGTGGATTGTGGAAAGTTCTAAGAATGTGATTATTTATTGATGTAACCCACACTAGCATACGGCAGTACGGGGTACAGTTCATACGGTAAACAATTTTTCCACCTACCTCTACCGAAAGTATACTTTTCTGGACCTGATTTTAGGGAGCAAAGTTGTACTTTTCCTCCCTAGGGAGGAAAAGTAATAGTGACGTCATGGTATTTCATTCATGAAATATAACTTATTGACGCCCTGTACAATATCTATTTTCTATTACGTAAGTATCTACACATTTTAACGTTTATTTATAAAACACCCTTTATTTTGCAGAATGGTAAAACACAGTAAATTGTTATTTTGATTTAACAATGTTTACATTAATAATTTAACTTATATTTGATAGTTGAAAGTTATAGTGTACCTACTTGTTAGTTTTAGTTCTAATAAATTTTGTTGGTTAGTTACATAAACAAATTAAATAAAAATGAAAAAATGACTTGATATTTGAGGAAAGTGGAAAAAAGTATACCGGAAGTGGCTTATAACTTCGTTTTTTTAAATGGAACATCCTGTATATTTTTACATTTATGGATTCTCCTGGATGTCTTCTTTCTTAAAATATGAGGTTTTGTAATTTTATACAGGTTAGTTTAAAAGATAATTACGTTTTTTTTTTCTTAATTTCCTAGCAATATCCACACCCTGTAAAATTGTAGTAGTTTGATATCAAAAACTCTATTTATGTTCAAATGATTTTTCATATAGTCTACTATTGTTAAAAATTGTTAGTATAGCTAAATGTTGAATTGTACTATACAGGGTTGGTCGAAACTCGGAAAGAGTATTTTCTGAGTTTTCTTAAATGGAACACCCTATATTTTATTAGTGTAATGAAATGATATTTTATGCTACTTTTTTATTTCTTAAGTATTCCCTATACCTAACTGCTTTAATTTGTGAGTTATTGGTGATTCAAACCAAACATTAATTTCAACAAAAAATACGTGAAATTTTATTAGGTTGGCCGTGAAAATATTCAATCACAAATAATTTTTCGGAAATAAATACATATTAATCTAGACTGATCTCTAAAATTGCCAATAATGGCTGAGCTATCAAAATACCTACGTAGTTGACATTCTTGGCGCGATTAACAATTAAGCAAAAATTAAAGCATTTAGGTATAGGGAATGCTTATGTAAGAAATAAAAAAGTACCATAAAATGTCTTTTCATTGCAATACTAAAATACAGGGTGTTCGATTTAAGAAAATTCAGAAAATCCTTATTCCGTGTTTCGACCAACCCTGTATACTAAAATTTAACATTTAGCTATACTAATAATTTTTAGTAATAGTAGACTATATTAAAAATCATTTTGAGATAAATAGAGTTTTTGATATCCAACTACTACAATTCTACAGGGTGTGAAAATTGCTACGAAATTAATAAAAAAACGTAATTAGCTTTTAAAGTACCCTGTATAACATTACAAAACCGCATATTTTAAGAAAGAAGACATCGAGTAGAATCTAAAAATGTAAAAATATACAGGGCGTCCCATTTAAAAAAACGAAGTTATAAGCAACTTCCGGTATAACCGGAAGTGGCAAATTGATGAAAATATTTTCATTAAATAGACCATCCTTCAAAACCCCTTCATTCCAATTTTCATGATTCTGTTGCCTTTAGTTATCTAAATATTTCTAATAGGCCAGTTATCTGCCTCACCCTATATACAATATACATTATAAATCCCAAATATGATTGCCAAAGTTTATACATCATAAATCATGATTCGGGAGTGCTCCTCGTAACATTCAACCTGTTTTGGTTTGTTTATTTCTAGTGCAAATTTATTTTGATTTTATTGTAGTTTGGCTAGTTTTGTTTCAATTGCCAAGCTTTTTTAAGCCTTTAGACTTTAATGATTTCATTAAAGATTTTTCAGCCAAAAAATATAGAAAAGTGAATGTTTAGAGTTTAGATATGAGATTTATCATGAGTATGGAGTGGAGTGCATGTCAATGTTAATCACTAATCCAGCTCTATTTAAATTAAGAATATGCCATTGACGTTTTTCAGTATAAGAGAATAATGTGAGAATTGAACGAACTACAAGTTTATTAACCCGGCACCTGCCACGTGGCTTTGCAAGGCGTCAACTGCCACGTGGGGTGCTCACGGCACCCCTTAAAAGTTTTCTGTGATATACTTGTTTAAAAAACAAAATAATGTGTTGAGTAACACGAGAATATAAAAAACATGTTTTATTAACTTATTAGCCACCAATATGTTATGAAAGTTAAAAAATAAAATGAAAAAGGTGTTATAAGCAAATTAGCAAGTACCAAGCCATAATAAATGAAGTTAAGTAAAATATCTAAAAAAATTAAGATTTAGTGAGTATAGAGTCTGTATCAATATTTTAAATCAGTTATTTCAATAAAAATTGGTAAATTTGACCTGTTTATCAAAAATACAAAAAAAATAAAACTTAAGTGCCAGATGATGACACCCCAATTCGACTTTAGAGCTACAAGTTCAGCATGACACTAAATAACCACTTCAAACGCTACATCTATGCTATATAATATTATAGAAAGCTACTGTGACGCACAGCACGGTTACCAACCTTGAAATACCAAATATTTGATAAAAATGTGTTATGGGGTACTGGTAGCACCCCACGTGGCAGGTGCCGGGTTAAATTTGTTGTATTCTTAATATTTTTATTTTTCAGTACCGTAGCCATTACTATTACAGTTCATATTATTTTGCTTGTTCTTTTACTTATAATGTCTTTCAACTCGGCTTTTTTTAGTCTTTTGTTATCACCTGTACTTTTCCGCCCAAATGAAACAAATGTTATTTAATTTTAACAACTAATTGCAATACTAATTTATAATAAGTATAATAATTTTAGCAATATTAACAATTGTACAAATAACTGCTGTTTGCTAACTTTCTGGGTTATATATTTTCTATAAATACCTAATAGAAATTGTTGTTGGAGCTGTTGGGAGTTTGTTTAAATTTAATTACATACTCGTGAATTTATCGGGCGCCGCTCGGGATAATTTGGCCTAGGGCCGTAAGTACCCTAAATCCGGCACTGCTGATGTTAGAGTTGATTAGCGTTGTTGGCTTGCAGCTGACATAATTTGTGATATCTTAGGAGGGTTTCTTCTAAGACGTTGTAAGTCTCATCAAGAAGTTCGTTTTTGGTTAAATGGTGAAAATTGACTGGAGGGAAGGGGATTTTGTCTCCGGGACGCCTGGTGAGTAAGTGGCATGCAGGTTTAAGGGTCTGTAACTCTGATCTTGGAGCTGAGTATCGTACAAGTTTTAATTGCTACAAATCTTTTATATAGTAAGTACATATATTTTGCTGAGGGAATGAATTTTCTTCTCTATGAAGGGTAGATTAGCGAGTGGGTGTATTAATACTAATGGATACAACCGAGGCTTTCTCAATCACTTTCCTAGGATTGTAGCCACGATGGTATTTTTGTGGCAAGTGCTGAGTAACGCCTTATACTCGATAATTGACCTGGTGAAGGTTTTATAAGTGTTTAGAAGAGATTTTCTTGATGTGTCTCCAAACATTCCATAGAACGCTCCCAGTAAATTAGATTTCTTTCATTTCCCTCTCAATGGTACTTTTAACATCAATATTTCAGTTGAGAATCCTGCTAAAATGAATTCCCAAATAGAAAATCATTTGGGTTTCTGAAGGGTTAAGTGTAACTCTCTATTTGCTATACCATTTTATAGTTTTGTTTAATTTAATTTAGTCCCTATCGAATAGAGATATATGTCTCAGAGTCAGAGTTCAGTGTGCAATGCCAGCAGAAAGGAGCGCGGTATCATCACTGTATAGTAGGATAGATTCAAACCTATTTATAGGGCGGGTATGTCACTATTGTAGATTGTGTATAATATTGGAGCTAAAATTAAACCTTGTGGGACTCAAGCTTGTGCAGTGAATGGTGTGGATAGCTGGTTTGCCATCTTGACGAGTATTGTTCGATTTGAGAGATAGGATTGTATGCTTTTTATGAAAGTGCTTGTCAGTTCAGCAAGGCGAAGTTTTTTGATCAGGCCTGAGTTCTAGATCTGATCGAAGGCCTTCTCGATGTCTAGAAAAATGCCTACTGCATATCTGTCAATCTCTGATTCTTATTACTAGGTTGTGAAATGAAGATGACTGCTTCAATCAATGCATTATTTGCAGAATGTTCAGCTCTTGATCCATATTGAAAGATTGAGATGATGTGATTTGTATCTAGGAATTCTACGAGTCTCTCCTTGAGAGCCCTCTCGTAGACTTTACCTAAAGTATACAGTAGTGATATTGGTGCAGCTAGAGGATTCTGTGGTAGTTAGGAGTTTTCCTGGTTTGGCTATAATCACCGTGTTGGCTACCTTCCATAAAGTTGGAAAGTAGTTCAACTTAAGATTAGCATTGATTGTTTTGGGAAGCAGCGAGGTGATACTCTTACAAGTTTTTTGGGGCATCTTTTCTGAGTGCCATCTGGGCCAGCGATGGGTTTTTTCCATATTATGCATCTGCCTGACAGTTCCATCTTTCATCTACCAGTCAAATATGAACAGTACACTACTAGTCGCTGAGGAATCACACTTCGCCAATGTTAATAATACTCACAGTAGTGAAGTTATTAAAGATTTGGTACCCACTAAATCCAGAAAGTAACAATAGCTGAATGTACGTAGGCTCGGTAAATGAACAAATAAAATATCATAGCAAATAGTTTTTGATGGAGCGGTGATGAGTCCGCGACGACTTCTGCAAGGTTAAAGCCGTTCCTGTAGTTTATAATGAATACAAAAATTGCCCTCCTTTTTAGTAATTCCTAAAGGAAGCGACTTAATTAGGGGCATTAGGAAGCTTCTCCTTGTTTTCGGCGCGACCCCAAACAAATTTTGTTAAAAGTTAGCTCCTCGCGACTTTAAATTAAAACCGAGAGTCCAGGCTGGTGACAATTTATTAACGTTTCTGTTTTCATATGCTGCTCTATCCTCAATTACCAAGTGGTTGGCTCGCTAGCTAGCCGCGCTGAAAAAGTTTATACGGAGTTATAGCTGCATAGGAAGTTACTTTTTGGAGGGGTTTTTAGGATCAAAGGGATGTGGTGTCTGGAATATTTAGATGCACTACGAGTTTAAAAGCAGGAAGTGTATTGTAATTATTATATACAAAAAGTATGTTCCTAACATTTACGTTAAAAGTTTTTATGTATACATTTAGCCGTGTAATGGATGAGCGAAGTTATCTTTAACGCAAATTTATCCTGTAGTTAAGTTATAATCCTCGAATTGGTGTGATGTATCATATCTAACTTAACTACTTTCGTTATTTCTTGACACTTGAATTATCTGGTATATCAACTGTCACTTTATAACGCGACGTTAAACCTCAAGTTATGAGATAACTGTAGTTATGTAAGGTTAGTTCATCTTGACTTGTTTTTAGATAGCAATCAAGTGAATATTCAACGAAGAACAGTGCTTCATGTTGCCCTAGGATTTTGTGCGGCATGTTATTAATTTATTACCAAATATAAAGCAGCGCAAAATTGAAAATGTCAAAAAAATAGACTTCAAAAAACAATTAAAAGCCCGTAGGTAATAATACGATTAAAATAATAATTAATAATAAAAAGTAAAGCTAATAATTTAAGAATAGAAAGGTAGTACAATTTTAAAAATCATACAAGAATCAACTTGAGATATAATTGTTGAATATAAGTTGAAATTTATAAACATATGCAGTGTTGCCAGATAAATTTTTGTAAATGCACTGTAATGACTGAAATAGTGACACAAAATGTACTAAACCAACACATTTTGTACAAAAATTTACAAAACGTCGTTTAATGTTATTTGAAGCAAATTTCTTATATCACAAAATTTGAGGTTTTTACTTTAAGATACTTTAGTATCAAAAGTTCGGTTGTTAATTGTGTCAGATTGGTACAATTGTACCAACTCTGGCAACGCTGCTTGTATGGGTATCGTCCCATACTGTCAAGCCTGTGGCATGTTCCGATCAATCTCTCGCGCTCACTCCAACTTGTACTATTTCTACATAAGGTTCTCTTTGTTACTTCAAACTTTTTTAGTCAAATGTTATTTCTCTTTTTTAAAGTTGAAGAAAAAATAACTATCTCATAACGGTGACAGATACATAACACCGAATTTACGTAAAGAGTTATGGGCACGTTATCCCTGAGAGTTATCTTAACTTTAACTCAAACGTTAAAGATAACTTAGGTCATCCATCACACGGCTGATTATTATCTTTAGGCGCACATAATGTTTTATTAATATTAAATAATCTATTATATTAAAAATATTTGTGAACAATAAGGGTTACTCATGTACCAAGGGCATAAGGTAGATGTTTATGCCCGAGAGCGACTAACTTACAAACCCGAGGGCCTCTGGTCCGAGTGATTGATTACAAACCCACAAGGAAAAGAAAAAGTTTTCCTGTAGTTGGCTGTATACCATCAATCACAAAATTGGAAAGAAATCCTTTGTAAAAGGTATAAAATGTTTTATTAAAAATCCCTTAAAAGGGTTACATCACAACAAAACGTTTTCGATTTTTATAAAAAAAATCATCATCAGTGTTCGATAAACTGGATGCTAGCTGAGCCACAAAAGAAAATATCTGGGTAAAAATCCTTTACATAAAATATAGATGCCTTAAAAGTGCATACTTCAATAAAAAGGCCTGTGATGGTCACATGGCAAACAGGATAATGCCCTAAGGTAAAGTATACAGGTTTCCCAACACGTGGGATCCAAATTGAGTTGATCACATTTCAATGACATTAAGTCATTGAGTCATTTCAGTTGCCATTAAGTTATTGAAATGTGATCAACTCAATTTGGATCCCACGTGTTGGGAAACCTGTATACTTAACCTTAGGGCATTATCCTGTTTGCCATGTGACCATCACAGGCCTTTTTATTGAAGTATGCACTTTTAAGGCATCTATATTTTATGTAAAGGGTTTTTACCCAGATATTTTCTTTTGTGGCTCAGCTAGCATCCAGTTTATCGAACACTGATGATGATTTTTTTATAAAAATCGAAAACGTTTTGTTGTGATGTAGCCCTTTTAAGGGATTTTTAATAAAAAAAATTTATACCTTTTACAAAGGATTTCTTTCCAATTTTGTGATTACAAACCAGTATGTACTGAAATAAATAGGATTTTCTATAAAACAAATACGATTAGTTTAAATAGCATAACTCATTACATCACCCGAATTCCAATAACTAAGACAGCTTTCGAAAACTTATTTCTCGACTTCAACAATTCCGTTCTAAGAGTTTATAGAAAATAATATAGACCAGGGTGAGACCCGCGGATTTTAGGATCAAAGGGATGTCATTTGTGGAATATTTAGAAACAATAGTTTAAAATCAGGACATTATATTCCTGTATTATAATATAAAGTTGAAAACCATATGGCCGGTCGTCCATTGGAAGCGTAGTCGCGCGACTCGAAGGTAGCGCGTATACGCCCGTATAGAAACGACTAATCCTAACAAATAAAATGTAACTAAAGAACGTCCACTGCAAACGACTTTGAGCGACCGGACTCGGCCGACCACAAGCGACTGGCGACCGATCCCCCTAGAATGGGATCAGTCGCTGGTAATCGCATGTTGATGCTACAATGGTTTGCAATAAATATCTGTGCAGGTATTTTTGATATTGTATTAATTTTAGATAATTGTGTTATTTTCGATATAGAAATTGATAACGAAAAACTGATTAGTGTCGTTTATGAAAAGTCTCCGTTGTGGGACAAAACGTGAAAGACACAAGATATCATTCACGTGATGTTCAAAGGAAATTGTGGTCGAAAGTTGCAGAAGAAGTGGGTGCTAGTGATAAGAGTTTTTTAACATTATTATTTTATAATATGTAATTACAATGTAAACGAAAAATAAAAAAAATAGAGCGTGGCACTTGCGAGTGCCAACAGAAGTGAATACCTTTTAGTTTTAGGATTAACAAACTTTCGAAAGAATTTTTATTTGAAATTTTTACAATATTAAACGTCTTACATCTAAACCAAGTAAATATGTAAAGTTATATAAATTTTTAAATTATTTTTATTAATAAATTACTTAAGGTTTATTTTTCAATTTGGTGAAAAATGTATTTAAATACTGATAAAATTTAGTAAATATTTCGTGTAAATTTGAATCGCCAACAATATATCGAAGAGTCGGTTCCCGTTAAAGGGGAGGCCATTGTACAAAGGTGCAAACTTTTTTAAAGTTGTTAATAAATAACATACATATTTGTGTAATAAATTATTCCTTTCAAACTATGTTTTCTACGTATATTTTACGATATTCACGACAATACACTTTCTTTTGATGATGACAGTCAGTTTGACAGTCGCGAAAGAAGTAGTGTACAGTCGTCTGCAGTGGATGATACCTTCGCTGGTGTCGCTCCTAACGGTTACTAATTCAACTTTTACCGGTAATTTTTAAATTTATTATTTAATTGTTATCGCTTAATATTTACAACGCAAAAATGTAATTAAATTGTAATCGATTTTTTTAAGATTTTGCTAATCATTTTGACGTTCTGTTGATAAAATATCAATTTCTTACTTCGGATACTTTGACAATAATCGTGTAGATGGCGCTAAGATTATAATAGATTATTTATAATTAGATATTACGGAACATTAAAAAAACTTAAGTTCAGTAGGGGAAGGGGGGTATGATGGGGTAGCTAAGGAAAATAACAAAAATACAACATAATTACTACGTTTATTACTATTACTAATTGACGGCACGTTACGTCATTAATCTAACTATGATTTTGTACAATCTTTGGAAAATCAACCTATCACATTTTTCAACAATTAGCCATTAATAAGAACATTATGAAAAACCATCTTGCCCCATACTATGGGGTATGATGGGGTAATGGAATTGGGGCATGACGGTGATGCTAATTAATTCTCACAAAATAAACAAAAATGTGTATTTGCTCCAGATCTTCATTGTCCACCCTAGCACAAGCATTGTGGTCTCAACATCCACAGATCTGGCAGCCTACCCAGGGTTCTGACGATGTCACTTTATCTATGGCTGTTTTCATAGCATCTCTCGACCACTCTCCTCTTTTTGTTTTTTTATTGTAAGTACGTACCATGGTATTATCTAAAACAATAATCCAATGTTATTTATTAAGAAATTTAAATTATCCCAGACTTACCACCAATGTCCCATCATACCCCGCACCCAATACCCCATCTTGCCTCAAAAGGTAACTTTGAACAAAAAAAAATTCACTAATTAAATGTTTAACGTATTCACACAAACAATATGCCATTATCAAAATAAGAATGCTAGTAAACAACGATAAAAAAGACATTAATGAGGTGATCATAATTACCTTAAAATAACGATGGTTGTCCTTGCACAAAATTAGATCAACGGATCGCTAAAACAGTTTTCCGTTTGTAAACAAAAAACGCGTGCACTCTCATTCACGGTTTCCCTTGCAGGGACCGTTAGTCGAATGACTCTTCCTATTAAGTTACTACATACTATTCACCAACGTGTAGTTTCTTATCTTGAATGGGTTGCATGTGAGAGTTCATTTTAAATGAAGTAAAAGTCAGACTTACTCTCAATGTTTGTGTAGTTTCAATGTCTTTGAAGTGTAGTTTCTTGTTTGTGTGCGGTACCCCGTCTTACCTCGAGACCCCGTCATGCCCCCCATTCCCCTATTTAAAACGTAAGTATATTTAAGGTAAAAATATATACGACAGCTTTGACCAACTAATATTTTTTATAATTAATGTTTTTAATTTTAATTTTAAATTAATCACTTTGACATTTATGTCAAATTTCCGGTAAACGTTTACAAACTTGTCACTACTGGCGTTCGCGAATTTGTAAATATCTCCTCTACGTACGAGCTCACAGCGTATTACCGGAAATTTGACATAAATGTCAAAGTGATTAATTTAAAATTAAAAGTAAAAACATTCATTATAAAAGATATTAGTTGGTCAAAGCTGTGGTATATATTTTTACCTTAAATATACTTACGTTTTAAATACTGAATTTAAGTTTTTTGAATGTTCCGTAATATCGTTGATTGAAATAAACGGTAATGTTAGCGCCATCTACACGATAATTGTGAAAGTATCCGAAGTAAGAAATTCATATTTTATCAATAGAACGTCAAAATGATTAGCAAAATCTTAAAAAAATCGAGTAAAATTTAATTAACTTTTTGCGTTGTAAATATTAAGCGATAACAATTAAATAATAAATTTAAAAATTAACGGTGAAATTTGAATTAGTAATCCGCCAGGAGCGCCACTAGCGAAGCTCAGAACCTATACGCGCTACCAACGAGTCGCGCGACTACGCTTCCAATGGACGACCGGCCTGTGTGCTATTAGGCGAAGCAATAAAGCATTGAACCTAGGAATTTTGTGCAGTAAGATGAATCGTCATGCAACTTTTGCATTCGATTCGAGAGAGTTTCAGGCAATTTTGTAAACTAAATTGATCTCCGGCAAAAATGTTTGTGCATAAGAAAATGCATTTTAATAGTGCATCTCGAAGAGATGGCAAATGAAAAATTTAGAACTCGGGAAATATTGACCAAAATGAATTTAATTTTTACCCTTGGGGATTTTGCAGGTCACTGAACACAAATTTCATGACGGCGATGGTCTCCGAGGTACCTGGTGCCCAGGGTGGATCTCGTCGCCTGGGACGATTGAATAATTCGCGAAATGAAGAATAGAGCGAAAAGCTGAAAAATACGTGTATTTTTCAAAAATCTATCGAATGACACTAAAGATGAGACGATCCCCCCCCCCCACACCACCGACTAAATGTGGATTGGGAGTAACTTTAAAATCTTAAATGGGAACCCCATTTTTATTGCAGATTTGGATTGCTTACGTAAAAATAAGCAACTTTTACGAGCAATATTTTTTCAAATTTTAGACAGCTGGTGCTATAATCAGAAAAACCGATTTATCGTGATACCACAGGGAAATAATTATAGAAACGGTCTAATATCTAGAGAAATACACTTCCAAATAAAAACCAAAAAAATGCTTGCTTAATATTTTTCAAGAACCTATCGAATAACACCAAACACGACCCTCCACTCCACCTCCCGCAGGCAGGGCCCCCGCAAAGCTGATTGGCGCCCGCGTGCGGGATATATTTTAGCGCCCTTTAAATCTACTATACAGGGTGAATGGGGAGGAACGCACCAAACTTTAAGACTGTATAATATTCGTAAAATCATCAAAAATAAATAAATAAAATAATAATAAAAAATAACTCAAACGTTGTTATTCGATTTTCATTTGTTTCTGAGATACGAGGTGTTAAAATTTTATTACAAACTGACGATTTATTTATTGCTCTAAAACCGGTTGAGATGTGCAAATGAAATTTGGTGGGTTTTAAGACATAGTTGGTGAGATATTTCAAATTAAAAATTTATTTTTGAATTCCCTGTTCCATTTCTGACAAACAATATATCTTCATGTTTTCATACGACGCTTCATTTTCATGCAAAAAATAAAATATCTTAACGCTTACAAAGTATTCGAAATAAGTCAGTTTCTACATGTTCATATAGAAACTTCGTCGAAAACTTTGTAAGCGTTAAGATGTTTTATTTTTTGCATGAAAACGAAGCCTCGCATGAAAAAAAGGGAAGATAGATTTTTGTCACAAATTGAACGAGGAATTCAAGATTTTTAATATGAAATATTTCAGTGTCGTACTATGAAAGTTGTTATGAAAAGTTGTTCAGCATTAAAAACTATGTTTCTGTATGCAATTACATCCTTCTAATTGAAATATATTGTGATCTAGAAAGGCACTTTACTTTTGATCGAAACTCATATTTCTTTCAATTTCAATTTGATAGGATTTAGTCACCCGTTTATGACTTTTCAAGTTGGGTTGTTCTTTAGTAGTAATGAATTTGGCAATTTGCGGCAGGTTGTTATTCGAAAGACGTTTAGGCTCAAAGTGTGATTTCCTTCTAATAGACGGGGAGTTAGTGTTTGTGCACAGTTCGTCATTACACATAATGTTCCCCAGTTTGTCAAAAAACAACAAATAAGGGAATAAAGATCCTGAGGAAACTCTTTTGGAATAGTTTGATGATGTAGAAGACGATAAGCGAAGTGGAATCAATTTGTGATGAAAATGTTGCCACTGACTACCATTGCTACACTGTACTAACTATAGTATCTGTCAGTTTTTTTTTGTTTTAACCTTTTTTAAAAACCTTTTTTGTTCATTTTTCTTACTCTTTTTTTAATTCGATTTTAAATTTTTATTAGGATTCTTTTATTTGTTTAATTTTTATCACACTTTTTTTCGGGAGTAAAAAGGTACACAAACAATTCTTCCATTCTTGTTATAATGTTTTTTATTTTAATAAATACAGAAAAACTAGATTAATTACTGTATTTTCTAGATAATCAATACTTTCAGTAAGTCATCGAGATATGTTTTTGCATTAAAATATTTAACAAAAACAAAAATTATCACTAAAATGCTAAACCCGTCTGTCAGGCCGTTAGTTAGTGTTTACGTCATTTGATTTAAGATGTTGGTACTTAAGGGTTAAAATAAATATTTCTTATTTACCAAACCTTCGGTTTGGCGCCCCTTTGGCCCCATTTTTTATTTTTTATTTGGACTCCTTACGTAAAAATAAGTAACATTTATTCGAAACATTTTTTTAGAATTGTTGATAGATGGTGCTAGTAAATAGTGTTTTTTAGATTATAGCGCCATTTATCCATAATTCGAAAAAATGTCTCGAATAAAAGTTACTTATTTTTAAGTAATTTAAATCTGCGATAAAAGTTGGTGACTCTTATTTAAGATTTTCAAGTAATCCCCCAACCCTCCTCCAGGGGATGGAGTGGAGAGTTGTGTTTGATGTGATTCGATAAGTTCTTGAATAATAAAAAAAACGTAATTTTTGGTTTTTTATTTGGAAGTGGATTTCTCAAGATATTAGGCCATCTCTATAATTTACCTATGGTATCACGATAAATCGTTTTTTTCTGATTATAACACCATGTATCCACAATGCGAAAATTGTCTCAAATAAAAGTTGCTTGTTTTTACGCAAGAAATCCAAATCTGCAATAAAAAATGGGTTTCCTATTTAAGATTTTAAAGTTACCCCAAACTCACCTTTAGTAGGCGGAGTAGGGGGGTCGTGTTTAGTGTCATTCGATAGATTTTTGAAAAATATTGAACACGTATTTTTCATCTTTTCTCTCCAATCTTCATTTCGCGAATTATTCGATCGTCCCAGGCGACGAGTTCCACTCTGGGCACCAGGTACCTCAGAGACCATCGCGGTCATGAAATTCGTGTTCAGTGACCTGCAAGACCCCCCAAGCATAAAAAGTGAACTCATTTCCGTCAATATTTCCCGAGTTCTAAATTTGTCATTTTCCACCTCGTCGAGATGCACTTTGAAAATGCATTTTCTTATGCACAAATTTTTTTGCCGGAGATCAATTGCCTGAAACTCTCTCGAATCGAATGCAAAAAGCTGCATGACGATTCGTCTTACTACACAAAATTCCCAGGTGTTGGTCTTCGTTGCTTCGCTTCGTTGCTTCGCTTTGCTAGTGCTTCGTTGCTTCGCCTATATCGAATTGCACGCCAGCAATATATGTCTGTGTCGGTTTACCAGGGTACTAAAATGTTTATTAGGTAAATTTTATTTTTTAATTTTAGTAGTACCCATAAGGTTTTAATCGCAGTTACACCATTTATTTTTCAAAATAGTCAGTATTTTCCTTTTTACGTAAATTTAAATATTTCACTGTTTAGTTTTATACGGTTATTTTATGAGGACGTTGATCTTATCCCAATATAATATACTTCTTTTGTCGTCCACTATATATCATAAAATCTGCAAGATTCGAACTTATCGGACCCAAATAAATAATCCTGTCGTTAGTATTCAAAAGGATTTTCTTATGTCCGCCGATCAAAAGAAAATAAATCGGGAGCTATTACCCAGACGCGCGTCTGTAGAAAGCAATCGGTGCATATCTGAATACAAATATGAAATGTGCCTCTGTGTGTACCTAGAGTAAAATCTAAATTCGATTAAGGAGCAGATAAGCAACATCTGCTACTCAAGACCAGACCAAATCGGGAATTTACATGTATCCAATAATGTCAGATCACATGTCACTACCATTTTTCCGGCATCCCAGCTGACGACTGCGGGAAGTCCCACTTATTCCTGCTTTTTTGTGGTTTTTTGTGCTGCTCTCGCATAATTTTTTAATTCCATTTTTATTTGAATTTATAGTGGGATCCGAGAACCTTTTTATACAGTATTGTAGATTGAAAAAAAGGGTCTTTTAAGGGGAGGTCTCTTAAAGAAAATTTATTTATACAATATAATATATTGTAACGGTACAAACGTCACATCTTTGATATTTTATTTTTAAATAGATATTTTATTTTATTTTCTTTAATATTTCATTAACAATAATTTTCTTCTATTTGTTTTACCAGTTTTCTTCGTTAACCCGCCGTTACACGCGTCTTCTATTGTGACGTGGTTGCACGCGTATGAGCGTCGCCCTCACCTACATAAATTCGACTTGTTTCGAGGAAGAATGAATGTCAAAATGTATAAATATAAAATGGGTTGTACTCACATATTATAGACAGTCTCGTAAACCAATTTTTTTTATTAATTTAACAAAACAAAAGTAAAAATAATATACACAGATCAAAAGCAAGTTTTCTTAATTTTCAATTTCAGCAAGCCACTGAAGAAATTAACGTTCTTTACACGAATTCATTTTACTAAAAATACAAATTAAAATTAACAACTGTTCTGAAGCTATTTCTTTGTGGCATTTATGTAATTAACTAATAATATTTTGTATTTTAATAACGACGTCCGAGGTGGAATTCGAAACGTCAATAAAATCAATTTTTCAAGTTAAATTGTGGCTTATTTCCCAATTAGAATAGGTAAATTTAAAAATGGGTTCTTAACCAGTGGCGCACCTAGAATTTTCCTCTGGGGGAGGGGGGTTTGCTTGGGCACCGAAAGTTTTTTGTATTATTTGTGAAAGACAAGTTACATTTTCCTACTTTCTTTTATATATATTTCTATATGCTCTGGGTGGGATTTTAACCCCAAACCCCCGCTCGGTGTGCCACTGTTCCTAACCTAATCCAAACAATAATATTTTAATTAAACCTACCTAAATATTAAATAAAAGCCTAAACGTTTCTTTGAGATAACAGAAACGTGATTTCACCGTGATTGCACGCGCAGTGAGGAATTCCCCCACTTGAAGAGGGATGTCTCTTCTTTCAACTATCACACAGCACACTGACCGCCTGAAATATTCTATAACTTTTTCATACCCTCTCATGAACCATGCTAAAGGCATTCCTGGGTGCTTAAAGTTATCGTATTAGTTTACACAATTTCATTGGGTATAAACAAATATTGTGAGGGATTCCCTCATAGCGCGTGTAATGGCGGGTTAAAAACTCGTTGGCGCCCTCTTTTTTTATCTTTTTTTATTATCCTCTTTTATTACCCTCTTTTATTATCCTCTTTTATTATCTTCTTTTATTATCTTCTATTTACTATATCTCATTTCATCTAACTTCTAAATCAACATACTGAACATACCCCGTACATTGTTACTCTGTAAGTATTTGTCTTTCAATACGGAACATGCCTGTACTGAACTAGTACTTGGTTGCCATTTCAAAAGTCGCACTGTCATGAAAGTGTCACTTCATCCCTACCAGAAGTCACAAAATGGAAGGGAAAAATTATTCCTTAAATAGGCATGTAATATAAAAATTAAAACATTTTTATTTCAACAATCATCTCTCTCTTGGGGTAAAATAATTCATTATTATTTTTTTAATTACATCTCTGCATCTTACAGTTTTTCTAATATTTTTTTATATCTAACCTCCAATGTCAAAATCATGGTTTCTGATATTTTAGTTTTAAATATATTATCTTTTAATTCACATATATGCATGTTTAGTAATCAAAATTTTAACTATTCTCCTCATCTAAATTCCATTTAATTTACCCTTGCCATCTACTATTTTTGGGATACTATTTGGCAAAGGTAGAGTTTGGTTATTAGCTTCTTTATTGTTGATATGTATTTTAATGTTACAGTTTTTTGGGATAGAGATCAACCTCTCTCCCTTAGGGAGCTTCAAGCCATCCTCATCACCAGGGAACTGCAGGGAACTACAAAGGGAATTTTATGGATAAATTGTCTAGATTAGAGCACCCAACATCTTCAGCTTCAGGGGCCTAGGGCCGAACATCCGCCCAGGCCTACAAGAAGTCTACAGCAGTACCATTCAACATCAAGAAGTTACCATCAGCTACCAAAAGCCATAAATATAATCCAGAATTATTAGTTTTTGCAAGAATTTGAATATATTTGTTAATGCAATTTACTAAGTCATACTTTATTATATCTATATGAACAATAAACATGAATAGTTAAAAATACTGTTGTGTTTGTTTCCATTCTAAATTTTCAGAGCTAATTTCTAAGATTAGGACAAGACAAACGCACACCTGAGTGACTGAGCTAAGCTAAGGGTGTAACGATGGCTATCTTAGATGATTGAGGTAATATTTTCGAATATTATTTCAATTAACTGGGGTAGTCCATCGCGTATTTCGTTACAATATCTATATCTATATTTTGTGCTCTCACCGATACTGTTTAACGTCTACTCGGAGGTAATATTTTCGAACGCTTTATTGCACCCTTCAGAAGTTATCAGGATAAACGGCCAAAGAGTGAATAATATCTGCTATGTAGATGTTGTTTATACCGTAAATCTGTACTTAAATCTGTCTACTGTAATTAAATCGGGTCACTGAGAGTTGTGAAAAAATAGAAATGAAGATCAATACTGCGAAAACCAAATTAATGAAAACGTCAAAGAACAAAAATTTACCACCACCAATATTCACACCAGGGGCGTCATTTCAAATTTTGATTGGGGGGTCAAGCACAAACAACAAAATTCGCTGTTGCCGAATTTTTCTTTTTTCTAAGCTGCTACATTATCAGTAGTAATTGCACAAGAGCTCTAAAATTCTATATTAATTTTAGAGTTCGAGTGCAACTTGTTGCGATTATTTCATGAATAAAACTGTTCAAAACCAAAATTTTATTGTAATTTATATATGTAAGTACTAATTAGTGAAATTAAACACACAGTTGTTATAAATATGTATTTGACGGTTGAAAGTCATCACTTTTATAATTTTTAAAACATTTGTCATTAACGTCACTGAATGTATTTTTTCGTAGCAACGAAGGGCATCTGACGTAATATGCTTAACGACGGGAGATTATCAAAAATTATCACCTTAATTTGCATGTCTGTAGCTTTCTATTGGTCAGAATCTCCTATGAATGAAATAATCACTGATGCGTATGATTTCACTCAGAGGTGGGTATTTATATAAAAAAATAATTTTTGTTCATAAGCTAAACAATATATACATAAGGAATCAAAGTAACGATTTCGTTGCGAGGTCCAGACGAGAATTAAAGATCTGGCCCCTCATGCTACGTACTTCCACTGTCATGCTCACCGACTAAATCTAGTTTTAGTGGATGTGTTGGGTAAAATTGACAAAGGTAAAGACTTTTTTTCTGCAGTTCAAACTCTCTATCAATTCATTTCCAATAGTGCTACTCGCCATGAGCTTTTAGTAAAAATACAACAAAGGATGAATTATTCATGGCCGTCTTAAGCATACACGGCGCCGGGGTGCAGGACTCATCTTTGCGCCCCTTTTTTTCAGAAGATTATATAGGTTATAGGTACGCTAAAACTAAAACTAATTTATAAACTTTCTTTGTTTATATATTAAAAAACATGGTTTCATTATTCAAAAAATAGCAATCTTATAACACTATATCAAAGTCAACATTTCTAGCTTTTAAGTTGGCAAATGTTTTTATTACTTCGGTGATATCTCTTTTTACTTGCTTTTCTTCTCTATTAGAGCCAGGTTTGTTAATCTTTCTTGGCACATTGTTAAGCGAAGATAATTTTTGATCAATAATTTAAGTATAGAAAAAGACCTTTCTCCTTCAGTTATTTTTGATGCCTCGAATTTCCTAAACCTGTTGTCCGATTTAAGTAATTTGTTTATTAGTTTTAGCCTTATTCTTTAACAATATCGCAGTAATAATATTGTTGTCAGACAGGTAAATTGTCATTGTATACCGGGTGTACCAATCAAACTGTGATTTTTTTCTCAAAGTTCTCGTAACCCTGTGGAATATTCTCCATCCATCCATCCATCCAATGGCACTACAGCCCAAATCGAGCCTTGGCCCCCTTCAATAAGCTTCTCCAATCATTTCGATTTACCGCTTTTCTTTTCCATGAACGCGTTCCCAGAAAGTTCCTGGCATCCTCATCGACTTCGTCTTCCCATCTCTTTTTAGGTCTTCCAACAGGTCTTCTTCCCTGCATTCTTGCATTCAGCAATTTTCTGGGGATTCTACTCTCATGCATGCGGACCACGTGCCCTGCCCACCGTAATCTCTGCAGTTTAGTGTGTTGTGCTAGAGTTGGTTCGCTATATTGCTCGTATATTTCTCTATTATACCTAATTCGCCAGTTGTTATTTTCACTTATTGGGCCCAGTATCCTACGTAATACTTTTCTTTCAAACACATCTAATGCATTGGCAGATTTTTGTGTCACCACCCATGTTTCGCAGCCATAACTTACTATGGGCTTGATTATTGTTTTATATACCCGGAGTTTTGTTTTCCGGTGTACGTCTCGCGATTTGAATATGTGGCCCATCGCAAAATAGGCTTTATTTGCCAGCACAAGCCTTCTATTTATTTCCGGTTCTTCTTCATTGCTTGCAACCAGATCCATTCCTAGGTACGTGAATCTATTCACATGTTCTATATCGTCAATAAAGTGTTGTTGCGCCGGTCTATTTGATCTGGTTTGTATGAGTAGTTTTGTTTTATTTATGTTTATTGCTAGCCCTACTGCTTCTGCACTCTGTTTCAACTCAACGTAGGTTTCTTCCGCTGCGTTCATTGTTCTGTTCATTATGTTTATATCATCCGCGTATGCTGCTAATTGGGTAGATTTGTTTGTAAGTATGTTATTTCCGCTTACCGTCAACCGTCTAATTACATATTCAAGAACAAGATTAAAAAGCGTTGGAGCCAGTCCGTCGCCTTGTTTCAGTCCTTGCGTTATCGTAAACGCATCAGTGATCTGTCCTTGAATACATACTTGTGCTTCTGTTTCTGTCATTTTCATTTGCACTAGTCGTATTAATTTTGATGGTATGCCAAATTCTTCCAATATATTAGGTAGAATTGTTCTATCTATTGAATCATAGGCTTGTTTAAAATCTACAAAGAGATTGTAAACGTCCATGTCATATTCCCATGCTTTGGCTAGTATTTGTTTAACTGTAAAAAGTTGGTCAATGGTAGATCTATTTTGCCTAAACCCTGCTTGATATTCCCCGATGATTTTTTCCGTGAGAGGTTGAAGTCTTCGATTAAGGATGTTTGTGAATATTTTGTATCCCGAACAAAGTAAAGAGATGCCTCTATAATTCTGACACAACAGTTTGTCTCCTTTTTTATGAATAGGGCAGATTATACTTTTCTTCCATTGTTGGGGGATTTTTTCTTCTATCCATATCTCTCGTATTAGCTGATACATCTGTTGTGTCAAATTCCTTCCTCCTTGCTTGAGTAGTTCTGCCGGTATTTTATCTATTCCCGGTGCTTTATGGCTCTTTTGTATGTGGATTGCCGTTTGGACCTCCTCTAGCGTTGGGGGTCTAGTTAATTCATTTTCTTCTCCATCTTCCCCCAGCTCTTGTTGTTGTACCTCCTGCCGTGCCTGCTGCTGCCTCTGTTGTTGTAGTGGTGGTTGTGCCCCTTTGTTTAATACTTCCTTAAACAATGTCATTCAGGTTATCCTAATTTCGTCCATATCGCTAATGATTTCACCCTTCTTATTGGAATATTCTAGCTTCTATAAAATACTGAAATTAGAACCCAACTACAGCCTCAGATTTTCTTAACATTCTGTTTTTTAATTCATTCGCTTATGTTGGATAACAAAAAAGTTAGGGACTTTAACAACTAGCCATGTTCTTTATGAATACAAGGTGTTTCTAAAGAAGTGTGACAAATTTTAAGGGGTAATTCTGCATGAAAAAATAATGACCGTTTGATTTATAAACATATGTCCCCAAATGCTTCGTTTCCGAGATATGGGAAGTTGAATTTTTTCTGTTAAACTGACGGTTTATTTATTGCTCTATAACCGGTTGAGATATACAAATTAAATTTGGTAGATTTTAAGAGTTAGTTATTGCGCTTTTTTTAACATACAATGCACGCCAATGGTGAATATAAAATTTTTAATTTTATGTCAAAAAATGCACAATAACTACCTCTTAAAACCTACCAAATTTCATTTGCATATCGCAATCGTATTTAAAGAAATAAATAAAGCATCAGTTTGTAAGAAAAAATTCAACATCCCGTATCTCGGAAACGAAGCATTTGCGGACATATGTTCATAAAGCAAACGGTAATTATTTTTTCATGCAGAATTACCCCTTAAAGATTACCCCCTTGTCGGACTTATTTAGAAACAACCTGTATTGATGAAGAACATGGCTAGTTGTTAAAGTCCCTAACTTTTTTATTATCCAAAACCGGAGGCTATATTTGGTTTTAATTTCAGTGTTTTATAAAGGCTACAATATTCCACAGGGTGTTATGAATATTGGTACACCCGGTATACAATGACAATTTACCTGTCTAGCAGCAATATTATTACAGCGATATTGTTAAAGAAGGAAGGCGCGGCCATAGTGCACGCTGGCTTCCGAAGTAAGCGCCGAGTTCGTGTGCAAATAATCCTTCGTATTTAAACGGGTCTGTCCAAAGTGCACAAGCGCGCTGTTGTTATGATTATTCGCACTCGCACACGGATTCGGCTTTCTTACTCGAAAACCAGCGTGCACTATGGACGCGCCCCAAGGCTATAATATATTAAACAAATCACTCAAATCCGTCAACAGGTTTAGGAAATTCGAGACATCAAAATTACCAATTTTTTGGGGTGCCCGTTTTCTCTGACGCGCAGTGTATTTTCTTATTATTACAGATTCTACCGCCAGATTTAAAAATACCGACTATACATGTAATGCGACGCTTTTACATAATATTATCTACATTGCTCCCCAAACGGCAATTATACTTTTGTCAGTAGAATCGGATACAGTGATAATTTTACATCATTGTCACTCGACATTCAATATTGGTCAAAATTACGCGTCACCTTCTTGAAATTATTGTCGGGATAATCTAAATGGGTTTAATATTTCATTTGCATATCGTTCGTAGGTAGTAAGCATTAATAGCCTTTGTAAAAAATACCAAAAGTGCACTTGTATATTTTTGTTATTTGTAGTTTTTTTAAGGAAAATAAGCCTAAGTTTGAGCCTAGAAAGTGTTCGGGTTGCGCCCCTTGGACTTGGCGCCCGGGTGCTTCGCACCCCTTGCACCCCCGGGTTGAGACGGCCCTGGATGAATAAACGAGTAGTAAATTTGAAAAAAACTGTCCCAACAAGATGGTTCTACTGGTTGAATGCAACATGGAAAATTCTAAGTACATACCAGGTCATTTTGGCTATTCTAGATGAAGAAAAAAAGGACAGGGTGGAGAGTATCGGAATAAATGCACAAATAATGCAGAAAATCTTCATATTTCTGCTTTGTGCCATGGAAAAGATATTAGGCGTTACTTACTGCCTATCGAAGCAGCTACAAGCCGATGAATTTGACTAAGCAGCCACAGTGCATCTAATCAAAAGTACCAAAGAAGAACTTCAGAACTCCAGAACTGACGACACATACCGAGAGGTTTTAGAGAAGGCTAAATATTTGACAGACAGTAGTGGTGTTGTATATGACGAACAAAAAAACGAAGATTGTTCCTCACAGTCTCGCTGCAAGCATTATAATGTCGACAACTGGTAATAAATATACCGAAACGAAGGCCATATACTTCGAAGTTATTTACAGCATTCTCATGGAATACAATCGTCGCTTCTCAGAAAATGAAGGTCTTTTTTCAGTAACGGAAGCCGTTAAGAAAAAAATCAGCATTCATGGAGGAATAGAAACTAAAGTCATTAAAAGAAAACTACAAACATTTTCTAAATGTATAACTATACATATAACTATATCTGCAACTTTTACAAACATGCGATGGAGACTCCGTTTTGTCATTACTCGAATCTCTCAGAGTGCTTCTAGTGGCATACTCAGAAGTGATAAAACTGCTGCATATTTTTGCTACACTACCAACCACCACAGCTGGAAATGAAATACTTTTCTCTGTGCTAAAAAGAGTAAAAGGGTACCTGCGAAATTCTACTAGTGATGAAAGATTGTGCTCACTTACGTTGATGGCGGTTTAAAGAGAAGAAATGAAAAAAATACCACTAGACCAAGTGGTGGATGATTTTGCTCCGAGAAAACCGCGACGGTACCCATTACTACATTAACGTAAATGCACTGAAGTTATTTTGTTATATTATACAGTTTATGTTCCTAATTGTTACAAATAAATCTTACAGTAATAAAATTGATGTATTTGTTTGTAAATTCCAATATTATATGGGGGGGAATGCCCCCTCCTGACTCTATCAAAAGACGCCCCTGATTCACACATATATAATGAATCTTGATCCAACAGCTTGAATACGTAAACCAATAAAAATATCTTGGCTGCTGGTTCAACGATCAACTTGATTATAAAAGAACCAAGAGCGAGAATAGAGGTAGCCCGACAAGGCTTTGTTAAAATGAAAAGCTTATTTTGTAACAGTAGCATTAATATCTTCTAACTAACTATAACTTCCGATGAAGATATTCTCCAAATGATGAATTCGTCTGCTCATAAATATCATAAAGAGGAGAAAAACAGGGTACTCCGGCCATATAATTAGAGGACCTAAATACCATCTACTTCGCCTTATAATACAAGAAAAAGTGGAGAGCAAGAGATGGATTAGTCGAAAGAAACTTTCATGGTTGCGTAATATTAGATAATGGTGTGGTTCCACAGTAAAAGAATTATTTCGCGCAGCAGCCTATAGAGAGAAATTTCAGGAATTTGTAAACATGATGACTGCCAACGTCTAAATATGGATACAGCACCTGAAGAAAAAGAAGAAGAAGAAGAAGAAGAAGAAGAAGAAGAAGAAGAAGCATTTATATCAGGCTTAGATATCGTTTTCTGCATTGCTATGTATGATCAATACTTTTGTATGGAATGAAGGCCTGGACGCTCAACATAACGCTGATGAATAAGTTAGAAGCTTCTGAACTCTGTCTTTATAGAAGAATCTTGAAAATACCTTGGACAATTCACACCACCAACGAAAATGTTCTGAAGAGAATACAAAACAAAGAGTACATAAAAATTGGGAGCTGTGCAAAGTTAGAATAGGTAGCTACCTGGGACACATAATGAGAAACGAAAAGTACCGTCTCGCGTAACTGATCATCCAGGAGAACATTGAAGAAACAGAAAGAACATTGAGAAACATTGGAGAACAGTCACAGATTTGTCACTGTAGTCGCTAACCTTCACTAAATAAGGCAGCACCACAAGAAGAAGAAGTGTGTGAGCAAGACCTTTATTCAAATAAGCATTCAAAATAATAGATTTTTTGATAACATTCATAGAGCTCTTTTTTAAAGTTGATTTTATTTTCAAGCAACACGTAAATTGCCTACTATAATTATTAAAGTCTGCTAACAAGGTAAAACTTTTATTAAAATAATATTGGACAAATATTTATCTTTGCTATGTTTAAACAAATTTTCAATAATTAACCTCAGAATGGCGTAAAATACGAAAAGCCAAAAAGTTAATCGGATCTTATACAAAAAGAAAACAGCCGAAAAACCAACACGTAACAGCGAACAAATTTTAATTTACATCCAACTCGAGAAACTTTCGCCATTTATAAAATTGCTGAAGCAGGATTATCCGTGCAAGACAGTTTGTTTTAGCGAAAATATTAATGGAATAAAACAACCGTTTTATTTCTGTAAATGCCTCGAGATAAATGAAGAGGAATAGAGTACAGAGGTATATTTCATTCGATATTACCTAAAATAATACATTAGCAGAATGCAGGTCAAAACGTTAGTAGGACATAAAGGGGAATTCATAAAAAACAGAGATCAAGTTTTTAATATTATTGTTTACCCCCTTCTTTTATATGACGGTGTTGTTTTTAACCAGTATATTAATATCTTAATTTCGCATTGTTAGTTCAAATTTCCCACATTAATATCACAAGGGAGTGAGAATAAATTGACAATAACTCGACAATTTCCCGAACACTTGTTGCCTGGCAATAGACACGAGAGCTTGCAGCGCTCCAGTGACTATTGTCGAATGGAAACAAGGTTTAGAAACAAATTGGAGCCTTTATTCTTACTATCCTGTGGTATGCGACAGATTATTTTTTAATACTTACACACAAAATTCAATTCTTTTTAAATAAACATTGAGTAACATTTATCCCAATTATGTGACACACATGTTTTAACTTGTCAAAGTAAACAACACAGTTTATCAAATATTCAGATGAAGATATCAATAAACCATTAGTTAAAATAAATTATAAATACAGTTTTATTCATGAAATAATCTTACCGAAGTACAATCGAGCGCTTAAAATTGCTGATTTGTGTTGTCCTCGTGACAATTCGACATTAAGGGGCCCACAATTTGCGTTATTGCTCGACAGCTTTGTTCGACGAGCAAGTTTCTTCGAACAAAAATGACGAACACGAGTTGCACACACACTTCACTTTTCTTTCGTAGTTTGTTCGAATATGAAACGAACTTATTTGTGTGCAGTAGCGGCGGCGTTTTCAATAAAATGAAACATCATCGTTTTCCTGGGTATTATTTTCATTACCATAATAATAATTATCGTCATTCTCTACATTTGATACACAAGAACGTGTAATTTCGTTGTCCTTCAAACAAGGCAGACCATTATAACACCACAGATTTGGTACATATGTAAATATGTATACGTCATCACTTCCACCGACACTGTATTTTGATCTATTAACTTCTTGTCCTTCTGTAGCCTGCTCGTAATGAATCAATATTTTTCGTTACTGTTTCTTTTGTTGCATCAGTTTGCATTGCATTGTTGCTTTGCAACTTTCCAATAAAATTTCATATGCTTTGTCTTTTTTAAGTCGATCACTGTACTCGCGACTTTTAATCTTCCTCATATACGGAAACTACGATACAGTTCTTTAAGTTCTAATAGAAACGTTCTCTTATTCATCTGGCGAAGATCCGTCATATTGAAACAATCCGTTGAAACACATAGACTTTTAATTCAGTAGTGGTATAGCAAAACTTGATAACTCCGTTTTTTGCCAAAATGTTATTATTTGCTTGGTATGTTATTTAGTAACATTTCTTCATATTGGTAGAATTTGGTATGTCTATGATGAAGTTAAACCCTTAAAAATGAGAATGACAATATATGATATTATGTCCGCTATGATACTTATTAGGCAGGGCAGAAATTGATATATAAATTGATTTCTTATGTTGACAGTTATTGATCCATTTAGTTTTCGTTTTTGGTTTGGCAAAACATGATTATGTATCCTGTTTTTGTGTGTATTCTAAATAATATCATTTAAAAATTGGTATACATTAAACACTTATCTAATACCAGTTAGTAAAAAGTTCGTTACACCTTTAATGTGGTAAGTTGAAAATTACATTGGCAACCCGTTTTGAAAATTTCAAGAATTTAGAGGGCCTTTCAAACTTTCAAAATGCTCTTCTAAAAAAATCGGTTAGATGCACATATCAATTATTGCCAAAACACTACAGAATTTAAAATAAATATTTTAAAAAATCAATGAATGCGCCACTTATGGATAAACAGTCGGTTTTTAAAATTGTTATACCCACACACTTCAGACCAGTTGGTATTGAAGTACGTCAAGAAGAAAGTAAGTGCCATAAATAATATCATCCGCAAGCTAACTAATACAAAATGGGGAGCACAACCACACACTCTCCGAACTTCTGCCTTGGCATTATGTTTTTCGGCCGCGGAGTTTGGAGTACCAGTATGGGCAAACTCTGCTCACGCAAAGAACGTCGACGTGGTAAATGAAACGGTATAATATTGGGTTGCCTGAAACCGACACGTATCGAAGAGGTATACCCCATAGCTGGAATTGCTCCACCACCTATCAGGAAGAAGGTCACGTCAGAGGTAGAACGGAAAAAGCAGGAGACGGACCGAAGAAACCCCTTATATGACCACCAAACTCAGCCAAGCAGACTAAGATATCGGAAAATCTTCCTGAAAACATCAACATCCATCCCCGAAGCGCCGAATACACCTATGGCAAGCGTCAGCTACCGCGACACATTTTCCTCCCTCAGAGGAAATGGCTTCTGGACACAATTTACCGTATCCGACTTGGAAAGCGCTAAACAGACTAAGAACCGGCGTTTTACGTTGTGCTATTAACCTGAAAAAATGGGGATACCAGCCGGCATCTACTATCAACTATCATGCACAGAGATGGAAGAGACCACAACCATTGGAAATACAGAATTTAAAGTTGTTGGTATTCCGGACACGGAAAGTAAGTAAGTATTGAAGTGCGTATCGAACAAGTTCGACAGACATAAAAAAGCTGAAACTGATTATTCCATCATTTTTGGACGACAACAAAAACGACCGTTTTCAAGCCATACACTTTCGTTTTGCGTCATTTTTTTCTAACAAATTTTTTCGTCGAACAAAACTGTCGAGCAATAACGAAATTTGCGGGCCTCTTTAGATGCAGAACTAAAATTTTATTATGGTTCATTTTCATAAATGTGATAGTTGCCAAAAGTAGGAAACTCGTTGTAATTAAACAGAAACAATATACCCAAAAATATTTCCAGTATAATAATGTAGGTAGAATATTCCCAACATGAATATCACAAGAGAGTGAGAATAAATTGACAATAATGCGACAATCTTTTGAAAACTTTTTGCCTGGTAATAAGCACGAGAGCTCGGAGGGCTCGAGTGACTATTTATGGATGGAAATAAGTTTGAGACAAAAAATGGAGCAATATTTTTTTATTTATCCTTACTATCGTATAATATTTCGACAGATTTTTTTTATAGTTAGGGGAGAGTTGGACAAAACGGGATATCATTCTTGTTTATCTTTATTACGGAAAAAATGTTAAAGAAATTATCATAATATTATGATTTTTTATAGGTATAACATTTACTGAAGCACACAAAAAACATATTTTTAGCTATTTTTGATGACGGGAAAATAGTAAAAAAAATATTTATTAAAGTCCTGCATATCCCGTTTTAGCATACCACGGTTGGATAAAACAGGATAGGTTCAAAATATTTAATTTTTTGAATAAAATTATCTAAAAAGTATATTTAAGTAGATATAAGACTGCCAAGCAAAATTTACCTTTGAAAAAACAATATCTTCAGTAGTCAGAAACTTAAAAATAGGCATTTTTTTATGTTTTATTGCAAAATGGGAAATAGGACCCTTTATTTAGGACTAGGTACGTATACGTATATCAGAACAAAAGTCACATAAAAATATATGTTATTCTTTTCTGCAGTATGAGAAAATGCTTTATCGCTATTTAAAGAATTAATAGGCCAACAAATAAATAGGTGGATAAAACGGGACATAAAAAACTGTATCCCATTTTATCCAACTTATAAGTGTCCCGTTTTGTCCAACTCAGACATTTTTCAAAACAAAAATTGCTCCTGCCTAAACGTGAAAGTAAAATTAGCTAGACTACACATGAGAATATTCGTTAATGAGTGCTTAATTAAATGTAATAGTCACCGGAATTATATGTTTAGATATGTAGGCAATATAATGTAGAAAGCAACGCACTTAAAAGTACAAAGTACCAAAAAAATAGAGTCAAACAATTCTAAACACAACAACTTTTCATCAAATACTGGCATCGAGGTAAAACGAACTGAGAATGTTAAAATGACGACTGAGAACAAGTATTCGTCATTGTCCGATTGATAGCAGCACTAGTTGGGTCTCTAGGCTAGGTATCCCGTTTTATCCGACTATCCCGTTTTATCCATCTCTCCCCTGCATACAAAATTCAAGTCTTTGTGTAAAAACATTCAGTGACATTTATCCCAATTAATGTGACACGCATTTTTCAACTTTTCAAAGTGAACAGCACAGTTTAGTAAATATTAAGACGAAGATATCAATAAAATATTAGTTAAAACCATTTATAAATACAGTTCTATTAATGAAACAATCTAACTGCAGTACACTCGGGCGCTTAAAATTGTCGATTTGTGTTGTCCTCGTGACAATTTGGCATAAGATGCAGAACTAAAACTTTATTATGGTTCATTTTCTTAAATGCTACAATTGTCAAAACTAGGAAACACGTTATAATTAAACAGAAACAATCTACCTAAAAATATTCCCAGTATAATAATGTAGGTAGAATATTCCCGGTATAATAATAATCTGATTGGACAGAATTAAACACGCGATCAAAAATCTTACTACACGATTGGAAGTTAAAATCATTAAAAAAGAACCACCTCCTTAAATAGCCAAAGTTGGTGATTTGTGATATAAGTTTTTGGTTAACTAATAGTGGTCCCGGTATTATCCATTTTCTGCTTATAACCATATGTGTTTTTTATATTGAAATTAACACCAAACCTGCTAATTACTTGTGCTACCTTGAAGACAAGCGTCGAGAGACATTCCAGACTGTCTGCAAAAATGACAGTATCATCAGCGTATCTAATGTTATTCAGTCGTTCTCCATCATCCTCGTCGTCATACTTCTCCAGAAGTATTCTCTCGTCTATATCAGTTAGTGCTAGGTTTATAATGTGGCCAGAATATATTAAATAATAATGATGTCACAATATATCCCTGTCGCATACCTCCTTTTATCATTTTTTCTTTTGTTAAATGAAACCAACTATAACAACTGCAGTTAATAGGTCTTGTTTATTATACGGCTGCTCTCTAGTATCAAAACCAAGCGAACGTATTTCCATCAGTTCATTTGGCTTTATTCTGTAGAACGCTTTCTGATAATCAACAAAACACACCGTGAAAATGGGCGTGATGATCGCCATTGTCCTGAAAAATGAGACACACGAAGAAGAAGAAAATTGAATTAATAAAAAAGAAGATTGTTTGTAAAAATAACATGTAAGATCCTTTTATACAGGATTTGCTGTTTTTGTATTACATGGTACACAGCCAACTGCAGGAAAACTTTTTCCTTGTGGATTTTTATGTAAGATTATCTTCAGCAATATTTCCGAAATTCTCTTTGGTTGTCTCATGAACGATAGGTTCATTAACTAATTGCGTTAAAAAATCTACCTCAAACCAAATTAAACTCGAATTTATCCATTTTTAGTATCCATCCGTTTTAGTTGGGTGTTAAAGAACTAGGGAATTGCAAATATGCGTTTCGTCAAACTCTCGTGATATTCTTAACAGATGTCGGGTGATTCCATTTCAAATCGCTCAATTTTGGATCAAAAAAACTGTTGGATCTTCTATTTGTCTGAAAATTGATCCCACGTCTTCTTTCCCACCAAACCTTGGTATTCAAATTTTCCATATAGAAATAGAAGACGCACTACCACCATCACTAGACTGCGTACAGGCCATTGTTTAACAAAACAACATCTGTATAAAATGAATTTAGAAGATAATTCTTTTTGTGAATGTGGTCATTTCGAGGATCTGAACCACATCTTTTTGAATGCCCGATTAATATTATTCCTAATTTTGATATATACACAAAATTAATTTCCATGAACTTCCAAACACCACTTTCTATACAATATTTTTAATTCTCTAACGGAAGAATCAGTTAATGTAATAATGCATTTTTTTGCAATTAACAAAATAAGCTTATAAACTGCAATGCGTTTTCTCGCAATTATCAAAATAATTTCAAAAATTGCAAGGCTCAATTGTTTAATATGTATTCGTGTTATATGTTGCTATTTGCCATTTAATTTATGTTTTAATCATACTTAACCTGACCTAATTAAACTCATATTCATTATATCACACCTCATCAAAAGCTTTTTACAACAACATAGTCAGCGATTTTGATATGGCTTAGAGCCAGACTACATCAAGACCGCCTATAAATCATGCTGGTAATGGCCTTGCAGTGAGACCAAAAACAAAATGAAAAAGAAGTAATTTACGTATAAGTAGTTTACATATCAGAAAATCTGACAGATTAGAATGACTTAATAATGTTTTACTAATCAGCACTGTTTGTTTACATTTATTTTGAATTTTATTTATATTTTTTTTCATGGATAAACTATAATGGATGCCAGAGAATCAACCGAAGGCAAAATAGTAACATTAGACAGGGGAGACTACACTACTTGTACTATAAACCTCCAAGGAGCTACAGTTGTCTCCTGGAGGATCAACAACGAAGAACAATTGTTCGTGAGTCGACGATGTACATTCTCTAAGTTTAATAACATCCGAGGAGGAGTTCGTTTGGTATGGCCACACTATTCTACGTGGAGCTTCGGAAGACGACATGGGTTTGGTAGAGATATGCTCTGGAGAGTATTGAAAGGACCTGAGCTTTTACTCAACGGAGATGTATTTGTCGTTGTTGGTGTAACCTCAAATCAGTACACGAAGTCTATGTGGAACTTCGATTTTGAAATGCACAACAGGTAATTTTATATTATATTTATTTCGCTAAATTTGTCTTAAAGCCCATATACGGCATGCGCTTGTTTATTTTTAGCATATTCCTCGTTCATGTCTCCTCTGAAAACTTTTGTTTCCAATACTTCCACAAAATTTATTATAACTATGTCATTACAGCTGTTTCGGCAGAGTGCCTCTTTCAAGTAATTTATTTTAGTATGTATTTGTTACTGAAAGTCTCTACTGAATAGGTTGAGGAGTGGGAACTGTTTTTTATTCAGAATTATATCTGTATTATTTAATTGGTGGCAACGTCGGATTGACTAAGACAAATCGTGTTATTTTGCGGCTATAATCAACTCGAAAAATCGGGAGTTATACCGAAAAATAATTCGTCGAAATAGTGGTATAAGTGATAATAAACAATTGATTTAGTGAAAAGGCAAAAATATTTAGAATTACTGCAGAATTAGAATAAATTTCAGAAAATAAACAGGTTATTGTTGACAACATTAAGTGATAACGAGGTGTACTGATAAAACACACACCAAAACAAAAACAGCTGATGGTAAGAACGTGGATTGCTTGAAAACACCGTTGCCAGATCTGTAAGTAAATACTTAAACATAGTAATAGGTGTTAAGAAAACGAATTTAATTAGTTACGATTTGTTTTTCTTTTTATATTGCATTGATAAAGTGCACGGAACTGACAGTATAGCTGGTCTGTGTTCTTTTCCGCGGTGCATTGGAAGGGAAAAAATAATAATAAGAATACGGAAATTTTAATTTTAATTTTAATTTTATGCTGGTGTTGGGTAATATTTAGAAAGATAATATAGGGTAATTATAATTTAGATATAGCGTTAAGTAGAATTGGAATAGGCAATCGAACAGATTAAAAAAAAAAAAAAAATAGGAAAAGAGATGGAAGTACAAGAGAAACATAACTCTGAAGAAGAAAATAAGATAGATAAAATAATGGAAACTTTATTAGTATTGACACAAGAGATAAAAATGATAAGAGAGGGACAAAAAGAATATATTAAAGTAATACAAAAGGTGAAGGAAGAGAATGAGGCGATAAAGAAAGAAAATATGCATTTAAAAGAAGAAATAAAAGTAATCAATGAAAAGTTGGAAGAAATAGACAAAGAAAAAAGGCGCAATAATATTGTAATACAAGGAGTTAAAATAGACACGAACGAATCGAATATTTTAGAATGTGAAATGAAAACCTTTATACAAAATAATTTGGAAATTGAAGTAGAGATAAAAACAGCAAAAAAGATAGGATATAAGACCTGTTTAGTGGAATTCAATAAGATAGAAGATAAAATCAAAGTAATGACAAACAAAAACAAATTAAGGAACACAACCAACAGAAATATATATATTAATAACGAGATGACTGTAAGTGAAAAACGTATACAAAGACAAATGAAGGAAATAGCGATTGAGGAGAAGAATAAGGGAAAGAAAGTCAAAATGGGTTATCAAAAAATATGGATCGAAAGTGAAGAATGGAAATGGAATAAGGATAAGGAAATAATAGAAAGAGCTCCAAAACGAGATAAAAAAGAAATAAAAGCCGATGGTTCAAAAAACTAAGTAAAGAACAGACGGGAAAGAAAAAACGGAAAATGGACAGGAGTGGAATAGGACAAACGAATAAAATTGAAGAAAAAGTAGAAGAGAATAAAAGAAAGAAATTAGTAGTAAAAGATTTTATAATAGGAACGTGGAACGTAAGAAGTATTAATGGAAAAGAAATAGAATTAAACAAAGAATTTGAAAAAGCGGATTTAGATATATTGATAATAACGGAAACAAAGAAAAAGAACAAAGGAATAGTAGAAACAGACAATGACCACATTTTCATATGGAGTGGAGTGGAAAAGAATGCACGAGCGGCAGCAGGAGTGGGATGTTTAATAAAGAAAGAACACAAAAATACACTTAACAAATGGGAAGCAATAACGGAAAGAATACTGATGATAGAATTAAAATGCAAGACACACATCAAGACAATAATAGCAACTTATGGACCAGATGAAAATGAAAAAACGGAAGAGAAAGATAAATACTGGAATGAACTGCAAGAGACTATAGAAGAGTGTAGAGGAAAAATATATATTGCTGGAGACTTCAATGGACGAGTTGGAACAAAGGATGATATATATGGAGCAGTAATCGGAAAACACGGTGAAAATACAAGAAATAATAATGGGAAAAGACTACTGGAATTTTGTATTAACAATGATTTAATAATAACAAATACTTATTTTGAACATAAAGATATTCATAAGATTACTAGAGAAGAACCGAGCAGAGGAGAAAAGTCAATAATAGACTATATATTGGTAGAAAGAAATAATAGAAATTCAGTAAGGGATGCTAGAGTCAAGAGAAGCTATGAGATAAATAGTGATCATTACTTGCTGATAGCTAAATTCAGAAGCGAAGAAAATAGAACAGAGACATTCAAAGAAAAGAAAAAAGGACATATAAGAATAAGGACTTACAAACTAAAAAATAAAGAGATAGCAGAAAAATATCAACAGATAGTATCGCGAGAAATAAATAAATATCAAGAAGAAATGATACAGAGGCCGTTAGAAACAAAATGGGAAACCTTTAAAAATATTGTATTACAAGCAGCAAAGGACGCCTGTGGGACTTACAATAAAGACAACAATAAGAAACAAACATCTTGGTGGACGAATGAAATTAAAGAACAAGTAAGAAAAAAGAAGAAAATATGGAAAGAATATTTAAATAATAGAACAGAAGCAAATTATACAAGCTACAAGGAACAGAGAAACATAGTAAAACAAATGGTAATGAGCGAGAAACAGAGAAGTTGGACAGAATTTGGAGAAAAAATGGAAAGAGATAATAAAGGTAATCAGAAGCTATTCTACAAAGTACTCAAAAATCTGAGAAAAGAAAAAGTAGATATAAATGCAAGTGCAATAAAAAACGAAGCTGGGGAGATACTGAGCGAGGAGGAAGAGATAATGGAAAGATGGAAAGAATACTTCAAGAATCTACTAAACACAGAACAGAAAGCAGACAATCAAGATGATGAAATGGAAGAGGAAGAATGGAATGTAGAAAGAGAGGTAATAAATGAAGATATAACTAGAGAAGAGTTAGAAGAAGCTATAAGGAGTCTAAAGAACGGGAAAGCACCAGGAAGAGATAATATAACATCGGAAATGATAAAATATATGGGAAATAGTGGAAAACTAGTATTATTAGATATATATAGACATGCATGGAGGGAAGAAACAACGCCTGAAGATTGGAGAATGGGCTTAATATTGCCAATACACAAGAAAGGTGATAACAAAGATTGTAACAACTATAGGGGACTAACATTATTAAGCACAATAACAAAAATATACGAGAAAATAATAGAGAAAAAATTGAGATTGATCACAGAAAACACATTAACAGAATCTCAAAGTGGATTTAGAGAAGGGAGAAGTACACAGGATCATATATTCACTTTGAAAGAAGTTATTAGCAGGAAGTGGATGGCAGAAAAACCCATATATTTAGCTTTTATGGACATGGAAAAAGCATTTGATAAAGTGAATAGAGAAACAATTTGGAAATGTTTAAAAAGGAAAAATGTAGATCAGAAACTAATAAGGGTAATACAAAGTTTATATAAAGAAACAAATAACTGTGTAATAAGATATAATATGATATCAGAAAAATTTGCCACAAATGTGGGAGTTAGACAGGGAGGGGGATTGAGTCCGCTTCTTTTCATAATATTTATGGATGAAATAATAAGACAAACGAAACAAAGAACTAAACCAATATACATAGGATATAGGAAATTAGAACAAATAGGGATGACAGAATGTGCATTTGCCGATGATGTGGTTATTACAGCAGGAAACGAGAAAGGCCTAAGAGAAAGCTTGATAGTGTGGAATGAGGTATTAACAAAATACGGTATGAAATTGAATAAGAGTAAGACAAAGACAATGGTAATAGATAGAAATAGGAAAATAATAAATGTGCAAATAGGTGGAGTAGAAATAGAGCAAGTCAGTAAATATCAATACCTAGGTGTAATATTTGAAGAAAACGGAAAACAAGAAATAGATATAAATTATAGGATACAAAAAACAAATAGACTATATTATGCAATAAACAGTGGATTTGTAAATAGACGAGAAATAACAAGAAAAACGAAAATGAGTGTATACAAAACTGTGTATAGACCTGTACTTACATATGGATGTGAATCGTGGGTATTGACAAAAAGGGATAAAAGTAAATTGCAGGCAATAGAAATGAAATATCTAAGAAGAGTAATGGGAGTGACAAGAAGAGATAGAGTTAAGAATATAAAAATAAGAGAAGAATTAGAAATAGAACCAGTAGAAACTTATATAGAAGAAAGACAGCTGGGTTGGTGGGGACACCTTCAAAGAATGAGTGATAATATACCTGTTAAAAGAATCTGGGAAAGCAGAAATATAGAAAGGAAAAAACGTGGTAGACCAAGAAAACAATGGAATGCAGTAATAATGGATATTTTGGAAAAGAGGGGAACAACATGGAACGATGCCAAAAAACTAACAGGAAACAGAAAGATATGGAAGAAATTTACGAAGAACAAAAAAGAATAAAAGAAACAGAAACAGATCCCTACACCTCCGGGTAGAAGGGATACAGATTATATATATATATTTAATTCATTAATTCCCATAGATTCTAATAAAGACAGCTTAAGGCATTTATTTTGAATATAAAGAATTTAAAACTATTCATTAAAATAACGATTATGACATAGAAGGTGAAGTGCGGAAATTTGTTTAATTTTTTTTTAACAATCCTATACTATAAAAATTGGTTACGAAAATTCAAGGATTGTTCCGAACTCAAGTTTACGAACTGGAAGACCAACTTCGTTGAAGTTAATTTGAAAATTTTGAAGTGCAGGAAAAATTATTTTGCAGTAATTGAAGATATTTTACTGTGCATATATTTTCTTCGATAAAAAAGACCAATAATATTACTTACTTACTTACTTAGTCCTAAGCCTTTCTACCTTTAGGTGTAAGGCTGGTGGAGTTGAGTTTGGCATTGTAGTCTCCATGCTTTCCGATCTTGCGCTAGGTTTCTTGCACTTTCCAATGTCAATCCCTTCTTCTCGACTTCTTTCCTGATTTCATCTACCCACATAACTCTTGGTCTCCCTCTTTTGTTTTTCCCCTGCACTCTCGTTTCGAACACTCGTTTTGTTAGCCTCTCGTTCGACATTCTACACACGTGCCCGAACCATCTAAGTTGTCCTTCTACTATTTTTTCATTGATTGGTTCTAGTTTTAGGTTTTGTCTAATTGTTTCGTTTCGTATTTTGTCTGTCCTTTTTCTGTTTGCTATTTTCCTCAGGAACCTCATTTCCATAGCATTGACTCTGGATTTTTGTCTCCCCGTCAATGTCCATGTCTCGCTGCTATACATGATTGTTGGTCTAACTACTGATTTAACGACTGCCGTTTTTACTTTTTCCGGTATCCCTTTTTTCCCAAAAAATGTTGTTTTCATAGTGTTAAATAAGCTTCCTGTTCGTCCCATTCTCTCGTTTATTTCCATGTCTTGTTTACCATTTGATTCGATTATTACTCCTAGGTATTTAAAATCTTCCACTTGCTCTAGTTGTTTCCCGTCTAATTCTATTGCGTGTGTCTTCCTCGTATTTGAAATTATCATTGTTTTTGTTTTCTCTGTATTAATTTTCATATTTATGTTTGATAGTTCTTCTTCTAGGATTTCAAGATTGTTCTGTAAGTCTTCTCTGTTTTCTGCTATCAATACCATGTCGTCTGCAAATAGTAGCTCCGATAGTTGAGTCTGTTTCATTTGCCAGTATCCTAATGTTAGTTTTCTCATTCTTCTCTTGGCTTTCTTTATCGCTTCATCCAGTACCACTGAGAATAGCAGTGGACTCAGCACGCATCCCTGTTTGACGCCTTGACTTGTAGAAAATTCTCTGGATTCCTCGTTATTGGTTCTTACTGTATTTGTATTATTTTTGTACATATCCTTTATTACTTCTATTATGTGTCTGTCGACTCCCCTTTCTGTTAGTGTCTTCCAAACGTCCTTTCTTCGGATTCTGTCAAACGCCTTTTCCAGGTCAATGAAGCACATATGTATCTCTCTATTTTTCTTGATTACCTTCTCACTTACTTGTCTTAATGTGAATATTAGGTCTTGCGTGCTTCTGTCCTTCCTGAATCCACACTGTGTGTCTTCCATAGTTGTTTCTATTTGTGTTTTTATTCTTGTCTCTAGTATTCTTGCTAATACCTTCCCAGGGATACTTGATATGGTGATACCTCGGTAATTATTACAGTTTCTCTTGTCTCCCTTTTTGTGTATTGGTAATATAATGTCTTTCTTCCAGTCCTTTGGTAATTCTGCTCTATTTATGATATCATTCATTAGTTCTTTCATGCTATCCATTCCCTCTGTCCCCATGAATTTTATCATTTCCGGGGTGATATGATCCTTGCCTGGTGCTTTGCCCAGTTTTACTCTTTCTATTGCTTTCTCTAATTCCTCTCTTCTTATGGATTCCACTTGTTGTTCTTCATTCCTTTCTTGTATCTCCCCTATGTTGTCCTTGTCTACATGAGTTAGCTCTTTGAAATGTTCTCTCCATCTTTCCATTATTTGTTTTTCTTCTGTTAGTACGTTTCCATTCTTGTCTTTTATATTCGGCATCGTGTGCTCTTTCTTTTGTCTGAGTTGTTTTAATGCGCCGTAGAAGAGTTTTTGGTTTTCCCTATAATTTTTTGTCATTTTTTGTCCAAATATCTCCCATGACCTTTCCTTTCCTGCTTTCACCGCTATTTTAACCTCTTTCCTTTTTTCTTTATATGCTTCGTAATCTTCCGGGTGTTTTGTGCTTAGGTATCTTTTCCATTTGTCTTTTTTGTTCTTTATTTTCTCTCGTATTTCTTCCGTCCACCATTCTGTTCTCCTCATGTTAGTGTTTGCTATTTTTGCTTTCCCGCAAGTTTCCTCAGCTGCTTTGATTATGCTGGTTTTTAGATATTCCCATTTTTTTTCTATATTTGTATTTTTTGCCCTACCTTTCAAAGTATTATCTAATTTTTCTTGGAATTTCTTCTTATATATTTCCTCTTTTAATTTGTAACTTTTTATTTTTTCATTTACTACCTTTCTTCTCTTTTCTTCTTTTTCCTCTGTTGTTCTCATTCTCATTATTACTAGATGGTGGTCACTGCCAATCTCCGAGCCTCTTTTCACTTTCGTATCCTGTACTCTTTTCCATTTGTTGCTGCTTACCAAAAAGTAATCTATGATTGATTTTTCGTTTCTGCTGTCTTGTACTCTCGTGTATTTGTGTACTTCTTTATGTTTAAATTTTGTATTTGTTATAACTAGTTTATTCTCCATACATATTTCTATTATTCTTTCACCATTTCTGTTTAGCATTTCTTCTCCTTCTTTTCCCATGCACTCCTCTATTCCGCTGTTGTTGTTTCCGACTCTACCGTTTAGATCTCCCATTACAATTATGTTTTCTTCCCCATTATCAATTTGCATTTGGAGCTCCTCGAAAAATTTATCTTTCTCTTCCTTTCTTGCATCTTCATTTACTCCGTAGGCTGTTATTATTGTCCATATTTCTTCGTCCATCAGTTTAATTTTCACCGATAATATTCTCTGGTTAACATATGTTTCTTCTATAACGTGTTGTAGTCTATTCGGTGCAATTATTATCCCGACTCCTTCTTTTGCTCTCTCTTTTGTATCCGCTCCTACCCAAAGTAACCAATATCCTTTGTGTATTTTCTTAAGACCTTTTCCTTTCATCTTCGTTTCTGTTATTCCTAGTATTTCTATTTTTTGTCTTATCATATCTTCTACCAGTTCTTCCTCTTTTCCATTGATGCTTCTCACATTCCATGTTCCCATTTTTATCTCTCCTTTTTTCTGCAATCTAGCTTTCCCCTTTTTCCTATTTTCATCCTTGTTTACCTTTGCATCATCTTTTTCCCTATCGCTTTTCCCATTCATTGCCTTGGTTGTCATTGTTGTGGGTCCGGTCTCATTATTTTCTTTTAGTTTTTTGAAGTCCCTTCCCCGATATTTCTGTGAGTTAGTATAAGTTTCTCTTTATTATGGTCCCATTTCCACTCCTTTCCATTAATCTCCAGTTTCATATATCCTATCTTCGTAGTATTACCTTTGTCTTTTTCTTCTTTTGCCATTTTCCTAATTTTTGCTTGTATTTCCCTTTCCTTTCTTGTTAAATCTGATTCTATATACACCTTTTGTCCCTGTAGATTTTTCAGTTTTCCTTTGTTTTTTAGTACACTCATCTTATCCGTTAGGTTTTCCATTTCTGCTACAAAGATTTGGTCGCCGATCTTCACCGCTCCTCTCAGTCTGACCTCTAATTTCAGATTTCTTCCTATGAAGTGTTCTACTGACTCCTTTACAGGCTTTCCGTCGGTAGCATCTAGTGTTAGGCCTTTTAATACTATATTATTTCTCCGTCTATCTTTTTCCAATTGTTCTATTCTATTGTTTGCCATTTTTAAACCTTCTTCCAATTTTTCGTTTTTTTCTTTCAGCTCCTTAATATATTCCATCGTTTCTTTTTGGTCTTTCCGTATGGTTCTTATTTCTGCCATCATTTCATCATTTTTCCACATAACTTCCCGCATCATTTTTATCATCTCTTCATTTGTGTCGTTGCTTTTATTCGGTGTTCGTCTCGTCAGGTTACTCTTTTCAAAATATAATTTATCTTCTTTATATTTTTTCTTCTTAGATTCTTCGTCGCCACTATCAGATAGTTCTTCATTCTTTCTATAGGTTTCCTTTCGGATTGTTCCTGTTCCGCCACTGGCCATTTTAAATTAAATGTTAACCTCAGCACTAATATAAATATTATTATTATACACTTAGAAGTTTATTTTTATTTCGCACAAGAACGCTTTTTAAGTTTAACGATTATCGATAACGATAGGTCTTTTAAAAAACCGGTGTTTTTATTGTGATAGGTTTCGAATTCGAAATTACCTTATCGCCAATACACCTGCCACACGACCTCTCGCCTCGCTTGCCAAACTCGAACTCATAATATAATCTTTCAAAAGTCCAATTCAAACATTAAACTTGTTGCATACTGCATACGCACAGACATATTTTTTCTGGAGGTGAGAATCTTCCAAAGACCCAGGTGTACAGGTGGGAAGGCGTTCCAGGTGTGTTGGATTCAATCGGCCACTTATTACTGTGCCATATCGCCTACCAACTAAACTCACCCCCTCTTTCTGCAGCCGACGAGTCTGGGACCACTCTTAGCGAGTATATACATGGACCCGTCGACCTTACTCCTAACTTCTCCCTGGCACTTTTCGCGTGCGTTCCGCGTCAGTGAAGGCGAACATCCCCTACGTGTGCGGGTGAGGCAACCGGGGTGCCCCCCATCCAGCATGCACCTAGCAAGAAGATACCAGTCGGCAGTTACGAGTAACTGCAAGTATTTATGCTCTCATCTACTCACACTTACTCTCGTGCTCATTCATGATATGTTAATACGTAAATATGTAGACTTGCTTATAAGATATAATGGAAAGTGTATATAAAAAATTTATATGGATAAAAATTACTATAGATTATAACCTGAATTAAATAAAAAAAAAATAAACAAAATATGTGTATAAATAAAAAGTTTAAAACGTACCTCGAATAGATTTAAGTTAGGACAAAAAGGCCGTCAGCGTAGGTTGGATGGAAAGGTCCTCCCTCACTGACTGCCCCAGTACAAAACCAAAGCAAAATAAAAACAAAACTTAACAGAAAAAATAAATGGGAACACAGAGAGTGAGTAAACAGATAACAAAAATTTAAAATTTGTACAAAGGCAAAGGCAGCCAGCGTGGGTCGGATGTAAAGTGTCCACCCTCTACTGGCTGCCTCTTTCAACATACAGACGTCGTTACGATAATAAATATATAAAATTAAAAGCTAAAACCGAAAAAATACTTATATAAATAGAATTAAATAAGCAAATAAATAAAATAAAGTAAAAAAACAATAAGGCAGTCAGCGTAGGTTGAATGTAGAAGGTTCTGCCCCCCACTGGCTGCCCTTTACGACACCAGCACGTTAAGCAATAAATAATAAGCGTCATCCCGCTTGCAGTCGCCTCTCTTTTTCCTCTTTGTGCTTTATTGTTTTGGTAACAAAGGTAATTACCAGGTCGAAGTAACTCTTGCTATTGATAGCTTTATCCATAAGCTCGTGAGGCTCACCTAGAGGAGACCCCAGACACAGATGCGGCTCGGCACGCCCCGCACGATATGCATGGCATACGAATACAAAATGTTGCGCGTCATCCACTACTCCACACTCGGGGCAGAGATCGTTCTCGGTCTTCTTTATACAATAGGTATATTAATGTGAAAGATCCATGTCTAGTCAAGAACTGTGTAAAGTAGTCATTGACACGTCTGTGTCTGCACTCACACCACCTTACTACATCCGGAAACAGGGATCTCTTCCAAGCCGCCTTTCCGACTTTGGCTGCCCATTCCCTCTGCCACATCTCTAAACTTCTCTTTCGTTCTTGCGGTCCTGAACCAATTGCCCCGTTGCCCCTGTAACAAATGCGGACTCTTTCTCTGGCCAGGATATGCACCGGCACAGAACCAGCCACCACCTTTAAGGCAATGGTTGATACGGTTCTGTACGCGATGCACACCCTAATCAGAGGTTTTCTCTGTACTCTTAGAAGCATGTCTTTATATTTCTTCTTTTCCAGGACCTCATGCTATATACTAGGTCGCCGTACAGTGCGATGGATAAAATTGACTGGAGCATCACCGCTATTTTATGAGATCGAGGACCCCTAAATTTGGTATTAACTGCTTAGCCTGGAGGTCCTTTCTTCCGCTTTCCTACATGCCTCTTGCACGCGTGGTCCGAATGTCCGCTTGTCGTCAAAAGTAATTCTTTGATATTTAACTGTCTTCTGGGGTCATATTTCGGAGCCTTTGTATTCAAATACTATATCTTTTTTATCTCTCGGTCTCCTCAAGATTATCAATTCTGTTTTCTCTACTGCTAGTTTTAGATTTCTTTCTATACATTTCGCGGTTGTCTTGATTGCTTTGTTTACTCTCTCTATAATACTCCAACTCGTGTCGCCTTCTACTAGTAGAGCCAGGTCGTCAGCGTATGTAATTGCTCTTACTCCTCTCTTCTTGTTTACTTCTAATACCCCGTTGTATAGTATTTTCCATAGTGTGGGTCCCAGGACCGACCCCTGGGATACTCCCGCGGTCATTTCCATCTTCATTGTTTTTGATATATCCATCTCGGATAGATAGTCCTTTATCATGTTGGACATATACCAGAACAAGGACCACCCATATTTTTTTGTTTACTCTAGCCGCGTCTATTATCCAGATCCTGGCATCGACTGTTGATCGAACTTTTTGAAATCCGAATTGTTGCTGTGATAACACTCTTTCATCTTTCAATATGAATTCCAGCTAGTGTTGCACAAAATCGGTCTTGGTCTTGAAGTCTTGGTCTTGTTCTTGCGTTTTCGCAAGACCAAGACCAATACCAAGACCGCCTAATTTTAGCAAGACCAAGACCAAGACTTAGCATGCAAGACTTAAGCAAGAAAAAGACTAATCCTGCGAGACTCTTGCGTCTTGCGGTTAGAACTGAAAGTCGTTTTAGGGAGTATATAGGAGAATAAAATATTTTGCACATCTATTTCGTCTGCACAACAGCAGACGATTTATTTGCTCTGAACTTGTTTGTCCAGGTTTTTGGTACGAGTGTACCAATAAAAGTGTGTTTTTAAATACATATTTTCTTAACATTATGTTTTTTAATTCATTCTTTTATGTTGGATAATAAAAAACTTAGGTACTTTTTTAACTAGCCATGTTTTTCATCAATGCAGGGTGTTTTAAATAAGTATGGTAACCTTACAGGGTAATTCAGCACGAAAAATAATGACAGTTTGATTTGATTTATAAACATAGGTATGTCCTATTAGAGGTAAAATTCAATAGCTACACTTTGTACTTGATGAGTTTTTCCATGAACACAATTATTGGATATTGAGAAGTTAATGAATTTATCTCCATAATGTATCATGACGTTGGGATTCAAAATGAAATAGGTAATGAGTTCAATGTTAATAAATAATTATTAAGTACATAAATAAGTTTATACAAAACAGTTGCCTCTATAGAAAATCACAAGTGATAGATACAGAAGTAATGTTACTTTTAAAATATCAACATCCATTTTATACATACAAAGGTGCCGATACGAAATTTTGCTGATTTACAACTACTAACGATCTATCAAAAATAACAGTCTATTCTTTAAAAAATGATAAAAAAGTTTCGTTGTTTGAAAATAAATGCCATTATTTTCGGCGACAGCCACAAAAGTCGCCAGCTTAACCATAAAATAGATAATGTTACCCATTATGTAAGCGTAGGCTATCTGTTACAAAGAAATTTAAACCCATATTTTTTTAATCAATCGCCGAACAGATAGTGCACACGAATAATATACAGTTTCAACAATACAATATAACACACAAGTCGCCTGCTTGATCGCAAAATAGATTATGTAAAATATTTGCTACAAAGAAAAAATTTAAGCTCATTTCTTTAATCAATCGCCGAATAGATAATGAACACAAAAATAATAAACAGTTATGTTTAATATTAATAATGTATTGTTTGAAAGATCACTAAATAATATGTATTACCGATTCGGCACTCCAGATTTTAAGGAAAAATTCACTAAGGGCAATAATAAGTTTTAATGAGATTTACCTTGAAACCGAAATTCACAATCATGCACTTAGTGAAGTATACCATAAATTATATCAGCAATTAGAATAGAGCCCCAGTTGATTTCTTCAGAGCTGGACAGTACCGTATTGAGTTCAAATTGATGAAAATGTCAAAATCTCAAAAAAGAGCACTTTGTGAGTTTCACCTCTAATAGGAGGGTATGTCCGCAAATGCTTCGTTTCCGAAATAGGGGTATTAAAATTTTTTTTACAAACTGAGGATTTATTTATTGCTCTAAAACCTGTTGAGATATGCAAATGAAATTTGGTGAGTTTTATGAGGTAGTTATTGCGCATTTTTGACATACAATTAAGAATTTAATATTCACCATTGGCATGCATACGTAAAAGTCATGCATACGTCATTTTAACATGACTCGTTTGTTAAAATTACCCCTTAAAGCTTGGCATAATTATTTAAAAACGCCCTGTATTAATGAAAAACATGGCTAGTTGATAAAATACCTAACTTTTTGTTATACAACATAAGCGAATGAATCAAAAACAGAATGTTAAGAAAACATTAGACTATAGTTGGGTTTTAATTTCAGTATTTTATATGCTAGAATATTCCACAAAATGATGCGAACTTTGAGAAAAAAACACAGTTTGATTGGTATACACGGTATCCGGTATACAATGACACTTTGCCTGTCTAGCAACAATATTTTTCCAGCGATATCGTTAAAGAATACGGCTATATAGCCTCATATATAAGGCCAACTGCGAGACTTGCAAGACTCTTGCTGCAAGACCAAGACCAAGACCGGGAGCGCAATACCAAGACCAAGACCAAGACCAGGTGTACTGGCGCAAGACCAAGACCAAGACTATCTAAGTCTCGTCTTGGTCTTGCATTTGGGCAACACTAATTCCAGCCTCCTCTTGATAAGCCTTTTGTAGAACTTACCAAGCCAGTCTAGGAGACATAATGGCCGATAAGAGAATATTGCATCGGGGGGTTTCCCAGGCTTTAGGAGCAGAACAATGTTCGCTTCTTTTAACTTCCTGGGAAACTCTTGCGTCTGCAGTAGGTCGTTGTAGCTTCTTTTTATCAAACCTTCTTTCTTCGTTGTTATTACCTTAATTGCCTCTGGTAGCAGCCCGTCGGGGCCGGGAGCTTTCCCCGTCTTAATCTCTTGACCAGCGGTTTTTATTTTCTCTTTCATGAACTCCTCCACTATTGTTGCAAAGGTTTTTGTAAAAGTTTGAATGTCCTCAGTCGGAGAGAGGAGTTCAGCCGATTCCATCCGCTGGTCCTCGTCCAATTTATATGGGGCCATTATCTTTAAAGATTTCATGGTAATCTTGTAGGCATTGCCCCATATATCCTCATTCAATGCTTTTATCAGAGTATGCCACAGAGCTGTAAGGCATCTCTTCCGTATACCTTTTGTCTCATCCGTCCACCAGTAGGGGGATTTTTTATTATTCTTTTTCTTCACGGTGGCCACATTAGTTGGCAAAAGTCAGAAATCTTTTTCTCGTTAATCTTTCTGACCTCCGATAGGTACGTGGTTTTGTTAAAATAGATTTCGGTGTGTCCTATCGGTCGTCTTACACCCTTTTATCTTAACGTTGTACCTACTGGATATAACGGTGGTAGGTAAATAACTGGTCGTCGAGGACATCCTATCCCTGTATTCTTTTGAATAGCCCTTCAGTTGCGAAAGTTACATCAATATGTGTCTGGCTGGCTCCTCTTATAAAAGTTGGTTTATTATTATTTAAGACTTGGAGCCCAGCCTGGGCTACCCATTCGCTCCTGAGTTCCCCCTTTTTGTCATTTATGGGGGAACCCCATAACCTGGATTTAGCATTGATGTCACCGGCGACCAAGACTTCTTTTTCGCTTGTGGCGGCGCTCATTATTTCATCTACAATCGTCTTATACATATCTTAACATAGGGCTGTTTGGTAACACGTAGCATGCCAGGAGGCTGAAATCCATCAGTTTGATGAGTGTGTAATTTTCGCCCTTGACAATGCCCCGCACCCCTAGATCCCTATTTCTAATGAGCACCTCCACATTTGTTCCCTTATCTTGTACCCATCCACCGTCCGACGTTATTTTTTTGTTTGGTTCGAGGACGATGAGCAGGTCAATTTCCAGCTTGCAGGCTTTTACGTGGACAAGATCGTGACACACAGACATACTAAAGTGCTTATTTCCTGAGATCAAAAACGTACAAAGGATGGATTACGTTTATTATGAATTGTGAAGAAGAAGCCGTCTGTAAACAAAATATTCTTTAAACAGTTATTACTTTCAGTGCATCTCCACATCATAATTTCACAAAACTCCATCTATTTAACCTTTGTCGGGCGGCATAGGTACAATTGTAACTTTTAAGTTTTCAAATTGTGATAACTTTTTTTGTTAACGAGATAGAGACTTGAAATTTTGTAACGTCTCTACATTTATGCAGTAGACTATGTGAGCCAAATATAACAAAGAAATCTTTATTAAGTTCGCAGCAGGGGGCTTAACTTGTTCCTACCCCCATAAACGATGGCATAGGTAAATTTGTACCTTGTATTTTTTTAATAAATATTATAAAAAATCAGTACATGTTGTATTTAACCTTTAACTACCCGCGCATCAAGTTATAATATAACTAAACGCGTGGCGTACGCTATACGCCAAAAGAAAATACACTTGAAAACAGCGGATTTTATTTATTTTTTTTAAATACATTTAGTTGTTTGTTATAAACCTTATTCGGCATCAGTGAATACTTGGAGTTCCTTCTCAGTAAGCCAATTGGAATTTATAACTGGAATCATGGAAAAACTAAATTCCATGATAAATAAAATTACTAATAAAAAATTTTTTGTAATGTGATTTTTACAGGACAAAAAGTATTGTTTATAAAAAAAATATATTTTTTGCCATAATGACTAAGAAATCAATTGAAATATGTACTTATATTACTACTTAGATTAATATAACCGTGGTGTATATTGTCCACCACCGAAAACAACAAATAATAAAGTGTAAATTACGATCTTCCCAGAACGCCGATTATAACGAAACTGAAACCAAATTGTAAAGCACATTCCAGTGATAGGTTAGAGAGATAAACAAAGCCAAAATTAAATTTTTAAATATATTTGCAGTAGAATTCTTATATCTGGCTTACAAAATACGCCAGCGCGTGTAGTTAAAGGTTAAGTGATAGTTTATTTGAATCTAAATACAAAAATGAATGGTAGCGTGCATTTTCGCAATACATAGATGTCGGAAAAATAATTATCGTTACACAAAGGTAGAAAACATACTGCACAACTCTTTCTCGTTTTAGGTTGATTTTTCCTCTCGTTTTGACAAACATGGCAACTTCCGGTTACTGAAGTAGATTCACGAATGCTGTGAGATACTTAAGGAGGAGTATCTACAGCAAAACAAAGATCTTTAGAAAGATCCTTCAAAGATTTCTTGCGTTAGTCCTTTTTTCTATAATGGATTGTGCTGTCGATATAATGTGGAATGCTAAACCAGTGACGTCAATCATATTATTAAAGAAGGCCAAGAGCCAAAGCAATGTTAGACGTGTGATTTTATACTCACCCAGCATTTGATCCATGGTATCAACCCCCTTTAATTTTACTCTAATACTCGATCATTTCCGGCTACTTGTCCTGTTATATGCATGGACGAGAGTAACACTACTGCTTTGTTTTTCTTTAGCAAATAAGATCATACATTAGCATCATGATTATATGCAAGATCTGTGGAAAAAAATATGTAGCTCTTATCTAACTTATTTTCATATTGGTGAGTAGAAATCTCTTATTTTTTCTAAAAGAGCAGCTAACGTCATATGACATGAATTCTAGGTTTTACAAGTTTAAAACTGATAAAAAGTTATTTCTGGTAACATTTCGCCCAGAATATTTACAAGACGTGACCAGATTCAAAACTGTTCGTTCGCCAATGTTAAGTTGCCAGGAACCATATGCTATTTTTCAAATATAAAGGTGAATTTTTAGGGGATAAGTTATTTAATGCATTACAAACCCAAAATACCATGTTTAGTGGGTTTGGAAGATATATATTGTGTAAATTTTGTGCTGCCTCTAAATGGAAAAAATTATTGTTCATCTATGGTTATGCATTGGGAAGGTTTTTAGGCTTGTTGCACAGTTTTATTCAGCATTGTCCAAATATATCGTATGAGTGCAGCCTTATCGGCTGTTTTTCGTTATTGTGGGTATTTTCGTTGTCAAATCTTATAAATTTTAGCATGGTCTTGAAACGATCACGAGACATTGCTGCACGTATTAGTGGAGGAGACTCTATATTCCACATCTCACACAAGTTTTCTTTGTTGATTTTATGTATTCCTCTTTTGTCGGCATATCGGCAAACTAAATGTAGAATCATTATAACTCATGATAATTTTCAGGTATACACGTATTGGCAAGGACCAAAGGACTTAATGTGAATGAAATCTTCCAAATAAAATACAATACAATGCTACTCTTCCTAGAATTTGTTTACGACCACTATTTCCGGATTTATTTTTACAGTAATTTTAATACTTGACGATAGATAAGAAGGGTCACTTAAGAGCGGCTTCTAATCTTTTTTTGTAAAAATTTTTTAAACGGTTATGCTAGTTTTAAATACTATTATCTTAAAACGAACAAATATTCCCCTTTAGATTAAGGCTTTTCTAAGAAAATTTATAAGAGGTACAATTGTACCTATGCCGTCTGTTACCGGTGTAAAATTATGCCGCTCGACAAAGGTTATAATGATCATCGGGAGATCGTTTTTGAGTCATACACTGCACTTTATAAAACTAAGACGAAACGTTGGAACGGCAGGTTGAGTGAAATATAAAAATGTAACAGGAAAAGATAAGAACTGGTTACGGGAATCAACGCAAAGTAAAATAGATTCAACGCAACGTGAAATAGCGAAATTTCTCTCGAAATATGTTATTTTAACTATTAAGCTAATACCAAACCCTAATATATTGCCTCTTTACTATATCTGTATTGTCCTAAAAAGCGTAAATAATTTTCCGATGAAATGTCGGTAAAATGACACAGTTCAAAAGAAATTTACCATACAGGTGCTAAAATATCCCCCTTTTAACCGAGCTAGGGAGCTGATACGATCAGTGCCGTCGTAATTTTACTATGTAGTGGTCTAATCACCTAGAGTTAAGATTTTTATCATTGTATGTATTAACCAAGTGAATAAAAGTTCTACCGCCTACATTGGTGGTTTATTTTTCTTACTCTGGGTCTGATTGATTTTATCTAAAAAGTAAATATTTAACAATTTTATAGTACTTTGTGGCATAAACTGTGTTCTCTCTCCTTTGCAATATTATATATTTTCTATCCCTCTTTAACGACGCGTTTAAATTGGTAAACCGCTTCACCACGTTCTTCAATGCGTCGTTGGTCCGAACCTTAACAGTTCTTAAAGTTTTTCGTAAACCTTAACGTTTTTCAAAATATTCCTCACTGTTATTTCAACTTCATCGGAAAGTACCCGGCACAACCCTTATGGAAATTATGTCCCAGTGGACTTCGTTCATACTTTGGGAAAATACTCTTTGAAGCAACGGCGGATCCAGCAACCTTGCAAGGAGGGGGCAATGAAATAAAAATTTTCTCGTCACTCGCGTACGCAGGATTCTCTTTCGGTATGGGCTGTTACTTTATTTTTCTTCATGTACCTACCATGTCCTTTCAGAACGTTGGTTACTATCATAGCTATCTTAATTTTATTCACTGCCACCCTAAATCAACCACGAAGAGCTTTTTCGTCCTGGACTGCGTTTGCCTTCTATTTTCACTTGCATAATATTTTGCAGCAACCTATATTTGAAACTTCTCATTACATGTCCAAAATATACTCCACTTTTCTCTTCTTGATGCCTTCTATAATCTCAGTAGTCTTGCTGAGACGCTCTAGTATTGTGGAGTTTTGAATATTCTTCACCCAAGATACTTTTTCTTCTATAGAACCACATTTCGAAAGCCTCAAGGCGATTTAGGTAGTAGATCGATTTTATTCACAGTCCAAGACTCGACACCATACAGTAAGACCGAGAACACGTACTTTGGAGAAAGAATTATGTTTTGTTACATTCCGTTATTCAGTTGTCAACAGGACACAAAACTCACTATTTATTTTCAATCGTAATTATCTCTTTCTTAAAAAAGGCCACACCAGGCGAAGTCTCAAGGAGGGGGCAATTGACCCCATTGACCCCCCCCTTGGATCCGCGCCTGCTTTGAAGCATCCTAATAAAAAGTTCTCATGGGCACAACTCAATCGTGTGAAGGATTTTCAAGATATAGAGGCACAAACTCGGAAAATTATAAGATTTACTGGGTATTCCAATTCCCTGAGTTACTGGTTATCCATGCAACATGTAGAAGTTTGGATCAAGGAAAAGTACTAGTAGTCTATGATTTTTTCCTGGCTATCCAATGGCGACCTTTACTTTGACCTTGACCTTCAGCGGAGGTCATCTTCTAGAGTTTCGAGGGTTTTCGGCATTAAATTGATATAAACAGATTACTCATGGGTTTTTGGGATCGCTAAACACGAATATGCTATCAGAATTAAACTCCGGAGGACGTGGTGGCCACGGCCACTGTAAGAGACGTCATCTTCTAGAGTTTTGATGGTTTTCGGCATTTAATTGACGCAAATGAATTACTGGAGGGTTTTTTGAGGTCGCTAAAAACAAATATGCTAGCAGAACCGACTCCCGGAGCACCTGGAGTAGGGATGGGAAAAACCTACCGGTTTTAACCTAAAACCGGTTTTTTTAATTCGCAATAACCGATTTTACCGGTTGTTTTTTTGTCTCGGGTATAAACGGTTTTTTCTTTTTAAAGTAAAAACCGGTTCCGGTTATTAGATTTTTACGGTGATTAGGATTAGGTTAGGTATTATTTTGGTTCCCAATCATAATCATTATTCTCAAGTAATTATTCCAAACTAAACCATAATTCAAATTTTATTTTATAAAAAATCCAGAAGCAAACTGAATTTGCAAACTCACATCAGCCCGAAACAATTAAGTTTTATTATAATATTTCGTTGAAAAGTTATTGACAATCATAATATTTTCATAAGAAGTGATCTGGTTGAAGTAGACGCAAACACCATCTATTTTTTACGCTTAACTCTTGACATTGAAAGTAGGTGAATGACTTTTTCTGATTACCAAAAATATTGTTCTGACTATGAATATCGAATTACCGATTACGAATACGAATCTCCAAGGATTTCCCTACGTTTTCAAAACGATACACCCATACAGGAAGTATTAAACGAGTTAAAATGAACCTATTATACAAATATACAAACGTGTTAAAAGAAATACATGATACATTTTCTTTATGGTAGTAAAAATAAAAGATAAATTGCATTATCCAATTTATTTTTAACCTTCGGATGACCAAGCGGGGGAAATTGTGACCCCAGCATATGTTTTTCTTTAATAAATTCAAAAGTATTTTCAATTTTTAACTCATTATTTTTTTATTTGACTTTAATATCATTCCAGATATCCTCGTAGTTTGAACTAAAAAAATTCCCTATATTTTACGAATAAAAATTATATTCTGAAGTTGATGTTTAGTAAAATACGGTCTATTATGTTTAATTCCAAGTAGTTTTACGCTAATGACGTCGACTTTGCAAAGTAACAAGACACTTACTCAACATGCACACTACACATGACACTACTACTCATGTTGTGACTGGCTGAATGACATAAAGTCCACGCCAAAAAAAAATTAAAAAAAAAACTTCATTTTTTTGTTAATTGTCATTTTTGACATTTTTGACCTGGGGTCATTTCCCCCCCCCCTTGGTCATCCGTGTAACAAAAGAAGGTTGGTCATCGGAAGGTTAAGTAAAATATTTATGTTGATATTATTTTTTTAAATCCCATTTGAAAGAGTCTGGGAAATTTTTTATAAGTTGAAATGGTTGGGTTAAATTGTATATTATTGCAATATGTATATATTAATCTTACGCTATATTATATTTAATAATAATCAATAAATATATAATAATAAAATAATAAATAAATATATTAATTAATAGAATAAAATAGTTTTATTAAAAATTGTGTTTTATTTATATTGATATTGATGTTCTTTCGATAGTACTAATTTTGATCATATTGATATCGAGTATCGAGTCGAGTGAAGTATCGCAAACTTAAGTGCATTGTAAATGTAACATTGTAACCTATTGTATTAAAAAACCAAAAACCGGTTTTTAGAAAAACCGGTTTTGTTTGGCCGGTTATAACCGCCAGGTTAAACCGTAAGCAAAAAAACCGGTATAACCGAAAACCGGTGTTTTGTCAAAAATCGCCATCCCTAACCTGGAGTCCAAGGTCAATGAAAGGGGCTCCTGGAGTTTTGAGGGTCTTTGGTACTACATTAATGCAAATGGATTAGTTATAGGTTTTTGGGGTTGCTGAACACGAATACGTGATTAGCACAGACACAAGAGCACCTGGTGCCTAAGACAGGCATCCTCTGGAGTTTCGGAGGAATCAAATGGATTACTCTTAGGATTTTAACTCCATAAGATAACCTGTCTTAGGCACCAGGTGCACCTGTGTCTGTGCTGACCACGTATTCGTGTTCAGCAACCCCAAAAACCTATAACTAATCCGTTTGCATTAATGTGTTACCAAATACGCTCGAAACTCCATGAGCGCCTTTCATTGGCCTTGGAAACCAGGTGCTCGGGGAGTCGGTTCTGGTGGCATATTCGTGTTTAGCGAACTCAAAAAACCCTCCAGTAATTCATTTGCATCAATTAAATGTCGAAAACCATCGAGACTCTAGAAGGTGACGTCCCTTGCAGTGGCCCTGACCAGCACGTTCTCCGGAGGTAAATTCTGATGGCACATTCGTGTTTAGTGATCCCAAAAACCCATGAGTAAACTGTTTATATCAATTTAATGCCGAAAACCCTCGAAACTCTAGAAAATAACGTCCGTTGAAGGTCAAGCTCAAAGTAAAGGACGCCATTGGATAGCCAGGAAAAAATCATAGACTACTAGTACTTTTCCTTGATCAAAACTTCTACATGTTGCACGGATAACCATTAACTCAGAGAATTGGAATACCCAGTAAATCTTATAATTTTCCGAGTTTGTGCCTCTATATCTTGAAAATCCTTCATACGATTGAGTTGTGCGGGGTAAGTTTGTGCGGGGTAATTTGTTTGTTTTAACAGGAAGTCGCTTCTGCCAATTTACAGAAATAGATAATTGAATTTCTCTATTTTATAGTTATTGAATAATTCTACCGTTTTTGATACATAACAATTTTACGATACACCATCAGAACCTATCCCGGAATACCTGGTGCCCAGTGTCACTGCTAAGGCACATCATTTTCTGGAGTTTAGAGAGTTCTCTGTGGTTTTCTGTCTAGTGGTTTTTGGGGTTGCTGAAAACGAATATGCCATCAGAATGACACCCGGGTACCTGGTATCTAGGGTCACGTCATCTTCTGGTGTTTCGAGTGATTTCGACACGAAATTGATGTAAATAGATTATTGGGGAGGGTCAGAACTGACTCTAGGACGGACCACCTGGTGCCCACGATCACTGCTAAGGACGTCATCTTCTGGAGTTTCGAAGGTTTTCGGTACTGAATGCATGCAAATAGATTACCAGGCGTTTTTGTGATCAGGAACATAAGCACGCTATCAGAACTGACCGGATCACCTGGCGCCCAATGTCATTGCTAAGGCAAGTTATCTTCTCGAGATTGGAAGGCATCTGGGCACAAGGTGCACCTATAAGCAGAATAAGCAGTTACTGGGCACCAGGTGTTCCGGGGCTGGATTCTGATGGCGTATTCTTATTTAGCAACCCCAATAACCCATCGAGTAATCTATTTGCATCAATAGTGTGCCGAACACCCTCGAAATTCCAGATGACGTGCCTTAGCAGAACCTGAATACCAGGTCCTCCGGTGGTCGATTCTGATGGCGTATTCATCTCCAGCGATGCCAAATCTCCCTAGTAAAAAAATATGACCCTTAATACACCTCTTCTGACAGTTTGTGCAGTATTGGATGCATTTCATGCAGTTTAAAATGCAACTATTTTAACTATGCAACTAATGCAACCATTTCTCTGTAGTAGACTGTTCTTGACATCATCCTGGACATAATGCAAAAAGTTGCAAATTTCTACATGTTTTATTTAAAAATCGATTTATGTTGTGCTAAATTGCCTGGTCTATAAAGATAAGGTGCTGATTTAACTATTCCTAATTTATGCAAAATTGCTTCATATTTTCCGTATCGAGTTTTTAATCTCACGAGAGTAGAAATATCGCGGTTTGGCAGGTTATACTTAATATATATTCAGATGGCGAGGAAAGTTATTGTTGTAAATAAAAAAAAGTAGTGTAAATAAGGATAGGGGAGCCCAAGCGGGAATTTTGCAGTTATTCGAGCGCGTCAGATTATCACATGGGAAGAAACCTTATACCCTATAAATGTACCCCTACCATATATTGGATCTTTATACAGGGGAGCTCGTTAAGGGGTCCGAAAAAAATATATCCTTAAAAAAACTGAAAATTGTCAGATTAAGATAAGGTAATAGTCTAAAAGCTAGTGAACCCTCCGACTAACGGTCTTCCTGTAAGGCTATAAATTTGTATAGTCTGATAGTTCATAGCAAACCAAGGCTAAAAACCATGACCTGGCACATCAGCCCTGCACGTGTATCTACCAGGTGAATCGAATTTGAATTTGAGTATGTCATTTAGAAGAAATGTGTACAATTCCAGGCGATTCTGAACAGCATAAGACCTTGCCAGACGAGAGGAAAGATTAGGGGTTTTTCCTAAAATTATTATTTTTGCATCGAACAAAGTTTTTTTTAGGTTTTTTGAATGATTCCAAACAGAAAAGATCTTTGGAGACTTTTCTTTTAGGTTAATAGTTTTGTTATATAAGCGATTAAAAATTTTGAAAATTGTGAAATCGGTCCTTTTTAACCCTAAATCGGACATTTGACTAAAAATTTCAATGTTGGCAAGGTAGGTAGAGATTCTTTAAACATTGATTGATAAAATCCCGAAGAGTTTTTGCAATACATTATCGAAAACCCCTTTGTTTCTTAATTGCTAATCAATCGGGCACGACACTGTAGTATAAGTGAGGACGTTTAAGTTTGCATAAATTCATTATCTCGAGAATGGGCAAATTTGAAGAGAAATCCTCAGACAGTCGATTTGTATTTTTAAATTAGGACTTTTTGGCATATATATAATACTAGTGACATCATCCATCTAGGCGTGATGACGTAATCGATGATTTTTTTAATGAGAGTAGGGGTTGTGTGATAGCTCATTTTAAAGGTTATTTAATTCTGTATTCAGTAATATAAACATAAACATAATTATTTATATAGGGTGTACAACAAAAAATTTTCTTATTTTTGTCTAAATTAATTTAATAAAAAATTTTTTTGTACACCCTGTATAAATAAATATGTTAATCTTTATATTACTGAATAGAAAATTAAATAACATTTTAAATGGGCACACAACCCCTACTCTCATTTAAAAAATCATCGATTACCTAACTACGCACAGATGGATGACGTCACTAGTATTATATATATGCCAAAAAGTCCAAATTTAAGAATAAAAATCGACCGGTCTGAGGATTTCTCTCCAAATTTGCCCATTCTCGATATGAATTTATGCAAACTCAAACGTCCTCACTTATACTACAGTGTCGCGCCCGCTTGATTAGCAAGTAAGAAACAAAGGGTTCTTCGATACTGTATTGCAAAAATCTCTTCGGGATTTCATCAATCAATATTTAAAGAATATCTATCTACCTTGGCAACATTGAAATTTTTAGTTAAATGTCCGATTTAGGGTTAAAAATGGCCGATATCGCAAGTTTCAAAATTTTTAATCGCTTATACCGGGTGTCCACTTATATTTTCCCCCATTTTAACTGCCTATAACTTCTAAACGGCTCAAGATAGAAATATGCGGTTTTCGCTGAAATGTTTTATTTTAGTAAAAGTTTTGTCTGAATGGACTGAATTTTTTATATCGCTTTCAAATACGAAAAGAAAAATGGCGGATTTTTGAAAAAAAACGTTGTTGACTTTTTTTTTAATGGAACACCCAGTAAATTTTTTTGTAAATTGAAAGAAAGGTCATTCACCTATCCAGTTATATAAAGTTTTTCAAAATCGGTTGTCAAATCACTGAGTAATTAATTTTTAGAATGAGAGGTGCAACGTGGATATCACATACCTAAATAACATAATACGTGATTTTCACATTGCATCTCTCATTTTAAAAATTAATTGCTCAGTCATTTGACCACCGATTTTAAAAAAGTTTATATCGTTGGATAGGGAAATGATTGTTTTTTCAAGTTTTTAGGTAAATAACCATTTTTTATGTCGCTTTGAAATAAAAAATGGCGGATTTTTGGAGAAAATAACGTTGTTGACTTTTTTGATTGAAACACCCAGTAATTTTTTTTTGTAGCTTGAAAAAACGGTCATTTACCTATCCATCGATATTAAATTTTTTAAAATCGGTTGTCAAATGATTGAGCAAATAATTTTTAAAATGAAAGATGCAATGCGGAAATCACATAACATAAATATCATTTTGCTTAGTTATAGTTATGTTATTTAGGTATGTGATATCCACGTTGCACCGCTCATTTTAAAAATTAATTACTCAGTGATTTGACAACCGATTTTGAAAAACTTTATATCGCTGGATAGGTGAATGAGCTTTCTTTTAATTTGCAAAAAAATATACTGGGTATTCCATTAAAAAAAAGTCAACAACGTTTTTTTTTTAAATCCGCCATTTTTATTTTCGTATTTGAAAGGGATATAAAAAATTCAGTCAATTCAGACAAAACTTTTACTAAAATAAAACATTACAGCGAAAACCTCATATTTCTATCTTAAGCCGTTCAGAAGTTATAGGCAGTTAAAATGGGGGAAAATATAAGTGGATACCCGGTACCTACAACAAAAACTATTAACCTAAGAGAAAAATCACTAAAGAGCTTTTGTGTTTGGAATGATTCAGAAAACCTAAAAAAAAACTTTGTTCGATGCAAAAAAATAATTTTTGGGAAAAACCCCTAATCTTTCCCCTCGCCTGGCAAGGTCTTATGCTGTTCAGAATCGCCTGTCATTGTACATATTTCTTCTAAATTACTTACTCAAACACATACTTAAATTTAAACTTTACAGGAGAAAGTTTATTTTTCCCCTAAACTATGCACTTTTCGATCCAACTGGTAGATACACGTGCAGGGCTGATGCCTGCCAGGCCATGGTTTTTAGCCTTGGTGTGCTATGAATTATCACTATACAAATTTCTAGCCTTACAGGAAGACCATTAGTCGGAGGGTTCACTAGCTCTTAGACTATAAGTTAAGTACATGCACAACCGTGTATATTTCAAAATCTGACGGTTTGTGCGAGGCGTAAGGAAATGGGTGAGTCACAAAGTTTCACAAGAAAAAAGCGAATATTTCGAGAAATAAACGTTAGATCGAAAAACTAAAAAATACCTATACAATATTTTTCAAAAATATATCGAATGATACCAAACACGATCCTCCACGTAGTGGGGTGTGGGGTAAATTTAGAATTTTAAATAGGAACCCCGCGATATTTCTCGAAATGAACATCGGATCGAAAGACTGCAAAATGAACGTATTCAATATTTTTGAAAAATCTATCGAATGACACCAAACACGACCCCCCACCGAGATGGGGTGAGGGGTTACTTTAAAAACTTAAATAAGAGCCCCCCTTTTTATTGCAGATTTGGATTCCTTGCGTAAAAATAAGAAACTTTTATTCGAGATATTTTTTAGAATTATGGATAGATGGCGCAATAATCGGAAAAAACGATTATTGGAAATGGAAAATTAAATAAAAAAATAGAAAATCCTCACTAATATGGAAAACTTTACTTAACTTTTTTTGGTTTTAGGACATAATCTTCACAACCAAATAGGTCCCCATAACGCTCGAGTGACTTAAAACTTAGCATACTTTCCTCCTCTACATATAAATAAATGTATAATCCTTGTGCTGGCATATTTGAGATATGACAACCAGAATATGACTTGAATAATTGATACAATAATCATTTTAAGTTAGCTTCATTGACATATTAAGCGTAGACACGGCATACTCACCAAAAAAGCGTAACGCGGAAACAGCATGGAAACAGTCGATCGGTGGTCTATCTATCTCTTTTAACCAATCGATCCCGAGCATGTGACAGACAAAGTTAGCTAGACCACTCAATCCTATGTCGGCGTTACACCTCGATGCATTGACTGGCATATGACTAGCCAGCTCTATCCGTAACATGTCTCTGTATACCTTACATATAACAAAACCTGACAGATTAGAATGACATAACAATATTTTAATTACTTAAATTATGTTTGATGCCAGAGAATCAACAGAAGGTAAAATAGTAACATTAGACAGGGGGGACTACACTACTTGTACCGTAAATCTCCAAGGAGGTACAGTTGTTTCCTGGAGGATCAACAACGAAGAACAATTATTCCTGGGTCGAAGAAGTTCATTCTCGAAATTTGCAAACATCCGAGGAGGAGTTCGTTTGGTCTGGCCACACTATCATTTGTGGAGCTTCGGAAGACGACATGGGTTTGGTAGAGATATGTTGTGGAGAGTAATGAAAGGACCTGAGCTTTTACTCAATGGAGATATATTTCTCGACGTTTGTGTAACATCGAATCAGTACACGAAGTCTATGTGGAACTTCGATTTTGAAATGCACAACAGGTAAGAATTTTATATTTTATTTATTTCGTTGAACTTATCTAAAAGCTATTAGACTTAAAATTTACAATTTTAACTTATAGAATATAATATGTACAGTTACGGTGATTAAAATAATTTACAGGCTTACGTAGCTAGGAGCCGATTTTTTAATGTTTACCTCGTTTAATAGTAGGGGAGCGAAGTATGCTAAATGTGCAGTCACTCGAGCGCTTTGGGGACCTACACGGTCGTGAAGAGTAGGTCCTAAAACCAAAAAAGTTAAGTAAAGTTTTCCATTTTAGTAGGGACTTTCCATTTTTAATTTAATTTTCCATTTCCAACAATCGTTTTTCCGATTATAGCGCCATCTATCCGTAATTTGAAAAAATGTTTCGAATAAAAAAGTTGCTTATTTTTACGTAAAGAATCCAAATCTGGAATAAAAATTTGGTTCTCCTATTTAAGATTTTAAAGTAACCCCACACCCCACCTCCATGGGAGACGTGTTTGGTACCATTCGAAAGATTTTTCAAAAATATTGATTAAGTGTAAGTATTTTGCAGTTTTTTGATCTAATGTTTATTTTGCGAAATATCGCGGGATTTGTATTTAAAATTTTATATTTACCCACAACCCCTTTCCTTGAAGGCTTGAGTTATCAAGCCTTGAAAATCGTCATTTTTCGTTTTTTTCAATTTTAAATTGAAAATCCACGAGGAATATAAACTTCTTGTATCTGGCTGTATACCATAAATCACAAAAATACTAGATTTGTTGTAAAAGGTATATTTTAAAATACCCTAAATAAGAGTCACATTAAGAAAAAACGTTTTCGGATTAAGAAATCCATCATCAATGTTCTAAAAGTCAAAAAATAGCATGCCTGAGCCACCAAAATATGTTGGGTACAAAACCCTTTAAATATAAACGGTTACGTTATGTTATATCTTCTTCTTCTTTAAGTACCGTGCCCAAATTTTTAGGCGTGGGTAGCTTCCATAACAATTTGCCGATATCGTTCTCGATCTTGTGCGGCATGTAACAATTGATCTCCTGATAAGCCAGTCCATTAACGAAGGTTTCGGAGCCATGAATATTTCTTTCGACCAATTCCTCTTCTTCCGTCGATCTTTCCATTGAGTATTAACTGCAGCATCCTGTATCTGCTACCTCTCATTATATACCCCAAATATTCAAGTTTTCTCTTTTTATCATCTTCATTAAGTCACCTTCGCCTTGACCTACTCTGTTTAAGACTTCTCTGTTAGAAATACGTTGAACCCAAGATATTCTGAGCATTCTACGATATGACCACATCTCAAAGGCTTCTAATTTGTTCATCATGTTAACCTTCATGATCCAGGTTTCACATCCATATAGTAATACAGAATACACATAACATTTTAGGAACTTGATTCTTAGTTGTAAATTCAGCTGAGAGTTGCTCAGAATAGATCTAAGTTTCATAAATGCTCCTCTTGCAATTTCTATACGAGTTTTAATTTCTTCATCCGGATTTAGTGTCTCGTTTATCCAACATCCTAGGTATTTAAAATGGTTAACTTTTGCTATTGATTCATCACTGACAATTAGTTGCATAGGGCCGACGTCTTGTTTACTAACCACAAGTAACTTTGTCTTTGTTGCATTTATGTTAAGTCCGTTATTGGAGCATTCTCTAATGATTAGATCTATAAGGAATTGAAGATCTTCGATGTTTTCAGCCATGATCGCGATGTCGTCTGCATATCTGATGTTGTTAATAGTCTCCCCCTTGATTCGAACTCCACATTGTCCTTCCAAGGCTTCATTAAAAATTATTTCTGAGTATACGTTAAACAAAGTTGGGGATAACACACAACCCTGTTATGTTACATATTTATATAAAATTTAAATGATGTTCTAGATATGCCTGGATGTTACCCAGGGCAACACAGGACTCTACCTACGTGTTTGGAATTTTTTTGAGAAAACCTCACATGGGTAACATCCAGGCATATCTAGAACATCATTTAAATTTTATATAAATATGTAACATAACATAATCGTTTATATTTAAAGGGTTTTGTACCCAACACATTTTAGTGGCTCAGGCATGCTATTTTTTGACTTTTAGAACACTGATGATGGATTTCTTAAACCAAAAACTTTCTGTTTTATTGTGACTCTTATTTAGGGTATTTTTAATATACCTTTTACAACAAATCTAGTATGTTTTTAATTTTAAATTGCTTATAACTCGAAAATGATCAACTTTAGAGAAAAATTATAAGAGACCATTTTGGTTTAGAATGGTCCAAAAAACCTAAAAAAAATTGTCGTGGCCAAAATATTGATTTTTGCAATTTGCTTAAAAAAATTGTTAAAAAAAAATTGGACCACTTTTCACTTGGGCGACTTGTTGAACCTTATTCTGGGATGTCTCACGAATGTGATTATGCAAAAAAATCTCATGGGAATATTTTTCCAACGAACCCGCCGTTCTCGTCTTGTCTTGTAGGACATATACAGAGACGCCCACAATCAGATATGTTGAAAATGATAACTAACTGGACACCACTATACTCGCCTAGGTGTAGAGAAAGACATATAAGAAGATGGCTGGATGATGTAGAAGAAGACTTAAGGGTAACGAATGTGAAAGACTGGAAAGTTCAGTGCAAAGAGAGGAAGAAACGGAAAAGAGTCACGACAGCAACAAAGACACACGGTAAGCTATAAATGACAAAGGAGTAATCCACCTCACCCAAGAATAGGATTTTAAACGCCATGGCGTCAGGTATAATCCCTAGGGATTGTAATGCTTAATGAATGAATGAATTAACCAAGTTATAAAACACAATAAAATACCGGAGCAATGAAGAACGAGCGGACTAATTCAAAAAATGAGATAAAAAGCAGCCAAAAAACTGCAGAAGTATCAACTTGTGAAGTACTTCCCTAAAACTTACAACTAAATTCTACAAAAACTACTGAATTGGAGAATAAGTTTAGCAGATGATTAACAGGGTTTTCGTACTGGAGGATCATGCACCGACGCAAGATTCGTCATAAATAAAATAAATGAGAAATCACTAGAGTATAATAGACCAGCAGCATTTCTACGTCTGATTGAGTTGAAAAAACATTTGATAGGGTGACACTCAAAAATGGAATCCATCTTCTGTATAATGGAGAAGTTCCCCTAGATATCATAAAAACTATTAAAAGCAACTACTAAAACAACAAAATAGAAGTCAGAATAAGTGACCAACTTACAGGACCTATAGACATAGGCAGTGGAAGAAGACAGGAAGATTATTGAGCCCTATGCTCTTTAATTTAATCATGGATGAAATCATCAAAAGCGTCAACAAAGGAAGAGGATACAGAATGGGAAACAAAGAAGTAAAATTACTATGATGCGCAGACGACGCACGCAATATTAATACCCCAAGATGAAGTTAGTCTCTGCAAAGATTAGTCCCAGCTTAAATAAGAGCAAAAGATTTCAGTGTGACAATTTCATCTCAGAAACTAAAAAAATAGTTATCAGTAAAGAACCAATCAGATGTAAAATAGAAATTGAGGGCATCAGCATCAGTACTAAATAAATAATGGAAATAAAATACATTGGAATTACAGCTACGGAAACCTGGACAAAGAAGTGGTAGATCAAGGTACAATCAAGTAAATAGGCAGGCAGGATGCCTTAATAACACTATATGGCAAAACCGATATACTAACACTGAGATGAAGTCAAGAATTTATATAGCCTGGGGGGCTATAATTCTGGAGTGTTAAAAGTAAATTTTGTGACCTGTATGAAGATGGTGTTTGCCTAAAGCTGAAATTGAATTGGCATAATTACAAACAGATATGGAATGTTCGTAAACTCTTTTTTGGATTCTATGGTTGCTTTGGCCTATGTAAGATCGGGGGCAGTTTGAACAGGGAGTTTTATAAACCCCGCTTTGTTCGTTTGGGATGTTGTCTTTGACTGATCGGACAAGCGGTGAAAGTTTATGATGGCGGTAAATATTATCTTATTCCTCGAAGTTTGAGAATTTTGTCGATTTTGTCAGTAACACATTTAATGTAAGGAAGAAATGAAAGGCGTTTTTATCTGGAGACAAGAGTCTTCATAATTGAATTAATCTGTTGAGGTGGGTAATGACAGTTGGCATGCAAGTATCGATTGGTATGGGTGAGTTTTCGGTAAACAGAGTGATGAAAACCTTGGGATTGGTTCTTGTTTATGAGAACGTCGAGGAACAGTAGGGATGAATCAGTATCCACCTCCATTGTGAACTGGATACTAGGATGTATACCATTCAGATACACCAGAGACATCAGATACCAGAGCATCCCTGCCGTGGGGCCAAATGGCGAATGTATCGTCAACATATCGTAGCCAACATATAGGTTTGAGCGTGGATGTGGATAGTGCTCCAGTCTCGAAGTCTTTCATAAAGATATTGACAATTACTGGACAGCGTGGCGAACCCATTGGGGCACCATTTAATTGTCTGTAGTTTGATTATGGAAAATGAAATAAGTGTTGGACATAATTTAATGTTTAATGGGGGATAAGTGGTCGTGCTAGGTACTGTGTTTAGTTTCCAGAATATTTAGGGTTTCGGCGATAGTAGTGCTTGTAAAAAGTGAAGCGATGTCGAAGCTTACTAGAATGTCTGAGTGTGAGATAGGGTATTGTTTGATAAGTTCGAAGAAATCAAATGACAAATAAACGCTCCAACAGTATTACATTGACCAGTGTACAGTATAGTAATGTCTGGGGCTTCGGAGACTGAGACCCCGGAATCACTGAAGATGACGTTAGAAAGGACGTCGAAAGCTGCGACAAGAGAATATCTACGTGATGCAACCCAGAAGCCTAGTGAGTTTAATTTTAATATTAATTGAGGGGGTTAGAAGGGTTTAGGTGCACTTTTTTAAAATACACTAAGCGCCAAAGCCAAAATTAACGCACCATCTTAAAAATGGGACATTTTTAATGTCTCATATTTCCTAAACCTGTTGTCCGATTTTAGTGATTTTCTATTGTGGTATAGATTTAGTCTTCAAGAATATCGATTTGTGTCATTGTATACCGGGTGTAACAATGATAGTGTGTTTTTTCCTCAAAGTTTGAAACACCCTGTGGAATATTCTAGCGTATATAAAATATTGAAATTACAACTCAACTGTAACCTTAGGCTATCTTAACATTTTGCTTTTTGATTCATTCGCTTATGTTGGATAATAAAAAAGTTAGGTACTTTTTTTTTTTTTTTTTTTTTTTATATGGCTTTGGCAGTTTGCCATACAGCCAGTTACATGTTTTTTTTAATCTCATTAGGAGCAATAAAAAGTTTATGAATTATTTTCAATTAAATATAGACTAGAATAGATAAATTTAAAGTTGGAAATCAATACAACAATTAGTGAAAAGAAGAGAAAATTTTATATATATACATACACATTAACAAGGGTCACACGCTTCACGTCCAGGGGCCCATCAGGACATTATAATATAAAACATATACAGGAAAACTAGGCCACGGTAAATAGGATTAAACATATAAAGGAGAGAAAAACAAAGGTAAACAGTAAAAACAAATTATTATTATTTTTTTTTAACTAAAGAAAAATATTACATTTGGCCAAAAAATCGATTATGCAGTCGTAAATTAATCTGTTTTGAGTCGCTAGAGCAGATAAAACGTTAAACGGAGATTTACCGGTAATGTGAACTATATTATTATATAATAAGGTGGATTCCAGATTATTTTTGGCACAACCAAAAATTACATGATCTAGGTCACCTTCTACTCCACATTCCACACAGTTTTTACTCTCAACCACATGAATTCTTGCAAGATGAGCAGGAAAGCAAGCATGTCCAAATTTTAGCCTAGATATCGTTGTTATATAACGCCTAGGGACATTATAGGTTCTATGCCAATGTGAAACAGGGACAGTTGTGTGTAAAGAAGTGTATCTATTTGGGTTGGTAAAGCAAAACTCAGACCATAGGTCACTCCATTTATGTTTCAAGGCTTTCTTACGTGTGGCAACCAAATCAGAAATACTTGGTAGATATTCTGTGGTTTCCCCTGAATAAATACTTAATTTGGCTAAATGGTCCACATGCTCATTATGTTTAATCCCACTGTGTGCTTTTGCCCATATAAATATCACATTTTTTTTATTTTCTTTAAGTTGTTTCACCAATTTTTTAATTAATATTATATAGGGATTGGAGTATGTGCTTGGAAAAGTAGGTTGGTTAATAGCTGTGAGAACTGACATCGCATCTGTAACAATAATAACGGAGGATTCCCTGTTAGAAACAAAAACTAGGGCTTGATATATGGCAATTGCTTCCGCACTAAATATGGAAATATTTGCTTTTAATTTGAACATTTTTTCTACCTTTTCCATGGGGATGTAAAAGGCACATCCTGTACCGTCTCCTGATTTGGAGGCATCCGTGTAGATAGTACTGTGGTAATCCCAATTGGATAAGATGCTTGTTATAATGTTGTTATTTGCTCTTCCAGTGTTTACATAATTTGGTTTAATAAATTTAACGTCATAAAAAAATGTTTCAAAATCATTTGTATCTGTGTGTGATTTTAAGTTAATAGCTTCATCAGCAGAAACTGTGTTTTCTCTAAGAGCTTCACATAGGGTTGGAGAGTTTTTCTTCATCCAATATTTATTCGTTAAATCATAGTTGTTTAAATTTATTAATTCGGTATAAAGGAAAGTGTTCTGGTGTTTAATTTTCAGTAAAAATTTTTCGGCCAGGAAATGTCTTCTAAGAGAAATTGGAGGCTCAAGTGCTTCAACATAAAGGGGCTCAATAGGAGTTGTCTTCATGGCTCCAATACAGATCCGCAGACACTGGTTTATAAATATGTTTAATTTGTTTAGTAAGTTCTTGCTGGAAGATCCATATAACCAACATCCATAATCTACGATAGAGCGAATGTACGTCCTATAAAAAAGTAAGGAAGTCTGAACATCTGTTCCCCACCAAGTTTTAGTTGTCATTTTCAGAAAGTTTAGGCCTTTTTCACATCTATTTAACATATATTCTATGTGAAATTTCCATGTGAGTTTGTGATCCAGTATAAATTTCCATGAAATTTCCATGTGAGTTTGTGATCCAGTATATATTTAACTACCTTTTTAAAAGGAATTTCTCGCTGTTTTACTATAAATGTTTCTATATTGGGAATATTATGTCTACTGAAAATGGTCATTACTGATTTTGTGGTCGACAGTTGAAGGTGATTTTCTTCCAACCATATTTCTACAACATTGTAAGTATCCATTAAAAATCCAAAAGCTTCATCTCTCTTCTTTGTTTCGCAGTATATGCTGAAGTCATCTGCATATTGGATAATCTTAAAAGGATATTTTTCCAACTTTAATTTATGTAGGTCAGCTGTGTATAAATTGAAAAGCAAAGGACTTAAGACAGCTCCTTGTGGAATTCCTGTAAAAACATATCTTGGGCCTAATAAATGGTTGTTAAAATCCCTGACATAAACATGTCTTTCTGAATATAATCCGACAATAGCATATACTATTGCCTTAGGAATTTTAAAATCAATAATCATTTTTTTACTCAAAATATTTAAGCTTAAGGTGTCATATGCTTTCTCAATATCAATAAAAATTGTTGGAATATAGTTATTTCTAGAGAAATTATTTTGAATATTTGTTACTAAGGTTGTAAGTGCATCTAGCGTACCCACTCCTCTTTTGTATGCAAATTGATAGGGCGTAAGCAGGTCTTTTTTATGTAGCCACCATTCTAGCCTATGTTTTAGCATACGTTCGAAAGTTTTTTGCACACATGATAGCAGAGAAATCGGTCTATACGAATGGGCCAAATTAGGGTCTTTACCTTGTTTAGGAATCGGTGTGATTATAATTTTTCTAAAGTCTTCAATGCATTCACCTGCAAGCATCTCATCAAAAATTTGTAGAAGAAACCTTTTTGCTATAATTGGTAGGTTCTCTAACATTGGATACTTTATTTGATCAAAACCCGGGGCAGTACATTTTTTATTTATTAAAGCATAATTTAGTTCATTAATGTGAAATTTTTTTGCCAAAAAATGATTTTTATCTAAGAACGTTTGTTCGATATTTACAATGGAAGGAACAGTCTGGGGAGCTACATGATTAAAAAACTCATCTATTAAATCATCATTATGTGGCTTACCCAGGTTTATTGCTTTACGATTCATTTTTTTTGCTTGTTTCCATATCATGCTCGCTGGAGTATTTTTGTTGAGATTGGAACACCATTCAATCCAACTTTTTTTAGCTTTTTCTTTTAATGTTCGTTTAGTAAGTGCCATACATTTTTGGTAAGCAAGAAAATTATCTTCTGTGGGGGTTTCTTTGTATACTCGCAGTAAATGTTTTCTTTCAGAAATTATGTTGTCACATTCTGCATCCCACCAAGGTGAAGGTGTTCGATTTTTGCACTTAAATGGTCTGTATTCTCTTAAAGTTCTTTGTGCTGCATTATTTATACAATTGATTAAGAATGCATATTTTTCTTTGGTGGTTGGATATTCTGCATCAGTAAAATTATAAAAATAGTCTTCCACAATCTCTTTATATTGCTCCCAATTAGCTCCTTTTAGGTTCCATCTATATCGCGGAACTGTGATATCCTGCGGAATTTGTTGCATTGCAAGAGTTATTTTTATCATAAAATGATTCGATCCTAGTGTGTCAGAGTAAACTGCCCAATCTATATCACTAGCTACATCCGAGGAGCAAAAGGTAACATCTATCATAGAAACATTGCAGCCTGGCCGGGTAATGCACGTAGGTTCGCCCGTATTCATAACTACAAAATCACAATTATTACTTGCTTCAATGAGTTGTTTACCAATAGAATCGTTTTTATGCGATCCCCAGGTAGAATGATGCGCGTTAAAATCCCCACCAATAATACATGGAGTTGAAAATTGCGAAAAAATATTTACCCAATCAGTCGTGTTGGTTTTAATGTCCGGTGCCCTATAAACGGAAACTATACTTAAAATTTTTTTGTTGAATTTAATATTAATACCACAAACAAGAAGGTCGACATTAAAATTGGAAACTATGCTTAATTCTAGGTGTGAAATCGATTTTTTGACCAAAATGCAAACTCCAGAAAAACCATCTTGTCTATCCTTACGAATTACATTATAACCTACAAAACTGTATACTTTGTTGGGTTTAAACCATGTTTCACTTATTATTGCCACATCAATATTATTATTTACAAGATAATGCATTAAACTATTTTTATTGGAAACAGCAGAACGTGCGTTCCACTGACAAATATTTAATGTCTTTAGTAATGGAGTGAAGGTTACTTTTTACATGTGTCCTCCAACACTTTATTTATTCTTGTTTGAATTAAATCATTATTTAAATTTTTTATATCTTCAATAGTATGAATACTTTTTAAAAAATCAACTATACAATCTGCAATTGACTTTACAATGTTTTTATTATTTAAATCTTGATAAGTTGGTGGATTATTATTTCGAGGCAGTGGTTGATTAGGGCCAAACTGAAAAGGGAACATCGGTTGTGGAGGAGGAGTGTCATTAGAAATTCGACGTTTTTTATTGCTGTTACCGGTAGGACTACGTGTAGGATGTGTGGGCAAAACATAATTGCTATTTTTCTTAAAATTGGAGTGTAAAAAGGAGTTAGAATTTCCAGACCTGGATTCAACTGCTGGTAAAGGCGGAAAATTTTCGTTGGACAAAATAGAAAAACTATTTTTAACAGATATTCCCGAATAAGACATTTCATATTTTTCTCTTGCTTCAATAAAGGAAATATTCTCCACAACCATAATATTCTTAATTTTACGTTGTTTCTCATAATGCGGACATTTTCTTGAAATGGAAACATGGTCATTAGTTTTGCAATATATACAGCGAATTTCTGAATCGTTACAAACGTGATTTTCGCCTTTTACGTTACTACATTTAATGCACAATTCCTCAACCCTTTTACAGTTCCCGGAAATGTGTCCAAAAAGCAGACACCGGAAACATTGAGTAATTCTGCTGAAAAACCGCTCTACCGAAAAATAAACACTATTTATTGAAATATAATTGGGTAAAATATTCCCTTCAAAGGTTACAATGACGGTTTTTTTGGGGACATACTGTATATCACCATCCTTTTCTATTCTACGATGTGTACGTTTAACATCAACTACTGTTGCGGAAGATGTTATGTTATCTAAAATATATTTCGTATCGTATTGAGTATCAACATCTCTTATCAAACCCTTAATTTCCAATAAATGATTTGGTATAAACGCTACAAGATCATTTTCTGATAAAAGAGGATTGTTTACCAAAGCATTGGCATCAGAACATGTTTTTAGACAAACTTTTATTCTATTTTTTCCAACGCTTCGAATTTGAATAATATTCTTAACGTTCAATTTCTTATGCAAAATATCTGCCACACATAAAGGATGCAACCGACCTGCATTTTGAATATTTTTCCGTTCGATATAAACACAAATATTATTCAAATTATACTTATCTCCATTCCTTAGGTTAAAAAGTTTAGGCATTTTGTTTTGTTTATGAATATCCTTTTCGTTATCACTAATGAGCTGACGACTGGTTCCAGCTGTTGCTACAGAACAAGCAGTGGTATCCATCTCTTGTACGGGGACCGATTCATAATTCGCATCACTTTTAGAGTTATTTACACTCACTGTCTGGTTAATCGTTTCACCTAACGGCGTCTTTATATTTACAGCTTCCCCCATTTAGGGGGAGCTATTTACACTCCGTACACCTTATCGCAAAAAGAGTTTAAACTAGTTTACAAAGTAAAAATTAAATAATTAATAGCCGATATCGGTAATTATCACTGGTTTTGTTGATAGAAATACGTCCGGTACCTATGAAGTCTATCACGATACTGTTAGGTACTTTAACACTAGCAACTTTCTTCATCAATACAGGGTGTTTCTAAATAAGTGCGACAAACTTTAAGGGGTCATTTTGCATTAAAAAATAATGGCCGTTTGCTTTATAAATATATGTCCGTAAATTCTTCGTTTCCTAGAGACGGGATGTTGAATTTTTTCTTACAAACTGACGATTTATTTATTGCTCTAAAACCGGTTGAGATATGCAAATGAAATTTAGAAGTTTTAAGAGGTAGTTATTACACATTTTTTGACGTACAATTAAGAATTTTATATTTACCATTGGCGCGGATACGGGTCATATTTCCCGGTCATATTACCCGTATGCACGCCAATGGTGAATATAAAATTCTTAATTGTATGCCAAAAAATGCGTAATAGCTACCTCTTAAAAGCTACCAAATTTCATTTGCATATCTCAACCGGTTTTAGAGCAATAAATAAATCGTCAGTTTGTAAGAAAAAATTCATTATCCCGTATCTCGGAAACGAAGCATTTGCAGATACAGTACGTAAATCGTTCAGCTGGACATAGGGAACATACATTGTACATATTTAGATACATAAATACATACATTGTATTATATTGAGACAATTGTGGCAACTAAGCTCTCTTGATGACAATATGGTTGTTAGCATTAAGGGGCATTAACCTCAAAATTGACAACTCTGACACAAATAAACGTCAAAATATTACAATGTAGTATCTAAATATTTTTGGCCTAAGGGAATGGGAAAACTGTTTAGTTTTGAAATTAGTTTTTAAAAATAAATATTTTAAAAATTAAAGTAAAATTATTAACTCATTAATCATAAACTTTGTTTTCGATTTATTTATGGACAGCCTTGCTTCAAAACTCACTCATTCTATTCGTTCTAACAGCTCTATTACACCAAAAACTCGTACTCGAACAGAAGCTTCAACTAACACAGGTTACCGCAGTTGCCACAATTCTCTCAATGTATAATCCCTATGTCCAGCCGAACGATTTACGTACTGTATATGTTTATAAAGCAAACTATCATTATTTTTTCATGCAGAATTACCCCTTAAAGTTTGTCCCACTTATTTAGAAACACCCTGTATTGATAAAGAACGTTGCTAGTTATTAAAGTACCTAACTTTTTTATTATCCAACATAAGCGAATGAGTCAAACAGAAAAATATTAAAATAGCCTAAGGTTACAACAGAGTTATAATTTCAATATTTTATAGACGCTAGAATATGCCACAGAGTGTTCCAAACTTTGAGGAAAAAACACACTATCATTGTTACACCCGGTATACAATGACACTAATCTGATTAGCAACAGTATTATTATATCGATATTATTGAAGAATAAAGCCATAACATATTAAAAAAATCACTAAAATCGGACTACAGGTTTAGGAAATATGAGACATTAAAAATGTCCCATTTTTAAGGTGGTGCGTTAATTTTGGCGCTTAGTGTATTACTCTAAGTACAGATTCGCATATACCTCGTCCAATTTACTTACCGTTGCACGTCATCCGCGGCATAGCCTGTGACACGATACCAACACGAAATATCTAGACGGTAGGTGTGTTCCCCTTTAGAATCATTTTGATTCTAAAAAAGAACACACCCACCGCCTAAATATTTCGTGTTGGTATCGTGTCACAGGCTATGGCGCGGATGACGTGCAACGGTAAGTAAATTGGACGAGGTATACTTAAATGGTATTAGAACTTGGTGGTAAAACGATTTAAGCATATTTCGCCCTACAGTCGCCATCTATCGCTATTACATTTAGTTCACTGAAAAAATTGCAGTTTGCTTTGATAATAAAAAGGTTTAACCGTGCGCTTGAACCGTTTTGCCACAAAACTATTTTTAGTATTCTGTAAAAACAAATAGTAAAAAACGGATTTAAGTGCGCTTGAACCATTTTACCACAAAACTATTACCAGAGAACGGCAGTTCTCGCCAGTGGCGCACACCCAAACCCCCCTACATGCGACACTATATATACACGAAATTTTCGATTTTCTAAATCTGACTGAATTTAAAATTGGACCATCCCCCATCTTAAAGTTCAGGAAAAGACTCACCCATTAATATATCAACCATCCATTTTGGTCCAAGGGTGTGGATTTTACGACCCTTCCTATTTAGGGTGTGTTTTTCGTTGTCGTCCCCAAAACTCCCAGAAACTTTAAAAATTTAAGTCCGACCTTTGCGGCTTCTAATAGTACTCATTAGAGAGCGGAATATATGCAACACAACATTACCAAAATATGCGCATATATATGCATTACTTTTACTACAAATATGCAGGTATTTTTTCTAAATTTGTCTAAATATGCAAATGCATATTAAAAATACTCAAAAATAAAACAATATATTAAGTCGTACGATCTTCAGAAAAGTTGCCTTCAAAAATACGTACAACTTTCCTCAAACAATCGAAGCCCTCATTTTTTTCTAAAACATTTTTTAATTTATTTCTAATTGTAATCCCTGTATTTTCGGGAATTTTTTGACAATGAGCAGAAAAAGTGTTAACAAGATTAACCGAATCACTTAATTGTAAATTCCTTTGTTCTAATGACTTTATTAGATCTGGTAAAAAACCAAAATTAACTTTTATGAACATAAGTTCTTTAGCAATTTGTACGCTACTTAAAGAACAAAGTACGTTACTTAAGCTGAAGAACAAAAGCGGAATTGTCTACAATTTGATGGATTTTTGTATTTTGATGCTTCTCTCTATGTCCGTCTTTATAGAAGTAAAAGCGAATTTGTCGAATAAAAACACTCTTTCCAGAAAAATTTCTTTTGTGGGACATGATGCTTTTGTTTGTCAGTTCCTCATTTAAAAAATGAAATGTGAAAATGAATGTAACTTACGATTTTGGAACAGGCCTTGCAAAATACTTTGTCTCCACTTAGCTTTAACTCGGGAAAACACTTCGTCCAAGCACTTTTTTGAATGGTAGACATATTTAAATTTAATATATACCAATCACTTCAAAAACACTAAATACGATACAACGTTAACTTTAAACAAATGTTGGCCGGAAACTGACAAAATAATTATTAGACCCTTAAAAGCAGGTAGGCACCTACGACTTGCTACGCTAATAAAATAATATTTTTCTGGGAACACCCATAATTGTTAAATTCAGGTAGTAATGGGAAAGTCCAGAGGAGCGATAGATAGATAAATAACGAGCTCGTTCATATCGAAGTTATAAAATTCCAACTAAGAGAGGAAAATTTTAAACTTTTATATAATTTATTTTTAAAATATGCAAAATAAATCGTGTTTAGCTTAAATATGCAATGTTGTGTTTGTTGTCTGAAAATATGCAATATATGCATCTATATGCACTTTGCATATATTCCGCTCTCTAGTACTCATCATTACCTTTCCAACGCATGTCTAATTTTGAAAATCGGTTATACCATTCAAAAGTTACCGAGCTCAGAATATGACTCAATTTTTATTTAAAAAAGGGAAAATGTTTGTGGATATTTATGTATGTGTGTGGAAAAGTTACACCGATTTGATTTTTTTTTCTGTGTTTTAAGAGGGGGTCAGGGCCGATTCAGAACCGGTATAGTTTTTGACTTTTCACCACCATTAAGCCAGTTATAGGACTTGGTAAGTACAAAACGGCATATTTTTTGGGAGTATATATCTTCGGATCAAGAAGGGACAGGAGAACCGCAAATACATCATATTAATACTGTTGAAATAAGATTTCAAATGGTGTCCAAGCCGTCAGGATCACACATACACACGGCTCAGTATAGCCGAAAAACTGAAAAACTAATCTTAGGCCAGGAACCTAAGCTTTTCACCCCGCAATTTTTACAGAATGGATCGATTTGCTTGAAATTTTAAGAATAAGCAGAGGATAGTCCAAGGATCAAAATCTATATGATTCCGAAAGGCGCTTTTACCATAGGGGTGGTTTCCACCCCATCTCGGGGGTGGAAATTTTTTATTATACTTTAATCGCAAAAGTTGATAAAAACATTCATTCTAAGCAAAAAAGTTCTGTACATTTTTTTGATAAAATTAAGAGTTTTCGATTTATTCGTTATCGAAAGTGTTAGATTTGTATAGAAAAATCAATGTTTTTCGATATTACAATTCACTCAATTTTTGCCGTAGAAAAATTGTTTTCAAACCAAGTTGTTGGGAATTAAATAACCTACAATTTTATATGGAAACATTTTTTCCTATCTCTGATGCTAATCTTTCTATTCTGAAGAAAATATCATTTTTTACCAAACTACTTAAATTCGTTATTCATTTTTAACTCCAATTTTTTAAAAACGAATCATTCTAAGCCAGCCAAACTTCTAGAATCTATTAAAAATACATAAATAAATAAGAATTAATAAGGCCAATGACCAAAAACACCTCCAAGTTACATTATTATGATTCCAATTAGATTTCTCCTTTTTTTTTCAAAAAAATATATTGATTTTTTAACCGTAACTTTTTTGTTTTTTATCTTAGAAAGTTTGGTAAAAAAATAATTTTGTAGATTTTTACAAGGTCTATAAGTCCATTAATATTAAATCTTTTTAAAATCCTCAGTCGCAAAAAGCGGTGACTTTGAAAGGGTTGGTAAAGGAGGATTTTGCATGTTATTACAAGTTTTAATTGTCAATAGCTCACTCAATTTTTGCCGTAGAAAAAATATTTGCAAACCAGGTTCTTGGGAATTAAATAAGCTACAATTTCATATTGAAACATTTTTTCGTATCTCTGATGCTAATTTTGCTATTCTGAGGAAAAGGTCATTTTTTTCCAAACTATAAAAATTCGTTATTCGCTTTTAACTCGCATTTTTTTAAAAACTAATCATTCTAAGCCGGTCAAACTTCTTTACATAAGTAAAAAAGATCAAATAAGGTTAATGACTATTTTTAATTAGGGTGGTGATTACGGGGTTGCTTGCACTCACTTTTTCGCTGAAAAAAATGGGGACTGACATGCTTTTCATTATGTCACTTAATTTTTGAGATAGACACTTTTTTTATTTCTGTTGATAGACATTTTTAACTATTTTAAATTAGTTTGAACAAGTTGTCCTCGAAAAATGCATAGTTTTCCCGTCTTTTGACTTAAACTACAATATTTAACATTTGACGAAGAAGAGCCAACATATAATAAAGTATAGCTCGATTACTATTGGTCCAAAAGGAAATTTAAAAAAACGGTTTTGTTTATTTTTTCAAAAGGTACATTTTTGTTAAAAAAAAGTTGTGTTGATAAAACGAAAACTTTTGGAGTTATTAGCCGAAAACTTATTAAAAACATTGATTTTTTCGATATAAAACTAACACTTTCGATAGCGAATAAATCGAAAACTATCAATTTTATCAAAAAACTGTATAGAACCTTTTTTGATTTTAGTGAACGTTTTTACCAACTTTTGGGATTAAAGTATAATGAAAAATTTCCACCCCCGAGATGGGGTGCAAAATCACCCCCATGGTGAAAGCGCCTTTCGGCATGATATAGATTTTGATCCTTGGAGTATCCACTACGTATTCTCAAATTTTCAAGAAAATCGATCCATTCTGTAAAAATTGCGAGGTTTTGTCCTATTTTAAGCTTCATTACTTGGACTAACTTTGAAAATTTTGGATTTTCGACCATTACTCAAAATTTCAACCTACGAATTGTGCCAATAACTGAGCGTTTGTAGAAGGACTCTAAACGAATCTAACGGAGTGTACCTCATATCCGGGAAAATTCGAATTTTTAGGTTATAGGCTTCTTAAATATGATCAAATCTATTTCCTATGGGAAAACGGTTCCTCAAGCTCAATAATTCCTGTAAAAGCTTCAGTTATCATACTTGACCTTAGATCCATCAGACACTACTGGTCAATACGTTTCAAACTCATGTTTACTGATCAAAATTGGTTAAGCCGTTTAGAAGTTATTAAGATACAAAAGTATAATCCAGTTAAGGAGCATTCCCGAAATGGTTTATGTAGTTGTAGTAGTTACGACGCTAAATTTGGCAACGGGCAATCCGACTTCATTTACCGGCCATCTCAATATTTTTTTTCAGTCTATTTCGAATAGAAAAAAAATCTAATGTGCATTCGATGGACACTAAATCATTTGGGGGATAATGCAACAAAGGTGACCATTTATAAAGCCTAACGTGTAATAGAGGAACACTGCATTCAATTTCATACATTTAATTTATAGATAACTCTGAAAAACTCCTGATACAAGAATAAAAACCGTTAAACGCCGTAAAAATGAGTGGCGCATACAATATTCCAGCTTCAAAAGATCTGATATGAATATTACGTAGCGCGAAAATGTATTTCCATTTTGATGCAAAAACAAAATTCTAGTTTTTTTTAAAAGATTTTTCCATGATATTTGCTAAATTTGAAGTAAACGCGGCACAAAAGAGTTTCAAAATTCAAACTGTATCAAAGTTACTCTTTTGTGGCGCGTTTACTTCAAATTTAGCAAATATTATGGAAAAATCTTTTAAAATAAAACTAGAATTTTGTTTTGCATCAAAATGAAAATACATTTTCGCGCCACGTAATATTCATATCAGATCTTTTGTAGCTGGAATATTGTATGCGCCACTCATTTTTACGGCGTTTAGCGGTATTTTACTCTTGTTTTTAGTATTCTGTAATGTGTAAACACATGGATTAATCTAAAGTAAATAAATATTATATAGATTTGTGAACAATTTTGAAGACTAATTAAGTATTATGCAACGTGCCAGTTGTGGTTAAACTGTGGATAACAGCTGGGACAAAAATAATTAGTATTATGTAGTTAACATCTGCACTTGAACCATTTTACCAGTAACATTTATCAACACGATGTACCGATTCAAGTATCGTTTTTTAATTATTGAAAAAATGAAGGATACAGTAAGAGTAATAATATACCCTTTATATTTTTATCATTCTATAGTACATTGTACCCTAAACATATTTTAGTTTAATGACTCCTAGAATTTATAAAACTCAAACAACTTTGAAGTTGATTATCTCAGAACTATCAAAACTGCTATTAAACCCTTTTACGCCTGGTCCCCTCAATTCCTGTAAAGATTTTATTGTTTATAATAAATATTGGTTTTAGCTTTAAGTTTAATTTATATCACATCTACATCTAATTTAGTCCATTAAAATGTTACATTTTTTAAGCCATACCTTGCATTTGTTAGAGGAGTCAATTTTATTTCTTTAATGTCTAAAAGGGAACAGTAGAAGCTTAAGTTCAAGTTTTTGGGGTCGCCACCCTTGTCCCCGGCCGCCATCTTGGAAATTGGGTGCAAAGGGGTTTCGCGCTATATCTCGTAAAGCACCAACCCTACGGAAAATCTAATTAAACATAGAATGTAGCAAATTAAATTTTCTACAATTTTGTTTCTATTACTTTTTATCGTCAAGTGACCAACAAAAAAGATATAAACAAAAATATGTTAAAAATTTTTAAAGTTTCCTTTTGTAGGTTATAACGTTTTTTCAGTTAATTTAAAAATAAAATGACATTATAGCAATTTTGTAGAGGGTTTTTCAGCGAACAATTTTCATTATAAAGTTGTTTAATTCTATTTATTTATATATAGGGGAGTGCATTTAGATTTTCACTTCGGAAAAAATCAAACAAGATAAAACTTTTTGTAATTTCATTAAGAAATGTTTAATAAACAACATATCAAAAAGTTCTACTCGAGAAGTGGGTGCTTCATTTTTTATTAAACAAATGAACAGCGAAATTAGATGTTTTTTTAAATAACTCCGAAAATATAATTTTTAGAAAAAAACTGACTTGCCCATTGAAAAATTCAGAAAATTTTACAAAAAAAACCTTATATAAAGATTTTTCTAAAATTAAATCTCTAGCTTCTGTAATTTTTTATTTATAACGCTAAAGTCACCCTTCTCACACACATTGGCGCACTGTAAACTAGCGTTGGAAGAAGTGCACGGTTGAGTTTTTTAAATGTAATTCTTTAACTACTGGATCAAAAGAAATTTTACAAATTGGACATGAAAGAAAATGAAATAAGCTATCTTACGGTTGTAATAAAAAGCAATAAAATTTATGGACATACGTACGGTGTGGGCGGAAAATGAGCCTTACATGAATTTTGTTTAAAAATGATTTAAAAATGTGTAACTAATACAATTTTACCTATAAAACTCTCAAATTTGTACAACTTACCTCTCAATCATCCTACTAAACGATGTTTTATTCAAAAAAAATCTCAAAAATTTAATTCAAATAATACGATGTCTCAAAAATGTAATTTTTGAAAACTTCGTACTTTTACAGAATTCCCACCGCTTTAAGACGGTATTACTCAAGTTTGAATAAATCTAATACAATTTTTTTAATATTTTTTTAAAGCTTAGGATATAATTTTTAAAAAACACTGAATTATTTTAGTTTAGAAATAAAATAAATAATTTCTTTTTGAGAAAATTAAGAAAGATAACAAAAATGTAATACAAAAACCGAAAATTACCAGCTGAAAAAATGTATATACAGAGTGATCAAAACTTTTTTCTGTAAAACTTACCTAAAATACATTTAATAATAAGCTTCAACAACAATAAATGTTCAACAAAAAAAAAATTTTTTAGCTCATTCAGTATGTCTGCGTAACTTGGAACCTATTGATAACTTTTTTAATATCAGTTTTACGAAAAAAAGTTATTCTTTATAAAATATTTTGCATCGTATATAACATAAGATACAACCATGAAATATCAAATTTTATTAATTTTGTACGAGGTATGTCAAAAAATATGAATTTCACTGAAGAGTAAAGTACCTTTATATTTCACAATATCGAAAAATTTTATAAAGAAAAGTTGTTTGGAATTAAAAACTATGTTCCAATATGCAATTATATCCTTCTAATCGAAAATATGTTTTTTTTTTAATATTGTTTCCAATTAATTATACCCATCATTAAATTTTCACTTATTATTTATGATAACTATTTTATTATTAATTTTATGAAGAAAGTTATTCGTCATAAATAGCTGCAGTGCCGGATTTACCACTAGGCCGACTAGGCCGCGGCCTAGGACCGCAAGCAAAAGGGGGCCGCAGCGTTTTATAAAATGCGTGTGCTTTATGCTTTAATTACATAATCGTGAAGTTATCGGGGCCGCTCGGGGTAATTTGGCCTAGGGCCGCAAGTACCCTAAATCCGGAACTGAATAGCTGTGCATGGTCTAACACTTAATATGCAAATATTAAGTATAAGATTATACGAGCTACGTAAAAAATTATATTTCGCGCAATAAATATGTACCTTTATAGTTCACAATATTTCGATTAGAAGAGTGTAATTGCATATTGACACATCGTTTTTAATTCTGAACAACTTTCCATAATAACAACTTTCAGTATTATGAAAAATATAGGTATTTTACTCCTAACTGAAATTTTTATTTATTGACATATCTTGTACAAAATTGATAAAAATTGATATTTTATGATTGCAACAATTTTTTGAATATTGAAGAGAGAGATTTTGAATAATCTTTCTTTCTAATACATTTTAATTTTTAATATTATTGTGAAAATTATTTGCTTATCTTTTTTTTTAAGAATGAAATTCCATATTTGTTTGATTGGATTCTACTTATTTTTCATTTAAATATCCGCCATTTTGGATCCGCCATTTTGAAATTTAAATTTTTAATCTTTAATTCAGATTCAACAACCTGTTAAACATAAAGACAATAAATGTTTTAGAAAAATGTTTTTTTTGTGTTCTTTTAGGAAAATCCGCATTTTGGATCCGCCATTTTATAGTTTATAATGTTAATATTTTAGTTAGGTTTATCAAAGCTCTCAAAAATAAATATATGTAGAAATAAATACATTTTGTAAAGAAATTATGATTTTACAACTAATTTTTAAGTTATCCGCCATTTTGGATCTGCCATTTTATAATTTTAATTATCAAAATTTGATTCAGGTTCAGCAACCTCTCAAAAATATCCACATATATGTAAACAAACACGTTTTATAAAAAAAATTCGGATTTTACAACTACTTTTTAAGGATTTTTAGGAAAAAATCCGCCATTTTGAATCCGCCATTTTGAATTTGCAAATTGTAATGTCAGATTCGGGTTCAGCATAATCAAAACTAAAATAAAAACATTTTTTATCAAAATAAAATGTTGAATTCACCCATATTCTTAACATTATTTATACAAAACAATTGTTATTGTTTAAACAATTAATAAACAATTAGCGGCGAAATTTGTGAGTAGAACTTTTTACTTTAACATATTTATAAACTAACAAAAAAAGTTTTAGAAAAATATAACCTTGTTTGATTTTTTCCGAAACATTGTATCTTTTCGTTCTAATTGCACTCCCCTAATAGGTTTTACAGCGCTCCAAACTTGACCAGATTCTCGAATGCTCATAGGGGTACAATAAAAACAAAAGTTAGGCTTACTTTTCTATCTATATTTACTTATTTCTATCTACAATTTATTATGATTTTAACATTCCTATGCTATTATTAATCTGTTTTTGACCTTTCTCCCCACTATAAAACTTATAACCCTAAGATATATTGAAAAGGCCCAAGAAGTTGTTTGAGGACAAATTCGCCGGTTCAGAAGAAGAATGACGCAACAAAAACGACCAAAAATTCTTAAGAAGAGCAAAAAACGAATTTTCGATATCAAAATCATAGAGTATGATCAAAATCAGCTATTTACCACACGGTGGTCAGGATCTCGAGATATATAAGCGTTTTTTTTTCTCTCTTGAGATATAATATAACTTTTTTCCTATTGTATATTTTGACTTAAAATTTTCCAAAAAACTTTTTCATGAATTATATTTTATTGTTGTGCTGGTTAAAATTATAAACTAAAAAGTTTGTCACTCAACTTTTTTAGGTAAACATGAAACTAACGAAATATGATGACAAAATATTTAAAAACTAACAACTCTTTTTTAATGTGTTTCAACAGTTTAGACAAATTTCGTTGTTATCTACATACTTCAAAGATGACACAGTAAAATTTTCAAAAGAAAATATTTACAGCGACCAAAGATACTGCGAGGTAAATTTGAAAAATCATCAAAATTGATTTTCGGCATTTTTGTATAAAATTTGATTTTTGAACATGTTCCACCAAATCTAGATAAAAATAAACTTCATATTCGGATTCAGCGACATCGAAAACATAAAAATAGACCAAAATTGGACATTCATCTTAAATTTGATTTTCGTGGTCGGTATAACGATTGCAGCCGCTCTAGGTCTGGATCCCGCGTATGAAAAAAAAGTTGATTAATGGCAAGCTGAAAATTTGTTAATAGCTTAAGGGTGTCTAGTTGGATAAACTTTCATATATGGGAACACTGGAACAGGGGCAGTTTTAATTGTGGAACAGATTAAAAATTTGGAACGGTCAGACCACGAAAACGGCACATTTATTTTGTCCGACAGAACAGACTTAAACTCTCCGAACAGAGATTAAACTCTCATGCAAAAATTAGACTGCTATTTTTCACCTGTCATAATTCCTGTCAATTGACATATTCTACATGTTCCACTCATTAAAACGCCAATTTGGTGATAAATAGCAGTCTGATTTTTGCATGAGAGTTTAATCTCTGTTCGGAGAGTTTAAGTCTGTTCTGTCGGACAAAATACATGTGCCGTTTTCTTGGTCTGACTGTTCCAATTTTTTAACCTGTTCCACAATTAAAACTTCCCCTGTTCCAGTGTCCCCATATATCAAAGTTTGTCCGACTAAACACCCTTAAGCTATTAACAAATTTTCAGCTTGCTATTAATCAACTTTTTTTTCATACGCGGGATCCAGGCCTACTCGACTAATATATACATACATAGATAGAAAAGTATTTTTTATTGTATTCCTATGAGAATTCGAGATTCTGGTCAAGATTGGAGCGCTGTAAAACCTAGATAATAAATAAACTTAAACAACTTTATAGTGAAAATTGTTCATTGAAAAATCCTCTACAAAATCGCTATGATGGTATTTTATTGTGAAATGAACGGAAAAGAAGTTATAACCTCCAAAATATTCTTACAAAATTTTCTCATAATTTTGTTTATAACAACTTTTTTGTTGGTCACTTGACGATAAATAGTAATAGATCTAAAATTGTAGAAAATTTAATTTGCTACATTTTATGTGTAGTTAAATTTTCTGTAGGATTGCTAGTTAAGGAGATACACCGCGAAAGCCCTTTGCACCCATTTTTCCAATATGGCGGCCGGGGAACAAGGGTGGCGACCCCAAAAACTTGAACTTAAGCTTCTACTGAACCCCTCTACACGTTAAAAAAATAAAATTGACTTCTCTAGGAAATGCAACCCTATATGTAACATTTTAATGGACTAATTAGTTTTATTTATATTTTAGAATAACTCTTCATTCAAGTCAACTAACAATGGCCTATACCGTCATAAATAAAAGTCCATATTTTGACTTCGATTTCCACATAAACCTTCAGACATACGTGAAGGTATCAGACATTAGCACCATGCGAATTGTAGGTCTTGAAAATTTTCCTTACGATGATCAGGTAATAACAGATGGAACTTCTATGTTCATAGAGAAAGAGAAGGAAATTAGGGTTCAAGGAGAGTTTGATAGAATCTATCAAGAGGTTCCGAAACTAGTAAATATTTATATGGATAAAAATAAACAGTTAAGTATATCTCTACAAAATCTTCCAGATTTGGGGTTTTTCAACCCTGGACCCGAAAAAGCAAAAAAGATGGATGATTTGGGTGAGTACAAAATGTTTTGCTCCAAAAAGGTTTTTGCTCCAAATTTTAAAGAACTGCGTGGATTAACATAAAAATTGACACGCATATAGATAACATGTCGTATAAAAAATTTGATATTGTACCGCGGTATTTTTGCCCTGGGGATAAGTTTCACTCCTTTCGGGGTGAAAAATATATGTTCAAAATAAGTCCAGAGGCAATAGACCGACTAATTCTAAGCAAATTTTGTTCTACAGCCTTTTTTTCACCAAGTCCCGGTTTATAGTGAAGCGGTGAGCGGTGGGGATAGCGGTAAGAGGCGCGTAGATAGAGGTGCCAAAGTTGTAACTAAGCGGTAAGTAATTTATAGTGAAGCGGCGAAGACCGCGTCGAAAAGTGCGCGAAACCTTTTAAAATTATGTTTTACTGAAAAGAATTGAATGTTTATACTTTTACATTAGCAATAAAGTTAACATATTACTTGATATCTTACATAATTGATATTCCCAACTCATCCACAACCTCTTTTCATATTTTTTCTAGCACGAATTTGTTTCTGTTATCTATGTGGTTCTTATCCTTCTGATCCCATAAAGGTCGACGAACGTAAAAGGTATTCATTAACGAATCAGCCGCTGACATAGTAACGATAACCAATATTTTATTTGTATAAACAAAAGAAAAACAAGACTGGCAGATCACCAAAAATAACCTGATATCTTGATTACAAGAAACGAGATAAGAGAACTAGTCGGGCGGAAACAAGGAGAAGAAAACGGTCGGAGATAGTCGGGTACTATCGAAGGCTATCGAATTCTATGTGGACCGCTATCAAAATCAAACATTTTTTTTCTTACGAAACCGCTATCTGCACCGCTTTTCGCGATGTTATCCTCACACCTTTGCTATTAACGGGTGCAACACAAAATCACGTTTTTAGACGTTATTTCGCAAATAGCACAATAAGTAATTCTTTTATTGAAATAAAAAATTATGCAAAAATATAGCTTATATGTATAAAGACGAAAAAATGATATTAATAAATATTATAAACCTATAGGTCTAGAAAAAAAATGGTGTATGCATGAGCTCTCTAGAACCAGTAGAAGCAGAGTTGTAACTAATGAAAATAAGAAAATATGAAAAAAAAAATTATTTAAGAAACGCTTTTCTTTAGTTACGAGTGACTAAAATTAAAAATAATATAAAAAAATCAACTAGAAAGCCAAAAATTAAAAAAAAAATAAAAATCTAACACATTCGTCAAAGAAAAGCGTCTTCATCGAATAAACGGTTTTCGCCCCCACGCTTTTCTTTGACGAATGTGTTAGATTTTTTCAATTTTTTTATTTTTTGCTTTTTGGTTGATTTTTTTTAAATTACTTTTAATTTTAGTCACTCGTAACTAAAGAAAAGCGTTTCTTAATTTTTTTTTCATATTTTTTTATTTTTCACTTTTTAATCTTACACTTTTCAAAAATTTAAATATATCGTCATGTTTTCTAAAATATGTCTAAAACATCGAAATCGGCAAAAAATTTGAAACTTTAGTGTTTATTTATGAAGCATCTTTATTTTCTTGTAGTGCCTATCCGTTTCGGATGTTGGCGACCATCATGGCAATCTGTTCTTTGCACACTGCTGCTCTGAAAAGATTTGTAGTGGTTGTGTTGAACCACGTACGTAGATTTTTCAGCCACAAAATCCTTAAATATTACTAAAGTCATATTCCTAAAATATTACGATATGAAGCATATCGTAAACAATTAACTTAAGAAGTGAAATTATGTAGGTATATTTCATATAATTAGGTATAATCTGTAAAAGTTTCAAGTTCCTTCATTGTAAAAAACAAGAGAATTTAAGCATTTTCTGTTAAAATCGTTTTTTATTTAAACAATTAATAAACAAATAAAAAAAAATTTTTTTCAAGCTTCAAGAGGCAAGAAAAGGCTTCAATGCAAATGACTAAACGATTGCCCTAGATTGATTCAATGCAAACGATTGAACCAAAGAAACGCGTTTAATTAATTAATACGCCAAAACGAATTCTAATGTTAATTGTAGCACAAAATGTCTCTACTGGCGGTTGTTCTAAGACTGCGATAAAAGCACGAATTTTTTGAATTCGAGTTTTGGTTAAAGTTGTGTTTCGTATCGTATTGAAATTTGACACGAATAAGCGCCGATTTTTATATAAACAAATATATGAGCATTCAAAATTTGAAACTTTATTTTTTATTTATGAAGCATAATTAAACAATTAACGTAAAAAGTGAAATTATGTATAGTTTACATCATTAGCTACAATCCGTAAAAGTTTCAAGTTTCTACATTGTAAAAAACAAGAGACTTTAAACATTTTCCATTAAAATCGTTTGTTTTTTATTTAAACAATTAATAAGCATAAAAAAAATGTATTAACTATTCGTGTATTGTTCCCGCGAATGCATATGTCTGCAAATTTTTATTCATTTGCATTGAAGAAAAGGCAGTCAAATTAACGTCTAAAGATTTGACGCAAACTATTTAACTAAAGGAAAGCGTTTAAATAGTTCATATTCGTCAAATTCGAAAATTAAGCACTTTTCTGGAAAACTAATCACATTTCTTTTAAAGTGTTAAAAAAAGCTTTACTTTTATTTTTTAAAGAAGTTTTTAGCATCAAAAGGAAGCAAGTTACGCTCAAAATAAAGTTGGTCATTTTTTTTTTGGTAAAAAAATCAGAAAAATAGTAAAGTATGAATTATTTATATGATCTGTAAGTTTCATCGGTTTCAAGTGCTTATTTTTGAAAATAATTGGTTTTAGAGTAAATTCTTTTAACCCTAGGATGCATACGCAAATTTTTCTACGTTATGGCATAACATGAGTCTCGCAGACTCGTTTTGTAAATACAGTACTAAAATAGATATTTTCTTTAATTGTTGTCAAATATTTATTTAATATTTCTTTATTTATAATAATATAAGCATAAACAAATAATAAATACCTGGTAAGGAACTACTTAATACAATTCTTGCATATTAAAACACTGTGTTCTTTTCAAATTATACACTTACACTTCTGACTTTGTGTGCTCATTCTTGCAATGTGTGAGGGGCACTCGGAACATCTCCTTTTCTTTCTATGAGCCAAATCTATCCCTAAATTTTCTTGAGGAAACTCAATAAAATTACCCATATGTCTTCGGATTGTGTTTGTAAGTTTAGGGTTTCTAGCCCTTCTTTTCATAAATGGTAAAACTAACTCATTTACTAAATCTTTGAGAAAGTACCGTCTTTTATTTGTTTTTCCTGCAGCAAAATTTTTATTTTGATTTGTATAAAGGAGAAACGCGTTAAGAGCTGCTACATGCATAATATTGTACCAAACGACAAGAGGCCAACGTCTAGTTTGACCCTTTACCGTGTAGTTACCGATCATCTGGTCCATTTTATCAACCCCACCTTTTGTTTGGTTGTAAAATTTGATAATTTCGGGCTTCTTTGCTTGACTTTCAATATCTACAGATTGATCATGGTGCGTTGAACTAAGAAGAATGACAGCTTTAATTTTCTTTGGCACGTAACTTACCAAAGCCAAATTATCATTGAATCCAAAAATAGAGGAAAAAACGCATCTTTCTTTTGAAGCTTGAAATTCGTAGGGGACCTCTTTCTTTCTTTCAACACAAGTTAATCCTATAGACAGTAATTGCTGTGCTAAAGGGATGCTAGTAAAAAAGTTGTCAATTGTCAAGTTGCGACCAGAATTTTTTATGGAAGCGGTCAAGGACATTACAACATTTTCCCCTACATTTTGTTGAATATTTTCACCAGGTTGACGACCTAAGTATATCTGCCCATCAACTGCATATCCTGTTTCACTTTCACAAAGCCAAAAAAATTTAATGCCATATTTTGCAGGTTTCGATGGCATGTATTGAATAAAATTACAACGACCTCTAAATGCAAGTAACTGTTCGTCAATGGTTTGGTTACATCCAATTCTGGTACCATAACTGTTCGGCACTGTTTCACAAACAACTCCCATACATACCGGACATAAGTAAATTTGTCAGTTTCCAACCTAGTTGAACGTGTTCGTCGGTCGTCAAATCGTATAAAACGTCTTATATTTTCAAAACGATTTACTGCCATTGTAGCTTTATACAGTGGATTTGATGATTTATCTAATAACAACTCTCTGACAGGCGTATCCCAGTTCTTCTCGACACCAGCCAGTAGCAGCAGGCCAAAAATGCGTTCATTTCGTCTTTTTCAATTTTTGGCCATACCTTTCCCTTGGCCTCCAATATTCGGTTGGCTTTTCTATTGGTACATATTATTTTTTCAACCATTTCAGCAGTCACAAATTTATCCCAAGCATTTTTTGGAGACAACATTTCGTTTCTTACTTTCGGTCCCGCCGTGAAACGATATAGATTGTAAATTTTTGTTCTTCCTTGCAGAGGAGGCGTGGATCTCCATTCAAAATTGTTTCTGCTAATAAATTATGTACCTGCTGTTTCAATTGTTGAATTATTGTGATTCAAGTTCATATCATCACTACTCCAAGAATTTTCGGAATACTCGTCTGAACTATCTTTGTATGCTGCAGGCTGCTCGTATTCTTGATCAGCTTCCGATACTTCACTTTCACTAGTTATGGAATCGTTGTCATCCTCCTCATACCACGTACGTAAGATTTCCTCATAACTATTATCGTTGGGGTAGACGGATATTTTTCTACTCGAGGATGCCATAATGCTGGCCTGAAAATATAGAGTATTTTACTTGAAAGCCAACTTTTTGCATTTGAAAATACAATTTTTGTATACTACTTCTGTTTTGATAATCTGTAAAAACAAAAACACAGAAGTCTGTAGCGAAAGAGCACTCGTTATATAACATGATTTTCCTTTTTTGATGAAATGTGTGAATGAATTGTTGTATACTACTTCTGTTTTGATATCTGTAAAAACAAAAACACAGGAGTCTATCGCAAAAGAGCACTCGTTATATAAAATGATTTTTCTAAGAAGTGAGCCCAAAAAATATTTATCAATATTTATTATCAATTTTCTATTACCTCACTTATAAAAATATATTTTACTTTTTTATAAAAATAAAATTGTGGATGAAACTATTGACTTTGACAGTAATAAACTGATCCAAAATTAGTGCACTTACTTGGATAATGATGCGAATAACACAAATATAAAAACTATGAAAGCAGACAACGTACTAACGCTAATACCTTGACACTTCAAAACGTGACTAAATTCCTTTTTCTTAGCCTTACAGTCTAGGCAATAGATAAATATGCTTAAGGTTGATCTGAACCCCCCCAAAAATAAACTACACATTCAAAAAATTTGGAAAAAATTGAGAAGGTATATGTGATCACTAGAAGTATTTTGACAAATTTTGAGCAAACTTCATGTTTTCGTTTTCGAAAGAACTCAAAAAAACTCCTTTTTTTCAAGTATAAAGCTGGAAAACTAAACATACAATTTTGTTAATTTTCTTACAGCATAAAGATATAATCCTAGGAAATACTTATGAATTTTTTTAAAATTTTTGAATGTACAGTTTTGCCACAGTAGGAAAAAATAATATGTTTCGGCTTATAATAAAGCTACCGGTAAGAAATTGGATAAAATTTCAATAACAACATATATATAAAACTGTAACAATGGAAAATATTTCCAATAAAATGTTGAATATTTTTTCCTAAACATATGAAAAATCTCGATAAACAAGAATTATATCTTGAATTGCCGCTAAGAATTTGTGCAGCCATGACATGGCGCCATCTACACCATCGGTAATATTTATGTTCGATAGATAGCAGTGCCTTCTGCTTCAATCGCGTCACACAGAATTTTATCCTAACAGCGTTGCCATATCAATTACTTTGTACAACAAAATGTTTTAATGTTAATAGGTAATATAAGCCTACTACTATAGCGTCTATTTATAACGCATCAACGTGACCTTCTGAAATTAATTTAACTACTTTTGTTGAAATATTTTCAGTCCCCTTGGCCGTATTAGATTTTGATATATTTAGGGCCGGTACTTTCTGTTTCGATTAAACCCTAGTTGGCAATTGGCATTTTAATGTTTTTAAGTACCATAAAGTTGTCTTTTTTTATTTGTATTTTTTCATGTATCTCTGAAGCTTTGTATTTGACTATATTTTGAATTGGAATTGGAGCAGTCTTCATTTGTCAAATAGTGTTTCTAATAACTACCATCGATGGTATTTCTCTTTTGTCGCACTTTTATGTTTGTTAAAGATTTTAACTGAAATTATTACTTTATCTTTAAAATTTTCATTGTCCATTACTTTTTGCATTTGTGGTGAGCTAAATTTAAGGGAAAACAATTGGACGATATGTAAATTGATATGGAGTAAGAGCAGTAAATAACCACTTCTAAAATTAATTGAGGAGAGGTTAAAAATATTTTCACCTTCATATTAAAAATAAAAAAGGATCAATATACAAGGAATAATAGGTAACAATCAATTTTAAAAATCTTACATCTATATTGATTTCTTCTCTGTACAAAAACAACAGAAATATATAAGACAAAAGAAAAAATGTGTTGTCACTTAATAATAGGTATGTTAAATAAACGTATTGATTAGTCTGATGGAAGTAGAACTTAAAACTGTTATATGGAGCTAATCTGGATCGGTATAAATTAAATGAGAAAGAAAAAAAATCTAATAAACAGTTTCTTTAAGAGCAGGAGAGAAAGATTATGGAATATTAGAAAATGAAAACGGCGCGGCAGAATAATCATCGATAAAGAACTAAAAAGAGGAAACGCGATAACGATATCTGGAACAATTGTTTTATCTGATAAGAAACGAAGAACAACCAGAAATTGCTATCAAAATAAAAAATATAGTAAAGCAGTGTGGATTGTTTCCGTGTTTGAAAAAGGTTATGGGTTTTTACGAGCTTGTCCGGACGGGTCAGTAAGTGACAATAATATTGTGGAAGTTAAGTGACTGTATTCATCCCGAGAATATACATCTCTAGAGGCAGCCGAATCCATAAAAACATGTAGCTTGTTAAGTGAATGTCCCTAAAGAAAACAATAACTTCTTCTTTAGCCTGGTTGCATCCAATCCTGGACAAAGGCCTCCCATGACTCCCATGAGTTCTCCACTCTTCTCTGTTTTGTGCTATTTGGTACCAGTTTCTCCCCACTTTTGCTTTGAAGTCATCTAGCCATCGTCTTTGTGGTCTTCCTCTGCTACGACTATGCTCGCGTGGTCTCCAATGTAAAATGTTTCTCGTCCACCTTTCATTGTTTTGCCGTGGCACGTGTCCTGTCCTATCCAGCTCCATTTCATTTGCGCAATTCTTCCATTAACAGATTCCACCTTCGTCCTGTTTCGTACGTCCCATTTCGAATATGTTCTCTCAGAGATACTCCTAAGATAGCTCGTTTGATGGCCCTCTGTGTTGTTCTTAATATATTGGCTGATAACCCTGTAAGTGTCACGGTCTCCACTCCATAAGTCATAACTGGTAGAATACAACTGTTGAGTATCCTTTTTTCTAGATTTATTGGTATCTTTTTGTTTTTCAACACATCACTGAGTCTTGCAACTGCTGCCCAAGTAATTCAGATTCTTATAGCTATCTCGTCCGTTTGATTCTGTTTGCCTAGTTTGATCGTGTGACTCTTCGACACTTTCGATCTCACTTCCAACTAAGTCGATTCTGATATTTTGGTTTGTCATCACTTTTGTTTTATTTAAATTCATTTTTAAACCGCCTTTCTCAGATTCATGTTTAAGCATCTTTAATATGTAGATTGGTTCTTCTGTATTGTTTCTTATGAGCACTATGTCATCGGCAAATCTTAGATGACTTCCTTGCGTTATTCATTCCGTTTAATACGGTCCAGAGTTCTATGGAATCGAATGCCCCATTGTACAGCAAGAACAACAATACAAATGAAATATTAACGGTAGACGGCCAGCAGTCTGAGAGAGTAAAAAATATATTTACTGGGAACGATAATCACAGAAAATAACGATTATACTCCAGAAATAAGAGAGAATTGAAAAAGCACGTGCCAACTTCGTGAAAATGAAAAAGATTTTATGCAGCAAAGATCTGATATTGGCTCTCAGAAAAAGGCTAATTATATGTTATGTACACAGTGTGCTTTACTAAGGAGCTGAATCATGGACATTAAATCGAAATGCAATAAATCGACGAGCAAGTCAGAGAAGAACTAGTTTTGGTGTTAGTGAAATAGTTTTGAGTATTTTTTTCTGTTAACAATCATTTTTAATATCTTTATTATAACCTTTTTGGACCTTATTCTGCGGTATCTCATGAAACTGATTACGCAAAAAGATCTCATGGGAATATTTTTCTCAAGAAACACGATGTTTTCGCCTTGCTTAAACATATTTTGCCGAATTTAAAATCAAAATCCTATTCTTTTCTTCTATTCTTTTTCTATCATACATTGACTTTATTCTCTCAGATATTTTTAGTTCTTAACACGTTGATGAACAGAACGTCTATAGACGACATTTTTAAAATAACGAGTTATGACAAAAAATCGGTAGATTTTTGTAGATTTTTTGTCACATTACATCTACAGATGCATATGAAATATAATACGACATCCATGGTCGTCGTCCACATGTTTACAAAAAACATATTGTTTCCATAAAACAAATTTAGCAATTTCGCTATTACACTGGCGGACAAAAAATTTAGGTCACTAGATGAATTATTTGATGCCTTGGATTTCCTAAACCTGTTGTCCGATTTGAATGAATTTTTAAGTATGTTATAGCTTTATTATTTAAGAATCTTAATGTGTTAATATTGTTGCTAGACAGGTAAGTGTCATTTTATACCGGATGTAACAATCATACTGTGTTTTTCCTTAAAGTTCGGAACACTCTGTGGAATATTATAGTATAGATAAAATATTAAGATTAGAACTCAATATTAGGCTTTCTTAATATTGTCTTTTTTGATTCATTTGCTTATGTTGGATAATAAAAAAGTTAGGTACTTTAACAACTAGCCATGCTATTCATCAATACAGGGTGTTTCTAAATAAGGGCGACAAACTTTAAGGGGTAATTCTACATGAAAAATAATGACAATTTGCTTTATAAACATATGTCCACAAATGCTTAATTTCCGTGATACGGATGTTGAATTTTTTCTTCCAACTACGGTTTATTTCTTGCTCTAAAACCGATTGAGATATGCAACTGAAATTTGGTAGGTTTTAAGAGGTAGTTATTGCGCATTGTTTGACATACCATTAAGAATTTTATATTCACCATTGGCGTTCATACGGGTATAAATATTTTAGATACATCCGGTATGCACGCCAATGGCGAATATAAAATTCTTAATTGTATGCCAAACAATGCGTAATAACTACCTCTTAAAACCTACCAACTTTCAGTTGCATATCTCAATCGGTTTTAGAGCAACAAATAAACCGTCAGTTGGTAAGAAAAAATTCAACATCCCGTATCACGGAAATTAAGCATTTGTGGACAATGTTTATAAAGCAAACGGTCACTATTTTTTCATGTAGAATTACCCCTTAAAGTTTGTCGCCCTTATTTAGAAACACCCTGTATTGATGAAAAACATGGCTAGTTGTTAAAGTACATACCTACACCTAACTTTTTTATTATCCAACATAAGCAAATGAATAAAAAAAGAAAGTGTTAAGAAAGCCGAAGGCTACAATTGAGTTCTAATTTCAATATTTGAGGCGTCCAGAGCAACAGTGGCCTAACCCACATCCCACAATTTTACCAAAATGCTTTTAATACATTAAAGTTATGCATTACTTCAGTGTTTTCAGATGCAGAGTGGCTGAAGCAACCATTGCTTGAACTAGTCTGCATCTAAAAACACTTAAATAAAGAATAACTTTAATGTAATAATATCGTTTTGGTAAAATTGTGGGATGTGGGTTAGGCCACTTTGCTCTGACCGCCTCATTTTATCTATGCTATAATATTCCACAGAGTGTTCCGAACTTTAAGGAAAAACACAGTATGATTGTTACACGGTATAAAATGACATTTACCTGTCTAGCAACAATATTAACTCATTAAGATTCTTAAATAATAAAGCTATAACATACTAAAAAAATTATTCAAATCGGACAACAGGTTTAGGAAATCCGAGGCATCAAATAATTCATCTAGTGACCTAAATTTTTTGCGCGCCAGTGTATATTCTACTTTGCAAAATTCATATAGTGTCACAACACTTGCTTATACATTTGACGCCCTGTCCGTCAACGTGTTAAAAAGTTTATGTATAAACAAAATTTGTGCTAATACATTTTTACAAGATTGCAAGCAGTCATAAAATTTTATTACCATTTTTCAGTGTGAGATAAGAGATGACTAACAACTGGAATATTTAGTTACTGAGAAACATAATATGCAATTAGTCTATGATGTGAGGCCGCTCTCGTCTGAAAAAAATTCTGATTTGGTTTCTTTGCGGATTCCTATTCAAAAATGTCCCCTTTAAATAAATCAGAAGGGTGCCGGCGAAATTTTTGGGTAGAAATTGTCTAAACAATGTTTCTAAACAAATTCACAAGATTGGTAATTGGTATTTAGTGTAACTCAATCTGAATCTTTCTGAATCTATTTCGATTATGACTGGTCGATGTTGGCTGCGGGGGAAACTATGGAGTACGGTTCGGAAGCTTGGGAGTAGTTGCAACTGTGAGTTACTCGAAACCCAGCATAGATCGAGGTTGCGCCTTTGCGCCATCTCCTATAAAAGAAAGTAGTTTTATCTTTTAGACTATGAATAAGGTGAATATTGATTTCTTCGGCCAACTCCAGGAGTTTCCCCCATTTACATATGGTGACTGCTTAAGTCCTGTAAGTCCTAAACTGTAGGTTGGTTGTTGGTTTTCCACAGTTTTGTCGTGCGATATGATTGGCGTATGTAATTGATACATTGTAAATAATTAAAAAAATAAATAAATTGTTTATAAAACTATGGTAATAATAATATACAAAATTTAAAGAGAAGTAGTCCCGGTTGTGTGGTATCTCCCGCATGAAAAATGCTTCCCATTCAGTTTCTCTGGAATTTCTGCTCAAAAATGTCTCCTTTAAACATTATGAGAAGGGTGCCGGACGGCATTTTTGGGCAGAAATTGTTTAAATAACTTTTTTCTACAACCTTGTTAAAAATGCAATTTTTAGCACTCCATACGAGCGTTAAAAATGCTACTTTAAGGCACTAGTGCTTTAAAAATTTTAAGGCACTGCAGTTAAAAGTGAATTGTCAAATTGTGAAACGTCAAAATATTTATATTTCATATTTCATTTATTAACATTAATATTAATAGTACAACTTGCTCAATTTGAAAAAGGTAGTTTAAAAGGTTTTTTAAAATTTAATTTAAACTGTATTATTGCATTTTTAACACGTTTGTAGAAAAAACTATTAAAATTTGTTAGAATATACTTACAACAATAAAAGTAGATGTTATTCTATAGTTGTTATATTATGATTTACGTATTGACAGTATAGACGGTTTTGATGTAATGTCAAGAAAAATATAAAAATGGAATGTCAGTCAAGTTCAAGTAAAAGTTTTTGTAGGTATTGTCATTGTCCTGTAAATGAGAATGAATAAATTATAATTGTTGATATATAAGACGTTTGTAGAAAAAATATTGTACGTGTTAAAATAGTATATTGTGCAACAAGTGCAGAAAGGTACTAATTTCTCACGAGTTTGAAAAGTTGCGGTACGAGCGCAAGCGAGTGCCGCAATTCAAACGAGTGAGAAATTACCTTTCTGCACGTGTTTCACACTATACTTTTTCTACAAGCACAGTTTTTCCTAAAAATAAAAATCACAATTTCCAAACGACGATTAATTATAATAGGTACCTATGTGATAAATTTTAAACTGTATTTAATTAATACCTACTAATCAATTTAAATTTATTATACCTAAATAAATTGCACAGAAATCAGTTAAAAAATTAATGCACTGCCTTAATTTGTTTAAATTTAAACAATTATTACACATTATTGACATTATATTTATGCAGTCACGGATTTAAACAAAACCTACTTCATTCGACGTCTCTTGCACAGGTTGCTAAATCCTTATTGGTTATTTGATAATTATAAAATGTTTAATAAGAATAAAATTGTAAAATAAAACAGTTGTAACATCCATAATTTAGTTTCTATGCTATAGTTAAATATAATAATTGTCTTATAGGTTATATATTTGTCTAACGTTTAACCACGGATGTAAACAGAATATAACGTTACTCAGAATGCGGTAGTCCACGGATGTAAACAGAATATAACGTTACTCAGAATGAGGTAGTCAACTGTGCAGAAAAGAACTTTGCGGCACAGAAACGTCACTTTGCGGCATAGAAACGTCACTTTTCTGCACACTAATGTCAAATATCTTATACTGTGAGAAAATATCAAGTTTGCTAACATAAAACCGTGCAGAAAAGTGCACTTTGAATAGTGGTTGTAGAAAAAGTACATTTTTAAGGCACTCGTATGAATTGCAGAATTCGCTTCGCTGATTCTGCAAACTTTCACATGCCTGCCTTAGACGTGTACTTTTAAACTTTTAACACTTATATCATAAATAACTATTAAATTTTATTTTTAACGCGCATAATTAACAAGTAAAAAACAACGATTTATTTTTGAAATAAGCCCCGGTTACCCAGCAAAATCTTAAAATTAAATGTTTAAGCTTCGATTTTAGGCACTTATCAACTACAAAAATAATAATAATTATCAGTTTTCAAGCCTCTAACTCGAATATGCGTATGTTCGCATTTTTCAGATTTTCAATCGCTTATAACTCAAAAACTGTAAACTTGTCAGAAAAATGAAAACAAACTTTTTTTATTTAGTATTACCCGAAAAACCTGAAAAAATATTTTCCCGTGCAAAATAGAAGATTGTTGAAATAGAACCTGCCGCATCGGCATTAAAATTGAATGGACGCATAATAACGTCAACGAATTGAACGAATATAATAATAGCTCATAGAGGAAGCTTTTATATGAAACAGATGGTCACGTTTATAAGGATGCTTGTTGACGAGGGATGTTACGGCCGCAAAGCGGGCGGTGGTGAGATGACGGTGACTACGGACGTTGTCAGATCTATGCACCTCCATAGTACCTACTCAGTTGGAACGCAAAATCCTATGCTAAAACGTTACAGGCCGTAAACTTCTACTCACTATATATTCTTTGATACATTTTAAAAAGAACGGTCTAAATTTAAGATAGAACCGACTACTCTTCATAATTTTGAAAAAAAAAAAAACTTTAATTCAAGCACTTGGCTATTTCAGATATATTAATATACATAAATCTAAGTTTTTAAACTTCGAAAATGCGTATTATCGCATTTTTCAGATTTTAAATCGCCCTTAACTCGAAATCTATCAACTTTTGAGAAAAATGACAACACACCTTTCTTGTTAGAATGGCCCAAAAAACCTAAAAAAATATTTTCCGGAGCAAAAAGGGTGATCTTTTGAATTTCTTAAAAAAAAATTTTAAACAATTTCTGGCCAAAAATTTCGCCCTGCGCACTTCATATTTCCTTAAAGAGAACATTTCTGAATAGGAATCCGCAGAGAAACCGAACCATAATTTTTTTTAGACGGGAGCGGCATCACATCATGGACTAAATGTTTCTTGCTACATTACATTGTTATTAGGCCTTGATAAAATTACTGTCTAAACAATTTGGCAACAGGACCAATTGAGCCAATGGGTGTAAGGACAGAATAGTGTTCAGGTTTCTACATTATTACAGAGTCATCATGTAGAAATCTACAATTAAGTTGAAAATGTTACCACAGTAACATGCTACAGTACAGCCATCTCTAGGATCAGAAACAAATTAATTAAGGGTTCATATCAACCTTAATGGAATAGTACCCAAGGATCGCGGTGATTCACGGCAAACCGTTGACCACTAATTCGATAAGAGTCCCCCGTATGAATGGAAATTATTTTTTTTTGTGCATACTTTTAAATTTTTATACACTAACAAACAGTCATACATGTCAAAAACGAATTCCTAAATCGGCAATGATTGGTATGGATTTAATCACATTTTACGAAGATGTAAATGTACGCTCGAGTCTCTTAAGCCATGGTTTGTTAGAACAGTGAGCGACGCACGGCATACGCGTACAGCAGAATCTGTTGTACTCGACGCACGGCAGATTTGACTGGGTCGGTTTGTTAGCATATTCTGTCGCTCTCAAAATAGTTTCAGTTTTCAATTTGTCGTTTGTTCTCACGAAGGGTATACGTAGAAAAATAAATTCTGACAGAATCAAAGCAATAATTTGATTACTTCTAGAAGAGGAGGAGGAAGAAGAGTTAATAATACTACATTTAAATAAAAGAAATAAAAATGTAAACGAAATGTTTTCATGTGCATTTAAATTAAGTCGAAATAAGATTGTTTCAGAAAGAGGAAAAATTTCGAGAATATTTTAGACTGTCCAGGGATTTATTTGAAACTGTATTACAATTTATAAGGGATGAAATTACTAAAAAACCCTACAACAGAGGACAACATCCGATTTCTGTAGAAGAAAAATTAAGCATAACTTTGAAATTTAGAGAAAAAATAAAAATACAGTATGTGCAAATAAGTATATTCTGGCGAAAATACAAACGAATGCACGCTCTGAGATCCTATATTGGGTTCCAAAAAATGTTTTGGTCACAAGAATTATTTGTTATATATAGGAACCAATGTTATGAATAAAACCAATTCATATACCTAATTCATTTGCAGCCAGCTCAGTTTCATATCGCGAAACAATATTCATGAGTTCAGCTTTTATTCTTGCCTTTTCAATCGTAAGAAATTTCGATACTTTGGAAGCCACACTTTCAAAAAACATGTGTATAGAAGGATCACCTGATTTTTGAGCCAATGTCGATGATGTTTCCGACTTTTTAACAAGTTTTTCAATCAAAGCGGTTCGTTCCTCTCGTCCCATTTTTAATTCACTCATTAATGATAATTTCTTTTTTTAGACATTGACTGTTTTCGGTCAGGAGACTCCTTGTCAGACTGAAATGTCAGAATTTTTTTGGAAATTTCTCTTATGTGGAAGTTATTGACCATTTGTATTTAATATTACCATTACATTGACCAAAATGGTTTCGAAGTAAAGAGACTTAGCAAGTGTATATTTCTGGCTTCTGGCGACAGAAACCAGGAGTAATAAATCGTATAATACAATAGTAATAGAAATTAGATGTTCGCTTCCTGTGAAGCATATGGTGTCTTTGAAGGGCACTACTGAAATATTTACAGTACCTATCTTTTGTTAAAGGCAACCTGCTTTTCTCTTTGAATATTTACCCAAAGTATTGACCTGAAAACAGGTCAATTAACAGATAACTATGTACATACTTAAAAATATGAAAATAGAATATTGATAAATAAGATATTCAATCAAAGCATACTTTAATAGTGATCAAGGATCTGTGTAATATGGCATGACAAAATTGTGTCACGTGTTGAATAATAACGATACACTTTATTTTGTACCAACGTTGTTTTATTATAATGCATGCCAGTTTAATAAATAATAGTAATAATACCAATTAATTTAAATACCAATTAAATACTAATAATATCAATTTAATACAAGTGACTTTTTCATTTACTTTGTGCAATTTAAAATATATCAAATCATCTAAACTTATTTTTGTTTGAATGAAATTAGTTTACCACCATGTTGTACACCGTGAGTTCAGCTGAACGTTTGCGTCCAAATCAAACCCCAGTTGATTCCAGCGCACACCGTCGACGTACACTGCTATCGGTCTTCCGAGCGCGCAACTCAGCAGAACCTAACAATCCGTTAACATACAGAAACAATTCCTTTGATTTGGACTGACGTGTGCGGCGTTCGACTGACTGTGAGTTGTGCGTCGCTCACTGTTCTAACAAACCATGGCTTTAGACTCATGTTATGCATCCTAGAATTATGAATTTTGAAAAAATTACTATTTTTTCAAAATAACTTAAAAATTATTAGCGATGTCCAAAATCTCAAAGAGAAAAAAAATGTAGGTTTTGCTTTTCTGGGTGTTTTGGATGTTTTGTTTTTATGTAAGACAAAAAATGGTTAATAGACCAGTAAGGATCTGTTTTTAGGTGGATGTGAGAGGTGGCATTCACATTTTTGCGGATAAAGTTAGGTGATAACTTCGTTAATAATAATTGATTTATGCTCCTTCTTAAGTATGGCCGGAACATTATTAAAAAAAATAAAATATTTAAAAATTTCAAAAAATTTCGTTTTTTTTTCTATTTTTTGCTTATAGCTTAAAAACTATTAATTTTAGAACAAAGTCCTATATAAATAAAACAAAGATAATTAAATTTTCTATCAGATGAGATTGGTTAAAAATGTCTTAATTCATCACCCTTGCTGCAAAATAGCAATAAATATAAAATAAGAGGGCAAAAGAAGCCTGTCTTTATTCAATGATTTTCCATCACTTAGGTTACACTTGGAACCTTCCTAATTCGCTTAGAAAATTTTTGTAATGTGCTAAAACCGTACACCAAATTTTATTAAAATTGACTTACTAGATTTTGCATAATAATTTTGCAATCTAAACTTTTTTAAAAAATTAAAATTTTTTAAAATCTTGCCCAACAAAAACTAGAGCATAAAAAATTTGTCAATTTTTTTACATATAAAGAAGTACTCCACCTATCTAATGCACTTTACATAATTGAAATCGGATTATTTAAGCAGCCTCAGCAATGTTTTAAATTTATAAACAATTTTTTGGCTTATAAAAAAATTAGTGCTGTGGCCAGGAGGGAGTACTACGGGCTTCTTTATTTCGATGGACTTTCCCAAGTTTTTTATGTATTTTGACCCGTAGGACAGGAATTTTTTGGGTAACAGTCGATCCGGATGTCGATAAGATTGTTATAAATGTTATAGTCAAAGCCCGAATTTCAGGCAATCCTAGGTTTGACTAGGCAATCCTCAGGTCTGACTGACGGTCTTAGTCAAAGCCCGAAATAAACTACAGTTTCGGTCTTTGACTAGTCAAACCTAGGAGAGACTAAGTTGATCAGGCAAAGGTCGAAATTTAATTTTATGAAATCGGGGTTTGACTAGTCAAACCCCGATCAGCTATTAAAATGTCGAAATTTGTTATAGTAGGTGTAATAAAACGTCATTCTTTAATTTTAATGTTTATTATTTTTATATTGTTGTACTTAAAATAAAAAAAAAATAGTGTTTATTCTCACATGTTGAGGCATTATGGCATTTAGATTTGCACAATACGTTAGACCTTTTACACTTATACAATTTAATTTTGAAGAGCATTTCTTATTGCAGTAGCATTTTATAAAGCATTGTCCTCCAAACTTAGAATAAGATATTGCAATCGGAGAAAAAACTAAGGATCACCATAATACTAACGAAACTCCTGGACCGTCGTCACTATGAGAGGAAGAAAATTGTCAAACAAAGGGAGCTCTGACGTACATACGTGCATAATTTGTAGTCAGGTGGTACATGTTGTATACGCTGACAGCACAGTTGGTGCATACTATAAAGGTTTTGAAAGAAAACTTACATAGATGCGTTGTGCACACACAGAAAAGATTAAAATAAATAAAGGAAAGGCGACTGAAGGTGTTTATGCCCAGGCTAATGCTACGGAACAATAAAGTGAAAAACAATTCCTCTAATTTCGATCGGAAAAACTGTAACAATATCGATCCCTAGCTTTGATACAGCCAAAGGAGATACCCGAAATATTTTGGGTATCGTACAAGATAAAAAAATTGACGGTTTATATAGAGTTGGTACGAAATACGGAACAATAAATAAACTTTTTTCAAGAAATCAAATAATAGAATGCAAAGATTCTTAATTTCGAAGATGTTTCAGACGTTAAGCTGTCTCTAAGAGCAATTAGTACAAAAGATTCTAAATTTGGATTACAAGGCTTTATAAAATGCTACTGCGATAAGAAATGCTCTTCAAAATTATGCAAGTGTAAAGAACTAACGTATTGTGCAACTCTAAATATCATAATGTCTCAACATGTGAGAATAAACACTAATTTTTTTATTTTAATTACAATATAAAAATAATAAATATTATAATTTAAAAAATGACGTTTCATTAAATATAATCTAATAGATTATCACATTTTAAGCTAGATCGGGGTTTGACTAGTCAAAGCCCGATTTCATAAAATTAAATTTCGACCTTTGCCTGACCAACTTAGTCTCTCCTAGGTTGACTAGTCAAAGGCCGAAACTGTAGTTTATTTCGGGCTTTGACTAAGACCGTCAGTCAGACCTGAGGATTGCCTAGTCAAACCCAGGGGTGCCTGAAATTCGGGCTTTGACTATAACAAACAAGAACTTGAGGAATTACATAAAATCGATTTTTCGCAAAACAAAACATTTTTTTTGTCTGGGGTAATTCTAAGCAAAAAATGTTCTTACAAGTTTTTTCGTAGGATGCATAGTTTTCGAGATAAACGCGGTGGAACTTTAAAAAAATCGAGAAATTGCAATTTTTGAACGCGAATAACGTTTGATTAAAAAAAAATAGTAATTCTGCTGACAGCATTTGAAAGTTGAAGTCAAATTATACCGGTTTTAATTATTTGCATTGCTAAAAACTAATTTTTTTATTATTAAACAAAGCTATTTGTTTATAAGCCAAAAAATTGTTTATAAATTTAAAACATTGTTAAGGCCCCTTAAATAATCCGATTTTAATTCTGTAAATTGTATTAGATAGGTAGAGCACCTCTTTATATGTAAAGAAATTAGCCAACTTCTAAAATGGTCTGCTTTTTGTTCAGAAAGATTTTAAACGATTTGAACTTTTTTAAAAACATTTAGATTGCAAATTTATTATGCAAAATTTATTAGGTCGATTTTAATGAAATTTGGTACACGATTTAAGTATGTCACAAAGAATTTCCTAAGTGAATTACTAAAGTTCTAAGTGCCACCAAAGTGTTTAAAAAATATTGAATAACAACAGACTTATTTTGCCCCCTTATTTTGTATTTATTGCTATATTGCAGAGAAGATAATACCTTAACACATTTTTTACCAGTCGTATATCATACAAAATTCAATTATATTTATTATATTTTTCTATGACTTTGTTCCAAAACGAATCGTTTTAAAGTTATAAGCAAGGAAAGCAGAAAAAAATCGATGTTTTTCGAAATTTTTAAATATTTTAATTTGTTATTACTGTTCCGGGCATATTTGAGAAGGAGCATAAGTCAATTATTGTTACTGAAGGTGTCACCTAACTTTATCTGCAAAAATCCGAATGCCACCTCTCACATCCAAAAATAGACGTTTTTTCGCAGATCCTTACTGGTCTATAAGAGTTTGCTATGGAACTCTAAGGACCTCATTGCCTTCTTTATGTATGAATAGAAAACAAAAAAGTTGTGACTGGCTAATTGACACCCAAGTCTACGCCATAAAACAAAAAAAAAACAAAAAAATCACTTGTGACTAGTACTCGTTCAATCCCTTTCAGTTACAGCTCTTTCAAAAATTAGCACTAATAACCGATGACTTGTGAAGCGGTAGCGATTAGTTTCATTTTGGATGGTAATTAGGACGTAATTTTCACTATTTCAAAAACAAAGGAACCAACTTTATTTTGAAGGCATCCTGCTTACTTTTGATGCTAGAAACTTTTTTAGAAAACAAAAATAATATACATTTTTTTAAACACTATTGAAAAACGCTGGACGGAAGGGCCGCCCGAGAACTTTATCGTACCGATCTATTATCGTTATGGTACTAGATACTGGCATTCTATAAAAATAACAAAATTACTCGTTATTTTGATATTTTAGTAACACATTCTGTACTTGAAAATATTTTATGGTTCTACGCATCATTAATTCCTGCATTTGAGAAAATGTTCGATGCCGTATTTCGGGGACACACTATAGATGTGTAGATTATTGCATAAATCAATAGAATATTATAGTCCTACTTTCATTTCAAATTAGTTAATTTTTGTGAGAAAAATAATAGTATACAATATTTGCATTTCATTCTATTTCGATTACGCCAGTCAATGCGCGAGATTAAGAACAAGATATTATCTCAGAATTCTATCCTACTGCATGGATTTTAATGAAATTTTGGGAGTAGCCCAATCTCCTAATTCAAAGTATATCCTATATACTATGGCGCTTTTATCATGGGGGAGGTTCCCACCACTTCTCAGGGGTGAAATATTTTTATTTTCGAATTACATGGAGAAAAATGAAGATTTTTAAGAAAATTTAAAATTTTATTCTATAATTTGATCACATGTTTTACAAAAACCATTCATTTTAAACCCGTTCAACTTTTTGAAAGTAGAAAACAATATATTAAAAAGTATTGCAAAAGAAAAACGATGCATTCAAATTATGGTGGATGGGGACGACTCTGTGGTTACTCAGACACCATTGTTACATGTACAGTACGTAGGTTAAGCGAATCAGCTGTTTTAAAACCTTTCATTTTATTTATTTATTTGTACCACCCAAAATATGTCCTTAGAAACATTCTATCCACTTTAAACTAAACAAATTCACCATAAACCTCCACGTTAGCCCTGATAAAACAATAAGAGAACAGAGAACAAAATACAAAATAAAATGACCTGAACTAACGTCAAACAGGTACAAAAAGAGAAAGAATACTGTGGACATGGCGCGCGCTGGAGTATACGAGTACGACTAGTGACGTCAGAAGCATTGTCTTGAAATTTAAAATAATGCTAGATTTCTAATGGAGTTTTTTCATAGAAAGGCTTTTTTAATTTTCTTAATACTTTAGAGAATTATTCCTAGGATGTTTTTAATCGTTTTACATGTTTAAAATGACTATTAAATTTTTTGTGAACATCCCTATCGAAAAAGCCACGGTGACCTAGCTGGCGCGTAGAATACATTGTGTTTATATTGTTTCAGACGACGACGAATGGAAATATTTTTTGGTCGTCCAACCTGCCCATGTGGTTAGTACGATTAAACTTGAAAGAGGTACGAGTTGGAATATGTCTGTAACTTTGGAAGTAAGAAGAACTGATGAGAAGGAAATTCAGTATAAAAATTTTTACGATTACTTTGACAAATATTGCTAGAATCACTGTAGTATAATAAATCTTTATATTAATATTATTTATAATAAATAAAACACATAAAAAACAAATAATATATTTTTTAACATAGTAAATTTTCTGTTCTAAATAAAACAAAGAAACTCCAAACGGCTCAAAACGGTTCCATCTTGACGAAAGCCGAGAATATTTTGGCGAGAACAGGATACAGAGTGAGTTTTATGTAAAACCTTCAATGATCTCGGAAACGACGTAAATGATTTCTATAGATTTTGATGGGTAAGGGTTTTCTAATGCGGCCGATATTACAGTGGTAAATTAGATTGTCAGATCTTCCGTTTTTCTGGAAATCTAAGGAACTTTATTATTTCAAATGGAATTTCCTGTATATTTTTGCGTTTGGAACTCCTTAAGAAATGCTGATTATTTTTCATGTTATATTCACTATACCTGAATGCCATAATTTCGGAGTTATTTCTATATTCATTAAAAAAATTCAACAAATTATAAAAATAAATTTTTTCGGCCCGTGTAGACATTATTTTAGGTTCTTTGGATCATTGCGAACAAAACAGTGTTACTAGTCCAGAAAGCAAGTGCGCATCCGCTAGGAAAAATATTCTAAGTCGGATTTTTTGCACAATATTACTCAAAAAGGACCCCTTTTAAAAAATTTGCATGTTGCCAAGACCAAAAGTTGGTAAAAAAATTTTTAAACGTTTTTTGGTTTTTTTCCTAAAATTATTTTTTGTATGGAAAATTTTTTTTAGGTTTTTTGGATCATTCCAAACAGAAAAGGTCTTTAGTGCCTTTTCTCTAAAGTTGATACTTTTTGACATATAAGCGATTAAAAATTGAAAAATTTAGAAATCGGCCATTTTTAACCCTCAAAAACTATGTGAAAAACTGAAAATTTAAATGTTGCCAAGATAGGTAGATATTCTTTAAATATCGATTGATGAAATCTTGAAGAGTTTTTTGCAATACAATATCAAAAACCCCTTTGTTTTTTAATTGCCAATCAAGCGTGCGCGACACTATTTTCCACCGTTGCATGTGTATGCAGTATGGTGCAAATGAAAGGAATAAATTCGTTATTTCGTAAACCGCCGACTTTAAGGAAAAATCCCGAAACAGGTCGATTTTTGAAGTTATACTTCTTTACGGGCGTAATGACGGTGAAATTTTATATGGAAAAACCTAGCGACCGGGCGCATGCGCATTATAACTTTGTTCTGATTGGATGTTCAAATGACATGACAAAAATTATCCAATATGGCAGCTGTGGCACAGCTGTGGGACTGTGTTTGGTTATAATGTATGCTTGTTGCGTTTTAAAATTTGTAGGAAGAGAAACAACAAACAAAAAGTTAGTTAATGGTTATACTGCCTTTTTAAATAGTTTTCATATTATATTTTTGGACTTATTTACATAGAAGAGATGATTGTTGCATGCCAATGTGAAAGCTCATCAAACTGTGCCTAGTATGAGTGCCGCAGATCTCGCTTATTCAAAGCTAAAGAATCTTTCACTGGTAAGTGTTTTATAAATAGTTGATCAAATTTTGTTATGATATTTGAACATAGCCACTTTGCACGACGCAAGTGATTGCGAAATGTATTAGTCGTTATACGGGCTCCGATACCTACCTTGAACCTACCAAAATACATAAGTAGTATGTAATACTTTTTTTTACATAATTTGATTACCATCAAAATTTATATCAATATTCACCTAATATATTGTCTTCTTACCCTATGTTTTGTTGTATTTTTTCAATTCTAAATCATTTCAATTCAAAATCAAAATAATTTGATTTACATAAGTTAAAAATGTCAAAAGGTTAATCTGTTTAGTTAGACGATCTTCGCACGTAATGACAAGTTGCCTCTGTGGTGCAATTTTAATGCGGGTGAATCCCAATACAACGCAAATACCAGCCGCGTGGTAAGTTGGTTCGAATCCCAATAGAAACTTTTATTTTTTTATATTTTTTTATACATTTTATGATTGTAAGTATATTTATTATATAATTTTATTTTCAGAAAATACGTATTTAGTTAAAAATTTTTCCGATAATTAATGTTCAGAAATCATTTGTGGCATTTTTAATGTGTTTGTGTGTGTTTTATTTTTTTATTATTTTAATTTTTGGCACTGTTTTAATAAAAATGTTTGAGAAGTATTAAGTATAAATTAATTTAATATTTAAATAAAATATAAATAAAAAGTATATTAATTTCGTTTATAATCATATAATCATATAATCATATAATAGAAGTATAACTTCTTACGTGTGTACAAAGTACACACACATTCTTTTATTTTTAAGTTATGATATTGGGACATATATGGTATACTAGTGACGTCATCTATCTGGGCGTGATGACGTAATCGATGATTTTTTTAAATAAGAATAGGGGTCGTGTGCTAGCTCATTTAAAAGGTCTTTCAATTCTCTATTCAGTAGTATAAACATTTACATAATTATTTATATAGGGTAGGTATTTATATAGGATTTAATTTAATAAAAATTTTTGGACACCCTGTATAAATAATTAAATACATGTTTATAATACTGAATAGAGAATTGAAGAACCTTTCAAAAAGCCAGCACACGACCCGTATTCTCATTTAAAAAAATCATCGATTACGTCATCACGCCCAGATGGATGACGTCACTAGTATACTATATATGCCACAATATCATAACTTCAAAATAAAAACCGCCTGTTTTGGGATTTTTCCTTAGTCTCCGGTTTACGAAATAACGAATGTATTCCTTTCATTTGCACCATACTGCATACACATGCAACGGTGGAAAATAGTGTCGCGCACCCTTGATTGGCAATTAAAAAACAAAGGGGTTTTTGATATTGGATTGCAAAAAACTCTACGGGATTTCATCAATAGATGTTTAAAGAATATCTACCTACCTTGGCAACATTCAAATTTTCAGCTTTTCACATAGTTTTTGAGGGTTAAAAATGGCCGATTTCGCAATTTTTTAATTTTTAATCGCTTAAATGTCAAAAACTATCAACTTTAAAGAAAGGTCACTAAACACCTTTTCTGTTTTTAATGATCCAAAAAAACCTAAAAAAAAAATTGTTCCATGCAAAAAAAATAATTTTACGTAAAAAACAAAAAAAAATGTTTAAAAAATGTTTGACCAACTTTTGGTCCTGGCAACATGCAAATTTGTTAAAAGGGGTCCTTTTTGAGTAATATTGTGCAAAAAATCCGCATTAGAATATTTTTCCTAGCGGATGCGCAGTGGCTTTCTGGACTATATGTAATATTCCCCTAAAGTTAATCGTTTTCGAGTTACAAACAATTTAAAACTGCAAAAATCGAAAAATGGCGATTTTCGTGGTTCAAACACGTGGCGGTTTCGTGGTAAAAAATATAATTTTTAAAATTAAGAAGTACCTAAATTCAAGTTCAAAGCTTCGATCGGCTCCCCATAAGGGAGCACAATTTTTGACACGTCTTATTCTACAACATTGGTTTAAATTGTTAATGAAGCACATATGAGAAGATGGGCGATGCATTAACAACTAAAAATAATGTCTTATAATGAAACTAGCACCAATTACTTACCGGTGACTGATAAAACAAGGTTTGAACTTGAATTTAGACACTTCGTAATTTTAAAAATAGTATTTTTTATTTGTGTTTTTCAGCCTTGATAATCGTCATTTTTCGTTTTTTTTTCGTTTTAAATAGCTTGTAACTGGAAAACGATTAACTTTAGAGATAAAAAAAGACCCTTTTGTTAGACAAACCTTGTTCTCTCACCTCCGTGTGGGGTCGTGTTTGGTGCCATCCGATAGTTTTTTCAAAAATATTGAATAAGTGTATTTTGCAGTTTTTAGAGTTGATGTTCATGGCGCGAAATATCGCGGGGTCCATATTTAAAATTTTAAATTTATCCCCCACCCCTCTCCGTAGGGAATCGTGTTTGGTATCATTCGATAGATTTTTGAAAAATATTGAACACGTATTTTTTAGTTTTTCGATCTGACGTTAATTTCGCGAAATATTCGCTTTTTTGTGACACTTTATGACTCACAAATTTCCTTATGCCCCGCTTAAATTGTCAGATTTTTGAAATATACACTCTTTTGCATGTATTTAAACTAAATTTAAAATCAAGATGCAATAGAAATAAACAAACCAAGACACGTTAAATGCACTCCGGAATCATATTTTACAATGTATATATGTTACCGGCCAAACCCGATTTCAGGACAAACTAGTTTGGCCTAGGCCAAACTGGTTTGTCTTAAGCGCGTTAGGATAAACTAGTATGGCCTAGGCCAAACTAGTTTGTCCTATCGCGCGTAGCCCAAACTAGTTTGTCCTAGGAAAAAGTAGTTTATCCTGATAAAAATACACACACTTCAGGCCAAACTAACCAAACTAGCTTATACTGAACTAGTCTAAACCAATTAAATTTAGTCGAAAGTACATAGTTGAATACAGATTGGTTGCTGATTTAAACGTAAGTTTAAAAGACACTACACCCATACCTCGCTTTACGGCCTAGATACGTTCCACAAAACTTGGCCGCAAAATGAAAAGCTGTATAACGAATCGATTATTCTAATACAAATTCATATAAATTCAATGGGATCGGTTCCAAATTTCTTAAATATGTAACATTCTCCAAAAACCAACAAAAATCTATAAACTCATAATGGGAAAAAGCCAAGAAGAAGAAAGTAATTCAGCGAACTAGTACGGCTAATATAAATAATAAATTAAATATACTACTTTGTTCTTGGGAAAATAATCATTTTTATTAAAATTATATATTTATTCGTAACAAACAAACAATAATATTGAGGTATATACCATCCTTGGATTATAAGCTTTCATTTGACACCTCATTTGTCATTCTACCTGGTATAATGACTGATGAGTTGAGTTCACGGACAGACAGACAGACGGACGGACGGACAAACGGACGTGCATATTTCAACGTTTCCACATTTTTTCAAAATTGGTGAAAACAATATTAATGCGTACTAGATTTTATTCGTAAGTGTATCTTTTCTTTTAATTTTTGGAGAAAACCTCATCCTTTTATTTATTATTTTTTATAGTATTTAATTATACAAGAATATACTGATTTGTAGCATGTATCAATATCTTCATTCGATGTATCATATTATACAATATATCTATGTATAATTTTTTTGCCATCCCTGTTGGGACGTGATCTGGGAATTCTCCGCATGCAAAAGTGCTTACATGTTCGCTTAATTACTTTCGACTCGGCTAAATTGGTTTAGCCTAGACCGTACTTTGGCCTGAAGTGCGTGTATTTATATCAGGATAAACATTAGTTTGGCCTAGGAAAAACTAGTTTGGCCTACGCGCGATAGGACAAACTAGTTTGGTCTGAAATCGGGTTTGGCCGGTAACATATACATTGTAAAAAGCAAATCATGATTTCTAAAGTTTATACATTGTAAATTATGATTCGGGATTAACGTGTCTTGGTTTATTTATATTTATTGCATCTTGATTGTAAATTTGGTATAACTTACCTTATCTTAATCTGACGATTTCGAGTTTTTCTAAGGTTATATTGTTTTTTTTTGGACCCCCCTTAACGGACTCCCCTGTATTAAAAGTCAATATATGGTAGTTTCTCCAGTACAAGGTTTGTCCCATGTGATAATCTGACGGGCTCGAGTAACTGCAAAAATCCCCGCTTGGGCTCCCCTTCCATTATAAACAATTTATTCACAATTTTATTGTTTATAACAACTTTTAGACCACTTGGATACAAATCAATCCTCGAAATTCTTAATCAGCAGCCAAAAATACATAAGAAATACTTGGGTTTGCCTATCAGAATTGAAAAGGCCACTTGACTTAACCTAGTTAATTAGGCAGATATAATATATAATATTAGCTATATTATAGCTAATCCTCGATATAAATTTAAAACTTGTTGTTATGGGCGATCAAGTTGTAGCGGCCTTCATCATCCTGCACGTTTTCGAGTTCATTAAAAGGTCTAATGATAATTTGTAAAGAATAATATTTGACTTCAAGAAAAACTTTCAGAACTACTATTTACCAGGAAAAAACACAACGGTAGATGAGTATCGAGGAAGGTGTCATTTCAAGCAATATTTGCCTTCAACACCAGATTGATAGATATGGCACAAAAATATGGTAGGCATGGGACACGGAAAGATACTACTTTTTAGGTGGTATAACATATACACAAAAAAAAACAACGGAAATACAATAACAAAAGGCCTTGTTTTAAAGCAACTCGTTAAACCTTATTATTTATTATAATTCCAACCGAAATGTAACTTCCAATAACTCTTTCACTCTTGCACATGAATTACTGCCAAACTTACTAACTCTGGTGGATGCAGTAAAAAAATAAGAGCTTTTTTCACAGGAATTTCTACCAAACAAAAACCGTGTAGAGAAATAGTCAGTTTTCGGATTCACTCCAGCCGGGATTATAGCCGGAAAAAAAAGAAAGAACCAGAAACACCAATTATTTTGGAATAAAAAAACAGCTTTAGGTTATAATTTTTCCATCCCTTTAGTACATGAACAGTAAAAATGTTTGCTTTGTTCCTAATCTTTTTTTTTTCGTCTTTAAAGAGGGGGGGGGTCTGGAATCTTCAAAAGACACCTCAGTCCAAAACGCCGCCTGACTGACCTTAGTGCAGGATTCATTCTTCGTAGTACCAGCGATAGTTCCCGAGGTGCTTTAAAGCACTCTCTTGTCGCCGAGGCTACGCCGAATGCCTACCTGCTAAACCAGACCCTCCTCTGTCATCCAGCGCTCCGAAAACGGAATGGCCGCTGCAAGGTCGACATCGCTTCCGAAGCACTTTACCTTAATTTATCCACAAACTGTAAGCAAGGAGGCCCTTCATTTTCCCCGTTCCCCCTTTTTTTGGTCCCAAGATTGGGCTTTTTTTTTGAGCTTCTTTCCCACAGTCTGTCTCATACAATATATCTCACTTATTCGCCTCTCGTCAAAACTTATTCCCTCTGCCTTCTACTCGTCATATATTTCCCTCTCACCCCTATCGTTGGTACAGCTGTTTTTCCTCCCCTTTTTTCTTCTTGATCACTACACGGATATAGTTGTGTATGCTAGTCCAACCAGTTTTATTTTCAATCATTCTCTCAATCATTTCTCGTACTGTCAAAAAATTCACACCTGTCTCTCTTTCCATTCTATTTCTTTCTACTATCCATCTGTTGCACTCTAGCATGGTATGTGTAACAGTGTCCGGGTGTCTGCAGTATAGACATTCGTCAGCCTTTCCAAACCTAGAGAGGTAGGCTCTAAAACACCCGTGTCCTGTGAGCACCTGCGTCAGGAAATAGTCCAGCCGCCTGTGACCACAGTCCATCCAATCTTTTAAGTTAGGAAGCAACATTTTTGTCCACTGTGCCACATGCTCCATGTTGTTCCATTCTTGCTGCCATCTTTCAATTGACCTTTCTCTTTCCTGTCTTCTCTCGGCCATAGTAAGCTCAAGGTCTCTTCTCTCATACAGTTCTTTTCTTTCTACTACCAACACATAAAGCGGAACACATCCAGTGATGGCCCACAAGGCTGCGGCAGACACAGTCCTGTAGGCGCATGCCACTCGTAGCAGACTTGTTCTGTCCACTCGTGTAATGAGCCCCCTGTAGGCCCGTATCCCTACCGCCTCACTCCAGACTGGGGCTGCATAGAGGACGATCGACTGCACAACACCGTGCAAGGCCCTCCTCCTTTCGGATTTGGGTCCTCCAATGTTGGGCATCACCCTTCCCAACGCAGCCGCACTATTTGCAGCCTTCCGGGTCACCACCTGCACGTGCTCCCCCCATTTTCCATTCTGGTGCAACGTCACTCCTAGGTACTTTACGTGTTTCTTGGGTGTTAGACACGCTCCTGCACATTGTAGCTCCACACTTTGCCTGTTCCTTTTCCCCTTCAAAATGATGGCCTCGGTCTTCTGTGCCGCGTTTCAGTCCATGCTGTGTCATCCATTTCTTCACGACGCCGCCTGCTTTCCGTACCCGGTATTTAAGATCTGGCTCGTCCCGCGCCACTACCAGCACAGCGAGATCGTCTGCAAATGCGAAGGGAGACGTACTCTCTCCATATTCACAGTTCAGAATCCCGCCATATGCTAGATTCCATAGCGTCGGGCCCAAGACAGATCCCTGGGGAACACCTGCCGTCACATCCACGATCGTGCCTTTCTCCACCATAATTCTTCTTTCAGACAGATATTCCGCTACCACGTTCATCAGGTATCCAGGACACTCTCTCTCCTCCATTGCCTTCATTACCTCGTTCCACTGCAGCGTTTTTCCTAAGCCTTTGTTCCTAATCTGCTTTAGTGTATTGAGACCGTGCAAGTTCGGAAAAGCGACACCTGGTTTCATAGCTCGGCGACATTTTTCGCACTTTTAATTATATTGGCCAATTATATTGGTCTTGGTTACTGGACAATTGTCAAGGCCATAGCTCAAAAAAGTTATACGAAAAAAAATTAATATTAAGGTTATGTTATTAAAAGGTAAACAATTGTAAGTAGTAAATAAAATTAATTATTAAAAAAATTTAATTTATAATATAATAATTGCATATAATATCAATATTGTGGAGCAACATATAATTTTTCTTCTTCATTGATAGTAGATATGAAATATACGTTAATTTGACAAATTTCAATTGACAATGAATTATTTAAGAACGTTTCAAGTTGCAAGATTTCTCCGCTATTCGCGCGCGATCGTTTCTCGTATCCCCTCCAAGTACTTGCATACGGCGAATACGTTAGATGACCATAAATTCAAACCGTCTAGTAATTTATACTCTAATATAAAATTAAACATGCTTGAAATAACAACACCCTATCTCTGAGAGCCCCATCTTCTCCATTGTTTAACTTGCTAACCTAGTTAGGCAGATATACTGCTAATCCTCGGTATAAATTTAAAAACTTGTTGTTAATGGGCGCTCAAGTTGTAGCGGCCTTCATCATCCTGCACTTTTTCGAGTTCATTAAAACGTCCACTGATAATTTGTAAAGAATAATATTTGACTTCAAAGCAACTTCCCTAATAATTGCCGAATTCAACTTTGTGCTGCGTGTAATACAGGACAGCTCCTAGGGGGAAGAACACAAATTAAGACAATCAACAGAGTTTCATTTAATAAAAAATATATTTTATGTGCATCAGTTATTGGGTTTTTGTGAAAAGCTTGAATTATCAATGTCTGTCTGTCCTAGAGACTTTTTGTAAGCACAAACTCTAATTAATTAGACCAGATAAAATCACAAATTAGGTATCGAATAAAACCAAGGATGGTATTAAAGGTGAGAAATTTTACCTAGGCCTTGTGGTTTTATAGTTGTAACCGGAAGTACTGCTTTAAAGTCACCGAAATAGTACAAGCGATATATTATTCGAAGCGCCCTAGCAAAACGAAAATAAATATATGCTTCCAGTTTCATGCCTGTCTCTTCCTCCGTCTGACTTTCTGAGAATATAACTCCTCTGTTATTATAACAGGCATAATGACATATGGGTTGTCGAATGAGAGCTCATAACCCAAAAATTGAAAGAAAGGTTAGAAATTTGACCTCGCACTTCGGGTTTTAGAGTTGCAACCAGAAGTACTGTTTTAAAGTCACCGAAATAATACAACCGATATATTATTCGACGTGGCTTAGCAAGACGAAAACAAATATAATATACTTTCTGTTCCATACCTGTCTGTCCTTCCGTCTGTCTGTTCGCGAATATAACTTCTTCGTGATTAGAACAAATAGCATGGCAAATGAGGCGTCGAGTAAGAAATTATATCAAGGATTGTATTAAAGGTGAGAAATTTGACGTCTGACTTCCGGTTCTAGAGTTACAACTACTGGAAGTACTGTTTTGAAGTCGCCGAAATACTACAAACGGGTTAATACTCGACTCTGGTTAGCAGACGAGAATAGATATACAGAGAGGGGCAAAATTATGAAATAAATTCATTTTCTCTAAAATGGACGATTTTGGAAAAAAATCCCGAAATAGGTCGATTTTTTTAAATTATTTTAGTACATATTTCATACTAGTGACGTCGTCTATCTGGGCGTGATGACGTAATCGATGATTTTTTTAAATGGGAGTAGGAGTCGTTGTGTGGTAGTTCATTTGAAAAGTTGTTTAATTCTCTATTCAGTAATATAAACATTAATAATATTATTCATACAGGTAGATGGGTGGCCGTTTGTGATTTAATTTAAGGGAAAAGAAATAATGTTAATTTCTGAAATAAACTTTTTTTTCTATGTTCTGACAGCAGTACAATGTATTTTAAAATAAATAAATTACATACATTCTTCTTTTTGCCTCAATTAATTTAATTCAAAATTATTTTTTTCCTCAATTAATTTAATTCAAAATTATTTTTTGGGTGACCCTGTATAAATAATGGTACCAATGTTTATATTAATGAAATAATAGCGAATTAAACACCTTTCCAAATGAGCTACCACACGACCCCTATTCCCATTTAAAAAAAAATCATAGATTCCGTCATCACGCTCAGATGGATGACGTCACAAGTATGAAATTTATATGTAAAAAAATTGTAATTTAAAAATAAAAATCGACCCGTTTCGGATTTTTTCTCCAAAATCGTCCATTTTAGAAAAAAATAAATCTATTTCATAATTTAGCCCCTCTCTGTATACTTCCGGAATTATATCTTTTTCTTTAAGTGCCGTCTCAGCGACGGAGGTCGGTAAACATCATAGCTATTCGGATTTTAAAGACGGCCGCTCTGAAAAGTTCATTTGATGTACATCTGTACCATTCTCTCAGGTTGCGCTGCCACGATATTCTGCGTCTCCCTATGCTTCTTTTTCCTTGAATCTTTCCCTGTATAATAAATTGGAGCAAGTTGTGTCTCTCTCCACGTGTAGTATATCCGAGATATCCAAATTTTCTTGTTTTGATGATATTTAAAATTTCCATTTCTTTATTCATTCTCAGAACCTCTTTCTTTGTGGCGTGTTTTGTCCACGATATTTTCAGAATTCTTCTGTACACACACAGCTCGAATGATTCCAATTTTTCAACTTCAAATCTCTTGTGCAGAACACTTTTCTGATTTTGTTAAAATTTGCTCTAGCGTTTTCTATTCTGATTTTGATTTCTTGTAAGTACTCTCCTGTGGAGGTGATCATTGTTCCAAGATATGCATATTGGTCGACTCGTTCGATACTGGATCCCTTTATGAAGAGACTCGTTATTTCTTTGAGTTTTCGATATTCTCATTAACTTTGTCTTTTTGATGTTCATTGTTAGCCCGTATTCTTTTCCAAACTCCACTATTCTGGTCACCAGCCTCTGAAGATCCCCAATATTTTGAGCTAAGATGACAGTGTCATCCGCATATCTAATCTTGTTAATGGGAAGTACATTTACCTCTATTCCAGCTGTTTCACCTTCAAGGTTTTCAAGATCTGTTCCGAGTAGGCATTAAAATGAATTGGCGACAACACGTATCCCTGTCTCACTCTACGTCTGATTTCAATTTCCTCTGAAAGCTGACCGTTAACACGTAGATTTGCTCGTTGCTTATAGCGTTGACTGATAAATATACTGGAAGATACGAAACTAAATGAGCGTTTATGTACGACACCAGTGGTTTTAGAAATAGATGGCGTTAGCAGCTTTCTAGGTGCGAGATTGAATTTACCTGAGACAACGATGAGACGTATTCAGGTAGCTTTGGTTATCGGAATTTGGGGTCGGTCGGGTCGATCGGATTAAAATAAAAATTATTTAATTCTTTTGATGCATTTAAATTTGAGTTCTCATTCAACGATAACAATGGCAATCTTTAAAATAATTATTGGAGTGTACCTATGTATTACTTTCTAAACTCGTTTTTAAATTAGCAAGAATAGTTTTGTAGTTGTAATTTGTCTTCTAATTTGAATTCTTGAAACAAATCATTAAATATTCTAAAGTTTATTTAATAATTTTATATAATATATATGTATAATAATATAATTTATTTAATAAAACATTTATTTAACGAGAAAAATACTCACTCGGTGATTTTAGATATTGTACATTTCTTATTTGCCTCATATTCTCGATAAAAAAATAGGTAGTTATTTTCGTTAATTACAGTCTCTTCTGATAATTGTATATTTTGTTTGGAGATATTGCAAACGTATTTACTTAAATGAAATTGACTTAGTAACCCGCTCGGCCACTTTAAACTCTTCGAGAGAAAAATGGTAAGGACTCATGAATGGTTGCAATCGCGATTTCCAACAATTTCTTCCAAGTTTTTTCGTGCCGTTGATATTTTCCGAGTTAGGGGGAAAATAGTGACCAAGTATAATTATTGAATTATTTATTATTAACTTTACTTCTTAAAGGTGCCGTGTATTTCTGCGTAGACGTCCACCGTGCATTGTATTGTCAGGTGAGATATTAGATAGTCACGATTACATTATTCTATTAAGAGTAATTTCATTAATATCATTTGGCGAATATTAACCAGCCATGACATCTTTTTCTAGACCTCTCTTACCCTCTATATTTCCTTCGAGTTCCAGTTGCCGACAAGTATATCGTTCTCCTCGCAATATGTCCATGATATTTTAAGCATTCGGTGCAGGCACCTCATTTCAAAGACTTCAAGTTTGTTAGTGGAGCTGGCCTTTATTATCCATGCTTTTATTACATACAAGAGAACAAGCCAAACGTAACACTTTAGCGTATTGTATGTATCTCAGGTTGAAACCAAAATTTCAGTAAACAGTCATAAGAGTTTGGACGTCGACATCCCATTGTTTATGAGAGATATTTTTCATTAAGTTGAGCGGAGTGAGTGTATATTGTCTTACCAAGATAGACGATTATCCAGTTTTATTCCCAAGAAGTTAATCAATTATGAATAATTTATTGTAAACTCTTTAGGAACTACTTATTAACTTTTGCTCTCAGAACGAATTTCGAATAAACAATACGTTCTTCAGACACAAAGATCAAGAAAAATATACATTCAAAAATACAAGAGCACACAGATCCGATATTGATTATATATTGACAAACAGAAACATCCATCATTCTCAAGTACTAGACATAAGATTTTTAAGTGCAGCTAATATCGGAAGTGATCACAACCTAGTACTTGGAAAAATCAGAATACAGTGGAACCCCGATAAGTCGGCCCCCGATAACCCGGAACTCCGGCTAACCCGGACCGATTTTTATCAGACAAACATTTCAACAATAAAAATGTATTGCTGTTACAAAATCTCGTAAACCTAATTCATTCATTTGGTGACGTCAATATACGAACGAAACGATTGATGAATCCGACATTACTGAAAATATCAGGGCAATCAGGGTGCAGATGGGACCCTGTCGCGCAATTCGCAGCAAATAAAATAGTCGTATGTTTTTGGCTTCATTTTATTTCGTTTATACATACGCATTTTCAAGGTTCACGAGGTTTTGTACCAACTCTATGTAATATAATATTTGAGAGATAATGGAACCGGATTGAACTACATATAACATAGTAAAAATGACTCATGGTACACCACATTCATTGTCGAAAACAACATGCACCTGTATTATCCTTTATTTTTTTGAAACTGTCTGTGTTAGCATTGTTTAGAAAAGACTATTAAAATTATTTTTTTAACAATGGTCTTAGTCATCACTTTTATTAAATAACATAACATCAGAGACGGTATTATGTGTAGTAAAGTCGTATTATTGTTCGCTTCCGTTTTGTAATCGTTCGTAAATTTATTCAGATTTTGTGTTTGTGTGTCTTTTGTCTATAAGGGCAACAAAACGTAAAAATGTTGTAGTGACAATGGAAAAGAAACTAGAAGCATTAAGTAGAATTGATAAAGGTGAATCTTGCAGCATTATATTATGGTGTCGGTACATCTACAGTATCGGATTGGAAGAAAAATAGAACTAAAATCGAAGAATTTTTTTTTTCAAAATGATAACAAAAGACAGTTTAATCGGTGCAAAGCTAATAAAGCTAAGAATGAGACTTTTGACGACGCTTTGTATGTGTGGTTTTGTGTGGAATGCGAACGTGGTTTACCAGTGCCTGTGTGACAATTATAACGGAGTTTATCTGTAAGCATACCATATTTTATTAATTTTTACCATTTTCTCCGGCTAACCCGGATTTTCGATAACCCGGATCGGCCGCGGTCCCAATTAATCCGAGTTAACGGGGTTCCACTGTACATCTAAAAAAAAACAGGAAAAAAGACCCTATTGAATGTGAGACAAGAATAAAGGTAAAACAGCTACAAGACTTGTCAACACGAGATTTATACCAGAGAAGACTGCAAAAAGTACTGAACGAAAACTACATAACACCAGATGAAGACATAGAAGAAATTTATTATTATTATTATTATTACATAGAAATAAGGGCTGGGGTCATGGAGACCCATAAGCCCATTTACAAGAAAAATGAAATAGTACCTACATTACAAAAATTAGCTTCGCAAATAAACTATAGACTAATAGATTGTGCACAACACTGATCAGTTTACAAACAAATTACTGTCTAGTTGGTTTTTGAAAACATTAATAGATGGAGAATTTATAATTTCCGTTGGGAGACTGTTCCATATACTAAAAATGCGATTACACAGAAAATGTTGGCGCTTTATCGACGAAAAGGGTTCCTTCTTCACTTTCAAACTAACATTTGGAGGAAGATTAGAGATAATATCAAAATGGCAGCAACGGACGCATTTGGAGATCGTAAGATAAGTAAACATATACGAAAGAAAAGGAGAACACCCCATGGATCTGTGAAGAAATAAAAATAAAATGCCAAAAAAAAAGAAAATCTAGCTAGAATACAAATTCAAAAGAACGAGACAAACATATGTGAAGAATATAAAAGAGTTTGAAATGAGGTAAACTCAATAGTAAGAAGGAAGAAAACAGAACATTGGTAAGCATTTTCAAAAGAGATGGAGCACGACTTATACGGGATGCAAAAGGAAATGTGGAAAATGATAAGAGGTCAAACAGCAGAGATGAAGGAATTGATAGTAGAAGTAAAACATATTGATACAAATACATGGACAACTTACCTAGAAAACCTGTATCAAACAGCTAATCATGAAGAACTGGAAAACCAGGATTAGAATCGGATGAGCAAACAGAAATTAAAGAGGAAGATAACGAACGCCTTAAAACAGATGAAAAATCGAAAAGCACCAGGGAAAGATGGAATAGCTAATGAACTTTTAAAATACGGAGGAGAGAGACTTCACAAAGAACTGAATATCCTGATAAGTAAAATAATAAATACAGGAAAAATTCCAGAAGAATGGAGTACCACTTAGATGATAGCGTTATTTAAGAAAAGTGATAGGGCAGACCCCAGTAATTATAGAGGGATTAATTTACGGAGCACTATACTGAAACTCCCAACAAAAATACTGATGAAGAAAATAATGGCGTGCATAAATATATCGGTTGAACAACAAGGATTTAGAAGGGGAAGATCATAACGATGCAGTTTTTGTGATAAAACAAATAGCGGAGAAATCATTAGAGTATAACAAGCGAGGGTTTTTCTGTTTTATATACCTAGAGAAAGCGTTTGATAGAATACAATTAAAAGACGTGATACACCTACTATATGACAACAATTTACCACTGGATATTATAAAACTGATAGAAAACCTTTATGTACGAAATAAAATAGAAATGAAGTCAATGGAATAATAACAGAACCCATATAGAAGCAAACACAGGAATCAAGCAAGGAGATTCACTAAGCCCTCTACTGTTAAACATAACGCTGGATGCAATGATAAAACAAGTGAAGAAAAAAGAGGGTAAAAAATGGGCGATAAAGAGATAAAAATACTCTGTTACGCTGATGACACCGTGTTAGTAGCAGAGTGCGAAGACGACCTACAAAGATTACTGCACGAATTCAACATTAGCGCAAAAGAAATGAATATGAAAATATCAGCCCAAAAACAAAAAGCTTAGTAATATCCAAAGAACCAATAAGATGCCAATTGGACTTAGACAATAAAAGTAAATACCTGGGAAATAATCTATCAGCCGACAATAATATCGAAGAAGAGGTTAAAGACTAATAATTAAAGCCAGTAGAACGGCCGGATGCCTAAACGACACAATTTGGAAAAACAAATACCTTAGAGTGGAATCAAAGGACCGAATATATAAGTCATTTGACTGAAGTTATTAGACCAGTTATGACTTACACTGCCGAAACAAGACCAGATGCAAGCAAAATACAAAGATGTCTGGATACCAACAAAATGAAGATTTTAAGAAGGATTGCTGGAAAAGGACTACGGGACAGGGTAAGAAGTGAGGAAATCAGATGCATATGTGGGGTAGACAATATAAATACCTGGGTAAAGAATAGAAAAGAAGAGTGGAATCAACACATAAGCAGGATGTCTGAATCAAGGATAATAAGAATAGCCAGGGACAAGTCACCGTTAGGCCGAAGAAGTATAGGATGCCCAAGGAAAAGATGGAATGACAATTTAGGGACAGAATGTAAGGCACCGTTGAAGAAAAACAGGCAGTACTGCCTATATAAAAGAAAAAGTAGAAGAAGAAATTCTTTAGGTAGATTTTTGGTAGTATAATGTGCTTCTTTGGAGTTTTACTGAAGATTATTGTTTTCGTTTTAGTGGGAGAAAATTCTAGGCCAGTAGTGTTTGACCAATTCTCTAATTTCTAAATGACTAGCGGGTTAAGTGATTTAGCGATGTCATTGATTGCAATAAGGAAAAGTGCAACGAGTAGACCATTGAGGAATGTCGTTTAATTGGATTTTTGAGTCTAAAAGGACGTTATTTATTCGAATAAGTTTCGTCTATATAGGAAATTACTAATAAATTTTATGTTTCCTGGAATTGACCAACTTAATAGAATTCTTATATCTTATCCCCAAATGGCACGCGTTATACAATATAATAAAAGATAGCCATAAGCCAAACATACTTTATCACATCCAAATTACCCATGAATTACAGATTCAATATCCACTAGGTTGTCTAATGTAGATGTGGACTTTCTAAATCCACTTTGTATAAGGCTAGGTAGCTATAATATCAATAAGTCTAATACTATCTAGTATCTATCAAGTGGATAAACTGATTAATTGTAGCAAGTTTTATTCCATTCAGTTTTTTGACTAAGCTAATGGTAGGGGAGCAAAGTATGCTAAATGTGCAGTCACTCGAGCGTTATGGGGACCTATTGGGTTGTGAAGAGTAGGTCCTAAAACCAAAAAAAGTTAAGTAAACTTTTCCATTTTAGTGGGCGCTTGCCATTTTTTAATTTAATTTTCCATTTCCAACAATCGTTTATTTCGATTATAACGCCATCTATCCATAATTCGAAAAAATATTTCGAATAAAAGTTACTTATTTTTACGTAAGGAATCCAAATCTGCAATAAAAAATTAGGGCTCCTATTTAAGATTTTAAAGTAACCCCCCACCCCACCTCCGTGGGGGTCGTGTTTGGTGTCATTCGATAGATTTTTCAAAAATATTGAATAAGTGTATTTTACAGTTTTTCGATCTGATGTTCATTTCGCGAAATATCGCGGGATTCGTATTTAAAATATTAAACTTTCCCCCCACTCCTCTCCGTGGGAAGTCATGTTTCGTATCATTCAATAGATTTTTAAAAAATATTGAGCACATATTTTTTAGTTTTTCGATCAGTCATTCGTTTCGCGAAATATTCTCTTTTTTCTTGTGAAAATTTGGGACTCACCCATTTCCTTACGCCCGGCTCAAATCGTCAGATTTTTGAAATATACACTCTTTTGCATGTACTTAACTTACCTTATCTTAATCTGACAATTTCGAGTTTTTTTAAGGATATATTTTTATTTTCGGGCCCCCCTTAACGAACTCCCCTGTGTTAAATGCCAATATATAGTAGAGGTACATCTGCAGGGTATCAGGTTTCTCCCCATATGATAATCTGACGCGCTCGAGTAACTGCAAAAATCCCCGCTTGGGCTCCCCTACCATAATACTTTTCGAGTTATTTGAGAGTGAATATGTTCGTTTTTTAACAAAAAATACACGTTTTTAGACGGTTTTACGCAAATAACACAACTAGTAAGTATTTTATCGAAAAAGGTATTCAATAAAAATATACTTTATAAAAAATTAAAAAAAAATTTCTGTATAAAATCTTTATACTCGTAGAAGCAGAGTTGTAGCTAAAAAAGTAAGTTCTTATTCGTCAAATTCCAAATCGAATATTTCAACGTGAAATAACCAAAAAATAAAACACATTTCTTTAAAAAAGCTTTGTTTTTGTTTTTAAAAAAGTTTCTAGCATTAAAGTAAGCACGTTACCCTGAAAATAAAGTTGGTCCTTTTTTGTAAAAGATAGTTTTAAAAAAGCGTGAAAATCACCCTCTAAAAGGGAACTTGCATAACATTTTTATTTCGAAAGAGATGCTTTCAATTTGCTAACTCATCGCAACTTTTTTAAAGTGTTTAAAAAGCTTTGTTTTTGTTTTTAAAAATGTTTCTAGCATAAAGTAAGCACGTTACGCTGAAAATAAAGTTGGTCCTTTTTTGTAAAAATAGTTTTAAAAAAGCGTGAAAATCACCCTCTAAAAGGGAACTTGCATAAAATTTTTATTTCGAAAGAGATGCTATAAATTTGCTATAAATCACAACAGCACACGATTTAAAAAGAAAAAAAGTAGTTTGTGTTTTTCGTTTGGCCCCTCAAGACGAATAAAATCAAATTATTGTTACCGCTTCACAAGTGACTTTACTTATGTATTGTTTATAATACACATGATCTGTAAATTTCATCGTAAATTTAGTTTTACAGTATTTTTTTATTTTGAAAAAAAAATGCCTTTTTTTTAAATAACTTGTGATACGAAATATCCCAAAATTTAAAGGTTTTGGTTTTCTGAATATTTTGTTTTTCTGTAATACAAAAATTGGTTAAGATATGGCTGTTCCGAATTTGCATATACTCGTGATTAGTGACTCATTGAAGCCCTTTTAACTACAGCCTTTCAAAAATAAGCACTATGAACCGATGAAACTTACAGATCCTCTATAATAAGCATACATACGTAAAGTAACTTATGAAGCGCTACTGATTAATTTCATTTGAGATGCTAATTAGGAGGTGATTTTTAGATATTTTTTACAAAAAAAAAAGGATCAACTTTATTTTGTGCGCAAAAGCTTATTTTGTGCGCAAGCTTATTTTAAACTTTTTAAAAAAGTTATGATGAGTTTTCCCCGAAAAGTTCTTAATTTTTTGGTTATTTCATGTAGAAATATTCAATTTTGAATTTGACAAATAATAAGGACCTACTTTTCATTAGCTATAACTCTGCTTTTACTGGGTCTACGACTTCATAATATGTCATATTTATATAAAACATTTTTTTCACTTTTTGATAAGCTGTATTTTTGCTATGAATGTTTTTTTGGTGAAATACTTCCTTTTTTAGTTATTTGCGAAAATCCGTCTAAAAACGTACTATTTTTTGAGAAATGAATATATTCACTCGCAAATAACTCGAAAAGTATTTACTTGTGAGGTCAAGAGTAGTGAAAAAAACTCTATAGTCAATTTATATTTTCAACATTTTTGCAGAAACAAAAACAAAAAAAAATTAATACAGATTAATATGATAGTGACTGCTGCGTTAAAATTTTGAATACGGGCCACGTGAAATAACCGCGTGTTCTTGGCTAGTTCCTTGAGTAGGGAGAATTTTACACTTCCCTCTAAGGCTAGTTCCAACAAATTTAAGCTAGGCGCGCCACTATACGGGCAGGTTTAAAGACAACAAAATAATGCATAGGGTTTCGTATCTTTCCGTATTTATCAATCAACGCTTATAGTATAAATTCGATATAATCCTGAGGTCATTGTAGTCTATCTTCTTTGAGTCCAGGACATGCATTAATTGTTAATATCATACTTTGTCGAATCTTTATTATAGTCAATAAAACATACATAATATATATCTTGATTGCCGGCCAGGCACTTTTGCATAAGTATGTTAAATGAAAAAAGAGCTTCACGAGTTCCTAGGCCTTTGCGAAATCCAATTTGCGTATCATTAATATATACAGTCGGAAAAATGAAAGAATACCCATGAACGAACATATAAAACACGCTGTATTTTCCTGTAACCGTCTCACAAAGGAAATTGTCCAGTGCAAGTATATGAAACAATAATAATTATTACATGTACTTGTGCTGGCCAATTTTTGTGTGACAAGGTGTCAGGAAAATACAGCGTGTTTTATATGTTCGTTCATGGGTATTCTTTCATTTTTCCTACTGTATGTCCAGTTTATGATATATTCGGTTATGGATTACTTTCAGTAGCAACTTTAGCACATGGGACATCAAGCTAATGGTCCATTAGTCACCGCATTCTCTTGCGTTTTTATTTTTAGGGAGACAAATAAAGATAGACGTTAACCATTCTTTGGGTAATGTGCCTTAGCTATAAATTTTGTTCAAGAGTATCACTAAAACATCAATATGCTGCTCATCTATAATTTTTAGAAGGTCGATAGGTCGACAGGTCCTGGGATTTTTCCGTTCTTCATTGTTTTTAATGCATGTATTATTTCTTCTTTTATAATATCTTTTGAACTATTTCTCTTGAAGTAAGTTTTATGTGTTCCAGGTCCCCTTTTTCATCATCGAACAGTTCGTCGATGTATTCTGCCCAACGCTGTACTTTCTCATCGGTCTGTGTTATAGCAACCCCGTGTCTATCCAGAAGTGCACCAGTGAGATTTTGTTTTCTTAGTGCAGCCATTTCTTTAACTTTCTTATGTAGGTTAAATAGATCGTATCTTTTTTGGAGGTCCTCGATCTCTTTGCCTTTCTCTTCAAAGTATTTTTCTTTTGCCTGCCTTATCACCTTTCTTATTTTGTCCTAAATACATATTCTGAATTTATTGTTTTCTTTGTTCTTATGTTGTCTCCGTTGTTTCACCATATTCAGTATCTCCTCGTTCATCCATTCGTCTTCTCTCCTTGTGGAAGTCTTTAGTATGTCTTTACAAGGTTCTAGTAGGCAATGTTTTAGTTGCTCCCAGTGCTCGTCAATATCATTGGTGTCTATTTTCAGCTTTCTACAGTTCATATGCAGTTCGTGTTGAAGGCATTCTTTTACGTTGGGTCCTTTAAGCTTGCTTATGCCTATTGTAGCAATTTATATTGCAGGATTTATATCACTTAAGGTTAAAAAGGTAAAAAGGTATAATAGACTGCTACATTATACTAGTGCTACGCTATAATAGTACATCTGATATATGTAACAATCATTGTGTATTGAAAAGTCGTGCTCAAATATTAATTGGTTGCGGTTTTGATATCATTTCTGGTTAAAAAGTTATGACCGCATGTTTATCAAAAACGACTAAAAATTAGTGAAATTTTATATCAATTAAAGCTTGGAAATTGACTGCGGCATCAATGATATTACTGGACTCCTTTGTGGGTGTATAGAAGTATTCTGAAAATATATTAGACCGAACACGTTACATACCAAGAGGTTCTGAGAAAGGTCATAAAGAAATGGAAATCATAAATACAATCAAAACACGAAAATTAAAATATCTCGGTCATTTTACACGTGGAGACGGGTCTAGGACGTTTCATCGCCGCCGTTTCGATGCCGCCAGTTCGATGCCGATGCCGGCCGATTCATCGCCAGTCAATAATCGCTATCTGATATATTTCCGAATTTTCGACAGTTACAATTATTAGTTATTTTTAGTATTAATTAGGAATTGTAGGAAATGCGAGATATGACGGCGATGAAATGGACTGGCGATGAACCGGCGGCATCGAAACGGCCGGCGATGAACCGGCGGCATCGAAACGTCCCATTCCGGTGGAGACAGATACAACTAAAGAATCATAGATAAACATGAATATCGTGATACAATAATTCTAATATTGTTCTGAATCTATTTCTTTTGACAGTGGATTAAAATTCACCATTTTAGTTATGTTTATTAACCTTTAGATTTGCATTTCAAGTATCGTTGTCAAATAATTTTAATGTTTACATTCAACATCAAATGAGGCGCTCAGAGCAACAGTGGCCTACACCCAAAAACGAAGTTTTGTGACAAATGCAATCTTTGCATTCGTATTTCCATTATGCTTATGGGATGGCTCTACAAATTATGTAGCGCCATTTACTTACCCAAATATAGGGATAGGTTGTGTAGACCATTGTTAATCGGAAGATTTAATGTTGCTGCTTTTATTGATATATCAATCTAAAACTGTTGAATGGATTGCATGTAAGAGTTCATTTTGAATGAAGTAAAAAACAGACGTACTCTCAATCATTTATTGTAACTTCCGACGACTGGTTTCGCCGCTAAAGTATGCAGAGCATCTTCAGCTCAACAGTTACAAGTCACTAAATGCTACAAATAAAAACCAGAGTTAGAACAATATCTGGTTATAAAAGATGCTCAATTTACCATCAACTACTTTCAACTGAATATTAATTCCTTTCTTTTATATTCTTTTCTTTTCTATTTCTCCCCCTCTAAAATATCTCAGTTTCACATTTAATATTGTTTTATTATATGACTGCTAATACAATCATTTAGCTACAATTTTTAAGCTTTCCGATTTTTTATCCCTTATGCGACCACTACTCCTCTCATTAGGATATCAAGGAGTATTGACCTTAACAATTTGGGTTACAGCTGCACGTCCACAGCTAACATACATTTTAGATATCAACCCATTTTGATCCAAACGATGTCAGCCTTACACTAACACATATATTAATAAATAGAAATCTTTTAATAAATGTAAATAAAAATCTTTTAATAAATAGAAATAAAATATTTAAAACCATCACATATTAAAATTGTATATATGACATTCACTTTAGTCTACTTCACAAACAAAATAACAGGCACATATTTGTTGGTTGTCTTTCACCAATTATCTCATCACCCTCAAGAATTTCCAATTTCCATAAACTTGTTAACCTTTGCAACATTTTCCATCTATTACACCATATCTCGTTAGCATAACTTAAGCAAGATATCATGTTAATGAATATTCAGGAAGTAGCTCCTTGTAACCGAATGTAAGTACGAAACGTTTTCATTGCATGATTACAGACTGTATACATCTACATGTGTTTGTGAGCTTGGGGACGTTTGTTACCGCCCCCGGGTGTACATGCATATGTATTTGTCTGCTGTTTTAACTACTTTTGTGTATGTTGTTAAATATTGGCTTGATCTTATGGAGCTTTAGCATCTTTTATAACCAGACATTGTTCTAACTCTGGTTTTTATTTGTAGCATTTAGTCACTTGTAACCGTTGACCTGAAGATGCTCTGCATACTTTAGAGAGCGAAACCGGTCGTCGAAAGTTACAATAAATGATTGAGAGTACGTCTGTTTTTACTTCATTCAATCTAAAAATGTTCCATTTGTGGATTAGGCCACTGTTGCTCTGAGCGCCGCAAATAAACATACACAAAACTCTGTTCAAACAAAAAATCTAGAACCATCCCTGTATGCCTTGCCCAACTTTGTTGCAGTAAATTACTTAGGTAGATACTATACTGGATCTTATTTCCCCAACGAGCTATTACCAGAACTCATTTTTGGATCTTGATTGTTGAAAGAAATGTAGTAATAAAAAATTAATGACCTTATTCGAAAGCGATTGCTTTCGGGAATTTTCATTCGCTGGCGTTTCACTTCAAGTGCTTCAAGTACCTACTAGGCCGGGATTTAGTTTATCAATATTTCCTTGTGTTATTTTTCAAATGGAAAGCTCGATTTTATTGGGATTGTAAATTTCACCACTGGGAAGAGATGTTTCTGGAGGTCATCAATATTGTATTTGAATAGGTCTGGAGGGAAGAGTTGTTGGTTATTGTTGTACAGAATATTTTTTTAAAATAAATTTTTTATGCTATCTTTTACTTCGGTAAGATTAGAAAATAAAAACGGATTATAATAAATAGAGTAAAAACACATCCTTTCTTTGAGATGTCTTTCTTCTTCTTTAAGTTCCGTCTTCTATCGAAGGTTGGAAATCATTAGGGCAATGCGGACCCTGTTGACTGCCGCTCTAAATACTGCATTCGAACCATTCCCGTAAGTTCTTAAGCCAGGATGTTCTTCGTCTTCTACATTTCGCTTTCCTCTGATTTTGCCTTGCATAATAAGTTGTAGTAATGAGTATTTTTGAACGTTCATTACATGTCCCAAGTACTCAACTTTTCGTCTTTTGATAGTTAGTAATATTTCCGGTTAATTTTCTATCCTTCTAGTTACTTCCACGTTTGACATTCTCTGAATCCATTATATTCGTAGGATTCTTCTGTAACACCAAAATTCAAAGGCGGCCAACTCACTCAAATGGACTTGTTTTAATGTCCACGCGTCCAAGCCATAAAGAGATGTCTGTATACGAATTTAATAATATAATACGATTATCTTTAAGTGTCTTCCATAACTAAAAGTAAATATGTACCTATGCGTATCCAATACCTTTCATTTTTAGCCAGCTTCATTTTCATTACCCTCGAATCATTTTTTCGCATTTTTCAGTATTTTAATTCATGACAACACATACGAGATTCTATCTATAGGCCAAAATCTCTTCATGTGCTGAATATAGGCCTCCCATTTGTGTCCATCTGTCTCTGTCTTCTGTTTACCTTTTCCACATTTGAATTGCGTTTTACTCTATGTCATCTTTCCATCTCATTTGCGATCGACCTCTCGACCTTTGTGCAGTATAGAGTCTCCAGCATCCAATTTATTTATCTCACCTTCCATCTTGATATCTTTCATTGTGCCCAGCCCATTTTAATTTCAATGCATGTTCGAAAGGGTCTGTTTTTACGGTTGTGCATCTTATCCACTCGTTCCTCTTTTTATCTCTCAACGATATTTCCAACATTATTGTCATTCCAAAGCTCTTTGAGTTTTCTTTATTCTATCGAAGTTGATCTTGGTACACGTCCACGTCTGAGCCCCATATGTCAGAATACGTAGGACGCATGCATTAAATACCTTAGTTTTTAATTTTAAAAGTATTTTTCGGTTTTTGATAATATATGAGAGATTTACGAATGCCGCCCACCCCATTCTTATTCTTCTCTTTATTTCTTTAGTCTGGCTACTTTTGTCTGCTCTGATGGTTTGTCTTAAGTAAATATATTCTTGGACGTGTTCTATCTTTGTTCCACCTATGGTTATTACTCTTGTGTCTTCTGTATTAGTCATTATTTTCGTTTTCTTTCGATTCATTTTCAGCCTTTTTTCAAGAGGTGTTCTTTCTAGGTCTGAAATCATTATTCGTAGTAGTTCCAGAGTTGTTGCTATCAAGAGTACATCATCGGCGATCTTAAATGATTTAAATATTTCCCGTTGATACAAATTCCTTTATTGTCCCAGTCTATAAATTTAAATATGTCTTCCAACGCCTGAGTAAATAGTTTTGGTGAGATTGTATCCCCTTGTCTGACATTTCTACAAATTCTAATTAATGGAGTTTGCAAATCTCTGTCTAGCTGATATGATATAATATGTATATTGTAGATTAACATTAGCACCGTGAATGTATTCGACAATTAACTAGCGCTTTTTCGACTGCTCATAATTCTATGCTTTGAAACGCTTTTTCATAGTCAACAAACGCTAGGTATATGGCAAGGTTGTAGTCGTTGATCTTTTCTGACAATATTTTAAGAGTATGAAGGTGGTCGGTTGTACTGTACACCTTTCTAAACCCTGCCTGCTCAACTAGTTGGTATGCATCACATTTGTTTAGTCTAGTTGTAATCATTGTGCTGTACACCTTTCTAAACCCTGACTACTCAACTGGTTGGTATGCATCACATTTGTTTAGTCTAGTTGTAATCACCCTAGTGAAATGGTAGGGGAGCAAAGTATACTAGATGTGCAGTCACTCGAGCGCTTTGGAGACCTATTGGGTTGTGAAGAGTAGGTCCTAAAACCAAAAAAATTTAAGTAACATTTTCCATTTTAGTGGGCGCTTGCCATTTTTAAATTTAATTTTCCATTTCCAACAATCGTTTTTTCCGATTATAACGCCATCTATGCATAATTCGCAAAAATGTTTCGAATAAAAGTTACTTATTTTTTCGTAAGGAATCCAAATCTGCAATAAAAAAAGGGGCTCCTATTTAAGATTTTAAAGTAACCCCCCACCCCACCTCCGTGGGGGGTCGTGTTTGGTGCCATTCGATAGATTTTTTAAAAATATTAAATAAGTGTATTTCACAGTTTTTCGATATGATGTTCATTTCGCGAAATATCGCGGGATTCGTATTTAAAATATTAAATTTACCCCCCACCCCTCTCCGTAAGAAATCGTGTTTGGTATCATTAGATAGATTTTAAAAAAATATTGAGCACGTATTTTTTACTTTTTCGGTCTGTCATTCATTTCGCGAAATATTCGCTTTTTTCTTGTGAAATTTTGCGACACGCCCATTTCCATACGCCCGGCTCAAATCGTCAGATTTTTTAAATATACACTCTTTTGAATGTACTTAACTTACTTTATCTTAATCTGACAATTTCGAGTTTTTTTAAGGATAGATTTTTATTTTCGGGCCCCCCTTAACGAACTCCCATGTGTTAAGAGCCAATATATGGTAGATGTACATCTGCAGGGTACCAGGTTTCTCTCCATATGATAATCTGACGCGCTCGAGTAACTGCAAAAATCCCCGCTTGGGCTCCCCTACCAAAAGGATTATAGATTTGTGACACGATAGATATGGGTCTATAATTAGCTAATTTTGATCTATTCCTTTCTTATGTATCAGAAGAAGGAAATTAGGTATCCTATAATACAAATTACGTGTCTTCTAGTGGCAAGAGATGGCAACAATACATTGTCTGACTGGGAAGTCCTTATAATTCGAGTCCAACGCTTCGATTGTATTGTTAGTCTGTCGGCCAAATCCTACTAGACATCATGCTATTAGAAAATATATTTACCCTTTTAAACATTGTTTTCAGATCTTTTTCTTCTTCCTCTTTTTAGTTCATGCGAAGTACGTTAATCTCTTGCACTTGGTCATAATACCTTTGTGGCATACCCTGTTCATTCCATTAAACTCAAATAAGTTCTGTGTCCTCAAAGTAGGAAAAATTTCCACATTAGAAGTTTTAGGATATCATCTAGTAATCTAGTTCATTCCTCAGTTGGCCAAGGAATTCCTACCTCATATCACTTTGCCCGTTGCAAACCTGGTAGTTGCTAAGTTCTTGTTCTTCGAAAATACTCATTGTACATATGAACGTGTGTATGGGTTGTCGGTAACTAACATCAATACATTAGTTTCGTTTTCCTCTGTTAAACTGATTAATGTGAATTACTGTTTTTTTATTCATTGAACCGCTGAAGTTAAATCAATCTTTCAATTTTTCGAAAGTAGCTTCTCTAGCTTGCTTTCGATCAAAAAACTGTTCTTAACAAATTATAATTAATAATAATGCATTTTATTGCATTCCATTGGAACCAAGGCTCTGCTCTAGTAACATTAGATGGAAATAGCACGGATGCTTATTTCCAATTACTATTTATTATATATTATACAGGGTGTCCCCGAAAATAGTGCGTTCCTTTAAGGTATGCATATATGTAATACACAATGTAGAACAAAAAAGTCCTACAATATTTTTTTCTAAAGTTTACCGTTTCCAAAAAAAATTACATTGTTTGCCATAAGCAAACTTTTATTTTCATAAAATTAACTAATTTGGCATCACTGTACAAGAACTGTTTGTGATTTAGTTTATTGACACCACGAATTGTAGGTCAGACAGGTACACCTGCAAAATAATTGTACCACCCTATGTTTGAATATCCAACAAAACAAGAATTTGTTTGTTTGTTTAGGATGAAGACAGGGTTTAACGTTAATATTTATAGCTAAAATGCTGCAACTATTTTCGAATTGTGATTGTCTATGTTTAGATTTTTGTATACATAGTTGTCAGATTTCAATTTGCATACCAAAATGTATTTTGGTTTTTTAGCCAAACGGTTGCATTTAGAAAAAAATGTTATAAGATTTTGGCTCTACATGGTGCCTTCTACCTATACCTTTAAGGAATGTACTATTTTCGGGGACACCCTGTATACTGTAGAGATATTTATACAGGCTGAAATACGGCTGATGTCCCCTGTACAGTTAATAACTGTACAGGGGACATTAACATATATGGTGAAACTGTAAACAACATTCGTTATGCTGACGATGCAGTTATGAAAAGGAGAAAGACCTACATACGCTATTAAACACAATATGCAATAGGGTGCATCGAAAAAGGCGAAACAATTTTTATTTTTTTGATGGAAAAGTAATACTTTACAAAAGTTGCCTGTCAATCAACTGTTAAGTATTTTGGTAAATTTTTTTCGAAATTGGAAAATATATTCTGCCCCCCCCCCCCCCAAGACAATTAAAAATTTTGAAAAAATATTAATAGGCGAAAAATTTCTTTATTTCGAAACGAAAATGTAATAGCTCGCAAAAGTTGCCTAACACACTATGTATTTAGTATTTTTACACATTTTATAATTTCTTTTGTAAGGGGAATGTAATACCTTATAGATTTTTAATAAATAAATTCGGTTTAAATTGGAAAATATTTGCTGGTTTCACAAGGCACTTAAAAATTTTCTTAAGAAAAGTATACTAAAACATTATTTTTATAACAAAATAGCCTAACTTATCCGTCTCCCTGACGCCAACCAAGTTTTTTAATACTAAAATTAATATAAAGCAAAGTATAAAATTAGGTATAAAAATATTACAAAACATGTGGTAAAAGCATTATATTCGAAGTTATCTTCCAATTTAGCATTAAATTGAGGCATAGTTTTTCTGGAATCAATTCGAGTTTTTATAAATCCATCCCTCAAATACGCTTCACAAACTGCTATAGAAGCTTGTGTCACAATCTTGACACATCGTTCTACACATTGTTTGTGGCAGTGATATTTCTCAATCTCAATTTTAAAAGGGTCTAAGTTAGGATTCTTAATAAAATCTCGCAGATTGTCACTCGAAAATCTAGAGAATATAGGCGGTTCTGGGTAGACAAAACCTACCTTGCAAAACTAACGAAGACATTGACAAAATGAAATTCTTACGAGTTTGGAGCAGAAGTCTAGAGCAATGAAAAACAGAATTTTTGAAAATGGGACAATTTCTGAGTAACCAAAACTGAATCGTATGGTAAAATGTGATGGCCACTTTATTCTTCTTAATGGACTTGGACTAATGTTAACTACTATTGAGAAAGCTGGAAGTTTTTGAGATATTATGTCCATTAAGAAAATGTTTTAGAAAAAAAAATTCTATGGATAGATGGTATTACGTACTATCGAAATGGTATTTTACAAAATGGGAGGAGACATCAAACATTAATTTTATGACCATTAAACCGAGAAAGACAGCATGTTTGGGCCATATAAATAGAAATGATACGAGTTGTTGCAGCTGATTATGAAGGTTAACAACTGATTATGAAGGACAACAGGATCCTTGTAGGCAACAAATATTCTGGCTGAAAATCATTCGCAACTGGATCGCGTTGAGTACAGCGACACTTAAAAAAAAAAGAAATTGAAAATAATTAAAAAAAAAACGGTGTACTTTACCTACTTAAAGCAAGAGTAACGTTCAGTACTAGAATGCCGAATAATTAAAAAAAAAAACTGATGTCAAAAATGCTTATAAATTAAACACACGAAAAAATGTGATAAAATTAACAAAAAAACGGTGTATTTTACCGACTTAAAGCAAGAGTAAAGTTCAGTACTAGCATGCCGAATAATTTAAAAAAAAACTGATGTCAAAAATGCTTATAAATTAAACACACGCAAAAAATGTGATAAAATAACCTTTGACCTACGTAAAACGGACGCATCTGACCGGTACTAGAAATTCGCAATTGACGAAATCGATTCACTTCTGTAAGGTAACTAAACGTATCAGTTTTCGTTTTTCTAAAAAGTTTTTTTCTCTAAACATTTTTTTTTTCAAATTCAAAACACTAAAATTTTCAAATCGATCTTTCTAGAAAACGGTGTATTCTGTCGACTTAAAGCAAGGGTATATTTTAGTACCTTCGATACCTGAGGTAGGTACCAAGAGTACCTTATAATTTAATAATACAGTGTCAAAAATGCTTAAAAGTATAAGTCATAAAAATTATGCGATAAAATAACCATTACCCTACCCAAAACGGACACCTATGACCGATACTCTAAATTCGCAATTTATTGAATCGATTTATCTCTGAAAGATAAATAGGCGTACCAGTTCTCGTCTTTCTAAATAGAAGCGTTCTGGAGGTATTTAAAAAAAAAAACCTAATTACAAGACGACTTCTTCAAAGATCTCTAGATCCATGAGGAAGCATTTTCGGACTAAGTGATTTGGATTTAACCTCAATGTTTTGAGTCCAGGAATCTACAGTCGAAATATTTCCAATTATTAATGAAACGCCCTGTATAGTAATATATCTCGTACCTATAGTTAGTGGAAGATCATACAATGATCTAGTTTGTGTCTATTGCTTCTTAAATTTACTTTTTTACTACAGCTTTATTCAAAAGTTTAAATGATGTAATTAAAACAACTCTAAATATTTTAGATGTGCCTTATTCGGCATTTGAATGAGGGGCGGGTGAAGTAGGTAGATCAGCAATGAGTTTAATTCCAAAACGTTTTAACAAATCAAAAACTTCATTAGGCAATCACGTAGAAATCCCAGGCAAAGGAAACAAGATAATTCCCTTTCCATTTGCATGTCAACAACGTTTTCGGTTAAGAAAAGGGGTTATTTGCCACAAATCGATTACAAATATTGAATAGACCTCTGGAGATTACGACATCACCGAAAATGACATTTTAATGGCCTTCGGAAAATGCGTAAGTGCCCCAGCTTCGACTTCGGGGACTTCGCTTTTTTATTCTTTTCCGAATTTCGGGAAACTCTTTAAAAAGTTCTTTGTAAAAGACATAAGTAAACGCTGACAATTTGTGACAGGAGGGGAAGTCGTGTTTGGGACTTTGAATAATAGGTAAAAGAATTTGTATATACGACAAAAAAAATGTAATATATCTTTCTACACGAAGAAAAATTTTTTCTGTGTCTGGTGGAGTTAATAAAAAATTTAGCTGAAAATTTGCGAGTCTTGAGTTTTACCCAAATACGTCTGTTTAGGTAAAGGCAGTTAAAATTAAATTAGGATTCAAAGACCACTGCCATCTGTTTATGTACATTAAATTTCAACCTCTTGAGAAAGAAAACCATCCCTAGGGGGTATCGCAAAGAATATGTGCCTGGATGGACTGAAACATGTGAAGAATTATACACGAAGTTTCTCGAAAGTGGTGACCGAGAAATAGCCGATGAGCTTTTACACAACATCGATACAGCTAGACGCCAAAAATGGATAAAGACTGTCGAAAACCTTGACTTCAAAAAATCAAGCCGGCAGGCATGGTCCTTGTTGCGGAAAATTGGAGGAGCTAACCAGCTGGAATCCAGAGAGTCTAAAATGTCTCCTAACAAGGTTGCCTCCCATATAGTATCTCTATCCAGAGCTCCACGAGATCGAACACATACTACCAACGTGAAAAGAGACTTAAGGGCATTAAAACAAATGAACAGAACGAACTCCGAATATTCAGCAAGAATACTTATTTCTGAAATCACACATGCGCTGAAAGAAATGAAATCAGGTAAAGCACCTGGGTTTGATGGTATCCATCCAGAGTTCTTGATACACAGTGGTGCATACACGAAACAGTGGCTTGCAATGTTCTTTAATGATATACTTCAGTCAGGTAACATTCCTTTCTCACTTAAGCGAACAAAGATAATTGCAATTCCGAAACCGGGCAAATCAAACGATAAGCCAGAAAACTACCGCCCCATAGCTCTACTCAGCATGGTATATAAACTATTAGAAAAGCTTCTCCTCAACAGAATTAGTCACAGGATACTAGAAAATGTCCCCATTGAACAAGCTGGCTTCCGCCCTCATCGAAGCTGTACGGACCAAGTGCTGTCATTAACAACTTTTATAGAAGCTAGTTTTCAAAAGAAACAAAAGACAGCAACAGTATTTATAGATCTAACAGCAGCATATGATACTGTTTGGAGACAGGGATTAATATATAAACTGGCCCGCATTATCCCCTGCAGAAAGATAATTAACCTCATTGACAACATGCTGACCAACAGAGCCTTCCAGGTTATAATGGGAAAGGAGACGAGTAGACAGATGAAACTTAACAATGGTCTTCCACAGGGTTCTGTCCTTGCCCCTTTACTTTTCAGCCTCTATATTGCTGACATGCCTGAAACCGAATCTCGGAAGTTTGGATATGCTGACGACTGGACCCTTGCAACAAGCCACCAATCCTTAGAAACTACAGAAATCACTCTCACGAATGACTTATCCATCCTCAGCGAATACCTTAAGAAATGGAGACTACAGCCAAGTACTACAAAAACTGAAGTATCAGCTTTTCATCTAAACAACAAGTTGGCAAACAGAGAATTGCGAGTGTATTTTAATAACAAGCTGTTAAAACACAATAAATACCCGAAATACCTTGGGGTTACTCTAGACAGAACGCTCACATTCAGAGAACACCTGACGAAAACAGCAGCAAAATTGAAAACACGCAACAATATAATACAGAAACTCTGCGGCACTACATGGGGGTCCACAGCATCAACATTAAGATCCTCTGCTCTTGGCCTGATATATCCGGTGGCAGAATACTGTGCTCCAGTGTGGCTAAATAGCAGGCATACCCACCTGGTCGACACCCAACCAAACCGTACTATGCGTATGATAACAGGCACAATTAAGCCCACCCCTACAATGTGGCTACCTACCCTTAGTAATATAGCACCACCCAACCTACGCCACGAACATGCATTGGTTAAAGAATATAACAAAATAATGGACAGTCGCCAGCTTCTAGTCCACAACGACATCCCCGATATTCTTGGAAACCGTCTCCGATCCAGGTTACCCCCTCTACAATCTGCTCAAGCGCTGCAGCAATCCAACTTTGACTTAAATACCCGATGGAGAGAAGATTGGTAAAGTAGGACAGATCCGCATTACCATAGTCTACCGGACATCATAGGGAAACCTGGCGAATTTGAACGTCCCCGTAAGATTTGGGCAGCCCTTAATCGAATTCGAACAAACTGTGGAAGATGCGCCGACTCCCTCCACAGATGGGGTAAACTCCCCTCGCCTTCTTGTGACTGCGGCGCTGCAAGACAGACGATCAGTCACATTGTTCAGGACTGCCCACGCAGAGCATACACAGGCGACCCTATAGACTTTGTAATGGCAACCGAAGGGTCAATCGAATATATAAAAAAATTGGACATCTGTTTGTGATGCATTGTATAATGCATAAATCTAACTATATTCTGTGATATACTTAAGCCATACGCTAAATAAATAAAAATTCAACCTCTTGGTTTCTTCAGAACAGCCTGTAGTGTGCTCTGAATTGGAATCAAATCCTTCTGCCGTGTATGCCAATCATATTAAAATAATTAACAAATAAACGCAGTAGCGACATCTAATTAAAAATAGGCGAAATCCAAGAGACTACATTTCTAAATAAATTAATATTTAACAATAAAAGTCTAAAATATTTCTTAGGTCGGAAACAAATTCTCACTTATAGCTATACCATATCCTTCTATCTAATCCCTTATATCTAATGCATAGATATAAGTGATCTAAAATATGCATCCCACAACGCGTCAATTTATTTAGGTAAATATTAACAAAGTGGATCCCTAGTACTCAATATGTGAGTAAAAACGAAGGGAGGTAAAGGCAGTTAAGATTTAATTACGGTTTAATAATTAACACAAATAATAGCAGTAGCGACCAATTTGAGACATAACAGAATTATTGGTTTCCGACCTAAAAAATGTTTTAGATTTTTATTTTCAAATAATAATCTATAGTTTTGTTCTGAAGCTATTTTCTTGTGGCATTTTTATAATTTTAACTATTTATAATGGGAAATAAGCCACAATATTATTAAAAACTGATTTTTATTAACGTTTCGACGCCAATATCAAATATTGGCCATATCATTTTAAAGTCTTCTACCTTAAAATGTATCATATGTATCTGAATTGCCGATATAAATGAGCCAAATTAAATAAATTATTAGAAGAATTTTTTTACTAAGCAACAACATTTTTGTTTATGATAGTAGTATTTTGTATTTTGAAAACGGCACCCGATTTGGGCGTCGAAACGTTAATAAAAGTCATTTTTTAATAATATTGTGGCTTATTTCTCATTATAAATAGTTAAAAATAATCTATAGGGGAGTGCATATAGATTTTCACTTAGGAAAAAATCAAACAAGATAGAACTTTTTCAATTTCATTAAGAAATGTTTAATAAACAACATATCAAAAAGTTCTACTCGAGAAGTGGGTGCTTCATTTTTTATTAAACAAATGAACTTCGAAATTAGATGTTTTTTTTTAATAACTCAGCAAATATAAATAAAAAAACAGACTTGATCATTACAAAATTCAGAAAATTTTACAAAAAAAACCTTATATAAAGATTTTTCTAAAATTAAATCTGTAGCTTCTATAACTTTTTATTTTTAACGCTAAAGTCACCCTTCTCACAAACATTGGCGCATTGTAAACTAGCGTACGGCGAAATGCGCGGTTGAGTTATTTTAATGTAATTCTTTAACTAATCGATCAAAGGAAATTTTACAAATTGGACACGAAAGAAGAATAATTAAACTATCATATTATAATAAAAAGACATAACATGTATGGGCTTAAGTACGGTGTGGGCTTAAAATAAGAGTTACATGAATTTTGTTTAAAAATGATTTAAAAATGTGTAACTAATACAATTTTTCTTATAGAACTCTAGTTTGGCACAACGTACCTTTTAAGCATATTACCAAACGATGTTTTATTCAAAAAAAAAATCTCAAAATTTTAATTCAAATGATACGACGTCTCAAAAAATGTAATTTTTGAAAATTTCATAGTTTTACAGAATTACCACTACTTTAAGACGGTATTATAAGTTTGAACAGATCTATTACAGTTTTGTATGTTTTTTAAGACTAGGATGTAGTCTTTAAAATGCACTAAATTATTTTACTTTAGAAATGAAATAAACTATTTCTTTTTAAGAAAATTTAGAAGGATAACAAAAATGTAATACAAAAACCGAAAATTACAACCTAAAAAATTTTTATACAAAGTAATCAAAACTTTTTTCTGTAAAACTTACCTTTTTTTTAATAACCCCATTGAGTACAACAATCTGCCCATTGGGCATTAAGCATTTGTTATGGTAAAAAATACAGACATGTAGAGAGTTACTCCAGTGAGTAACCTCTTTACAATTCTAAAACTAAAATTTTATCAGTCTGAATACACTTTTGATTACATTCAGTTGGTTAAGTCGGACGGCAGTTGCCGTTTTAGTCTACGCACTTCAAAGTCGTCCCGCACATTTAATTGTCTGGCAAACGCATTAGGATGCACTAACACTCGTTCACAGTATTTAACACTAAAACGTTGTATGGCTTCTTTCACGGATTCTAGGGGGATGTCGTGTTGAATCACCTCGTTGGATACATAGTATGGCGCATTGACTATGGAACGCAGCACCTTGTTTTGAAATCTCTGTAAGATGTTTGTATTGGAGACGCTAGCAGTGCCCCATAGCTGAATCCCATAAGTTCATATGGGCTTGAGGATGGACTTGTAGAGTAAAATTTTGTTATCCAGAGAAAGATTGGAATTGCGTCCAATAAGCCAATACATATTTCTCAATTTAAGTCCAAGCTGTTTTCGTTTGGTAAAAATATGTTTTATCCAAGTAAGGCGGCGGTCCAAGTGCATGCCAAGATATTTAGCGTCCTCGGATTGAGGAATTAGACAATTATCAATATATACAGGGGGCATGTTTCTCTGCGTAGCGTGAATGTTACATGTATTGATTTAGTTCCATTAGATTTGATGCGACAAACTTTCATCCATTGCTGAATTCTATTTAGGTTTGATTGAAGATTCCTTGATGCTGTTGTTGGATCTGTGTGGGATGCCAGGATAGCAGTGTCATCTGCATACGTTGCAACTGTAGTTGTACTAGATGCTGGAATGTCCGCTGTGTATAAAAGATACAGAATTGGGCCGAGAACGCTGCCTTGTGGGATGCCTGAGTGAATAGGATATATCTTAGTGTGCTCGGTACCGTGCTTCACAAGGAAGTGTCTATTTTCTTTGTAGGATTTTAAGAGCTGGAAGTGAGGATAGGATAGGAGCTTCTTTAATTTTATTTGTAGCCCTATGTGCCGTACCTTGTCAAAAGCCTGAGATATGTCAACGAAAGCAGCAGAACAGTATCTTTTGGAGTTAAAATCCTTGTTTATTTGGTTGACTAGCCTATGCACTTGTTCTATGGTTCCGTGTTTGTCTCGGAAACCGAATTGGTGTTCTGGAATTATTTTATTTTCATCTATTATCGTTTTCAACCTTTTTACGTACATTTTTTCAAAGACTTTGCTAATCATAGGCGAAAGGCTTATAGGCCGGTATGAAGATGAATTTTCCGGTCTTTACCCGGGTTTAAGGATCATTAGGATTTGTGCCACTTTCCATGAACTAGGGAAGTAGTTTAGGCGCAGAATTGCATTAAATATAAAGGTGATTAGCTTTATGCACTTATCCGAGACTTCTTTTAGAATCTTGCCAGAGATTAGGTCAAATCCAGGGGCTTTTTTGATGTTGATTTCATCTACTATTGTTTGTTTTACTTGGTTGACTGTAAAAATCGTGTGGGGCAGATCCATTTGAAACGGTGCTGTTAGGAATCTGGTTAGTTCTGTTTCTTCCTCTGTAGATACTGTAGAAGGGTATGGCGTAAATACTTTTTGAAGGTGCTTGCCAAAAAGATCAGCTTTTTCTTTGTCGTTCCTAGCCCAGGTGTTTTCCTCATCTTTGATTGGTGGGTTATGCTGTTGGGTCCGTTTGAGCTTTTTCGTGGCTTTCCAGAGTTAATAATCTGTAGCTTCAGTTGGTGTTAAATTTTCTAAATATTCTTGTATTCCATAGTTTTCTTCTTCATGGATTAATTCCTTTAATTCCTTTGTTGCTTTGTTAAGTTTTTTCTTATTTTCTGCCGTTCTTGACTGTTGCCAATTTTTACGTAATTGTCGTTTTTCTAAAATTTTTTGTTTAATTCTGGGAGACACATTATTTCTCTTTGAAGATGGTTCGTAGCTGGGAGTCGCGTACCATGCAGCAATTTGTATGCTTTCTGTTAGTTTATCTACAGCTGATTCTAGTTCGAGTTCATTTTTCAAGGACAGATTTAGTGAGATCAGGCTGTCTAGTTTTTCTCTAAATTGGGACCAGTTAGTCTTGGTATTATGCAAAGTTGGTTGATGTTCTTTGTTTAAGATTTTTTCGGAGATTGTTATTATAAAGGGTGAGTGGTCTGATGATAAATCAAAGCATGATTCAGCTTTACATTTTTTGGTATCGATGCCTTTTGTGATGCAGAAGTCAACGACATCAGGTATTTTGTTTAAATCAGACGGCCAATAAGTTGGTTCGCCAGTAGAAATTTGTTGCAGGTTATTTTCTACCATTGCTTTAGCTAATTCTCTGCCTCTTGGTGTTGTTACTCTAGAACCCCACATCGGATGTTTCGAATTATAATCTCCACCTGCAATGAATTTGTTACCTAGAGTGTTGAAATATTCTAGGAAATAGTATTTTTTAACGACATGTTTAGGTGGCAGTATAAGGCAGTATTGGGCCGTGTGCTTCCTCAATTGTTAAGCTCGTTGCTTGCAGGTAGTCTTTGTTATATTTTTCCATTTCGGAGTGTTTAATAGAATCTCTACCGTCTGGGTGATTTGTGTAATACAACTTGTAGTTGGGAATCCGCACGTAGTGTTTTTCTGTAAAGTGTGTCTCAGAAATTAATAATGTATCAATATTTTGATTAAGTCTGAATGTCTTGAGTTCTTTAGCCCGTTGATAAAGGCCATTTGCGTTCCAGACTACTATTTTATATTATAGCTGTGAATCCACTAAGCAATTGCTTAAAACTTACCTAAAATACATGTAATAATAAGCTTCAACAATAATAAGTGTTTAACAAAAAAAAATTTTGTTCTTATACAGTATGTCTGCGTAACTTGGAACCCATTGATATCTTTTTTATCAGTCTTACGAAAAAAAGTTATTCTTTATAAAATAATCTGCATCGTATATAATCTAAGATGCAATTATCAAATGTAAAATTTTATTAACTTTATACGACGTATATCAAAAAATATTAATTTCACTCAACTGTAAAGTACCTTTATAATTCACAACATCGAAAATTGTTATTAGGAAAAGTTGTTTGGAATTAAAGCATATTATGTTTCAGTGTTCAATTACATCCTTCTAATTAAAATATTGTGAATAATAAAGGCAATTAACTCTTAAGACATATTCATATTATTTACATACCTCGTATAAAACTAAAAAAGTTTGATATCTGATGGTTGTATCTTAGATTCTAGACCAGGTAGAGCATTTTATGAAGAATAACTTTTTTCGTAAAATTGATAGCAAAAAAGTTTTCCATGTGGTACCTAGCTACGCAAACATACTGTATAAGAGCTTCTGTATAAGAATTTTCAAATTGTAATGCATTATTCGGATTCAGCATAGCCAAAAACAAAATAGAAACATATTTGATCAAAGTAAAATTATTAATTCAACGATATTTTTAAAATTATTTATACAAAAAAAATTGTTATTGTTTAAACAATTAATAAACAATTAGCGGCCAAATCTGCTAGTAGAACTTTTTCGTTTAACATGTATATAAACTAACAAAAAAGGTTTTAGAAAAATATAAGTTTGTTTGAATTTTTCCAAAACAATGCGTATTTTCGTTCTAATGGCACTCCCCTACTATTTAGAAATTGAGTTTCTTGGATTCTCCTACTTTTATTTAAATGTCACTAGTGCGTCTATTTGTTAATTATTTTATAATAATTGGCAGAAGGATTTGATTCGGATTCAGAGCACGCTAGAGCCTGTTCTGAAGAAACCAAGAGGTTGAAATGTACATAAACATATGGTGGTGGTCTTTGAATCGCGTAACTGCCTTTACCTACCTTTATTTTTTACTCACGTATTGAGTACTAGGAATCGAATTTGTTGATTTTTACCGAGATAAATTGATGAGTTGTGGGATGCCTATTATAGATCCCCCATGTCGATACATTACCGCCCTTTTTCCTTGTAAATTATAGAAGGATAGGGTATAAGACAGGTATAAGGGAAAATTTGTTTCCGTCCAAAGAAATCTTACAGATTTTTTTATAATATTATAAATAATGTTAATTTTTTTAGAAATGGATTTCGCCTATCTAGTCCTGTCGCCAGTGGGGGTACAACGGCCTCCTTAATTCGGATGGACTTACCCAAGTTTTCTTTATGTATTTTGACCTGTAGAACACGAATTTTTTGGGTAACAGTCGATCCGGATGTCGATAAGATTGTTATAAACAAAGAACTTGAGGAATCAGATAACAGCGATTCTTCGCAAAACAAAACATTGTTTTGCATTTTTTGTCTCATTCTAAGCAAAAAATGTTTTTACAAGTTTTCTCGTAGGATGCATAGTTTTCGTCATAAACGCGGTTGAACTTTCAAAAAATCGAAAAATTGCAATTTTTTAACCCGAATAACTTTTGATTGAAAAATAAAATAGCAATTATGCTCACCGCATTTGAAAGTTTAAGTCAAATTCTATCGGTTTTGATTACTTTCATTGCTAAAAATTAATTTTTTTATTGTTAAACAAAGCTATAAACAGATAGTGATTGAATGATATTTTCAATGCATTTCCCATTTGAAATCGAACGAGTAGGAGCGCATACATACAATTTCTACGTAGATTACGTACATTAAAACGCATGCATTGGGCACGGGTACACTATGTGTTTATGGCTTTGTTTAACAAATAAAAACTTAATTTTTAGCAATGCAAATGATCAAAGCCGATAGAACTTGACTTGAACTTTCAAATGCAGTAAGCAGAATTGCTATTTTATTTTTTTAATCAAAAGTTATTCGGGATCAAAAATTGCACTTTTTCGATTTTTTGAAAGTTCAACCGCGTTTATTTCTATAACTATGCATCCTACGAAAAAATTTTTAAGACCATTTTTTGCTGAGAATCACCCAAAAAATACAAAATATTGTTTTGTTTTGCGAAAAATAGCTGTTATGTAATTCCTCAAGTTCTTTGTTTATAACAAACTTATCGACATCCGGATCAACTGTTACCCAAAAAAATGCATGTTCTACGGGTCAAAATACATAAAAAAAACTTGAATAAGTCCATCTGAATTAAGGAGGCCGTTGTACCCCCACTGGTGACAGTACTAATATTTTACGTCCTTCTTTAATTTGCAAAGTTGGTCATAAATAGTGTGACTCCAATTCAGTCGAATCCGGGAAAAGGCTGAGAAAAAATACCTGAAATGCGGGACATGTCAATGAAAATCGGGTCTTTTTTTTTCAGAAGACGATAATAATTATTAAAATACAGTTACGTGTACCACGATATAATACGCATGCGTTTTGGATGTGGTATTATAGTATTGCACCACCAATTTGTCCCACCAATTCAATTTTATGTGAGTCCTTAGAAGAATAACGTACCTACTCAAAGTTTCAAAATACATTATCAAAACGTTGAAAATTCGGATAGCCCGGAAGCCTTGTCCGGGTGCCGGGACACGACTTCGTAATTCGAGCCATGTCCCGGATTTTCGGACTAGTTGGTCACACTAGTCATAAATAAAGTTTTTCATTATTTCGTGTTTATACTACTAGTGGAGTCACTGAAGGTGGAAATGAGCTATTACCTCCGATTTCGTTCAACCTCCATAGATTTGCATGAAAATTGGTGAGTGGTTAGAGGATATCTCAAGAGACAAAGGTGACATGGTGCCAACTTGCGCTTTTACCCAGGGGGTGGATGCCATCCATTCTCGGGATGAAAATTGTTTTATTAAAAATAAAACTATAATTAGATAGGGGGACAAATTCTAAGCAAAATTTGTTATATAAAGTTATGAAAATAAATCGAAAGCTTTTTGAGTTATTATAGATCAAACCTTTTAATTTTTCATAAAAAAAATTCATGTTTTTAAGCGCTTTTTCATAGATAACTCAAAAACTATAAGTTTTTACAAAAAAGTTATTATTACCAAAATTGAAGCTAATTAAAAATTAAATAAACTCCTTACTAAAAACCTTTTAATATTAATAAAAGTGAGTTATAGGTGATTGAATGCATATTTTTTTCGGCGAGTGCCAAAATCTAAGTATTCAAGCTTAAATTACCGGAAAATGATGCATTTTATAACATAAAATTATCAAACATTTGTGAAAGTACTTAAAAATATCTATCAAATGAGATACCGAACAAGTTAATAGCATTAAAATTTATGCTAACAAAATTTTTCAAACTTTATCTTTTAAAATTTTTTTCAAAAAATGTTATAGTTTTTTTTAATAACTCCATTAGCTTTTAAGATATCAGGTTCACCTAAAAAACGGTTTAAAAGGTAATTCCAAAGGCTAGTAAAACGCGTTAAATTTAATCTTTTAAACCCCTCACTTTTTTCAACATCAAAGATTAAATGGCCACGGTTACATGGTTCTCGCAGCAAAATTTAAGTTTAAACGTTTCTATCTCGGTTATTTTTCACCCTACAGAAATGGTAAAAAAGATATTATATTTGATATAGAAAAAACTAAAATTTGGTTATTTACAATTTTTTACGTATATTGAGTATTTTTATAGTTATTATCAAAAGAAAATTAAAATGACGATAATTTTGAAAATTCTGATTGTTTAAATTATATCTTTTTTTTTTCAAAAATATGCATTCTAAACCGGTGAAAATTGTTAAAATTATTACTTATGCTAATACAAAGAAATTTTTGTAAGGATTACTATAAATTTAAATTTTTGTGGAAATGGCGTATGTTTTATTTTTCACTTTTGCCTAACAAATTCGAAAGGGTTCTCTTAGTTTCATCAAAACTTGCTTAATGTTGATGCTATTAACTTCTTCTGGAGCTCATTTATTAGGTATTCTGAAGTAATTTGATGAGTGTTTAGCAGGTATATTTTATAAAATGCATCGCTTTCCCGTTATTTAAGCTTGAATACTTAGATGTAAGTACTCATCGAAAAAAATATACATTCAATTACCCATAACTCACTTTGAATTAACATTAGTTAAGTATTTTGAGTGAACAGTGTATTCAATTTTTTATTGCCTTCAATTTTGGTAAGAATAGCTTTTTTTGTAAAAGCTAATAGTTTTTGAGTTTTACGTGAAAAACAGCTTTAAAACATGCATTTTTTTTACGAAAAAATAAAATCTTTGATCTTTAATAACTCAAAAAGTATTGATTTATTTTAATAACCTAATATAACAAATTTTGCTCAGAATTTGTTCCTCTATTAATTTGTGGTATTATTTTTAATAAAATATATTTCACCCACGAGAAGGGGTGGCATCCACCCCCAGGGTAAAAGCGCAAGTTGGCATAATGTCACCTTTGTTCCTTGAGGTATCCTCTAACTGCTCACCAATTTTCATGAAAATCCATGGAGGTTCAACGAAATCGGAGGTGAAAACCTTCAGTGACTGCACTATACTTGTGAAGCTGTTTTCTTGAGGCATCTCTCTTATTCTACTTCTGTTAAGATTAATAATCTTAGATTTTCACGCAATAGACCTTTTAAGTGTTTTTTTTATAATCCATTTATTATCTATTATTATGAATTTTTCTTACCCGGTTTTTACTAGAATTATTAGTTATGAAACCTTGATTGAGCTTTCATCTCTTCAAAGAATGGCTGCACCCTTTTTTGTAGCGGGAAGCTGGGATGGGTTTGTTATAGATGTGAGGTTATGTATGTTGTAAGAGATTAGTGGAGAGAAGCAAGGATGGGAAGATAGTTAACTTTAATTTTGTTACATTGATAGGCTTGGTAGTGTGTATCTTTAATCGCACTTAAAGTATTTTTTGAATATTTTCTCGTTAATATAGAACCATAATCCCTTTACTAGTACGAGGAAAATTTTCACCTCCAACAGCCTCACATTACCTTTCAAACTCCGACTTTCGAAATGTTATGTATTTCCGGTTTTTTATATCGAATGAAGGTCTTAAGACTGACCGTAATATTAATGAAGAAACTAGAGAGTTTTACTTATCGACAAATGTCCTGGACAAACTGCGTGACTTTTAGCATTGAGCTTAGCCCGATCTAATCTCTTCTGCCATTTAAAAACCATCACTTTTAAAAATTTCTTCTCTATTTTTAGTTTTTTAGTTCATTTTCTACGAATGTTTAAACATCATATTTATTTTTGATTGTCGTTTACAATAATTTCTTTTCAAAATCATCTTTTAAAAATTATGCTCGATATCTGCATAGAAACAAGTGTTCAATTTTGTAAAATACACAAGTTTCAGATCATAATTCACACTTACACCGCATTAAATCTTATCCAGCTTCCTCCAAACACACTGTATTTGTTCGACGGCGTGAATATAAACAGTTCACGGGTGGATACCCCTGGTATAAATTGAGGTTAACTGCAATGGTGGTCATAGTTAATCGACTCTCTGCTTCTCCCCTAAGTGACTTGCACACACATATACACATACACATTACTGGATAGCATCTAGAGATATATCTCGTGATAAATGGCCGACCCCTATTTGTTATGTAACAAGGATTATAGAGTTTTATAAGTAATTTCACCCACTATTGCCGAATTATTATCAAATTATTGTTTATATTCTCATAACAAGAAATATAAAATAAAATTTTTTAAAATATCTTGAATTACGGGTTAATATGGTAGCAAATAAAATAGTGGAAACAATACTGGTTTCGAATAACAGTTTCTTCTTCTCCCGTTCTTCTTTGTGTATAGACGTTTTCCGTTCCATCGTTTTTTGTGGTCTTCCTATTGGGGAACCGTCTCTCGCCGTCCATAATAATACTCTATTTCTCTAGAGACATGAGGACTAGCCCCAATTGCGTTAACCGCCAGACTACTTTAAATCGACCTTTTACTCCTATTCACCGACAATTATTCCCTTAACAATATTTTGATCTAATCCTCCATTCTTTTCTTTATTTTATATATTTTTTGTTTTATCTTTTTATCTATTTATTTATTTTTATATATTTTGGTTTTATCAATTATTTGCTAATTTTGTTTCCCTCTTTCCTTTCACCCCTTACATTTAACATTTATTATTTCCTTACTAATCACCCATTAACATATTCAAATATACTCTTTGATTCTTTTCTTTCTCTTCCCCCCTTTTTATCTATCCCACCCTTACCACAGTTTACCTCCTTTCTCTTCCAATCTTCCTTCACACATTTTCCTTAAATCTAAGTTAGATTACCAACCACAACAAAGTTTACCTTCTTCCATTACCATTCCTCTCTCATACATTTTCCCAATCCACATAGTTACATGGCCATACCTCTTGTCTCTGATGTTTCCGGTTCCCCATGCATTTCTTGATCTGGTTGTTCTTCTTCTTTTTTCTATTTGGCAACACTATTCTCTAATTTTCTCTCAACAATATATCAACCTGTTTTTCCATTACCGACTATAAAATTGCAAATTTTCAGTTAACCCATCCAATGAATTATTCCATCAAGACCTTTGCCTCATATTAACAATAACCCTAACTTTTAGCCTGTATTATATCAATATCATTCCAATATACACTCACACCCTAACTAATTCCTATGGTTGCCTCTTATGTTATAACTCAATAACTTCATCCATTCAGTTTCATGATAATTGTTTGACATATAATTCATTTTGCATTTCTGATATTATCATTCAGGTTATTCCATCTTTGACTGGATTATTTTAAATCATAATTATAAAATTTAAAATTTAAAAAAAAAAATTCTGACAACATCTTTTAGGACATTATCATTAAATAACTAACATTCTTTCAGTAATTTTACTTAAACAATTTTAATTTCAACCTATAATATATCAGGCAACCACCATCACTCGTTCTCAACTTGATTTTGCTAAACAATCTTCTCGACTATGTGGGAAGCTTTACAATAATATACATTACTTTCACATCAGTCTGTTTGCTCCATTATCTTTTCTAGATTTTAGTTCACTAATTCAGACAACCAATTAAATTATAATATTTTCAATTTGTCAATAACCATTACAACCATATACATAGGCAACCAACATCCCTAGCTATTTTTACAACATTAATTAATATACACCTTATCTTGGTACCTATATAGGTGGTGAACATATAACTAATTTTCTTTTCTTTCAAACTAAATAAAAATGTTTGCCTTCTTTCCCAAATTTAATCACAAATGACGTCACTGACTAGCATTTTATCTACCTAACACTAACAACAGTTCTTTCTGTAACAGAGAGTAGAGAGTTGCCTTATATACTTTTACAATAAAATCTAATTATTATAATTTCAATTTCAATTTTATACAGTTACTAATATATAATCCAAAATTTTTTTAAACAACAATAATAATTTGAAATTCATAACCAAAAATTGACTACCTATCTTGTCATGTCATTTCGGTGTGATAATTGGATTGTCATCTCCTTCACTTTTGTTGGTCTGTGTCCATTGAACTGGCAAGAACCACAAGTTCTTAACGAGCAGGGAACCATGTTGCCCTTTGAGCACTCCTAACACATTTCATCTTGTAACATCGACTTGGAGTCGCTATAATTACCACTTATTTATTATGTAAACCATAAGTAGCGATGTAACCTTTTCAAAAAGTTGCTAGTTTCTTGTACGAAGCAGAACGTAAGTATTGCCACATTTTTCTTTAACCTAGTCACAATTTTAACCTTTTGCATTCATTTTAACGTGGAAATACTTCGTTCTAGGCACTGAGGATGATCTGATTCAGATTGAAAACGTTTTGCAAATCCTTTTGGAGAACTTTTATGTTTTTTAATAAAACTTTTTATACCAATATACAAAAGAAGTTTTTACTTCTGTATGGTTTTTTAACTATGGTATACAGCCAGCTACGGGGACTTTCCCATTGATTTTAATACTCTATTTGTTGTCTGTCATTCGGCGTATGTGATCGTTCCACTCTATTTTTCTGTTCCGTATCCAGTTACCAATGCTCTCCACCTTGCATCTTCTTCGTATATCAGTACCTCTAGTTCTGTCTAATAGTGTCGCCATCGATTTTTCAATCTCTGCTGCTTCTAGCAATCCTTTTGTCATCTCTGTGTCAAGTCGTGTTTTTGCCGCTTATGGCATTATTAGTCCAATGGCTGTTTTGTAAATTCTGCCTTCTATTTATTTTCCTATAGTTTTATTTCTTCATATTGTTTCATTCAGGCAACCTGCGGCTCTGTTTTTTTTAATCACTTGGTATTCTTCTTCTGTTTCGAGCTTTTCCTAGCTAGATAGTGTGATGTCCAGATATTTAAACTCCATCACTTGTTCTATTATTTGAACCTTCAGCACTAATTTACATCTTATTGGATTTGCTATAATAACTATTAGCTCAGTCGGGATAGCATTTGACCTTGCATTAGGAGCTGCCCCAAATTTTATTTTTCTAGTCTTTATAGAGGGTCAATATTAGTATAAATTTAAAATCTCGACTGAATTCCACTGTTGCGTTAGCCGCCATCTTGATTTTAAACGAGAACCGTTTTTGCTCAATATCTCCGCCATTTTCAATTTTTTGACAAAAAGTGTATAAACTGAAATTGTTGAAAATACGATTTTCTATAATTTCATTTATTATAATTTTTTTCGTGCGGTCGATATTTTCCGAGTTATGAGAGGAAAACCGTGATAGTTGTAGCATAATTATTTATTATTTATTGAATTATCTCGTTTATTATTAGTTTTACAACAAATATATACCTATACAATAATGAAGAGAATTAAATTTTGTACAATTTTGATGCCACTCATTTTTTTGATAAAATCAATATTTAAGGTAGTGCGTATGTGGTAAAGGTGCGAGCGTAAGACCTGATTGATTTTGTAGCAATTATTTTTGTTCAATATCTCCGCCATTTTCAACTTTTCGACTAAAAGTGTAAGAACTGAAATTGTTGCAATTACGATTTAATACAATTTTTCGAGAGAACCAGTGACGGGTCTACAAGGGGGGGAAATGGGAAAATTCCCCCAAGAGGGTCCAAAATTAAAAAAAAATTGTTGAAACATCACGACATATTAGCTGACATAAAATTTAAAATATCGACCGACCAATTCAACCAATAAAACCCGCTAGTTAATAAAATTAAGTGAACTTAATACATATAATGTCTTTTATGTCTTTTATATACTTAGTTTGGTTGACGTTTCATTGGAAGTTTCAAAAATTGTATAAAATATAATTCTCTTTATTTTTGTTTATGTACAATTATGTCGTAAAGTTAATAATAAATGAGACAATTCAATAATTATGCTTCCCCTCCGCTTCCATTATTTTCCCCCTTAACTCGGAGAATATTGACCGTATAAAAAAATTGTGCCAAAGAAATTGTAGAAAATTGCATTTCCAACAATTTTCTTTCCCACCATTTATGTCGAAAAGTTGAAAATGGCGGAGATATTAAGCAACAACAGTTCTCATTTAAAATCAATATGGCGGCTAATGCAACCGCGGAATTCAGTCGAGATTTTAAATTTACACTACTATTGAGCTCTCCTAAAGGATATAATTATAAAATTTGGGCAGCTCGGAAACAAAATTCAATTCAATAATTATGCTCCCCCCACAACTTTTTACTATTTTCCCATGTAACTCGGAAAATATCAACCGCATGAAAAAAATTGTTAAAAAGAAATTGTAGGAAATTATATTTTGAACAATTTTGAACAATTGCTATAAAATCAATCCGGTCTTACGCTCGCGCCATTACCGCATACGTACTACCTTAAATATTAATTTTAGCAAAAAAATGAAGGAGACCACAATTGTGTAGAATTTAATTCTCTTCATTTTTGTATAGGTACATAATTGTTGTAAAACTAATAATAAACGAGATAATTCAATAATTCAATAATTATGCTCCAACTGTCACTATTTTCCCCTCATAACTCGGAAAATATCGACCGCAAAAAAAAAATTATAATAAATGAAATTATAGAAAATCCCATTTTCAACAACTACAGTTTGTACACTTTTTGTCAAAAAATTGAAAATGGCGGAGATATTGAGCAAAAACGGTTCTCGTTTAAAATCAAGATAGCGGCTAACGCAACGGTGGAATTCAGTCGAGATTTTAAATTTATACTAATATTAACCCTCCCTAAAGATTAGAAAAATAAAATTTGGGGCAGCTCCTAATGCAAAGTTAGGCCTGTTATTCGTCTAACCCGACTGGACTATATGCATTTTGTCTTTTTTGGGAAAATTAGCGTGTTAAATTTTCTGGCAGTTATATTAAATTGGTGCAGCATACGTTCGTTACAAATCATCTTCATTTTGAGAGATTATTATTGCATCGTCTGATTATTTTAGGTTGTTTTTTTCCCATTTGGTATCCCTTTTTACAGACCCAGACCATAATACAGAGAAAAGAAGTTATGAAAAAAACCTCAAATATTGAAAATTGAAATTGAGTCGGCAATAAAACAGCTAAAATGTAGAAAATCACAAGGAGAGGATAGAATAACAGCTGACATACTCAAAGAAATGGGAGAATTAGGGACGGAAGTAATGCTTAGAATTTGCAATGAGATCTGGAATACCGGAAAGTGGCCAAATGACTGGGGTAAACTCACGTTTATTCCCATATACAAAAAGGTTTCCGAGAGATTGCAGTAATTACCGTACAGTAGCGTTGATATCCCGCGCGAGCAAAGTACTTCTAAATCAATGAAAGATTAAAATTCATTCTCTTACCGCAAAATCCACAAGAACAATGCGGATTCGTCCCAGGTAGGGGAACAAGAGGACACATTCTTAATATTCGTCAAATTATCTAAAAATCTCGAGAGTTTAACATAGAAACATATTTGTGCTTTGTTGACTACTCCAAGGACTTAGATAACGTAAAATGGGATAAAATGTGGCATATACTTAGAGAAATGGGTACGCCAGAACATCTAATCTATCTATTACAAGCACTTTATGTAAATAACGTCGCTAATGTAAGAGTTAATATTGTGGTTTCGAAAAACTCCAAAATAAAATCTGGAGTGCGGCAGGGATGTATAGTATCCCCTATTCTCTTCAATATATATATAGTGAACACATTATGCGTCAAGTTTTTGAGGAATGGCAAGGTGGATCAACGATAGGAGGAAGAAAAATTAAAAACCTACGTTATGCTGATGACATTGTTATATTGGCGTCTTCACCAGGAGAACTGGAAGAAATTATAAATGGGCTAGGAACGGTGAGTACAGAATATGGTTTGAAAATAAATATACAGAAAACCAAAGTAATGATCATCGATAGAATCAGAGACAACCAACCGGAGATAAGAGACTTGGCAGGTTACGAAGTGGTCAGACAATTTAATTACTTAGGCTCCGTTATTACTAACAGTGGAGGATGCGAAGACGAGATCCGTAGGCGCATCATAATGGCGAGATCGGCAACAGCCAAACTCACAAAAACATGGAAGAATACTGACATTACAAAAAACACAAAATTACGCCTTGTTCGAGCGTTAATATTTCCTATCGCCACCTACGCTTCAGAGATTTGGATCATCAAAAAGGCAGATTCAAAACTTATAATGGCATCTGAAATGTGGGTCTACCGGAGAATGTTGCGCATACCATGGACCGCACATCGCATAAATAATTTAATATTAGCCGCACTTAACATAAAAACTAGACTCAGCACAACTATCAACCAAAATAAACTGAGATATTTTGGACATATAACTAGAAAAAGGGAAGGCATGGAACGAATGATAGTTGAAGGCAAAGAACAATTGGGTAGAAATAGTAAAACGACTTACACGACGCCACTACATCCTTACGACGGAGAACATATAGAGGAGGATCCCTTTTTAGTTATTACTTTTTTTATTATTTCATTCTAGACCAGGGCGCACCGGTAAAAATATTAGTATGTACATTTGGACGTTGAGAGGTGACTCAAATTTTTTTGCATAAATTGCTTGAAAATAAATCCAATAATAATAATTGAGTTTTCCTCCCTCTCAAAAAGGTCCTGAACATTGTTTAAATAATCAAAATATCAAAAAATTAAGGAAAAATTCGATTTTTTTCGTCGTTTTTTGATTATAACTTTAAAAGTATTTATTTCCAAGAAAAGTTGTACTTAAATAAAAGTTGCGTAATTAAATTTCCAACGATATAGAATTGGTTAAAAATTTAAAAAAATAGTCACCCTTGTTGCAAAATAGCAATAATTGCGAAAAAACCAAACAAAAACAAGTATCCTCATTTTACGTTTTTCAACCATTTATGCTACAATTAGGACCTTTATATTTCACCCAGAAAAACTTTATGATACAGTAAAACAATACTGTAAAGTTCATTAAGATCGGTTCAATAGATTTTGCAAAATAAATTTTGCAATCCAGCTTTCGCAAAAAAAATCATTTTTTCAAAATGTTACAGGACTGAAAATAAAGTAGATAGCACGTTGAAATTTTTTTTGCGTATAGAAGTGTACTGTACCTTTTATATGTAATTTTGCAAAATTAAAATCAATTAACACGACGGCGTTAGGAATTATTTTAAATAAACATTAATTATTGGTGCTACGCGCAGGACAGCGGATAGTTTGCTCTGATTGGGCATTCCAATGACCTTTGATAATGATTTATACATTTTAATTTTTATTACACTTCGATATAAATAAATAAATTTGTTTATTGCAAAATAAAAACACATACTCTATCCTTTGAAATAACACTTTTATTAGCAAAAATTTTCTTTGTTCATATATTTTAACTTAGAAAATAAAAGTTTATTATTTTTAAACATATACAATTGTTTAAACAATATTTCACAAACAATAATAAAATTAGTTTGATTTTTGTGGAATTAAAATATTAAAATAGAACAAAATATAGAGTAAGAAAATAATATATTAGATGAAGATTGGAAGACATTTTGGTGGAAATCAATTTGTGTAAATCGAACACCGCTGTCCTACGCGTAGCACCAAAAATTATTGTTTATTTAAAAAAATTCCTGACGCCATGGTAATTAATAGATTTTAATTTTGCAAATTGCAAATGAAAGGTACAGTACACTTCTATACGCAATTTTTTTTTTAACTTGCTATCTGCTTTATTTTCAGTCCTGTAACATTTTGAAAAAATGAATTTTTTTTGCGAAAGCTGGATTGCAAAATTTATTTTGCAAAATCTATTGAACCGATCTTAATGAAATTTACAGTATTGTTTTACTATATCGTAAAGTTTTTTTTTGCTGAAATATGAAGGTCCTAAGTGTAGCATAAATGGTTGAAAAGCGTAAAATGCGAATACTTGTTTTTGTATGTTTTTTTCGCAATTATTGCTATTTTGCAACTAGGGTGACTATTTTTTAAATTTTTAACCAATTCTATATTGTAGGAAATTTAATTATGCAACTTTGTGTCAAAGTACAACTTTTCTCGAAAATGAATACTTTTAAAGTTATAATCAAAAAACGAAGAAACAAATCGAATTTTTCCTTCATTTTTTGACATTTTCATTATTTAAACAATGTTTTTGTAACAATCTTTTTGAGAGCAATTTCTGCAAAAAAATTTGAGTCACCTCTCAACGTCCATCTCAAAACAGATGCGACCTGGACTATTCATAATCAGGTTGAATAACTTAGGACTCAGTAAATCTCCCTGTCTTATCCTATTGCCAGCTTGAATTGCATCGGTTAGTTCATCTTCTACTTTTACTTTTGTTGTGTTGTTCTGGTATATATTTTCGATAGTTGCATAAATGTTGTTTTGAACCAGGTTCTGAGGTTCTTCAATAAGGATGTTCTTCTTCTTCCTGGACCCCGTTCCCCAAATATTTTTCATTGTAGGATGCCCTGTAGAAGGGCATATACATATGGATTCATTTCGCATAATGTATCCGAAGTACTGTAACTTTCGACTTTTGATGGTGGTCGGTACCTCTCGGTTATTCTTTATCCTTCTGAGGACCTCCTCTCCTCATTTGTGACTCGGTCAGTCTACGGGATTTTAAGTATTCTCCGATATAGCCACATCTCAAATTCTTCCAATTTTCTGCACATATCTTTGTTCAAGGTCCACGATTCCACACCATAAAAATGGACATAAGAGACATAGTATCGCAGCATTCTTACTTTTATACGAAGAAAGAGGTTGTGGCTCTTAAAAAAGTCCCCCATACGGTTGAAGATTGATCTAGCTTTTACGATGCGCGCTCTTATCTATTGGTTCTTGGTCCATTCTTCATTTATTATGGTGACGAGGTAGTTGAAGTGCCTCACTCTTTTTACAGGGGTTTCCTGTGAGGTACCTCTCTTATGTACAATAAATGGGTTCTTTAGTTTGGCCTTGTCAGATGCCTTCTTAAGGTTAACATAAATATGCCGTCTAAATATGCTTCAAATATACCGTATTTGTTCGACCTCGTGAGTATAAACAATTCACGGGTGGATACACCTGGTGTAAATTGAGGTTAACTGCAATGGTGGCAATAGTTAATTGACCCTCTGCTTCTCCCCTAACTGACTTGCACACACATATATACACATACACATTATTGGATAGCATCCAATTAGAGATATAGTTCGCCAGCCCCTGTTTGTTATGTAACAAGAATTAGAGTTTTATAAGTAATTTTAAAATATATTTGATTACAGGTTAATATGTTACAACACCAAATATTAAAGACAATACTTATTTCGAATAACAGTTCCTTCTTCTTCTCTTCTTCTTTTTGTATGGACATGACTCTGTTTTCTAATGTGCCTCCAGTAAGTTCTTGCTCCATGGTTTTCGTGGTCTTCCCACTAATCGTTTTCCTTATTGGGGAACCGTATCTCTCCGTCCTTACTACTCTATTTGTTATCATAGGCTTATGTGGTCATTGTATTCTACTCTTATATTTCTTACGCAGCTATTAATGTTCTCCATCTTGCATCTCCGTCGTACATCGGGCTCTGCCCCATAGTGTCTTACTGTCTATTGATCGAAGTGTTTTTACCTCTGATTTTTGTCCTCTCTGTGTCAGGTGGTGTTTCTGCCGTGTATTTCATTATTGTCCTCATGACCGTCTTGTTAGTTCTGCCTCTCATTCATTTCTTTGGTTCAAGCATCTTTGGACAAGCCTCTCATATTGTTTAATTCTGGCAACCTACGGATCTGTTTGCTCCATTAACTTGATCTTCCACTTTTGTTTCGAGATTTCCTTAGCTACATAGTGTGATGTATAAACATTTAAACTCCAGTACTTGTTGTTCTATTATCGGACCCTCCAGCTCTAATTTGAATCTTATTAGCGTTGCTGTTGTAACCATGCATCTGTTTTTTTGGGAAATCATCATGTTAAATTTTATGGTGATTATATTAAATTGGTGTAAATCGTCTTCATTTTGAGAGATTAGTATTGCATCTTCTGCATAGCAGATTATTTTTTAAGTCGTTGTTATCCTATTTGATAATTATTGTTGAACACACAATTGTTGAACGTTGTTGTCCCACAGTTGAACACTAAAGGAACTCGCAATATTAAGGTTTACATAAAGTGGGTGACTTTCCATTTTTTAAATTAATATTCCATTTTCAACAATCGTTTTTTCCGATTATAGCGACATCTATCAATAATTCAAAAAATTGTCTCGAATAAAAGTTGCTTATTTTTATGTAAAGAATCCAAATCTGCTATAAAACATGAGTGATCCTATTTAAGATTTTAAATTAACCCCACAGTTGACCTCTGTGGGGGTTGTGTTTGGTGCCATTTGATAAATTTTTCAAAAATATTGAATACGTGTATTTTTCAGTTTTTCGATCTGATGTTCATTTCGCGAAATATCGCGGGGTTCGTATTTAAAATTTTAAATTAACCCCCCACCCTTCTCCGTGACGGTCGTGTTTGGTATCATTTGCTAGAATTTTGAAAAATATTGAACATGTATATATTAGTTTTTCGATCTGACGTTCATTCATTTCGCGAAATATTCGCTTTTTTTTTGTAAACTTTGTGACTCCCCATTTCCTTACGCCCTGCTCAAACCGTCATATTTTTTAAATATAAACTGTTTTGCATGTACTTAACTTAGTTTATCTTAATCTGACGATTTTGAGTTTTTCTAACGATAGATTTTTTTTCCGACCCCCCTTAACCTTCCGCAACTTACATAGGTTTTCTGAACATTAAAGCTCACATTGGTGTCAGAAACCGACATAAAAATGTTTCCATTGGCACACTCTCAAGCGTAGGATTGTGTTCACTCATTGAAGGAATAAAATTAAATACAAATGATACCTATTTTTAAATTAATAAACCTCTTTCACATTAGCAGTGTACCAAAGAAAATAAAACAATTAGGTACATAACATCTGATTTGTCAAAAACAACCTCAATATTTCCATTGCTGTTTTCTTCTACCTAGGTTCACATTTTACTCCTGAAAATTGGGTTACTAAATTATAAGCATTTGTTTGCACTGTCTTTTGTTAATCTAAATATTTTTTTCATCGAGTAGATCATGGGTCTAACAGGGGCCTCTGAGGCAAAATTTACCGATAATTGCATAATTAGTTGACACTGAAGACTCAACACTACTTCAACACTAAAAACAGGCACCTAAATCAGGCAGCTACTGATGGCGGCGAAGAATCATAACGACCGATTTGGATATAATCGTAAAAATTCTAAGTAGTCCGTCTCACAGACCGAACGTTAACGAACTCCCCTGTATTAAGAGCCACTATATGGTAGAGGTACATTTATAGGGTAGAAGGTTTCTGCCCATGTGATAATCTGACGCGCTCGAGTAACTGCAAAAATCCCCGCTTGGGCTCCCCTACCAATATTTGTTTTCCTTTGCTTCAGAGCGTTCCTTATCTCGTCTCTTAATACCGGGTGTCCACTCATGTTTTTCCTCATTTTAACTGCCTATAACTTCTAAACGGCTCAAGACAGAAATATGCGGTTTTCGCTGAAATGTTTTATTTTAGTAAAAGTTTTGTTTGAATGAATTTAATATTTTACATCGCTTCAATTACGAAAAAAATGGCAGATATTTGATAAAATCGTTGTTGACTTTTTTTGAATAGAACACACAGTATATTTTTTTGTAAATTGAAAGAACGTCATTCACCTATCCAGCGATATAAAGTTTTTTAAAATCGGTTGTCAAGAAACTGAGTAATTAATTTTTAAAATGAGAGATGCAATGTGGAAATCACATAACTAAATGGCATGATTAAAATAACTGTAAAATAATACTGAGCAAATTGATATGTGAACATCCATATAGACAAGGCGGAAACGGCGGGTTCGTTGGGAAAAATATTCCCATGAGATATTTTGGCATAATCACATTAGTGAGACATCCCAGAATAAGGTTCAAGAAGTCGCCCACGTGAAAAGTGGGCCAATTTTTTTTAACAATTTTTTTTAATCAAATTGCAAAAATCAATATTTTTGGACCGGCCTATTTTTTTTTTAGATTTTTTGGAACATTCTGGACAAAAAAGGTCTCTTATAATTTTTCTCTAAAGTTGATCTTTTTCGAGTTATAAGCAATTTAAAATTTGAAAAACGTGAAAATGGCCATTTTTAAGACTTAATAACTCGGTTAAAAATTATTATTATGAGAGTCAGAAAGTGACTAAATCAAAGTTTAAAGTCGCCGCTACATGATCCTGAAGAAATCTGTGTCATTAATTTACTACTAAGCTGTTATTTTTAATTAATAACATTGAGCGTTTAGATCGTATTGACGCTGCTGTAAATGTGAGTGCGAGTAAGATGCACAATTGGACTGCTGGAATGGCTTCTCTCTCGCACTTAGAATTTACAGCGGCCGCACACGTCCATGGCGCTTATTATTATTACTTAAAAATAACAGCTTAGTAATAAAATAATGACAAAAATTTCTTCATGATCTTGTAGGGGGGGCTTTAAACTTTGATTTAGTCATATATTGACTTTCATATTAATAACTTTTAACCGAGTTATTAAGCCTTGAAAATCGCCATTTTTCGTTTTTTTCAACTTTAAATTGCTCATAAGTCGAAAACGATCAACTTTAGAGAAAAATTATAAGAAATTTTTTTGTCCAGAATGGTCCAAAAAATTAAAGAAAAAATTGTTCGGGCCAAAAATATTGATTAAAAAAAATTGTTAAAAAAAAATTGGCCCACTTTTCACGTGGGCGACTTCTTGAACCTTATTCTGGGATGTCTCACGAATGTGATTATGCAAAAAAACCTACTGGGAATATTTTTCCCTTCGAACCCGCCGTTTTCGCCTTGTCTAATAAACTACTTCGTAAAAATTTTGGAGTTTTTAATACTCTCCATCCCTTCCGTCGTAAAGCTTCGTTTGCAGTTGACACCCCCCTCCCCCCCTCCCCCCCCCCACCTCATAACGACGTCGCAATTGCAACTCATGACCCCTCTTTATAGTGATTTTTTTTAAATTCCATGTTATTCCTAGATTTTTCAAAGTTAGCTCCCAAAGTTTATTTACGAATGTATCCAAATCAGTATTACTATGTAGCTCATTAATATCCGCGTACTCTCTCAATTCACTGTACAACTAATAATTAGCTTTATAGGGACAAAAGACAACACTTTTATCGGACTTCCTATGCTTTCTTAATTGTATCATATAAATCTTGATACCGTAAAACGGGGTTACTTTGCACTGAGCTTAAGTAACTTTGCACCGAACGTGTAAAAGTATATTTTGTGTAAATCTACGCTCAATTTTCGTTAGATATTTGTTCTACCTTTAGAACACATAGGCAACATCGCAATACATCAGTAAGACGCGCGCGATTGTCCCTGCGGTCGTCAGCTATTCATCAGCAACGATTCGAATATCAACCTTAAAAATTTATTATTTTCTGGCTTTGCAAAATCATATAGTACAGACAGACACAGCGGTCAAAAATTGGTAAGTACACATCTAATGATATATACCATTACCGATTGCGATTTTTAGTTGTTAAAATAACGGTTTTAAACCAGGATAGCACTAACAAAATAAAACATTGTTGACATGTGCACTTAGACTTGAAATTGGGTATACTTTGCACCGCCAACTTGCAAGTGGTGCAAAGTATCCCCAGGAGTAAAAGTTAAATATAAAAATTGTTTCAACAAATGCCCAGACATTATAAAAGGAAACCGGGATCTCGCAAATATGCAGACTACACAGAAGAAGATCTGAAGGCATGTTTGTCAGCCATAAAAGATGGCATGAGCACAAGAGTTGCAGCTGAAACCTTTAAAATCCCAAGGAGAACTATATTTTATAAATTAAAAGGAGTACACGCTGGAAAACCAGGATACCCAACAATATTCTCGTAAGAAGAGGAAAGGTGCTTCGTACAATGTATTCAGAGCCTTAGTGATGCTGGTTTTCCTGTTACTGGGATGGAATTGCGGCAAATAATAAAGAGCTATTTAAATCGTCAAGGAAAAAATATTACTCGCTTTAAGGATAATACTCCAGGTATCGATTGGGTCAAATCATTTTTAAGTCGTCATAAGGACCTTACTGCAAGGATAGCCTCAAAACATTAAACGAAGTAGAGCAGCGCTCAATGCAGACCAAATGACTGAATACATTAAAAATTTAAGACAAACCATAACTGGTGTGGAGCCACATGCTATTTTTAATTATGATGAGACTAACTTAACAGATGATCCCGAAAAAAAAAGGTATTAACTAAACGTGGGGTTAAATATCCTGAACTAATTTGTAACTCTTCAAAAAGTAGCATTTCTCTTAAGATGTGTGGAAATGCAGCTGGTGAGCTACTACCTCCTTATGTGGTGTACAAATCCAAGCATTTGTGGGACACCTGGACTGAAAATGGCCCCCCTGGTACACGTTATGAAAATACTGCCTCTGGTTGGTTCGAATCACAGACATTTGCAAATTGGTTTAACACTATTCTATTGCCCAGGCTTAAAAAAATTCAGGGAAAGAAGGTCGTTTTAGGAGACAATTTGTCTTCTCATATTAATGTTGAAGTCCTGGATTTGTGTCGAAAACACGACATTCATTTTATATGTTTGTCTCCGAATAGCACCCCCGTTACACAACCGTTAGATGTTGCATTCTTTGCTCAAATGAAAAAGGCCTGGAGGGAAATTTTATCTCAATATTAGGAAACTCATGTAGGCAGTAGATCGAATGTACTTGAGAAACAGCATTTTCCAACGCTTTTACGGTCGTTAATCGAAAAAATACAAAAGAATGGCGATCAGATAATAAAGTCCGGATTTAAGAAATGTGGTATCGTTCCTTGTGATGTAACACCGCTCTTGGAGCGGTTAAAAACAACTAAGCGATCTAATGTGATAACTGATAATGATTCAACAAATAATAAATCAAGTTCGTCGGATATCGAAAACACTTTCATTCAGTATTTAGAAGATAAAAGAAAGGAAGCCACAAAGTTTGACACGTGGGAAGAAAAAGAAAATAACTGTTCCGGCAGGACAAAGTATTGCCCATTCTGAAATTACTTTACAAGATCTAACTGAAGCATCTACTTCCACACCTCATAAAGCTGTTGAGCCAGAAATCGTAGATGATTCAGAGGAGGACAATGTTTTGGACGACCACTTTCCACTAGGCAGGGATTCATCAGACGATGAAATAAATGAGGTGCAAGAGATGGAAGAAGAAAGCGAATTGAATGAAAAACTCGTCTCTGGTTCTCTTGGAAGGAATATTGCTGAAAAAGTTAAAAACTATGAATTAGATGTTGTTGAAAAAATATTGGTGAGTACGTTTTCTATGAAGATCATGTTTACCCCGGCGTAATAACAGCAATAGAAAATGATGGAGCGATGATCGATGCCATGGCAAAATCGAAAAAGTCTTGGAAATGGCCAGAAAGGCGCGACGAAATATGGTATTCGTGGGACAATGTGATTGGTGCCATAAAACCCCCCCAAAAAATTTCCAGACGAGGATTGTACATTGTTACAGAATGCGACAAATTGTGGTGGGATTAGTTTCAAACTTTGTATTTTCACTATTGTCGTTATAATAAATGTTATTAATTTAAAATATAGCAATGTTTTTTCCTTTTATGTCTCTTTTATAAATGTAGGTAGGTTTAAATTCAAAAAATTGGCCAATAAACATTTTTTTGCATTTAATTGGTGCAAAGTTTAAAACCCTGTAGGATTACTATGCACCAGCAAGCATCTTGTAGCCAAATATTATTAAAATATCGAATGGTGCAAAGTATGACTCTTCTAGGGTATACTTTGCACCACTAATAAAACTAGGTTTTTCTTTTAATTATGCAATATACCTAAAAAATAGCTAAAATAAAAGCTATATTACGACCTGTTCAATAAATGTATATAATAAAAAGTTCAGATCTTCTTTCAAGTAACTTTATATCCACACTAAGAAAAAAAAATAATAATAAATGGTGCAAAGTAACCCCGCTTTACGGTACTTATTTTGTTTTGATTTCAATGCTATTTATTTTCTTAAGTATAAATTAATAAATAGATACAATGTTCTAATAGAATAGAATATTTTGTTTCTATTTATTCTTTTAGAATTTTTTCACACAGAGTATTCAGTAAATAAGTGAACAGTTTAATATTTATTGCTTCCAGATGTTGTTCTGAAAAGAAGCGTTTGTTTAAAGACATAGGACAATGTTTTATTGTTTGTCATTCTGTATAAAACTGCTATTGTCCGTTCGCTATAACTTTTCCCATGCGTCACGATTCATTTTCAAACAAATTAAGTCAAAACATAAAGTGAAACGTACGCCGATGTGTGTAGTATATAGTATACAGTATACAAAATGTATATACACATCGACGTTCGTTTCACTTTATGTTTTGACTTAATTTGTTTGAAAATTAATCGTGACGCATGGGTAAAGTTATAGCGGACGAACAATAGCAATATTATTAAGGCTGTGAATGATAAAAACGAAATGAAAAGAATGCGATAAAAGTAATATACAAATTCTTGTTCATTTTAAAATAGGGTATATTTTTTGTATTCATGACCTTCAAACGACGTCGGATGTGCACTTATGGCGCCTTCCCCTTGTCGTATACTGTCGTAATAAGCAAAGGCCCCCCCCCTTTTCAACGACGTAGTTTATGGATGCTCCCTACTCTCTTATGTGATTTCCACATTGCATCTATCATTTTAAAAATTAATTACTCGGTCATTTGACAACGGATTTTAAAAAAATTTATATCGCTGGCTAGGTGAATGACCGTTCTTTCAATTAATAAAAAAATATACGGGGTGTTTCATTAAAAAAATCAACAATTTTTTTTTTTTCAAAAATCCGTCATTTTCTTTTTAAAAGCTATATAAGAAATATAATCCATTCAAAGAAAAGTTTTGGACTAGAAATAAACAAGCACGTGGAGCACTCTCAAATCCTGATTTGGGAGTGCTCCTCTAACATTTAACGTGTCTTGGTTTATTTATTAGCTAATCGACTATACCTGCAATTTGATATAAAAAAAACGGGCACCTACGTCATTAACGAAATTGTTTTTTTCAAAAGTCAATTATTATTAATTTAATTAAAATTATTTGCCGTCACTTTTTGACTGACAACCTGTTATCAATAATGTATTATCCTATTCTAAAAATTGTATAAAAATGTGATTTTAATTAATTAATATATCATTATGAAAGTAGTTTCATAATGATAGCAGTGGGATCTTAGACTAGATGTATACATCTGCAAAACAGGTATGCATATTTTAACCCACTTTATTAATGTCGAATTATTTAAGAATATTAAAAATAGTATTATAAAAAATAGAAAATTTTATTATTGTAATAACACTAGCAATCAAAAATATACTTAACATTTAATCCTTCTTAATCTACGCTATACATATTCCTCGTTCCCCTGGTAGGAAACCATTTGCCTTTTCCCTCTAGATCCATTGCAGGTCGTTATACCAGAGCAAACATTAATTCTCTGGCATGGTTTATTGTAGTTCTAGCTGTGTGTGTATGGCAACCAACCGCAAATTTTATCTACCGCACACGTCTCTACTTTTATTTATTATAATATCGGCGGATTAGCTGGTAAATCTCGGTTTATTTAGCCCACTAGATTTTACGCTTTAAACTACATTGTAAAATATACATAGCCCGTTTCTGTGGATTCCCGTAAATCATGGATACATTACCTGTAAAGAATAGAAACAGAAGCGGATCGGGGAGTTTTGAAGTTTTAAACTATCTTTTTTGAATGGGTATTTATTCTTGAAATTGTAATTTGGATTTTTAATGTGTTCTATTCATTCATTCATGATATCCTGGATATTAGATTGAAGGATATTGTGCCACTCATCTGCCGATCTGCCGCGCCGTCTTGAGTTCTCCGAATGATATAGGGCAGGGGTCACCAATTATATTCCCTGAGGGTCCGTTTCGAAAACCTGGGACGCTTCCAGAGTCCGGACTTAAATCCGATTTTGGTTGTCTTTTTTTCTGCAACTATAGTGCTCAACAATTTTTTGGAACATATTAAAAAAATGCATTTAAATTTTGAATTTTGGTAATAGCTTACTTTAAAAAGCTTTGTTTATTTTACAACTGCAGTTTTCGTCATCACTTCGACGAAATAAATTTTTGAAGTGAAAACTTCTTTAGGGATGTTGTGCACTTTTTGGATGGGAAAAAGTATTAAATTAGCGACCGTCAACGCTTCGACGAAATAAATATTTTAAACGAAAACTTCTTGAGGGACGATGTGCACTTTTTGGATGGGGAAAATATTAAATTAGCGACCGTCAACGCTTCGACGAAATAAATTTTTGAAGTGAAAATTTCCTTAGGGATGTTATGTATTTTTGGATGGGGAAAAATATTGAATATTGAAAATTTTTTAAAGTAGAACTTCTTTAAGGACGTTGTGCACTTTTTTGCTGGGAAAAAGTATTAAATTAGCGACCGTCATCGCGACCATCATCGCTTCGACGAAATAAATATTTAAAGTGAAAACTTCTTGAGAGACGTTGTGCGGAATGGATGCAAAAAAGCATTAAATTAGCGACCGTCATCGTTTCGACGAAATAAATTTTTGAATTGAAAATTTCTTTAGGGACGTTGTGCATTTCTTGGATGAAGAAAAGTATTGAATTTGCGACCGTCATCACTTCGCTGAAATAAATTTTTACGTGTATGTATACACAAAAATAGCATAGGGCATACGCATCGCGTGTATGATATAGATACAGAACTTCTTTTTGGATCGGGAAAAACATTAAGCTCGTAATTTATATATTATAAGAAGTTTTCACTTATGTCGGCACTCCCACGAGGCAATTTTTTGTAATTACTTCTTTACGATCAAGGGTGAAATTTTATAATTCCCTAGCGCATGCGCAGACAGACAGTATGTAGTTCGTTGCTAATCTTGCATGCATGTATCAGCGCAAATAAGTCATTAAAAGAATATATTAGTGTTTTTAGTAAATGTATTATTTATTATAATTTTTGTGTCTTTGGATTTGTCTTCCTCGGAAATAAAATATTTTATAATAATAGTAAGTATATTTACTTTAAATTTTAAAGTATTTTTGTATACTTCACTTGGTCTATTAAATTTGTCAGTATGTGTGAGAAATATTGTAACCTGTCAAAGCAAAGGGAGTATAGCTCGGTGGTAGAGCGTTCGACCGGAGATCGAGAGGTCCCCGGTTCGTATCCGTGTTATCTAACTTTTTTTTTATTTTGTACTGTTTTAATAAAAATTTTTGCAAAGTAGTAAGTAAAAATTAGTTTAATCTTTAAATAAAAATAACCTGTTGCAAGTATATTTATTTCGTTGAAATAATACAGGGTGAGTCATGAGGAATTGTACTTACTCCTACCTCGTATAGAGGCCCCTATGGGGAATAACAAATGACCATTAAAAAGTGTCTGCTCCCATTGTTTAATAATATACAGGGCGAGTTTCGCATTTTGACAGAAACTTTTATTCGTCATAATTTTTGAACGGTCACATCGATGTGTCTCTTTTTTTGGTCAATCGTTACACTATTGTCACCTAATCAACTGATTTATTTAAACTAGAAAAAAATCAGGTCCGGCTTTAAAAAAATTGGTTCGTTTGGGTCTTAGAAAAAATTTCACCCTGTATAAGCTTTTTGAAAACTCTAATATGAATTTTACAAATTAGACAAATATGCAATTAAAATAACATATTTATTTTTTTCCGCACACGATTGCTTAATTTTTTATAAAAAAATCAATTTTAATTATGAATTAAAAGTTTGGTAAAGTGAACCATATATTCAACAAAATTAACTTTTATTACCAAAATTAATTTTTTTTTAACAAATATTTAATTTATGTTACCACCAATCCACTGATTTATTCAAACCAGAAAAAAATCAGGCCCGGATTTAAAAAATAATTTCGTTTTGGTCTTAGAAAAAATTTCACTCTGTATACGCTTTTTGAAAACTCTAATATGATTTTTACAAATTGGACAAATAGGTAATTAAAATGGCATATTTATTTTTCCCCACACGATTACTTAATTTTTTATAAAAAAAAAATCAAATTTGACTATGAATAATTAAAAGCTTGGTAAAGTGAATCATAGATTAAAAAAAATAACTTTTATTACAAAAATGAATTTTTTTTTAACAAATACTTAATTTATGTTATCACCCAATCAACTGATTTATTCAAACTAGAAAAAAATCAGGCCCGGATTTAAAAAATTAGTTTGTTTGGGTCTTAGAAAAAATTTCACCTTGTATACGTTTTTTGAAAACTCTAATATGAATTTTACAAATAAGACAAATAGGCAATTAAATTGGCATATTTATTTTTTCCCACACGATTACTTATTTTTTTATTAAAAAATCAAATTTGACTATGCATAAAAAGTTTGGCAAAGTTTTTGCATAGATTTAAAAAAATTAACTTTTTTACAAAAATTAATTTACAAAAACAACGTTTTTCTTAAAATTAAAAGTTTTACCATTTTTTTTTTCTATAACACGTCTAGATCTAAAACTTCCCATAACATTTCTTTTGGACTCTATAGTTTAACATAGACGTGATCAAATTGATAAATTTTAAATTTTTCCACCTAATTTTTGCGATTTACAAGTTTGCAACTTTTACAAAAAGAAGACTGAAAGCCTACAACAATTATCAGAGTCTTCACAATGGTAAGAGGTATGTGCTGTAAAAACTTCAGAAAAAAAATATTAAAATGGAACAGAGTTATAGCGAGTTAAACCGTGAGTTCATTTTTTTTTCATTTTTAGGTTAAAATTCCGATTTTGACAAATTTGACTGTTTAATAAAAAATTAAGTAATCATGTGAGGAAAAAAATATATATGCCATTTTAATTGCCTATTAGTTTGTCTTATTTGTAAGATTCATATTAGAGTTTTCAAAAAGCGTACACAGGGTGAAATTTTTTCTAAGACCAAAACGAACTAATTTTTTAAATCCTGACCTGATTTTTCTCTAGTTTGAATAAATCAGTTGATTGGATGGTAACATAAATTACTTATTTGTGCAAAAAAAAAATTAATTTTTGTAATAAAAGTTATTTTTTTTAAATCTGTGTTTCACTTTACCAAACTTTTAATTCATAGTGAAATTTGATTTTTTTATAAAAAATTAAGTAATGGTGTGCGGGAAAAAATAAATACGCCATTTTAATTGCCTATTTGTCTAATTTGTAAAATTCATATTAGAGTTTTCAAAAAGCGTATACAGGGTGAAATTTTTTCTAAGACCCAAACGAACTAATTTTTTTAAAGCCGGACCTGATTTTTTTCTACTTTGAATAAATTAGTTGATTAGGTGGTAATAGTGTAACGATTGGCCAAAATAGGAGACACATCGATCTGACCGTTCAAAAATTATGATGAATACAAATTTCTGTCAAAATGCGAAACTCGCCCTGTATATTATTAAACAATGGGAGCAGAGACTTTTCAATGGTCATTTGTTATTCCCCATAGGAGTCTCTATATGAGGTAGGAGTATGTACAGTTCCTCATGACTCACCCTGTATAATAGAATTATAACTTCTTACGTGCGTACAAAGTACACACACATTCTTTTTTTATTAGAAAACAAGTCGCATCCACCCAAAGGTTCTGCGAAATGAAGATTCCATAGGAAGTATTCTCGTAGATTACTGTAAACAAATCAGGTACGACAAAATAATATGGACTGACATAGACTTGTATTCTGAACTTAGCATGTAGCTATATTCTGGTAGGTTTGAACTATTCCTAAGAAACGAATTCGGTGAAGTCATATTTAAGCTGATAGTTTTCAATTCATCGCAAAGTACTTTATAAAGAATAGTTGGAGATACATTTCAAAGTATAAGTCTCTCGGCTGGTGTTATTAGTCGATGTGCCTTTATATGTGATTTTATCTTGAACTTCAATTGAGCTATTATTTGATAAACGAAAACAAAAAATAATATTTTTGGGTCACAGTATGCTTCCTAAAGGGATATGGTAATCCTGTAGATGAGCTCCATCGATTGCGCCGAAAATTATAGCCTGATTTTTTTTGGAAATTGTTGCAGGGTTACATCTGTGGAATATGACGTATCGGTGATATATTTTCTTTAAATAGGGATAAAAAACGGCTCGTTATTTGACTCCATAGTTACCTTGGACAGTGGACGCGAAATTCTCGGTGCTGGCTTGCCCAGTTCATGATAACCACGGCATGTAAACCTCCAGACTCCTCGTATCCATTCAAAATGTTAGGGTTATTTAAAATTTTTAATCAAAAGTAATTTGATTTGCGACTTAATAATTATTATACACAGATGACTTACAGTTAACAGCTAATTATGGCACTATAAATTAACTAAATACTCTTCATAAATCCCACCTTTAACGAATTTTGAGTCATAGTATTTAATTTGAGAATAAGACGAAGGTAGTGAAATGCAGCGATTTTAGACTTATCAGTATGATGAGTCACACACTTAAAATACTTTTATTACGTATTATACAAAACCGATTATTCCTTCTGTGCGAAACTATAATGGGTAATAATCAGCAATTTGGATTTAGAAATGGTCTAGGAACTAGAGAGCACTATTTTGTATGCGCGTCCTATTACAAAAAATTTGTGAATTCCGAAAGAACGGTTATGTTTGTTTCATCGACTTCGAGAAGGCATTCGACCGAGTACAACATGATACACTTTTCGATTGCCTCTGCAGGTAGCAGGACTTGACCACTACGATATAAGACTGCTGAAATACTTATATTACAATCAAGTAGCCTCTATCCAAATTGGAGACAGTCGTACTGAAAAACTGCCGATAAAACGTGGAGTACGACAAGGTTGTGTTTTATCACCCACCCTTTTTAATCTGTACTCTGAAGAAATCTTTAGGAAGGCTTTGGATGACAGACAAGAGGGAGTAAGGCTAGGCGGAGAAGTAATCAACAATATTAGATACGCTGACGATACAGCCATTCTTGCTGAAAATTTACAAGATCTTCAGACACTACTAAATCTAGTCAGTGAAGCAAGTTATCGGAGAGGCCTTAGAATCAAAATTTCAAAAACAAAGTGGATGGCAGTTGGAAAGATTAATATAGATCAAGGTCAGCTTTCTCATGATGGAGAGGAGTTAGAACGGGTAAATCATTTCAAGTACCTTGGCAGCTAGTTAAATGTAAATCGTGACTCTGATGAAGAGATAATAACTCGAAATATCACGAAAGGCTTTTATGACCTGGAAACCAGTTTTATGCAACAGAAACCTGTCGATGAATATTGGAAAGAAGGTGCTGAAATGTTATGTGTGGTCTATCCTATTGTATGGTTGTGAGACATGGACGTTAAAAAATACAATGCTAAACAAAATAGAAGCATTCGAATTGTGGTGTTATCGACGAATCCTAAAGATATCGTGGGTTTCGCACACTTCCAATGAAGATGTTCTTCAAATGCTGAATTCAGAACGTCTGCTCATAAGCATCATAAAGAGGAGAAAAACAGAATACTTCGGCCATATAATTAGAGGACCTAAATACCATCTGCTTCGCCTGATAATAAAAGGAAAAGTGGAGGGAAAGAGATGGATTGGTCGAAAGAATCTTTCATGGCTGCGTAATATTAGACAATGGTGTGGCTGCACAGTAGAAGAATTATTTCGCGCAGCAGCCGATAGAGAGAGATTTCAAGAAATTGTAAACATGATGAACAACGTCTGAATACAGACACGGCACCTAAAGAAGAAGAGAAGTGAAAGACAGTTAGATTTAATTTCGTTTCAGAGACCACCACCATCTTTTTACGTACGTTTTGGATTCATTAAATCAGCCCGTAGTGTGTCTCTGGAATAAAACCAAATCTAACTGTAAATTTTAATGATTGGTGATTATTTTAAATATTCTGCAAAAAATATAACTAACAGATGGTTGTATCACTCATGCCATTCCTCAAAATTACTGAACTTTTTTCAATAACTTCTCATCAACAAATTCACATGACAATAATATGGATTCTGGATGCAGTTTAAAAAATAAATTTTAGTTTCTTTGTGTAATTTTGTATAATTATTAATAAAATACTTGTATTAAATAAATTCATATTTAAGTATTCAGTTCTTTACTATATACAAAGAAGTAAGTCGAAACATTATTTGTATTATCTCACCATATTAAAAGCTGATTTATAAAGCAGTAACACGAAAAAATAATAGATACCTAAAAAAGAGGTATGTCAAAAAAAAATTTAGATCAAAAGTAAAGTACATTTATAGTTCGGAATATTTCAATTAGAAGGATATAATAACATACTGAAACATAATTTTTAATTCTAAATAACTTTTCATAATAACAATTTTCGATATTGTGAAAAATAAACGTATTTTACTCTTGAGCGAAATTCATATTTTTTGACATACCTCGTATAAATTGATAAAATTTAACATAGTATGGTTGGATTTTAGGTTTTAGACCATGCAGAACTTTTTATTAAGAATCACTTTTTTCGTAAAATTAATAATAAAAGAGTTATCTGAATTGAAACAACTGAAAATAATGTTAGCCATAATTTTTCAAAAAAAAAAAAAATTCAATTAGAGGCATGTAATTGCATACTAGGATATAGGTTTTAATTCCAAACAGCTTTTCATAATAGCAATTTTCAATATTGTGAAAAATAAAGCAACTTTACTCTTGAGTAAAATTCAAACTTTTTGACATACCTCGTATAGTATTCAATAAATTTGGTATTTGATGGGTAAATCTTAGGTTTTGAACCATGCAGAGCTTTTTATGAAGAATAACTTTTTTTCGTAAAATTAATAATAAAAAAGTTTTTCATGTGGATACAACTTACAGGGACATAATATACAGGGTGTCCCGAAAAGATTGGTCATAAATTATACCACAGATTCTGTGGTCAAAATAGGTTGATTGAACCTCACTTACCTATATACAATTATGCACACAAAAAAAGTTACAGCCCTTTGAATTTACAAAATGAGAATCGATTTTTCTTCATCTGTCGAAAACTCTTAGAGATTTTTTATTGAAAATGGACATGTGGCATTCTTAAGGCAGCAACATCTTAAAAAAAAATTCAAGTGAAATTTGTGCACCCCATACAGAATTTATGGGGGTTTTGTTCCTTTAAACCCCCCCAAACTTTTGTGTACGTTCCAATTAAATTATTATTGTGGCACCATTAGTTAAACACAATGTTTTTAAAACTTTTTGCCTTTTAGTACTTTTTCGATAAGCCAGTGTTTATGGACATATTTTGAATATTTGTAGAATCCACCACATATTTGTATATGGTTAAGTAAGGTTATAGAGACCTGTTAATAATCTGAATATTTATTGATAATTTACATTTTTATCTGTATTTTGAAAAAAAAAAGCCACATCTCGATAAAAGGTGACTTGTCAAAAAAAGACTAAGAGGCAAAAAAGTTTTAAAAACACTGTGTTTAACTAACGGTACCACAATAATTGTTTAATTTGAACGTACACAAACATTTAGGGGGTTTAAAGGAACAAAGCCCCCATAAAATTGTTATGTAAATATATTAAAAAAGAAGCCGCATCTCGATAAAATCTGGCTTATCGAAAAAATACTAAGAGGCAAAAAAGTTTTAAAAACGTCGTGTTTAACTAACAGTACCACAATAATGAATTAACTGGAACGTACACAAAAGTTTGGCGGGATTTAAGGGAACAAAACCCCCATAAAATTTTTATGGGGTGTACAAACTTCACTATAATTTCGTTGTAAGATGTTCTTGCCATAAAAATGATACATGTCCATTTTCAATAAAAAATCTCTAATAGTTTTCGATATATTGAAAAAAATCGATTTTCATTTTGTAACTTCAAAGGGCTATAACTTTTTTTATGAGCACATTTGTACTAAGGTAAGTTAGGTTCAACCGAACTATTTTTGACCCCAGAATGGGTGGTATAATTTATGGCCAATCTTTTCGGGACACCCTGTATAATGAGCGCTGTATTGCACTTAAGGATGTATTTAAGTAGCTCCAGTAGGTTTTCCATAATCTCCTGGTGAATATGTATGCTTCTGTTTTTATATATGTGCAAACTTTGATGTGCGTTTTTGACATTGTGCGTCAGGTATACCAATGTGAGGTGAAATCCATATAAAGGTAATTTTAGTGTCTAATGTAATGAAAGAATATTTTTCTACGACCGTTTAATAATACACTCATTATTCGCTATTTTTGAATAGAGAATAACACCATTATTTTACCCGTGAGTAATAGTTCATTACTCACGGGCTGAGAAGATATTCGCGGGTCATTACTCACGGGTTGAAGTTAGATTCAAGTGGAGCATGGCACTTTTAATATACCTATTAGCAAATAAAATTACTTAAACTTGTTTATTTAATAAAATAATCATTGTAATTTATATGAAAAATTAAATTTGAAAAATGTTTAAAGGATTTTTAACTTTAACAATGGGTTAGTATATTTTTACGTTTAAATTTCAACATTTGACATTTTAAGATTGACGTTATTAAAAAGTAAACAATAAACAATCGGTGTTAATTTCGTAAAAGGACTTACGGATATGAAATTCATATCAATCATAATTCAATCAATCATATCATAATTCTGTTTTACTTACTGTTGACTGAACAATAGATTTTAATGAGAGCACACAGAGGCGGCTTTACCTATTGTGCAGGGTGTGCGGTGCACACGGGCGCCGGGATGTTAGGGGCGCCGAGCACCAAAGAGCGGGTCCTTTACTTTGTTTCAACATAAAATATGAATTTTTTTTAAATAGGAGGCGGAAGATGAATCAGTAACTGACGCGAAAATACATTTTAAATTAAACTTTTACTATTACCTATTAGATACCGCAACTACTAAATTTGACGAACGCTTCGAACTTTTAAAGCAAAATAATGACACTTTTTCGTTCCTTCAAAAATTAAAACACTGGAAGGATAAAACACTGCAGTAAGCGGAGCCCCGCATACTGCAGACTTTTTATCGGCCGATAGTTTAGTTGGGATGGGCTGTTAGTGCGCATACACAGCCAATTAAACAGTCGGGTAGGTGAAGAGGGCGCACGCTATCAACAGCCGACCGACTATTCTCGAATGATTTAGTACTAAAGTTCTTATTTGGCTGTTGAAGTTAGTAGTCGCACAATGAAAAAATTATCCAGAAATGTTATTATCGCTCTCATATAATGGAGGAGTAAATCCAAGAAGAGATTCCGAGAGTATTGAATGCATCCAATTTACAGTGAAAAAAATAAGACAACGCGACGGTTAAAAGTAACAGACGTGATCCAGAAGATTGTCATGTTAAAATGGAACTGGCAGGACGTAGGAAGAATGGATAACAACCGTTGGACGAAGCAAATTCTTAAATGGCGATCAACGACTAGCAAAATAAGTAGAGGCAGACCTCAAAAAAGATGGACTGATAACATCAAGTGAATGACTGGTCCCGAATGGATGCAAAAAACAACAAACTAAAATGAATGGATACACCTAAGGAAGGCTTTCTTCTGGCGATGGATGGAATAGCTGTTGATGATGCTGATGATAAATTCTCAGTGACAGATTATTAAGTGGAAAATTCTACACAAATGTATTCTAAATTACTTGATTACCCAAAAAAGTTTTTCGCCTTTTATCGGATGATCTTAGTCACCTTCAATGAACTAGTAATGCTAATTGGGCCATGCAGGTTTCTACAATTAACGAGCACGAGCAAAATGTTAAAAAAATATTCGCACGGCACAAGTATTGGATACCAAAACTAGGAGAGAATTGAACTATCGACCGATAAACAATCGTCGTGTGTGCTCAAGTCCTAGTTAGCTCACACTGATTAAACTGTCTGTCGATATTTGGCCAAAAAATTAGTTTGAAGGCAAACTGACTGCCGATAAAAAGTCTGCAGTCTGCGGGGGATCTTTTGGGTAGGTTGTTCTGACGCAGTGAATACCTATTGGCTCCCGACATCATTTAATATTGGACTATTTACATCTGGATTATAATAATGTTGCAATTAAGTTTTTGATGCACAATCTGGTTCAAGAAGAAATACCTTTCCCACAAAATAATGCTTCTCTTTTATATTTGTCTCGTAGAAATTCTAAAATTAAACAAATCATCTGGGAGTTTTTAAAAAGGACTAAGAGGAAAATTTAACTTGCACTGAATGAGTCCGGTTGAATGTGTTTAGCAATAATTATTGTTTTTTTATGTTTATCCTTATTATGTAATATTGTCTCCCTGTGAAAGTTCATTAAGTAGATTTTGCAGGGAGGTAATAAGAATACAATTTTATAAAAGTTTATATTGAAAAAATAAAAAAAAAAATATACAAAAAAATATGTATACAAAACAAAATGTATAAAAAAAATTAAATCTTATTAAAAAAAAATTAAATAAATAAAAAAAAAGTATAATAAATTATAAAAAAATAAAAAAGAGAAAAAACAAAAAAAATTTAAAACACAAAGAGGGTGTAAACCTCGGCGGGGTTGATCCGGGTTGAAGCCTTATCGCTGTGTAAAAAAACATATATTTATTAGCATTTAGTATTAGTATTTAGTATTAGCATGTAGTTTTTTTTGTCGATTTAATTATTTGTAAATTAATTTAAGTTGGTTAGGGCCATGAATGAGGAGTATACGTACTGGTCAATTAAATGTTTCCACTTCTACATATGTATGTATGTATGTGCGTGCATAAGTATTATATGTGCGCACATGTACCTAATGTATTATGTAATGCAATGTATTATATTTGGAATATTGTAGCAAAGAGTAATTTATTATCTATCGTGGCTGAATGGATCAAGTAATCCAAAGCCAATAAGGAAGAAAAAAAAATACATCTGGATTTTTGTTTACAATTTAAGTGTACCTAATACCCTCTAATACCCTATGTACTAGTACTAAGAATAGGTAGGTGCCTATTCGACTATTCCATTTTGACTGCGCCTCTACCAAAGGGCGCCAGAGCATCGACTGCACACGGGCGCTACATTGGCTAGAGCCGCCTCTGAGAGCACACGTTCTTTTTCATGTAATTGCCTTAAAATATGTCTTATTTTTAAAAGCCACCGCCATTCCATGACATAATGACAACTGTTTGATTGTTTCATAAGCTCAACGAGGGTAATTCTAACAGTGTTGCCATAGTTATATAAAATATATTTTCTTATGAAAAATAAAATCTTTCGTTTTAAATAATATTAGTAGTTGATAATTATATTTTTATACTAATCCAAATAAAAAAGGTCGTAGAAAAAGTATAGTATTCTACTTGCATGTAATGGCTATTATCACTCTCATGAATTACGACACTCGCCAACGGCTCGTGAGGCAAACTTATTAAAATCATCAAAAATTATAATCAATTAAAAATTGCTCGTGTCAAAAACTATCGTGAGTAATAGCCATCATTACATGCTCGTTGAATAATATACTATTTGATCATTTAAATCTGACAAGAAAACACCGAAAGTTTTTGTTTTTAAAAATGAATAACCATTTTTAATTTCGTTGCAAAACGAAAACACAACCGAAACACATTTTAGTCCAATTAGAGAGCGCAGCAAGCACCTCTACCGGTTTCGAAACTTATTAGTCTCTCATCAGGAGGCACATATGCGGCTCTCTCCGATTCAACCAAAACAAACCCCAGCGTTTGGTTGAATCCCCAGCGTTTGGTTGAACAAAATCCCAGTTTTGGTTGAATCGGAGAGAGCAGCATATGTGCCTCCTGATGAGAGACTAATAAGTTTCGAAACCGGTAGAGGTGCTTGCTGCGCTCTCTGATTGGACTAGAATGTAGTTCGGCTGTGTTTTCGTTTTGCAACGAAATTGAAAATGGTTATTCATTTTTGATTTACATTTACTCTGATTGGAGTATGAAGGGAACCATTCTCGTTGGAACTTTACCGCGCTTAACAGATGGGACGTGAATTGTAAATTGTAGAATTCCCTCATCTTCCTTAGTCTCAGCATCCGTATGGCTTGCAAATTGTAGAAGCCTCGGAGGTGTAACCAGAGAAGGTTCCCATTGTTTTCATTCTGGTGGGGTGTAGAATAGCATTATGTTGTTTTATATGCCATTAGAGTGAAAACTTAGTTTTTTGTTTTTACTTCACAATATTTACCTATTATAAGTTCCTGTCACTACAGCTGTTTCTGCAGGATGCCTTTCTCAAGTGATCTATTTTATTATGGGTCCGCACTGTAAAGCCTCTACTTGAATATATAAAGAAAATGGGAGCTGTTTGTCTCAAGTTGGCCATTTAGAATTATGTATCTGTATTCTTTAATTTATTAATTTTCATAGTTTTTAATAAAGATAGCTTAAGACCTTTATTTTGAATATGAAGAATTTGATACTGTTCGGTAAAAAAATCTGATTTTACGTAGAATCTACATAAAATTTTAAGAAAAAAAAATCTGTTTCTCTGTTAGTGAAAGCTCGTTTTTTGTATTCTGCTATGCGTTTGTCAAAGGTTCCGTCAGTTTGACCAATGTAAGTTTTTGGACAGTCACCACATGTCAGTTTGTATACACCATTCAGTAATTGCTTTTTAATTTGCCTCTTATTATTCCTAATTTATTCGCTTAAGTTGTTGTTAGTTCTGAAAGCTGGTGTTATTATTATTCAGAACTAACAACAACTTGGGCAAACACATTCAGAACATTAAGAGCTAAAAGAAAAAGTAATTACAGTGTGGTAGATACACACTTATATGTGGTGACTTTCCAAAAATTTACATCGGCCAAACTCGCCAACAGTCAAAACCTTTGACAAACGCATAGCAGAGCAAAAAAAGCTTTCAATAATAAAAAAAAGATTCTACGTACGCACTTCACCTTCTAGATCATAATCACTCATTCAACGAACCAAATTAAATTCTTTATATTCAAATTAAAGGCCTTAAGCTATCTTTATTAGAATCTACGCAAATTAATACATTAAAAAATACAGATAATTCTGAATGACCAACTTGAGAGAGACCATATGTATTAACACTAGAAGCACCAACATTTTTGCATACCTAGAAGCACCGGAGCGGTCAAGATGACGGGTATTAGAATTTTCTATCGCCAGTCGTTTTCGTATCGTTTTTTAATTGAAAAAAAAAACCTATATTGAGCTAATACCTACTAACAAATGACATTTAGTTAATTTAAATAAATTATTTAATTATTTAAGCACAATTTATGTAGTAACAAAATGTTTTAATTTTGCTTGTACAAAACATACATACAAATTTTTTACATAGGTATATGACTTTCACATGTTTTATTTTAGTTTTAGTTCCCAGTTTTCCACTTCTTCTTCTTCTTCAGGTGCTATCTCTGCTACGGAGGTTGGCAATCATCATAGCTATTTTAATTTTTGAGTCAGTAGCTCTGGATAGTTGTTTTGAGCTGCATCCAAACCTCAGCCATGAAATTCGTCTTCTTCCGATGCTTCCTCTGCTCTCTACCCCTCCTTGCATTATGAGTCATAGGATGCTATATTTCTCGCTCCGCATCACATGTCCGAGATATTGTAGCTTTTGTCACTGCCTACGTTTATTATTTGATTGAGGTGTTGTATCTCTGATTTGTTTCCGTTGATATTGTCCTGCCCTTAGTCAGATAATCTTGTCGCAATTCTTCTGCTAACTGAAGTAGGAAAGTTTGCCCAGATATTTGACAACCAGTAACTTCCTTATACAGAATCCAAGCATTTATTCCTACCATATCTAAGATATTAAAAAACTGCAACGACCATCTTCTTGAAGCTGATTTGGTTGAGCACTGTATGGCCATCTGATGTACAAGCAACGTCTACTCCGTATTTTGTATGGTTGTAGTAGGTAATGGTTTTAGGTTTCTCATTTTTGTGTATGCCTATTTCAATATTGTTTGAGTATAGAGAATTCAGCACTAGAACATTTTTGATCATTTTTCTCTGGTACACCTGGTTTCCCTAGTTAGTTCAAGTCTTCGTGTATGAAAATTTTTGATTTGTATAATTCCATCTTTTCGTTTTGACGGAGGAATATCCTTTCTTGCTCGGTTTATTGTTCCAGTACTGCTGGTAGCCTTCTTTCGTAATACTTTTTATGTTTGATGACATTTCTTCCCTTATTCATAAATGGGCCCATTAGACGGTTAATTACATGTTCCCCTAGAAGTTGATTGTCTAGTCGTTGTTCATCTTTCCGTAGGTAAAGAAATCCGTGCAATAAATATTTGGACTCGACATTAGCTGTAAGCCAGAATTTTATTCCAAACTTATCGGGTTTATACGCCATGTACTGGGTGAAGTGACATCTTGCCTTTGTGGGAAAAAGCTGTTCGTCGATAGATATATTTTAGCCAGTTGTAGGTGTAGCAAGATATACAATTATCTATAAATAAGTACCATATTGCCGACGCAAGTGCAAATTTATCTGTTGATCATCGCTCAGATCTGGTACTTCTCCTCCGTAATAAGGACCGCATTTTTTCTGGGTAGACATCAATATATTTAACAAGTAATTACACTAAGTACCTACCTGCCAAACAAAACTTGTAATTCTTAAATAGATGTAGCAAAGTCCTAAATTTTTAAGTTTCTAGAATAACTATGAATAAGTAGTAATACAGAGGGTCAAAAATAGAAAGCAGTCAAAATGACCGCCCTGGTGCTTCTAGGTATATATTAACACATCTCAAAAAGTAATTACACTAAGTACCTGTAAAGAAGGAATTATAATCCTCAAGTAGATCTAGGAAAAGTCCTAAATTATCAACTTTCTAAAACAACTAGGGATAAGTAATACAGAGGGTCAAAAATAGAAAGCAGTCAAAATGACCGCTCTGGTGCTTCTAGTGTTAAAGTCAGAATTTGGTATTATATTTGAGAGTAAACTAAATGTAAGCATAAATACTTACGATGTCGGGATAATATCACGAGGTTTCTTCCTGGTTTTCCCTCGTGATTTACTATGGAATCTCTAGCGCGAGAATTTTACTGCCACCGTTGCATTTGGTTGTTTTTTCAAAGACAGATCACATGCTATGAATTTGGTGGCGGATATTCTTGAGATGGGTTGATTTTATGTAATCAAATGAACTATATTTTAGTAAAGTCGTCCCAGGAACGCAATTCATCAATATTGGCAATATTATTTTAAAGTCTTCTACTTTAAAATTTAAAATACATGTATGAATTGCCGATATGATTCAGACTAAATAAATTATGAAAAGAATTTTTTACTAAGCAACAACATTTTTGTTTAATTTAGTATTATTTTGTATTTTGACAACGACACCTGACTTGGGCGTCGAAACGTTAATAAAATCATTTTTTTGGTTAAATTGTGGCTTATTTCCCATTGAAAATAGTTGATTATAAAAATGCCACAAGGAAATAGCTTCAGAACAACATTGAGAAAGACAGCTCCCCGCTCCTCAACCTATTTATTTAGAGACTAAAGTTTAGACGCATAGTAAAAATATGTACTTATATGCATCACTTGAGAAAGGCACTCTGCCGAAACCGTTGTAGTGATATTAATCCATATTAATTTTTTGGAAATATTGAAAAAAAAGTTTTCACTATTTTTTTGTTACATCAAATTAATTTCCATTAAGTAACGGTCGAATCCATGAATTTGGTATGTTATTTATGCTTAACAGTCTGTTTCTTTCGTTTTGTAAGGATGTTTTGGAAAACATATATTATAGAGGACGTATATCTCAAACTTCCTATCAAGAAATTGTAGTGGTTCTTGGAGTCCGTGTCTGAGAAATAGGCGCATTTAAGGCTCATTCATCGACCGCACCGCCCTCGTTGTTCTCCTTGCATCCACCACTAAATATCCCGCCCGTAGACCGGAAGGAAGGCAGCGGGCTGCCGCCAACCCTCAATGAATACCTACCACAGGTGATGCTAAAACTAATTTCCGTTTCGAGAGCTTAGGCCAAAATTTATTTTTATTGGTATGCGAAACTATAAATTGCCCGGTATCGCATGTAGGTGTATATATTACGAATTTTGAGAAATACACAAAACGCTGCTCTAATCTGAGAAAGAGTCATTAAACACACAGGCGTGGTAACATAAACTCTGATAATGTTTCACATAAAGTTTTTTTAATGAAATAGAGAAGCAATTTACAATAAATAAAAGGGTATAAAAGTAAGCAATTATACTAGAAGTTAAAAAAATGTAAAAAAGCAATTAATGTGACAAATATAATTTTATTTATTTACATGAAATACCTCAACATAGGCCTGGATCCCGCATACCAAAAAAAAGTAGCTGAAAATTTGTTAATAGCTTAACGGTGTCTAGTCGGGCAAACTTTGATGTACGGGAATACTGGAATAGGAGAAGTTTTAATTATGGAACAGGTTACAGGTTTCAAATGTTAGACTACGAAAACATCCCATGTAATTTGTCGGACACAACTTCCAATTGATTTGTTACCCTTTTAGTAAACTCTCATGCAAAATCAGACTGCTGTTAACCACCAATAGAATGCCTGTGATTTGACATGTTCTACATGTCAGACTTATTAAAATGCCTAACATATTTGTCGAACAAACATTTGTTAATGTATTATATAAAGTTTGCTAATGAATAAACTTAAAAACAACCTGCTAGTTTTTACTATCATAAACTTGTCACAATTAAAATCACGTTCCACAATTAAAATGCTTAAACTGGGACGTTTTCGTAGTCTGACATTCGAAACCTGTAACCTGTTCCACAATTAAAACTTACCCTGTTCCCGTATACCAAAGTTTTTCCGACTAGACACCGTTAAGCTATGCTTTTTCTCATGACCATCTTTCAGTGCGTCTCAGTTTTTTGATTTCGTTCTAACGCATTAAATTGTATATGACAGAAAAAAACGCACGTCGGTGATTACATTTCATCGGTGACATTTTATAAGATTTATTCTAGTTGTCTATAGATATCGAAAAAAAAAAATGATTTACGAATTATATAATATATCTACGAATATAATCTGTACAATTTATAAGACTATACAAATCAAAGAAAATACCATTTTATACATGCAATAAACACAATTGATTTGATTTTATGCCAAATTGCAAATAAAATGTGACAACTGTCAGATTTAACTAAAATGTCATGTCACTAAAATGTATATTATCACGGACTTACCTTTTTTTCTATCATTTGTGACGCACTGAAAAATGCTCATGAAAAGAAGCATATTAACAAATTTTTAGCTTGCTACTAATCAACTTTTTTTGGTACGCGGGGTCAAGACCTACTAATTTATTTACATAAAGTACCTTGACCACTACGGCCGTTGGAATGGGAAAAATAACTTTAGCTATATTCAAATAACGACAACAAATGGTAGTTATACAGGGCGATTGATTAGTGGGCTAAAGCTCAATAAATCCGCTATTTATAGTAATAGATAGCAATAAAAGTTAATAACAAAAATTTTAGCCACATTTGAGCTTCACATTACAAAATTAGTTAGAATGTTACACAGTGGCAGACCAAACTTAGGCAGACCAAATTAATTTGATTTAAGATGGTAATTAGGGGGTGACTTGCCCGAGTTTTTTTGACCAAAAAAAAAGAGATCAACTTTATTTTCAGCGTAACTTGCTTACTTTTGATGCTATAAATTTTTTAAAAAACAGATATACATATTTTTATAAACACTTTAAAAAAGTTGTAATGATTTTTCTCCAAAAAGTGCATAATTTTTTGGTTATTTCACGTTGAAATAATTTACATTGAAAATTGACGGATATGAAGCTATTTTTCATTAGCTAGAACTTTGTTTCTATTGGGTCTAGAGAGTTTGTGCATACATTATTTTTTTCAACATTTAATTTTCTATATTTTTTTTGAAAATATTTCTTTCAATAAAACACTTGCTGTTTAAGTTATTTGTCAAAAACCGTCTAAAAACGTGTTTTTTTTATGGAAAATTGAAGATATTTACTCGAAAATAACTCGAAAAGTATTAACTTGGTAAAAAGATGCACTAGAACAAAAGGTGCTTAGAATTAAACGTTTTATCCATTTCCGTACTTATTTTGAACATATATTTTTTCATCCCCTATAAGGGGTGAAACACTCCCAGGACAGAAACATACAGAGGCCCAATATCATTTTTATTCCTTGACATGTCATCTATGTGTTTGTCAAATTCCATGTCAATCCAAGCGGTGCTTTAAAAATTTAAAGCCAAAACCGTGATTCAACATATTTAAAGTTGCTAACCGTTGCTAAGGGCAACCGACACAATAAATCACATTCGCAACGAAAGATAAATCTCCACTACACTTTCTTCTTCTTGCAGTACTGTCTCCTATCGGAGGTTGCTACCATCACAGCAATCTTAACTTTGTTGGCTGTAGCTCTGAACAACTGTATTGGACTGCACCCATACCACTTCCTTAAATTTCGCAATCAGGAAATCCTCCTACGTCCCACATTTATCTTTCCCGAGATTTTTCCTTGGATTATGAGTCTTAGCAGAGAGTACTTTTCTCCTCTCATTATGTGGCCTAGATATTCCAGTTTTTTCGTTTGTTTGGTTTTTATGACTTCGCATTCCTTCCCCATCTTCAGCAAAACATCTTGATTACTACACTTTAAAAATCATTTTAATTAAACGTAATTTAAGGTTTAAATAATTTTAAATAAATAAATAATTAAAGTCTGTCTTTAGTCAATGACTGTGAAATAATTTCATAATTGTTATAAATAAAGTCACTACGATTTAAGAAAACAAAGCAAATATCTCGGCTTCAGTTGTCCGTAGAAAATTTTGATTTTGTTTTGAATCTTTATTTTGTCTTTAGAAACAATAACCTGCAAGTTAGAAACTCATAGGATGTACAGGGGCGGCTTCAGTTCTAAATGTTTATAGCGAAAGTTGCCCCCTTATTTTCAAACCAGAAATGAGAGGTAGAAAATGCTGTACGCATTTATTTACCTCAGAATATGAAAATATATGTCTTTAGAATGAGAGTGGATCTTGGATTAACTCTCTACGATTTTTTTTTTTTGAAAAATTTATAGCCTTCGACATTTATTTGACCCCTTGGGATAAAAAAATTATAATGTCTAAGCAACAAGTTCACCAATCGGCTATACAATTTTTTTATGTTTGGTTTTGAAATATCTTCATTTTAAAGCCTTAAAAAATACAAAAAAGTTATTTTTACAATAAATAATGCATTTTGGATCTTTCGCAGGCTGTTTTGCAATAACCTATTAACGAAACTAAACTTGCCATAGCTCAAATTTAGGTTATTTAATTTACTACAATTTTCTGTTTAAAAGTTTTTCTCTAAAATAAATATAAATAAATGAAAAACGTCATAAATTAAAAACCACACAAATTTTTTGGTTACATTTTAGTAGAAGTTATTCCTGCCCTCGTCCTTTACAACACCTGGTAGGTTTTAAAAAATCCTGAATTATATCCTGAAATCGACCTATTTTTCACCCACAGCTTGGACTAATATACAGGGTGTCCCAAAAAGTTTGGTCATAAATTATACCACACATTCTGGGGTCAAAAATAGTTCGATTGGACCTAACTTACCTTTGTACAAATGTGCTCATAAAAAAAGTTTCAGCCCTTTGAAGTTACATAATGAAAATAGATTTTTTCAATATATCGAAAACTATTAGAGATTTTTTATTTAAAATGGACATGGGGCATTCTTATGGCAGGAACAGCTTAAAACAAAATTATAGTGAAATTTGTCCACCCCATAAAAAATAAAAATTTTATGGGGGTTTTGTTCCCTTAAACCCCCCCAAACTTTTGTGTACGTTCCAATTAATTCATTATTGTGGTACCATTAGTTAAACACAACGTTTCTTAAACTTTTTTGCCTCTTGGTATTTTTTACATAAGCCAGTTTTTATCGGGATGCGGCTTCTTTTTTAATATGTTTACATAAAAAGTTTATGGGATTTTGTTCCTTTAAACCACACTAATGTTTGTGTACGTTCCAATTAAACTATCATTGTGGTACCATTAGCTAAACACAGCGTTTTTAAAACTTTTTTGCCTCTTAGTCTTTTTGTTTGATAAGTCACCTTTTATCGAGATGTGGCTTCTTTTTCAAAATATACCTAATAATGGAAAATATAAATAAATTTTCAGATTATTAACAGCTCTCTATAATCGTACTTAACCATATAAAAATATGTGGTGAATTCGAGAGCTATTCAAAATATCTCGATAAAGACTGGCTTATCGAAAAAGTACTAAGAGACAAAAAAGTTTTAAAAACATTGTGGTTACCTAATAGTGCAACAATAATAATTTAATTGGAACGTACACAAAAGTTTGGGGGGGTTTAAAGGAACAAAACCCTTATAAAATTTTTATGGGGTGCACAAATTTCACTTTATTTTTTTTTAAGATGCTGCTACTATAATAATGCCACATGTCCATTGTCATTAAAAAATCTCTAAGAGTTTTCGATATATGAAAAATCAATTTTCAGTTTGTAACTTCAAAGGGCTGTAACTTTTTTTGTGTGCACTATTGTATATAGGTAAATGCAGTTCAATCAATCTATTTTTGACCCCAGAATCTGTGGTATAAATTATGACCAATCTTTTCGGGACACCCTGTAAAATTTATAATTTCCAATGCAAATATTTACCCAACTTAGACTTACTTTAAAATGCGTAGTTTAACAGAAAAACATGCTCATAAGAATATGGGTCATTCAACGAATATACCTACGACTTGGATTATCTCGACAACGAGTGTTTTACTATGCAAAATAAATATATGAAAAACGAAAGTAAATTGAAACTTACATTGTTATTTATTGGAATAATTATTATTAGAGCCATTTACTTTCGTACTTCTTACGTTGCGTGAAGGTTTGATAGTTATTCCCAGTTTTATTTGATTAATAAAATTGATTAGTTATTAAGAAAATTTAATAATAATTACATTTGATGAAGTATTAGTAGAGATAAAATACAAATCAAAACGTGATTTATAAAAAGATAATGCATACAAGTGTTTTTGTTTAATCTGTTATATTGTTATCAGTATAGTGGGTTACACGGGATAGGTATGAACTTTTCAATGAGGGTTACTGTATTAATTGCTTGTATTGTGCTGATTGCTAATCAGTGTGAGTCAGCAGGTGAGTGACAGGAGCTAATTTATTTGGATTACTTTCTTTCTACAGGAATAATTTTTCTTATCTTGAACATCATCAATTAATGCATAGATCTAAGTGTAGTTCCAACTGATCTAAGAAATAACTTTAAATTATTTGGTTTTTTACAAAGTTCTGTATTGAATACCTAGTAATACAAAAATTAATTCTTCTTTGAGAAAGAACAAAAATAAGTATAATATATTAATATGTTAATATCTTTTATACATTATCTTAAAACAAAATTTCCTAGTTTTATCAGGTTGTTCCGATATAGGTTCGTACTTTGAATATTTTGTGTGAACGACTAAAGGTGGGAAACTATTGTAAGTGGTCATGTTTTCTAAATTTATACCGATATTTTCCCACCTCTACCCACCGATATTTTTCCATCTTTTGCGTTTTCTTTTCTGGTTATTAGCGCGCTCATGACTCTATAATCATACGGTTGAACTCTATACCTATATATTTTTTCAAAAAACCTTTTTACCACATAGTGGCGTAAGGCGACAATAGATTACATTATGTTACGACATTATAATACAATACAGAAACAACTTAATCTTAAATTTAACTAATATATTGTTGTGATCTGCTTTCTGTAACTTTTATATTAATTATAATTTACTTGAACAATTATTTAATTAACGCAAATCATACATAAAAATTAAGAAAGAATCTCAGGGTGCCTTTTTATAATATAAAAAAATGTCTAAATTATCTTATGTTATACTTATCTTCTCTCGTGGTTTCAGTATCTCTTAGTTGATCCTTATCGGGATAAAATAGGAAAAGGAAATAAATAGAAAAATCATAAATAAAAACATACAATTACCTTTATTATCAAAAGCAATATTCTGTAAATTTATCAATTAAATTCTGTGGGCATAACTGTCCAAAAGTAACTTTTACCATATAAATTAATCTAATTCAAACAAATATTTATCGCTTTGTTCTTGATACCATTAATAAACCCAGCTAAACAAACAAATTTGGTATTCGCAAAATTATATTACTTCCTATTAAATTATTTTTGAAATGTTGGAATCTTAAATTCACATCACTATCACATAGGTTACTGACTGACCTTTTTGATTCACACACAATGATATCTCTTGACCCAAACAGCTCCTCCTTGTTGATTATGTTAGGCTACCAATCAAAGCCCTCTCCGTTCTCAGCAAACAATCCAGCAGGATACCAGCAACTATTTCTCCAAAACAGGCTTCCTTTGACCAGGACTCGTTCAATAAACTCCAAATCTCTCTCCTCTCTTTCTCTCAACAATAATCTCCTGAGACCCAAGTATCTTTTTTACTTGGTGTCACAAATAATTTTAATAACGATAATTATTGTAACTTACTCTCTTGGAATTTACAGAATCAAAGAGGTATTTCTTCTCGATTTGATTTGTCTCTCGTTCTACTTTTCAGCTACTCTCGCTTATCAAACACAGCCACTACCCAAGTAGCAATTTTTCGACGCTTTGGTTGTCAGTACAAACAAATGCACTGTATACAACGTTGCCCAAGAGTATTTTCAGTTGTTTCGGCCAACGTCCCCTACCCCGACTGACATTACGATGTTACAACGTTAAGTAATACCTTTAGTTTTAGTTATACGGGCAACTAATTTATTACCATTGTGACAACTACATATCACAGTTCAGTTTTTTCAACAATGGCAACGACTTAAAAATGTTATAATGCTAAACTAATTTACGCCCAGAGGAGAAAAATAATTTCCTTTATAACCTTATTTTTTCTTATTATTATATATTTTATTTTGATGGAAATTTTCGATTTATCTAACAACCTGTTTATTTGTTTTTTTAATAGCTGGTTTCCATTCCATTGTTTTATCAGCAGATTTGAGATTTGATAACCTTTTCATCTTTGTATCAGCTTTGGCAGACAGGGTTGCCAGGTCAGTTTTTACTCTTTCAGTAGTTTTGTTTTCACAAAATCAGGAGATTCTTTTTAGGCCATGTAAATACAGTAATACAGTGATATGCACATCCGTCCTAAATATCCCAAGAGGAATTCCACAAAATTGGAAACCTAATTATTCCAAACCACCAACTGGTAATTACCATTTTTTAGCTAAAATCTACTAAATCAAAAACTGAAATATACTTAAGGATTTTGGGATATATTTGGGATTTTTTATAATAAAAACAACAGCTAACTTAAGGGGATAGGCGCAAAATGTCGTCTGTTAAAATGTTCAATGTATATTAAATGTTTTCATTCTTTGCGAATCCTTAGAAAACTAATAAGTATTTTTGAGAAATTCAAACGCAGAAAGAAAGATTACGTTATTAGCGAGGACCGAAAGTCCCTCAAAACTTCTATAATGTTTATTTCAATGAGTTACAGGGGTGAAAAAAGAAAAAATTAGTGTGACTTTTAATTCCAAATATCTCGTTCAAAAGAAACGTTTTGGTTTTTCTAAATAATGCAGTCTTTTATTCTGCGTTTAAATTTTTCAAAAATACCTATTATAGTTTCCTCATGATTCGAAAAAATGGATCAAATTCTGTTGAAATATACCAAAAATCTACTAAAAAATATTGCCTACTAGAATTTTTTTAAAAAATATCAAAAATCTACCAAAAAAGTAGAAATCTACTAAATGTGGCAACGATGTTAAGCAGAAGGATACACTTTTGACACTGGTCACATGACCTCTGTCACCCAATAAGAGGGTGCGTTCTAAAATGGTTTTGATAGTCGGCGCGGCCGGGTTTGGTTGGCGATTGGACTTCTAAGTTGTCTTATCCGTCTAAGGTTGGTAATAAGGTATTTTTTAGTAAAATTGGTAATATTGTTTAATGCGCCATTTTGGTTTTACTTGAGATTTTTGGGATATAAAGAAAATGAAAACACAGAATATAAAAAATGCTGGCATTTTCTGATTCCTTTAAAAGCACCATCAATACATTAAATTTATACAGAACATCTTTAACATAAATTTTGACTTTTATATTAAAATTTGATTTTTTAAATTTGCATATTTTTTGTCAAAATGACATAAAAAAAGGAGCGCGTGTGTTTTTTAAAGGTGAAATATCCATATTTGACGGTAATCTGAGATGCGTTTATAAATTTCACATCAGGTAATAAGTCCTTTATGTATTTATATAAATTTAAATAGCCAATACGATGTCAAAACAGTTTACTTTTTGGTATTCGCATTCACCATACAAGTGTTAAAAACATAGGTAAAAAAACATAACTAGTCTGACTCCTTGAGCAACCATTGCACGCGCAGGTGCTTTTTATAGTCGCTTCAGTTGTCTTATGCAACGCTTACGAAACGATGTTGCTTAAACAGGAGGTTGCCTAGGCAACGTCAAGACAACTCAAAAATCGTCCACCAAATCAATGCAGAATAGGGGGGTCGTCTTCTAGGCAATAACAACGTTGTAAGACAACGTTGCCACGCGGTAGACAACGTTGTCGCGTCGACAAATTGCTACTTGGGTTTGGGTAGTACTTGCTTCTGAACTACTCACGAAAACTTTTGACTGTTCCTCTCGACTGCCGGTAACACAATAATCCCTCTTTCCAAAACTATCTGAAAATTCAACCTTCTCTCCTTCCCATTCCAAATTGCCAAACCAATCAGAGACATTTCTTCTTCCCCCTTCTTTTTTCATTCGAAACACCCACTCATACTTTCAAAAATATTTCTACCATCATACTAATTACTTTCGGGAAATTCTACAAAATTTTCTCGGGGTTAAACAAAAAGATTAAATAGAGGAAATAAATTATTTATGAAAAGATTAGAATTCCAAACTTTCTTTAGCTTAATTTTCTAAGAACTAATTACCTATGGCTTCTATCTTTCCCGTAATAAACAATAGGTTTAAAATACTAATCCTAAATAACTTTCACTTCACTTTTATTTACAAAAATGTTTTTAATATTCTTCATGGAAAAATTCATTAAGGAGAATCCACTTTGCGTTGAAAGCTAATTTCTAATATATATTTACAAATCAATATACAGGGTGTATCAAATTTATGTGCCCGCGTTATATTAGAAAAATTATAATTTTTATCCTATCTTTGATTTGATAAATTGGAACACAATAATATATTTATATTATGTACAAATTTGTCCCGTTCCTTCTTATTTCTAGTCAGCGTCCTTGTTTCTATCCAGGTTGTTCCCCTTTTCTCCAATAATTTGCCTAGTGTTCTATCCTATGTTTGTCGTGGTCTAGTTTTTGCCTGCCAAATTTCTTTCACCGGTTTTGTCTGATCCATTATCTGAAGATGACCCCACCAACTGATTTGCCTCCTCTCTATAAATTCTAACGTTGACTCTATTCCCAAATCTTCCCTTAGTTGAGTGTTCCGTAGTCTATCTCTTTGGTAACTCCTCGAACTCGTCTAAGGTGTTTCATTTCTACTGCCTGTATTTTACTTTTTTGTCGTTTTGTTAGTACCCATAACTCGCAACTAAAAGTTAATACAGGTATATAAACATTAATTTTTGTTTTTCGTGTTATTTCTTTTTTATATATGAATTTATTGTTCACTGCATGGTATAGGTTCATGGTTTTTTGAATTATATAATTAATTTCTGTTTCTTGTCTTCCGTTGTCTTCTAATTCTACTCCTAAATATTTGAATGTTCGTGCTTGTTCTATATTTACTTCTAGTCCAGGAACCGAAGCTTTTCCCCTCGCAATTTTTACAGAATGGATCGATTTGCTTGAAAATTTGAGAATAAGTAATGGATAGTTCAAGGATCAAAATCTATATGATGCCGAAAGGCGCTTTTACCATGGGGGTGGAAATTTTTTATTATATTTTGACCGCAAAAGTGGATAAAAAAATTTATTCTAAGCAAAAAATGTTCTATACATTTTTTTGATAAAATTAATAGTTTTCGATTTATTCGCTATCGAAAGTGTTAGTTTTATATCGAAAAAATCAATGTTTTTCGATAATACTCATTTTCCATTCACTTATTTTGCCGTAGAAAAAATTTTTTCAAACCAAGTTCTTGGGAATTAAATAACCTACAATTTCATATTTAAACATTTTTTCGTATCTCTTATGGTAATCTTTCCATTCTGAAGAAAATGGCATTTTTTACCAAACTACAAAAATTCGTTATTCGCTTTTAACTCCAGTTTTTAAAAACTAAACATTCTAAGCCAGTCGAACTTCTAGGATCTATTAATACTACATAAATAAAAAGGAATAAATAAGGTCAATGACTAAAAACATCGATAACATACATTATTATGCTTCCAATTTGATTTTTCCTTTTTTTTTCAAAAAAATATATTGATTTTTTAAACGTAACTTTTTTATGGTTTATCATAGAAAGTTTATTAAAAAATTAATTTTGTATGTTTTTACAAGATCTATAAGCCTATTAATATTAAATCTTTTTAAACGCCTTAGTCGCAAAAAGAGGTGACTTTGAAAGGGTTGGTAAAGGTGGTTTTTGCTTGTTATTACAAGTTTTAAATTGTCAATAGCTCACTCAATTTTTGCTGCAGAAATAGCTATTTGTATAACAAGGGAGGAAAGTGCTACTTTTCCTCCCAAGAATTAAGTTTACCAAGAATTAAGTAATCATTCAAGGGAGGAAAAGGCACTTTACTCCCATGTTATACATATGGTTTTTCCACCCTCCTCAAATAACAAGTCATTTTTTCATTTTTACTGAATTTATTTATGTAACTACCCAACAAAATGTATTAAAATTAAAACTAACAAGTAGGTACAATATAACTGTCAACTGTCAAATATAAGTCAAATTATTAATTACACCAGTTAATAGGGAAAAAAATCATCGATTTCACGTAAAAATGTTAGAACAGGGTTTTGAAGGTTTTAAACGATAGATGAGCGATAAATGATGATAATTCCGTGAAGACGTACAGCTAATTTTTCTTCTTCTTTTTTTAAACAGTTACAAAAAATGAAAAACACAGTCTTTTTACTATACAACGTTTCTTGTCCATTTTAGAAAAAAATGTTTTAAATAAGTATTGTAGATCTTAAAAAGTTCTTTAATTTGGTAGTACCCATATTAATATACATAAATAATTGACTTAGATAATTGCAAAAAACCCTCATTTTTGCACTAATTTACAAATATTAATAACTTTACTTTTTGCATAATGAAACATAATTTAACTACTTCAAATTATGCCATTTATTGAGTTATTTAAGTGTACTAAATTTCAACCAGATCGACCAAATAGTTTATAAGTTATTCAATTTGTTTATCCCAGAGAGCAATTGTTTAAACAATTGTTCTTGCCCCAACAGTGACTCTAGAGATATTTTACAAAGCGCAGTCGATTATTTGAGACATTAGTTTTAAGATGTATTGAAAATGTTTTAAGATTTTATTAAAATTATTATTAAAAAAAGCGTCTAATAAAGACCCTACTTTTTATGTTATAAACAATTAGAATAACTTTGACAGTTTTTATGTTACACGCTTGTATGTAGGCTCACTGAAAAGCTGGTGAAAAAATACACATTAAAATAGTAAAAACGATTTTATATGACCAATAGAAATCAAGTTAGATTTTTTTTTTCAATAAATCATATTTTCATTGTTTATAAACATTAAGAGCTAAAAATTGAATAAGTTGTTTAAAAATATCTATATTTTATGACCACTTCATAGATGGCATATTCAGTGAAAAAATAAAAAGTCATGAGCCGTTAATATGATGGTACTCGTGAAACACCGCCAACGAATGTGAAATTGAGAATAGCTTCGTTTTATTTTTTTAGAATGGAATCCAAATTTGAAACACGTTGAAAAAATGTGCAGCTTGCTATTACTTACTTTAATTTTACAATAATTTCGTAAGAATTACTTATATTTTACTATATTAAAGTATATTATTTATATAAATATACAGTAATAATTATAAATTAATCCAATATATTATTTTTAATTTGATAGTAGTTTAAAAAGGTAAGTTTAATTCTATTATAATTTCATTTAATGAAACTATTAATATTTGTCTAGGTAGGTATCTAATTAGTATAAACAATGTTTTTATTCGTATATTTAAATTAGGATTAGTAGGTAAGTACTTAATTACTTTTTTTAATTTTCTATTCTTACTTTCTAAATAAATGGTTTTAAAATAATTTTTGAAAATATTTTTTGTAGGTACTTCATAAAAAAGGTTTATGCAAGTTGTTACATGATTTTCCTCTGATCATTCATAACAAAAAAATATATATTCAAATTTATTGATTTTGTAACACAAACAAATTAAGTAGTTGTATGATTAAATTAATTATTATATTGATACATTTATATTTTGAATGTTATTATTGCTAAAATGAATTTGAGGTTCAGTTTTCAATATCCATGTCTTCTTTAGACGTCTTCTTAGAAATATTTAATCTTAAAATTTGTCAGTTTGTTTAAATATTGCGAATGTGACATATTCGATACAGAACGTCATCATCTCCCGATTCTATTGGTTAAAGATCTGTCATCATAAAGAAAATCCTGTATCGTAAGGAGGGCCATTATGATAAATGTATTGAAATTGTAATTGACATAATACTTAGAGTACGACAGTAGCAGAAAGTTATAGTGCAAAGAGTGTTATTTCATAAAAAATAAGTAAGTTAGTAGTTTATACTTCTTTTATTATATTTTGATACGTAATAGTAATAATTTGTATATTTAATAATTCACTAAGAATATGTTTTAATATAATTTGACTATTTATTTATATTTTATTGTAGACATTTCTGAGTAAGGACTGATTTCCTACATATAGAAGGATTTCCTAATAAGAGCGGACATAATTTTATATTTTTTAGACAAGGTAATATGTAGTTTATAATTTTCTATAGGTAATAGGAGAACGAGGGCTATTTTTAAAATTTTCATCATGGGATTTTTGAAATATTTTTAAAGATATATATTACTTTGATTTTATTAATTCAAGTTTTGCTGATTTATCCAGATTTGGCTATACTGCTCACACTCCCTCTAAGGGGAAAATTGACGCATCCCAGATACCTACGGTATCAAAAGGATTGAGCTCTGGTGGGACTCTTTCCGTGTTATCGAGCCCTAGGTGACTTGGTATGCTGGAATGTCTCTCAGAAATTTTCGTACACATCTTGCCGTCGCGTCGCGAGTAGTACAGCTTTCTGCATGGTCTTATAAAGGTGTTCATTTAGACTCAACTTTTTTATGTTTTCGAGGAGGTTCTTCAGAATGACTCCAGTAGTAGACATAATAATAGGTATAGTCTGGGTACTTCGCATTCTCCATTGTCTTCGTATTTGAATTTCCAAATCTCTGTACTTGGCGGTCTTTTCAGAAATTTAGGACCTACGTAGATTATTGTTGTTAGGTATCGCTACCTCATTTAGTGTTGTTTGTCACTTTAATTTATTAATCAGTACGAGATCTGGTCTATTATGTGCCACTGTTTGATCTGTGAGTACAGTGCGGTCCCAGTATAGCTTGTAGTTGTCATTCTCAAGCATACTCTGAGGCTGAGGGACGTATTGATAATATGGGAGATGGTCCGTCTGAAGAAGTCCCAGCTTGACAGCTATCTCCTAATGAAGAATCTTTCCTACTGGGCCATGCCGTTCCTTGTATACAGTTGCAGCAAATGCCTGACAGCCCCCTGTAAGATATTGGATGGTTTCTTAGGTTCGGCATCCATATCGGCATTTGTTGTTCTGGATCTGAGGGTCTTTGGCGATATATTTCAGGTAATTTTTAGTTGGTATAACCTGATCCTGAATGGCCAATAATGAACCTTCTGTTTCAGGGAATATTTTTCCTGATGTCAACCAATAGTTCGACGCCATATTGTCAACATAGTCTTGGCTGACCTTATTCGGATGTCGCCCGTGCAGAGGTTTGCCTATCCAGGTGCGCATTTTTTCGTCCTTATAGTAAGGGGGTTTATCGCATTTCTGGTTCCCTCAGTTTGATCGGTGTTGTGTCATCTACTGCGCAAATAGCGCGGTGTAGAGGAGTTGTCTCAGCCTGCATCTGAAACTAAGTCCGTAAATTGGCAATCTGTTTATCTAATTGCTCACCTACATCCAGTCCTCTTCCTCCTAAATACCGCGGCAATGTTGTTCGTTCTACTACACTTTTAGGGTGGTGTTTTTGTGCTTTTGTGAGGTGTGTTCGTACTTTTCGCTGAAGATTTTCTATATCTGTTTTTGTCCACTTAACAATACCAAATGAATAGCTAAGCGCGGAACAAGCGTAGGTGTTTAGTGCCTTAAACAAATTTTTACTGTTAAGCTGTGAATCTGTGAACGAAGCAGTTTTTTTACCCTTCGTTTAAACTCAGTAGTTATCTCAAGTTTTCATTTACTTATTGTCAATTTTCCGTGCCTGCTTTACTCCAAGATATTTTTACATATCGTTTTCGCCCATGGCCTCGAGGTTATGACCTTTTTGCATATCGAATCCACCGGGCTGTACCTTTCCTCTAACTAAATTCAGAAGACTGCACTTGTCTAGGCCGAACTGCATACTAATATCATTAGAGAATGTTTCTGCAGTTTTAGCATCTGTTCTAGGTGTTCTCGAGTGGAAGCCATTAATTTCAAATCATCCATATACAACAGATGATTGAGCTTTGCTACCACAGTATTATTGTTTTAATGCTAAAACCTGAGTCAGTGGAGTTTAATAGCTGAGAAAGGGGGTTCAAAGTTTCAACGCTAAACAGAACCACAATGGACTCAACGAGTCTCCTTGAAACAGACCCCGATTGAATGCGATATTTTCCTTAGTCCAAAGAGGTTCCTTTTTTTGGTGAATGCCTCGTTAGAAATGACTGAGTCGATGATAAGTTGTTCTTTGCAACCTATGGAACCCTTAGCGCATCCTTTCTGTTGAGGCTCCATGATATTGTTTACATTACAGCACAGCGTTTGCTAATTTTTTAATTATTATTATTATTAACGATTTTTATATATTCCAGAATTCAAAATGGACAAAGGACTCTCTTCTCATTTTTTAGAGGATCCCCTTATTTGCATAATTTGCGACAGAACCATACAAGCCAGTGATAAAACTAAACAAGTTAAAGAATGCGGTATTGAGAGGTTCGTTAAAAGTAGCAAAGCTCGGAAGGATAAGAAATATAATATAATGAGTAGGGTATCATCCTTTACCATTCACAATACTTGCTTTTGCACGTACAACAGAACCAGCAGTATTGCCACAGCGCAAAAGAAAATGTCGCAAAGTTTGAGCAACATTAGAAAAGAGTATGCTAAATCTCGTTCGTTTGATTTTTTAACTTTGTGTTTCTTTTGTGAAAAACCAGTGTTATGTAATGATGAAAAGAGCCGCATCGTAACAAAAATGGAAACTATTACAAATATAAAAGATACTGCTGAATTAAGAGACGATAAAGAAAAATTAAAATTTATAATATGTCGTTTAAAACAAATTAATGACTTAGAAAAACAGAAACCAAAATATCATAAAACTTGTTTCACTGCCTTTTATCACTATCGACCAAATAACATTAAAGGCCGTCCAATTTCTGAGGAGATGTCTGAATGTTTGAGTTTTGTCATAGATCATATTTTGGATAATGAAGAAATCTGCCAATTTTCTCTAAAGGAAATTTTAAGTGAATATAAAGGAAATTTACCAGAATTGAGATTATTGACAAAATCCTTAGAACATCATTTTGGTGACGAAATAAAAATTTACTCAACTAGGAAAGATTATTTTATATGTTTTAGAGATACTAAAGGTCGAATTACTGACGAAGACTGGTACAACAATAGAAAAAATAATCTTGAAGAAGAGCGTATGCGTATTGTTAGAGAAGCTGCTCACATAGTTTTGCAAGATATTCGATTGCAAAAGTTCGACCTGACAAAATACAAAATTCCAACTTCAATTACAGATAATGCTACGGCTGATTTTCCCGCCACGCTGAAAGAATTTGTCGAAATTGTCGTTCTTACACAAAAGAGGTGTACAAACAACGACGATGGTTTACAAAAGTGGTACAATCGTGCTGCTACCATACAGCATGTCCTAATGTCGGCAGCTAGACCCAGAACATTCATATCACAGATTCTTCTAGGATTATCTGTATTAATACATAGAAAATTTGCTTCCAAAGAATTAATCAATGTATTATCAAATATTGGTCTTTGTGAAACTTGAAACATTGAAGCTTCAATTCTAAAAGATCCTCAAAATTTCTCCATAAATACTGAATCATTTGTACAGTTTATTTGGGACAACGCAGATCACAATACAAGAACAATTGACGGTACTGGGACTTTTCATACAATGGGAGGAATAGTTTGCGTGACTCCATCTTCAGCAGTAACGACTAAACAATATATCACTCGTATATCGGGATTTCCAAAAGCAATTGACACTGGTGAATTTGGATTTCTTCCTCTGATTCCATATGATAAAAATTATGAAAAAGGTTTGAAAACAGTAATTGTAAAAAAATTGCCTGATCTTGATGAAAAAGTGCAAATTGCAGATTTAGATTTTTTGTGGTTGTTTGAAAAATCTTCAAATCCCATGATTACTGAAGGATGGTTGGGTTTTATGAATTCTATATTAAACAATAATGAATTTTCTGTATCAAAAGTTATTCCTTTGCCATTTATTAATGCACCAGCGTCTGATGAAAATACAATTCTGACTGCGTTAGTAGAATCTGCTGCAAGATGCAAAAAAAATAATCAAAAAACAACATTTGTTACCTTTGACCAACCACTTTATTGGAAAGCTCGCAGTATAATTGCAAATGTAGATATAAATGACGATCCTCATAATTTGTCATCGGTTATTGTTAGACTTGGCGGATTTCATGCTCTGATGTCATTTTTAGGTGGTATTGGATATATTATGGAAGGTAGCGGCTTAAAAGAAGTGTTCACGGTTTTTTATGCAGATTTATCTGCCGAAAAAGCATTGAACGGGCATGCTTTTGCACGATCTATAAGAGGGCATCTTTTGGTTCAAAGTGTAATAGGAAGTTTAATTTTGGACCACTGTGATTTAACATATTTAGACAAAATTTTTCTGCATGAAACGTTAAATCAAATTAAAAATTCTGAATTTGACTTACATCTTAAATCCAAGCATTTCTCAAACATAAAGAAGAAGTTCGCAGACGCTCTAAATTCTCTGAAAAATAGAGGCCCAACAGCTCAACTGTGGTTACAATATTTTGAGATGGTAACGATTGTAAAACAGTTTTATGATGCGGAAAGATCAGGCAATTGGCAGCTTCATTTAAATAGCATGCAGCGCATGATTCCTTATTTCCACGCCAGTGGGCATTTTTTATTTGCCAAGTCCTGTCATTTATATTTACAAGATATGCACCAACTTTCCAGTATTATGGATACGGTTGAGTATGAGAATTTTTGCCATAAAAGTTCTTTTACGATCAGAAGGTCTTGTAAATTTTGGTGTGGTGTCTGGAGTGACATGGCGATTGAGCAAGTTCTGATGAGAGGAATAAAGTTAGTAGGTGGAATTACAAATGGTAGAGGAATTACTGATAGTACTGTGGCCAACTGGATTGCAGGTTCTATCATTTCGCTTGAAATATGTAACGAAATGGAGAAGTTTTGCATGACTAGTTTTCAAACGACAGAGCAACATGTAGAGTGTCGGCCATCCAGAATTCAGAGGGACGCTGCTGATTTAATTAAAATCAAGGAATTTTTTTCTATACACGATCCTTTTCAAGAAAGTGAATTTGTCACATCCATAATTTCAGGTGTAGTTAGAAATGCAAACATAAATTGCCATAAAGCTTTAGAAATAGGTACAGACATACAAAACAACATAATTGGGAAATATTTTGGCGATGTAAAGGCAAAAAAGAAGGATAAAGTTACCAATATTTTTGCAATTAAATCCAAAATAACCATTAACAAGCAGGTTGTACCTATCAATCCGCTCTTAATATTTCAAAGAATTTGTGCTACTATAGAAAATAAAAATGAAATGAAAGCGAAATTGCAATATGAGTTGGCACCATTTCCTCTATCATTGTTTAACGAAGGGGGTATGCGTAAAACCCAAAAATCCGCATTTTGCAATTTATTTGACGAAATTCCTTTACCTCCCGCAACTGAAATTCTACACGTCGTAGATGGAGGATACTTATTACAAACTTTTATCTGGGGTTCTTTTTCTCAAGTTTCTAAAATTATTCAAGGATATGTCTCCTATGTGAAAAGACATTTTGCCAAAAACAGCATTATTGTATTTGATGGGTACGACACAGCTGGAACCAAAAGTTGTGAAAGAATAAGACGCAATGTGGCAGACAGCTCAGGCCCAGAAATTAAATTGGTTGAAAACACGATCTTATCCATAAAACAAAAAATATTTTTAGCAGTTAGTAAAAATAAAAAGCAATTGATTCAACTTTTATGTGCAGAGCTCAACAAATCTGGGTACCGAACTAAAGTAGCAGATGAAGATGCAGACCTATTAATAGTGCAGACAGCTCTTCACGAACATACATATGAAACTGACAAAACCGTTGTAATAATTGGTAATGATACCGATATACTCATAATATTGACGCAACTCTCTGCTCCGGACAATAACATATATTTTGAAAAAAAATGCGAAAAAGGAAAATCTATCTATTATAGTTGTAATAGTTTTAAACATGCTTATCTAAGAAAATACGTTGGGTTCTTATATATTTTTACTGGGTGTGATACAACTTCCTCTTTTTTTAATCAAGGAAAATTCAAATTATTAACTGCACCGTCAGAAATTTTAGATCTGATAAATATTTTTTATGACGAGAATGCTAACAAGGAGGACATCATGAATAACGGATGTGATATTATTGTTGCTTTGTATTCTGCTGCAATTGATGTTACATATAAAAAAAAACACAATAACATATTGACATTAAATGAGTTACGTTTTTTACAATTTATAAGAAATACAGGGAAAAAATCTTTTAAATTGGAAAATTTGCCCCCAACAGAAGGTGCAGGTTATCAGCATGTACTTCGCGTTTATCATCAATTACAACACTGGTTAGGTAAAAAACTGGATGCTACCCAATATGGATGGAAAAAAACTGATATGGGTTTTGAACCTATTTACACCTTAGATTGTTTGATTCCTGAAGAGATATTAAAACAAATAACATGTAAATGTTCAACGAGTTGCAAAAGTACAAGATGTGGCTGTAAAAAATATGGTATAAACTGTACGGATATTTGTACAAACTGTGCAGTGGAAGAAGAGGAGAAAAAATGTTGCAATCGAGCTGCAGTGGTTCTTGACGATGTCGAGTCAGTCTTTGTAGAGGATGAACTGTAACTTACTGAGAAGCCATTTAGGAGTTATAGACGTCCACTAGGATAATCAAATTAAAATTCATAAACAATGTTTTATTTTTTATTTTTATACTAAATTATATGAATTAATTAAAATAATATATTACTATCAAAACAAATATATAAATTTTATTCTAATTATTGAACTTAAACATGTATCATTAAATAGTGCAAACATATTATTTATATTTATTAGATGCCTACCTAGACAAATATTAATAGCTTCATTAAATTAAATCATAATAAAACAAAAATTAGTTTTTTTTAAAACTATTAAGGACTTTTAAATACTTTTTAATTATTTCAAATAAAAAAAAAATAATGTACCTATTGTACTAATTTATAATTATTTTATATTTATATGAAAAATATACTTTATTTAATATAATTTAAAGAATACCTGTAAAATTCAATAACTTTTGTAGTAAAATTGAATCAATTGATTTTCACGGGATTTTCCAATTTTCCCTCAAGGTGAAATTTGCACAATTTTTCTGATTTTCTTGAGCTACCCCAGTTAAAAAAAGAAGGTTGCGCGTTCTATGAAAGGTGATAATATATTGCAGGTTTTTTTTTCCAAAAAAGGAAGCGAAGCTCGAACAGTTCCCATCTTAACTTTCGTTGGTGGTGTTTCACGAGTACCATCAGTTTAACGGGTCATAAGTTTTTATTATTTTACTGCATATGCAATCTATACACTGGATCATAAAATATATAATGCCATATATACAATATGTTCAATTTTCAGCTCTTAATGTTTATAAACAATGCAAAATTTGATTTATTAAAAAAAATACTAACTTGACTCCTATTGGTCATATAAAATTATTTTTTTTAATATATATTTTTTCACCAGGTTTTCAGTGAGCCTACATGCAAGCGTGTGACATAAAAACTGTCAAAGTTATTCTAATTGTTTATAACCTAAAAAGTAGGGTCTTTTTCAAACGGTTTTTTAATCACAATTTTAATAAAATGTTAATTTTTTCTTAATATATCTTAAAAATAGAGTCTCGAATAATTGATTGCGATTTGCTAAATATCTCTAGAGTCACTGTTAGGGCAAGAACAATTGTTTAAACAATTGCTCTCTGGGATAAACAAATTGAATAACTTATAAACTATTTGGTCGATCTGGTTGAAATTTAGCACACTTAAATAACTCAATAAATGGCATAATTTGAAGTAGTTAAATTATATATCATTATGCAAAAAGTAAAGTTATTAATATTTGTAAATTAGTGCAAAAATGAGGGTTTTTTGCAATTATCTAAGTCAATTATTTATGTGTATGAATATGAGTACTATCAAATTAAAGAAATTTTTAAGATCTACAACACTTATTTAAAACATTTTTCTCTAAAATGGACAACAAACGTCTTATAGTCAAAAAACTGAGTTTTTCATTCTTTGTAACTGTTTAAAAAGAAGAAGAAGAAAAATTAGCTGTACGTCTGCACGGAATTATCATCAGTTTTCTCTTATCTACCATTTGGCACCTTCAAAACCCTGCTTAACATTTTTTCATGTTTTTTTACCTATTAACTGGGGTAAATGTAAACATTGTTAAATCAAAATAAAAATTTACTGTTTTTTACCATTCTGCAAAATACAGGGTGTTTTATAAATAAACGTTAAACTGTATAGATACGTACGTTATTACGTAATAGAAAATAGATATTGTACAGGGCGTCAATAAGTTATATTTCATGAATGAAATACCATGACGTCACTTTTACGTTTCCTCCCTAGGGAAGAAAAGTACAACTTTGCTCCCCACAATCAGGTCCGGAAAAGTATACTTTCGGTAGAGGTAGGTGGAAAAAATTTTTGCAAATCACTTTCTTGAAGATTAAAAAAGCTACAATTTCAGATTTAAACATTTTTTCGTTTTTTTATTTCTGGAGATTGCTATTTTTAAATACTTTAAATTAGTTTGCAATTTATCCTTAAAAAATGCATAGTTTTCCCGTCTTTTGACTTTGAAACTACAATATTTAGCATTTCACGAAGAAGAGCTAACATATAAGAGCTAACATAGAAGAGCTAACCCTGATGTACTAAAAGTAACAAAAGTGTTGCCACTATTCAAAAAATGGTCTTTAGATGAAATTGGAAATTACCGTCCCATCTCTATCATTCCGATTTTCGGTAAAATTTTTGAAAGCATTCTTAATACTCGTTTGATAGAATATCTAGATAAACACAAAATACTTCACTGTAACCAATATGGCTTTAGAAAAAAGTGCAGCACTACACAACCCTAATAACACAAAACATTCCATGAATGTTCCTAGAATGTACACACAGGACATTGAAAACATTCCTGGAATGTCCCCAAATGCACACGAATGTCCCTGGAAAGTCCCAGGAAAGTGCTGTGTCAGCATTTTAAATATTCTTAGAATGTTCTGTTGGAACATTCCATGAATGTCTACGAACGTTCTTTGAACATTCACAGTATATTTTTTAGACATTCACTGAAATATATCGTCAGTAATGTGACAATACCCCCTATATGTTTTTTCATGAGGTTTGCAGGAGACGAAAAACATTTTTTAAGGTCACTTTCTGTTTTCGTACGTATTCTGACTTTTTTGTAGTAAATAGATAGTTGAATTTACTGCAAAACAAGTCAAAAAATATATGAAAACAGGAGGTGGCCGAAACAAGTTTTAGTCTATCTTACAAATCTCTTGAAAAAAACAGATAGGAGGTATTGTCACATCACTGACGATATGTGGCCATACCAAATAATACATCCTTGATAAATATAAACATTTTTATTGCAAAAAATCTTTACATACATTTGTTAATGTAATTTACTGACATTCCTAAATATTATAAAAAAATGTGTCACATTTGCTTTGTAAACCTTTCTTTTGCTTTTCGTAGCCACATATTCCGTTTCCTTTCTGGTTTTTTGTAGACCACTTCTCTCAGCTGATTCTAAAAGAAAATAAAATAAAAGGTAATTTTTCTATCCTTTACAATTAACAATCAGAAGAAATATTATTTACAGGTAATAATACGCATAAATAATAATAATAAAAAAATAAATATTAAATAATATTTAAATAAATAATAAATAATATTTAATAAATAAAATAATAATAACGAACATTTTGTATTTTGACAACGACATCCGACGTGGAAGTAGAAACCTTAATAAAATTATTTTTTCAAGTAAATTGTGGCCTATTTCCTCATTAGAATAGTTAATTACAAAAAAGCCACAAAGAAATAGATTTTTCACAAACAAATAAGTATTTAGTATTCATTATATTTATTGTTTTTATTATTTACTTTAATGTCCTACTGGTACATTATTTGACAAATAATGACATTTCGAAGTCTGTTAAGTATGATATAACGCCCTTGGGCATTAAATTTAAATAACGACTTAGATACTGTCAAGTTGACAAATATCAACCTAAGTAAAACTATGGTTACCACAATTATGTTACTACTGTTACTGGTAAATGTACTTATTTAAAAACTAATCAATTCAAAATTCATTCAAATTTTTCGCATATAAAGAATAATTTAGTCAGACATTAAACGTTGAAGGCACCACAGGTATTATAATAATAACGCTTTCGGTCAACGTATATCCCTCAGGCCCTTGTTAAAAACACCATTGACCTCAAGCGTTATTATTAAAGACTGGATTATATGCAAAATGCATATGCATATATATGCTGCATATTTCTCATGTTTTTCATAAATGCATATGCCTTGCATATTTGGAGATTTAAGAGCATATAAATGCATATTTTGATGGGAATTTACTCTACCCCATTTAAAAATAAGGTATATATTAGTAACATCAACATCCATTAAAATAAAATGTGAAAGTAAATATTTTGCTGTTAAGCTCCTTTGTTGTTGTACCCATAAACATAATGGGCGTTATTTATAGCTGCAGGTATCATTATCCGGATATTTAAGATTTATAGACTTCTCAGAATTTACAAATTACCTAAGTAAATACCGATTATATTTTGAATAACATTACAAATATTACCTGTACTTTCTGCTGGTGTCGGCCAACTATGAATTATTCTGGGAAAACCAACCAAAACGAAATTTTAAGCATTTTAAGGGTAGGATAGATTATTTTATTTTATGAATGGTTAGTCTTAAATCAATCGCCGATTATTCAACTTTTGTGATTGCAAGTTATTGACTATACTGTGTAAAAAAATCATTTTATTATTATTGTGAAAATGCCTAAAGTAGCAAGGGAAAAATCAAGTCTTCTCAGAAGTTGGATTGGAAGTAACAATCATCTAAAAGTTATCGACAGTGAAAGTATGTTTTGCACCATTTGTGATAAAAAGGTAAGTTCTCCACTTCAATAGATTTTTAAACTTATCAAACTTCTTTGCACATCTATGTGTCTGTCTATTCTAAAATGACAAACCGTCCCATTTCTTCAAAAACTGTTTTTTAAAGTTCGCAACGGTTTGGCTTATACAGAGCGAGGTGTTGAGAGTGGCCCACCCTGTATACTACGGTACACTGACTGTACTTTATTGTTTGACGATTTCAATTTCACTTTGAGAAATAAAAAAAAATTGGGGGAGGTTTAAAAAGTTTGATCATTTTAATGTAGGTATCTATTTACGAAAACATCTAAAACATCATTATCATTATATTCCAGATTCCATGTCAAAAGAAATTCCAAGTAGTTCAACACATAAAAACTTCACTTCACCAAACTAAGCTATCAAAAAATGATAATAAACCTCGCCAGCAGATTCTACAGAACAGTTTGCAGATTCAGAATACGTCAGTTGGGCAAGAAACCTTTGCAAAGGATTTATGCCATTTTTTTTTGAACTGCAATATCCCTCTGCACAAGTTAGAACATAAATCGTGTCAAAACTTTTTAAAAACTTATTGCAAGATTAAAGATAAACCAGCTCAAATACCAAGTTCTTCAACTCTTCGGAAAAAATATGTCAGTGCATGTTACAAAGATGTGATGACGAGTATTAAAAATCAGTTAAAAGCCGAATATCTTTGGATTTCCGTCGACGAAACAACGGATACAAAGGGTCGACAAATTGCGAATCTAATTGTTGGAGTTCTTAACGACTCTGGCGATTTTAAAAACTCATACTTAATTAGTGTAAAATGTTTGGAAAAAACAAACTATGCTACAATAGCTAGATTTGTTAACGAATCCCTAACAAATTTTTTTTTACCTGATCAAGTACCATTTGAAAAAATATTATTAATGCTTAGTAATGCCGCCTCATATATGATGAAAGCTGCATCCAATCTTAAAATCTTTTTCCCTAATTTAATTCACTGTACATGTTTGGCGCACGGCCTAAACAGAGTTGCAGAGAAAGTTAGAATTGAATTTCCCAATGTAAACACCTTAATAAATAATGTAAAAAAAGTATTTCTGAAAGCACCACTACGTGTACAGGTATATAGGGAGATGCTTCCCGATATTCCTTTACCACCAGAACCAGTATTAACCAGATGGGGAACTTGGCTTAAAAGTGCTATATTTTTATCTGAACACTACGACGACATCAAAAGCGTTATTTCAAGTTTTGATCCGACTTGTACCGCTATTGATAACTGTCAAAATATTTTTAAAGAAAAGTCTATTAAAAATCAATTGTTGTATATAAAATCGAATTTCGATATCATTGAAAGTTCAATTACAAAATTAGAGGCTCAAAATTTATGTATTCACAATAGTATGTCTATTGTTGATTCGGTTAAACAGAAAATAACAAATCTGAATGGGGAAATTGGAGTAAAAATTAAAGATAAACTTGATGACGTTTTAAACAAAAATGAGGGTTTCACTTTATTGCGTTCAATAAATAATATAATCAATTTTGGAAACTTCGATGAAAATATTAATATGGATCCGTCTCTAATAGCAAAGTTTAAATATGCCCCAATTACATCTTGTGACGTTGAGAGATCTTTTTCTGCCTATAAACAAATATTAACAGATAGAAGACATAATATTAGTTTAGAAAATATGAATCAATATATGATTATTTATTGTAACAATAAAAATATGTAAATTTGTTTTATTGTACTCTTTTTATAATATTAGTTTAGAAAATATGAATCAATATTGTAACAATAAAAATATGTACATTTATTTTATTGTACTCTTATTTATCTTGTGGTCAAAATAAAATATTTTGCCGTTTTATTTGTCACAAAACCTGAAGTTAAAAAAATATATTAAGAAATAATAATACAATTTGGTTTAAATTCAAACCTATTTATTTATTTTTATTATTTTTTATTTATTTATGTATTTAACGTAAACCATAAAATTATTCATATAAAAATAAGTGCATATATAAATGCATATTTGCATGTTAATTGTGCATATTCAGCTTGTTTTAAAATGCATATTGCATGCATATTTTAGACATTTTTTAGTGCATATTTTCCAGTCTCTAGTTATTATCCTTATAATACCCTTGGTACCTTAATAACTGTAACATAAGATTATACCTTAATACTTGTTTTCTATTTCTGATGTTTTTATTTATTTACATTGAATATTAATCTGTTTTGTTGTATAATCTACTTCGCAATAATTATGTGATATATTTGACTTAAAATGAATTCAAAAATTTTTTGCAGTTGGGCAACAATGTCAACTTAGATCTCCGATGTAGATAATGAATTACAACAGTATCTATATTGTACAGACTGTATTATTAATTAGGTTATTTATTTATTTATTTATTGAAATATACATCCACCAGGTATAAACCCATAAAGGTGTACATAAGAAAACTACATACATTGACTGAACACTTGATGACAAAATATAAAATAAAATAAAGAATAACCAAAAATGTTTCTGTTGTTAATACACATACACAATAATAAGCAAAGACCTTAATAAAGAAAAATAACATGGCATCAATTCGATAAGCTATTGCGTATTTCGCGTTTAAAGATGTTAAAACCAAGAAAAAAAATGCATATACCTGTGTGACATAAGCTATTGGAACAGCACAGTCTCTTAAACGAACAGATGAAAGTGAAGTTCTGTCAATATCTTTTTCTAAAAAGTGTTTTGAACATACTCCTCTATTAACAAATCTGATCTATACTTCATGTCTTCTTCGCAGGATCTTCTGGAAAGCTAAAAATACAAAATATATGCACTACTAAGCATTATTAACAAATTTAATTTTAAATAAAAAATATGATTAATGGACTCACAAAATATTATAAAACAGCTTAGAAATTGTTTATTAGTATAGTCGGTTCCCCAAACTCTGACACAACTGGCTAGTGATTTTAGTAGGTAATTTTTTTTGTTTTTGGCCAATTTTGCCAAAATTACAGTAATTATTAACTATTTAGTTATTATTTTTTTTTTGCCAATTTTACCAAATTGGCAAAATTATTTACTAAAATCACTAGCCAGTTGTGTCTGAGACTCAGTAGTACTGAGACTGAGTTTAGCAAATCGACTATAATATTCTGTGTATTCATTAGTTGGTACTGCATATTATAGTGTGTGGTCTACCATCCTATTTATAAAGGCATACATTAGCAAAAACGCAAAAAGAATTACTTTAGTTTTACAAATCCTATTGTTATTATCTCTATTTACTATTTTAGTTAGGAATAAGCGAAGTTTGTGGCTTATTCACAATTATTATTAAAATAATAAATGGATATGACCAATTATTAACTTACAAAATAAAATAATAATTCTTCTGATTTATGCCTTTTATTCACTTTGTTATATCTAGGTTACTTAAAAGATTTTTTATGAATAGTATTATTAGGGTATTAATAGTATTAATTTATTTTCTGAAATACAGGGCATGCCTTCGTTTACATATTTGCATACTAACCTTTTAATAGGGCTTTTCATTCACAGTCATTTGTTTGGAGCTTCTGTCATAATTGAAACGTTATTCCTGCAGATTTTTTTATCTACATTTGTTTCTGCTACTCCAACTGCGTTAAAAACAGGACACCATTTTATTCACTATGTTAATAATACTATTAAAGCTATTATAAAAGTATCCGAATTAAAAAAATATTCTTAAAAAGCACAAATAATACAAACAACGATCCACCCACGGCAAAGCAAGGTGGCCAAGATGAAGATGCCAAGATGGCCGAAGCGAGGTCGTTGGTTGGTCGTTTTTAGTCACGTGATGCCCTCTCAAGCGCCATGCACAAAAATATATGCACGGCGAATTTGAAAATGAACGCAAAAGAAATAAATATAAATGCCTCTCTTGGGTTTTGCATAAGTTATAAGTATTTTTTTTATTAACAAAATCGCATTCCAAATTGAATATTCGCGAACAATAATTTTTATTACATTTGTATGTTTATAATATTGTATTAATTGAACTTGGGAAACTCTTTAAATTTGACATATTATTGCACTGTAGGCCTAAAGTGTCACTTAGTTTGTCTGGTATGTTATAAGTAATGTTGTATCTGTTACACGTATGTATTATTTCGCAACTTAAAATATAGGAACATTGGTAGTATGTTCACAGAATGTCTTATGGTAACATTCCAGGAATAATTTAAACAGATGTTCACCGAATGTTCCCTAAATGTCCAGGACATTCAAATATTGATAGAACTTTGGTAGTACATTCCTGGAATGTTGTGTGTTGTTAGGGAAGCTATACAGAAAATTGTGAGAGATATAGTCGACGGCATGGAGGAAGGTCATTTCGTGTCTTTGACATTGTGTGATTTATCCAAAGCTTTTGACTGTGTTTCGCATAAATTAATGTTGGAAAAAATGCATAAATATGGTATAAGGGGAACCACTCTCAATCTATTTAGATCTTATTTAACAAATAGAAAACAGGCAGTTTTTCTTAATAATAGCTATTCTGATTTGAACACGGTCGAATACGGGGTTCCTCAAGGTTCAATACTAGGACCCACTTTGTTTCTTATTTATCTGAACGATCTATTTCACTACACTTTTCCCATAAAATGTGTGTGCTTTGCAGATGATACCACTCTCATAAATACTGACATTAATCATCATAATTTGAAAATGAAAATAGATAGTGATACTCAGAAAGCAAAAAACTGGTTTTTGCATAATGGTCTGAAGCTAAATGAAGACAAAAATCAGAATTTGATGTTTAGTTCTGACCGAAAGTATGTCTTAGGAAATAGTGTTAAACTCTTAGGAATTTTCCTAGATGATAATTTGGACTGGAGTGCTCATACAGACTACTTAAGTTCTAAACTTGCTACAACTATATTTTTGATACGCAACTTAGTTTTTATGATCCCTAAAAGTACCCTTAAAATGATCTACTTTGCACTGTTCCATAGCCATTTAAAGTACGGAATAACTGTTTGGGGTGGCTCTTGTCACGCAGACAGAATTTTTAAGTTACAAAAAAAAGTAGTGAGGATACTTGCAGGAGCAGAGTATAGGGAACACTGTAAACCTTTATTTCAGAAGTTAGGTATTATGTCACTACCTTCACTCTATATATATATATATATATATATATATATATATATATATATATATATATATATATATATATATATATATATATATATATATATATATATACATCCCGCTATTAAATTGGCATCTTTTCACGTTGCAGTCATTTGGCATCACCTAGAAATGCTATCATTTTCTAGGTATAATCCGTGAATGTTCGCTTAGTACACTTCTTTAAGCTTGGCACCGTTGTCGGATTTTCAGTAATCCGATTTATTTATATATTTTATTCCTTACACTATAACGACAATTTGACCCCCGTAGGTCAAAAACATTGCTTAAACATCACTTTGGCAACAACAGGATGTTGCCAAGATATACATTTTTACGGAAAAGACAGTACCTAGTTAGATACATAATATCGATCGCTTCACGTTACAAGTCTTCCACTCGCACTCAGGTAAAAACCAGTTGTAGGCTCTTTTGTCTGAACGGGTCCCTGAATGAGTTTAATAATTCACTTTTATTGTGTATTTTGTTTCGTTTAGTTGAAATATCAGATTTTGTTTGTAACGAATTTCATAATAGATATTTAAATTATTTTTTTGTTAACAAAAACAAATTTTAAAGTTTGACATTTGAAAAATTAATTTTATATTGCCATTTTCATGACATGGTCAATGGTTAATTGCATTTATAATAATTTAATGGGTCATTGCGAAACAATATACAGTGCGTCCATAAAGTAACGCATAAATTCATTATTTCACAAACCGGACACTTTCAGGAAAAATACCGAAACAGGTCGATTTTTATTTTTAAATTACAATTTATTGGCATACATATCATACTAGTGACGTCATCCATCTGGGCGTGATGACGTAATCGTTGATTTTTTTAAATAAGAATAAAGGGCATGTAATAGCTCATTTGAAAGGGTATGTAATTCTCTATTCAATAATATAATTGTTAATATAATTATTTATACAGGGTGTCCAAAAAATGTTATTTAAATTAAATTAATTGGTATAAAAAGATGAATGTATGTAATTTGTTTAATTCTAAATATATTTTATTGGTGCCAGCAAACATAAAAATGTTTTATTTAAAACCTAAATATTGATTTTCGCTTAAGCGTAATCTTAAACTTCCAAGAGGCAGGTGGATGGCAGCTCTAACATTTAATTTTCTGACAAAAGTAAAACGAATTTTGAATTAAATAAGTTACATACATTTTTCTTTTTGTCTCAATTAATTTAATTAAAGAATTCTTTTTGGACACCCTGTATATATAATTATGTTATTGTTTGTATTAGTAAATAGAGAATTAAATACCCTTTCAAATGAGCTATCACATGACCCCTATTCTCATTTAAAAAATTCATCGATTACGTTATCAAGCCCAGATGGATGACATCACTAGTATGATATGTAATATGCCAAAAAATTGTAATTTAAAAATAAAAATCGACCTGTTTCGAAAATTTTCCTTAAAGTCGCCGGTTTACGAAATAATGAAATTATGCGTTACTTTATGGAAGCACTGTATGTTACAATGTGTAAATTTTTCAGGAAACGTAAAAATCTTTCCATTAGTAGTTAGAGATTCTGATAGTAATACTATATTTTATATAAGTATTATGGGTTATAAATGCATCTATTAGGTCTGGATCCCGCGTATGAAAAAAAAGTTGATTAATAGCAAGCTGAAAATTTGTTAATAGCTTAAGGGTGTTTAGTCGGATAAACTTTTATATATGGGAACACTGGAACAGGGGCAGTTTTAATTGTGAAACAGGTTGAAAATTTGGAACGGTCACACCACGAAAACGGCACATTTATTTTGTCCGACATAACAGACTTAAACTCTCCGAATAGAGATTAAACTCTCATGCAAAAATTAGACTGCTATTTATCACCTGTCATAATTCCTGTCATTTGACATATTCTACATGCTCTACTCATTAAAAGGCCCATTTGGTGATAAATAGCAGTCTAATTTTTGCATGAGAGTTTAATCTCTGTTCGAAGAGTTTAAGTCTGTTCTGTCGGACAAAATACATGTGCCGTTTTCGTGGTGTGACCGTTTCAAATTTTTAACCTGTTCCAAAATTAAAACTGCCCCTGTTCCAGTGTTCCCATATGTCAAAGTTTATCCGACTAGACACCCTTAAGCTATTAACAAATTTTCAGCTTGCTATTAATCAACTTTTTTTTCATACGCGGGATCCAGACCTATATCTGAAAGACCAAAAAAGTTTAAATGTTGCTTATTTTTTTGATATTATGTTTTAAAGTTTGTGGACTTATGTTGTTTTCGAAATGAAACCATAATTGGTAAAGTTTTTTCTTTATTCTCAACAAGAAACAGTCATAATACGGACAACGCACACATCTTATGGAAAATATAATGTCACTCAAATTCAATAAAATTTATACGAATAGATCCGTTTTAATTTACCGATCAAATCTTATCATTGCGCCAACTCTTAATTATGATTAATTACGGCGCAAATTGCAATTAAAGTTTATCGAAATCACATTTTTGGAGTCCATAAAGTGTTAAAAGTGTTAAAGTTACAATCATTATTGCTCCGAGTGCTATTCATAAGAGCTTAAATCCCGCTGGGCCTAAGCGGATTAGTGAAACTAATCCGCTGATTTATGGAGTACCGAAAATCTGGGTAGTTTAAAATATTTTTTCTCTCTCTAACTTATGTACCTACCCATTTGATTTCAGATTTATTTGTATCAATTTCTGCTCTTATTTTTGAAAATAGAGAGTTGGCGCAATGATAAGATTTGATCGGTAAATTAAAACGGATCTATTCGTATAAATTTTATTGAATTTGAGTGACATTATATTTTCCATAAGATGTGTGCGTTGTTTTCGAAATGAAACCATAATTGGTGAAGTTTTTTCTTTATTCTCAACAAGAAACAGTCATAATACGTAGAAATTTATACTAAATTTAAAATCCAGATTCAGTAGAAATAAACAAACCAAGACACGTTAAATGCTACTAGGAGCACTCCCGAATCATAATTATTTACAATGTATTGTTATATTTCTATTTGATATGAAAATTAAATTTTGATGGTTGTAAACAGGATTCAATTTAATATAAAATATTTTCAATTTTCTCAACCACGGGCATATAAATTTAGAACACCCTGTATACAACAAATTGTTATATTTAATTTTAAGAAGTGATTAGACGGAACTCGGGACAGTGCGCTTAAAATAAACAAAGTGAATGACGCGTACCATTATCGTTCTTCTCGGAAGGTCGATCATTAGCCTATGCTAAATAAAACTCAGTGAAATAGATGATAGTTCATTATCGTTTTTCGCGGAAGGTTTCGATCATTAGCCTATGCTAAATAAGACTCATTTGAAAGAGAGAATAGGTCATTAAAATTTGTAAATAGTAGAAAGTGATTTTAGAATGGGAATTAAATATTTTCTTTTGAAATCCATTAAGCATATTTAGAAAGATTAAAAATTGGTTTTTGAGGAATACTGAGAATGAGAGTTGGTGGTGGAAGGTTGATTTGTGAATCTGGAAGGGATATTGAGAAAGTAGGTAAATGAATGACAAAGTGGGATCAGAATGTTTTGAGCTGTCGAGAAGTGAAGTCGAGTAGTAGACGGTAGTGTTCGAGGAGTGAGAAAGCCGGTAGTTCCGTGAGTGTGGAGTATCTATCGTGGAACGAGAAGTAGGCCAGGTCGAGAGTAAAAGAACCTCCTTGAGCCCAGAGTGTCCCGGTAGCTGATAGCAGTTTCGAAAAAGGTAGAACACAGCATCACGACAAAAGCAGGAACGAGAGCTATTCGAGCTAGTTTTTCAAAGGAGAACATCACTGGAAGCCAGGACGAGGTTTGATCGCAGCCAAGGATAGCAGGAAAGGGTTTTGTGTGAGGACATTTTCAGTTCACCAGGAAAAGGTCAGTCTCATTTGTTTGGACATGAATGTATGGGTTTTTCGTATTAAATTCCACATAAAAAATTGAATAACATAATCAATAATATCAGAAAAGCTTCATCAAACTTAAATAGAGTTGTCCCTAATAACTCCTAATAGTTAAATGTTAATAAAAACTTTCAATAGAAAACCAAAAGGAAATAAAATTTCCAGTTGTAAATGTTATGTTTAAGAATAATAAGAAATAGCAAATATTAAGCATTGATTGCCTTTTGAATAAAATAAAAAATATTTTGATTATAATTGTAACCCATATTTGTATTTTTTTTTACTCTTTTCTTTTCTATCCCGATTAGGAACCATTAAGAAATATTCAGAAGCCACGAAAGTAAGTAATTAATTTATAATTCGCCCTGAGATTGAAAACATATTGATATGTGATCTGGTTAATTAATTAGATTAGTATTAATACATTGATTAAATTAAGTGACATATAAGAATATTATCTCATATCAATAATCAAGATCAGATCAGTATATACATTGTAAATTCCAAGTCATGATTTCCAAAGTTTACACATTGTAAATTATGATTCGGGAGTGCTCCTAGTATCATTTAACGTGTCTTGGTTTGTTTATTTCTACTGCATCTTTACTGTTTCTGTTAACTAATCTAAACGTAGAGATATTTTTTGAGATTCTTTAACTCTTTCAATGCTGGGGTTTGTCACATCCCACCTGTCTGTTAGTGGCAAAAAAGTTCACCTGTCGGATGCCGGGTTAAAACATGACAAATTAGATGTGGAATGAAAGCTTATAACCCAAAGATGGTACTAAAGGTGAGAAATTTGGCCTCCGACTTCAGGATAAAGAGTTGCAACCCGAAGTATTGTTCTAAATTCGCAGAAATAGTACAAACTATGTATTACTCGACGCGCCTTAGAAAGACGAGAACAAATATTTATGCCTGTCCGGTTTTATGCCTGTCTGTCCGTCCGTCTGTCAGATATAATCACAGAGGTTGAATGAAAGATTATAACCCATAGATGGTACTAGCGATTAGAAATTTGACGCGCATTAGAAAAATGAGAACAAAGAAATACTTTTTTTAGTTTTACACCACTTCCGGTTAAAATGGTGTACCCGGAAGTGACACACATAGTCACAGAAAAATATACTTGATCAATTTACGTGTATTAAGAGGTCGAAACCGAATTTTTTTAATTCTGGTTTTGATGTCATATGCGGTTAAAAAATTGTCTGGAAGTGGAAGAAACCAGTTTAATAGTTGTCCCCTTCGAGTAGCGAAAAATAAACAATACTTTGTAAAAACATTCAACATTGGTTGATATTCCGCTGTTTTCATATTATTTATTGACCTAAGTTTTTGTAAAATGCACTAGTCTTTTTTAAAGATATCATTGGACAATTTACTCACTGTTTTTGGATTTTACAAAATCGCTTGGATTGGCATGAAATTTGACATAAGCATAGCTAACATGTCAAAGAAAAAAGTGATATTGTGCCAGTGTGTGCTTTTTTCTGGGGATGAGTACCACCCCCTTCTCGAGTGTGAAAAAATATAGGTAAAAATATGTCCGTAAGTGGATAAACTAATTAAATTCCTTGTATTTTTTGTTTTTAGATGGTTTTTCGTAAATAAATCAAAAAGTAAGTATTTGATCGAAAAAACTATTCTTAGCAAATATAAAGCTTATAAAACAGTAAAAAAAATTATGTATGTATGAAGTCTGGACACACAATAAAAACAGAGTTGGAGCTGAACAACAGTTGGTTCTTATTCGTCGAATTCCAAATCGACTAGTTCAACGTAAAATATCCAAAAAATAACGCACTTTTCGGGGAAAACTCGCCCCAAATTTTTTAAAGTGTTTAAAAAAGTTTTATTTTTGTTATTTAAAAAGTATCTATTCTATCACCATCAGCATCAAAAGTAAGTTACGCTTTAAATAAAATATGTCCCTTTTTTTGCTAAAAGAAATCGTGAAAATCACCACCTAATTAGCATTCCATATGAAATTAATAGTTACCGCCCTAGTTAATTTACTTATATTATACTGTTTATATGATCTATAAGATTTATTGGCAAGAAATGCTTATTAAAAAAAATTGGTTTTAAAATAAAAAAATTTTAATTTTGAAAAAAAATGCCTTGGTTTAAAATAACTTAAACATTAGTGATACTAAATATCTCAAAGAGTAAAAAATGTACATATCACATAAACAATACATAAGTAAATTAGGCGGTGATTTTTACATTTTTTTAACAAAAAAGAGACTTCATTTTGATGCTAACTAACTTTTGATGCTAGAAACGTTTATAAAAATACAAATAAAACTTTTTAGACATTTTATAACAGTTGTAAGTCATGAGTTTTTCCCGAAAAGTGCTTCGTTTTATGGTTATTTCATGTTAAAATATTCGATTTGTATTTTGACGAAGTAGAACCTGCTTTTCATTAAGGTGATACAGTAGCGATCAACAGGTAGCCAAAACGCGTTCCAAGATTGCGGCTGTAATTTTGAATATTTTTTCGAGATATTTGGCACACGTATTCGTAATATAATAAAGAATGGCGGTACAGAGCCGAATTTGAAAAATATATTAATATGTGGAAATTACTCTGTAATTAAATATAATATTAAAAAAACGAGCCTGTACCGCCATTAAGAAGAACAAAAAAATACACTTTCTTCAAATAAACTTTTTATCCGATGCCTAGATTTTGTGTCATTTTGGAACTACTAATGAAATACAAAATTTTAGTAGTTCCAAAATGACACAAAATCTAGGCATCGGATAAAAAAGTTCATTTGAAGAAAGTGTATTTTTTTGTTCTTCTTAATGGCGGTACAGGCTCGTTTTTTAAATATTGTATTTAATTACAGAGTAATTTCCACATATTCATATATTTTTCAAATTGGGCTCTGTACCGCCATTCTTTATTATATTACGAATACGTGTGCCAAATATCTCGAAAAAATATTCAAAATTACAGCCGCAATCTTGGAACGCGTTTTCGCTACCTGTTGATCGCTACTGTTTCCTCTTAACTACAACTCTACTTTTACAGGGTCTACAGACTTCATACATACACCATTGTTTTCACTTTTTTATACGCTATATTTTTGCTAAGAATATTTTTCGTTAAAATACTTTTTGAGTTTTTTTCTAAAACCGTCTAAAAACGTGACTTTTTTGTTGAAAAACGAACATAATATATTCACTTGCAAATAACTCAAACAGTATGTTAAGAAAAAATCTATAGAACAAAAACTAGCTTAGAATTACTCAGTTTATCCACTTTAGGACTTATTTTGAATGTATGTCTTTTCACATTATAAAAGTGGTTGTACTAACTCCCAAGGCAAAAGCACACGTCGGCACAATATCACTTTTTCTTTGACCTGTCAGCTATGTGCATACCCAATTTCATGTCAATCCAAGCGGTTGTTTAAAATTCGGAGGTTTTGCAATATTTACCGTGAGTGGATGGACTACAGATATATGTATATTAGATAAAAATTATAGTCTCAGCGAATCTTTGAAATATCTCCATTCCTTTGAAATGTTACATTTTTTAAGCCTTGAGGGAGTAGGCGCAAAATTATGACCAATGCTATTTAAATGCATTCAGTTTATTCGAATCCTGAGAAAACTAATAAGAATTTTGGAAAAATTTAAACGCAGAATGAAAGATTACATTATAACCGAGGGCGAAACTCTCTAAAAACTTTTATGTTTATATTGATAAGTGAAAGGGTGAAAAAAAAAGAAAATTTAGTGTGATTTTTTATTTCAAATATTTAATTCAAAAGAAATTTTTGTTTATTCTATTCTTTTTGACATGAGGCTGTATTTGATTTCTCTATGTCATTGTATGCTATTGGTTAGTTCCTATCATTTCAGCCGACGTACGTCACGATTGGATCAATAGGGCCGAACATACATAACTAAGGCCCTTTTGGCATGATGCTGTATTATTTTGAAGTCGATACAGCCTGAATATTTTTTTTTATTTTTTTACGTTCTATGTGATTAAAAAAATTAAGAATCACCGCAATTTTAGCCCACCACCCCCTTCCCCTTTCCCCACATCAAAAAATGTCAATTTTTCGATTTTATTTTTTTTTAAGTTGGTTTGCAATTAAATTATAAATTACAAAAAATTCACACGCACAGCTGAGGCTTTTACAAAACATATATTTTTATGGACCCGAAGGTCGAGTGTACATAACCTCAATGTTTTTTGTTTTTTTAATAGGTACGTATAACTTTTTTTGGCGATGGCTGCATGTCTAATTTTTTTGCGTTTTGTGAATTTTATCAAAATCTGTATTTCTGACTTTTTTCAGATTTATTCGTAAGGTGCGCCATCTTCAAAAATCCGGAAAACTGGTTTTTTCGGTAGTTTTTTGGGATTTTCTCCATTTTATATACTTCAAAATAGACTAACTCAAGGTTTTTTATAGGTTACGTATATATAATTTGAAATAACTGAGTTTTTAGGGATATTCAAAAATTGTGTAAAACACCTAAACCCCCCAAAAACTATGTTTTTTCAAATTCTTAAAAGTTTCTTAATTCTTTCGTACCCCATGAAGTTAAATTACAAAGCCATTAAAATATAACTAGAGGTGATTCATACCTACTTACCATCTCAATTGAATGCAATCATCGGCAAAGCCATCTTTTAGTGTCATTGTGTCATCCCCGAAAATCTACCTGGGTCTTAAAATGCAGGTATGCATACTTGTTCCGTTATAACTCTTATCTTTTAAAATTTTGTAGTAAAAGCATTTCTATAGCTATAGTGAGTTTATTGCCCTACCTCTTTATGTGGCTTAATGATTTGGATTGTAAACACAGATAAGAAAGGGTGTGATAGACCAGAGAAATTAGCAAATAAATGGCCTCTTTCGTGACATCCGTTGATACAGGTATCTAAGAACTGCTTGTGGCATTAGGGTAAATTTAGTTACAACAGTATCCAATATAAAAATTATGCAAAAAATCAAACGTACTTTTTAACTTATAAACAATATATAAACAATTAAAGATCGCTATTTGATTGTAAATATTAAAGGTGGAGACCGGTATGCTGTATGGAAAGGTGATACAATTTTACTGAAGAGCATAGAAAATTCTTTAAAATGAGTGTTTGGAAAGTTCTTTTTGTTAATTTGTTGCTTAGTTATTGGGAAAATAGCTTCAAAAGTCGATTTTTTGAAAATAATTAATAACTTTTCTAAAAATACACTAAAAGCTTTATTTTCGCGTAAGTAAAGGAACAATATTAGAAGTATTCAGCCGTTAAAATTTCAAGAAGTTTTACCTAATAGTTATTGCAAAATTGAAATTGTTTATCCCAAAAAGCTTCTATCTACAGCGTTATTATGCATAAACTATTAGGTCAACATAAATTCTAAAGACATCAAACCAAAGAGAAAGGTTCAATTTATCAAATTAGATCAAGTCTTGAATAAAAAGTTTATAATAAATATTATAAATAATTATAAAATAATTTTGAAAAAGTAGTGTTATTTTAAGCTTATTCGCGAACTCAAGCGAGGGTGCTGCCGCTTATTTTGAACTAGAGGAATTGGGATGAAGATTTAAACAAAACATCCGTTAACCTATATATCAATGTCGATTGAATGCTTGTCTGGTGTGTTCATTTAATGAATGATTTATTTATATTAATTAATTACATCAATAAAAATATTAATTATATCAAAATGCATTATCCCAATTACATCGGCCATTTTCATGCAACTGCACTGCCACCTATAGTCGATTGAGTTCGCGAATAAACAATTAAAATAACAACCGCATTAACATGTGGGAATTAACTAATTTTGATGGGAAATAAGCCACAATTTTACTAAAAAAAATGGTTTTATTTTGACAACGACACCCGATTTGAGCGTCGAAACGTTAATAAAATCAGTTTTTTTAGTAAAATTGTGGCTTATTTCCCATCAAAACTAGTTAATTCCAAAAATGCCACAAGAAAATAGCTTCAGAACAACAACACGTAGGAAGTTAATTTTTTTTATTCGACATGTTGGTATTCTTATAGAAACTGAAACAAAAATTTAATGCCCTACAACCCTTAAAACCCGAGTTAGCCACTTTTTTCAAAAATTCACCGGGGCTTTGTTTATAAATATTAGAAAATTTGAAAAGCAACATTTAAACGAATGAAAGAGCATGTTTATACAAAAAAAAATTAAAACGATTCTTTTAAAAACGAGCCGTCCATGATGCGCCAAAAGTGAAGAGTTTAAAAGTAAAGCGATTCTTACCCTCTTGATTTTATTATCAAAAACTTAATTCACAACTACACATTTATAAAAGGCGCAATACCTCCGGTAAGATTTAGGTACAAAATTAACAAAACCCAAAAAAAATATATAATACAATATTCCAGTTACCCGTCGTTTGTCACCATTAATCCCTTTATCCTAAAGATAAATAACAGTTTGTCGACGAAAATTCCATTCGATCAAATGTTCGTCGATGAATTGTCCATTCGATGAATTGTGCATTCGACCAACTGTTTGTCGACCAACTGTTGTCGACCAATTTTCCGTCGACGAAGTGTTCTCGACCAGCTTTCCGACACCGGATTTGGGTGTCATTGTATTCTGTTGGTTAATTCCTACCATTTTAGCCACCGTACGTCATGATTGGAAAAATAGCAGCGAATATACGTAACTAAGGCCCTTTCAATATTTTACTGTAATTGATTTTTCTGTGTCATTGTATTCTGTTGACTGATTCCTATCATTTGAGCCGCCGTACGACACGTTTGGACCAATGGGAGTGAAGATACGTAACTAATACCTAACAAGAGGTTTACTCAAACTTCTTTTTTGTACTTATACCACTCGGTAAAAGTACAAAAAAAAGTTTGGGTAAACTTTTGCACAACTGTGTAAATACTAACGAAAAATCTAAAATATTAAAAAAAATTAGTGGAATCCGTTAATCTGTTCTCGAAAAAATTAGCTATGAAAATGAGCATAATTTTCTATATCCCTAACTTTTGACGAGCAGTTTAGCTTAAATGGGGAAAAGCGGTAAGCTTAGACCAAACACCAGTAGGAGGCATTCAATTAATTGAGGAAAAAAATTAAATGGATAACAATATTTATTTCAGTTACACAAAAGGCATTGTCCCGCTAGAATGTTTGAAATCACAATTAATAGTCCTACAAAAAAGACAGGCGTTTAAAAGTGATAAGACCATTGAACAATAAGCCTGTGAGCTACCTTTTAAACACATTCTTAAAAATAATCCATAACACAATTAAAAAAAGGTTTGTTAAGAAATTCTTTTATAGACTTCAGAAATTCAACAACTTCTCCTGATTATGTTTAAAAAACGTACGGAATGCACTAAATGAAAAAAAAAAAAGAAAAAGATTTATCATACCGTTATACTATAATATATCCTTACGTTGAATATTTGATGCTTCCCTGTGGAGTATAAAACGGACAGTTGTGTTTTTCCCGTGATCTGCCTTGTTTAGTCTTCTTTGTCGTTTTATTCGTAAAATCCTATCCTCTTAAGTCACAGCGTCAGAAAGCAGTGGGTATATGCAGTGAACGGGAGGCCTATGTCGAACAGTGAACGTTGGGGCCCTTTCGCGTTTATCATATGTAGAGAAGTCGCTTGTCAAAAACTGGACGTATGTAATCGTATTCTATTTGTTAAATACTCTCACATAATATGTCATACCATGTGCGTTAATCCATTTTATTTCTACAATTTTAAAGTGTTATTACATGCCGTCATTTTCATTTGTCTACACCATCGTATTCTGCCAGTTAAATCCCATCGTTTCAGGCGCTGTACGTCACGATTGAACCAATAGGACCGAAGATACATAACTAAGGCCCTTTTGACCTGCTGCTTGTTTGATTTTTCTGTGTCATTGTCTTCTATGATGCCTAAGGCATATTTATGACATGTCTTATTTTTAAAGAAAACAAGTAATTGGACTTCGTAAGTCCTAGGTTTTCACCCAAAGTAATCGAAAGTAGAATTGGAAGTCGATATTTGAATTCTTCGTGTAACTTTGCGTGGATTGATATACAAATTTACTAATTTTGAGTCATTTTTACTAAACTGTTTACACAGAAATAACTCTAAAGATTCAAACCTTTCAATACGCTTCGATTTATGTGTTCGTATACTATTTCTGAGTCTATTGGGACCGTGCAAGTTCGGCAAAACGACACCTGGTTTCTACGCTCTGCAACTTTATTCGCACTTTTAATTATATTGGCCAATTATATTAGTCCTGGTTACTGGATAATTGTCAAGGCCATAATCCAAAAAAATAATAAGAAGAAAAAATAAGATTCAGGTTATGTTATTAAAACGTAAACAATTGTATGTAGTAAATAAAATTAGTTATTAAAATGCAGTACTGCAAGCAAAATACAATTAATTTAATTTGCCTTCATATAATAATTGCATATAATATCAATATTGCAGAGCAACATATAATTTTTCTTCTTCAATGACAGTAGGTATGAAATGTACGTCAATTTGACAATTTCAATGGACAATATGAATTATTTAAGAAAGTTGCAATATTTCTCCGCTATTCGCGCACGATCGTTTCTCGTATCCGTTCCAAGTACTTGCACACCGCGAATAATGGCATTTCCGGTTATAACTTTTTAAGCGGAAATTACGTAAAAACCAAAATTTTACATTTGTTCTCATCTTGCTAAGCCACGTTGAATAATATATCACTTATTCTCTTTCGGCAACTTTAAAATAGTAAATACTTATGGTTGCAACTCTAAAACCGGAACTCCGACGTCAAATTTCTCATCTTTAATAATACCATCCTTAAGTTAAAAGCTTTCATTCGAC